>NC_140776.1:124120851-125320851 GCF_044657685.1 Stegodyphus dumicola
GTTATTTCTCTAGCATTTAGCAGCTGATATTTGCAAATAAATTGTCTGAAACACAAGTGTCCGAAAACAAATGTTAGCCACTGTGTTTAAGGTTCTTGTATTTGCATGATATTTTCTCATATTATTTGAAATTAAAACAAACGACTGAACCCAAAGCAAATTTTGATCAGTCAAAAAAGCTAAACAATACTTTTAAATATGGTTTTTATTATTAATATAATATCTTATATTTCATCTCTCCATCCACCAATCGACATCTATTTTCGATATATCTTCATTTTTTTTTAATCTGGTGACTTTGGTATATAACTTGGACACTCAAAAAAGTGCTAATGCCATTAAAAAAAGTACCACTTACGTTCCTCTTTCTATAAATATTTTTCTGAAATTGCCGTTCTTGAAATAGTTTATAAAAATCACTTTCTTTTCAAGTATGTTCTTTTATGTCAGTTTACCTTAATATTAGCAGAATGAATTATTGAATATTATGAATGCTATTAAATTTTAAATTATGTTCTTTTATATATCAATTACCTTAGAATTAGCGGAACCGAAATGAACTTTTTAAAAATAAACCCTTCTATTATCAGTTGACTGAGAATCAATGAGAACTTTTATGTTGATTTTTCCACGACAAGTTTCAAAACGTGCTTTTTGTTTGATATTAAACACCTTTATCATACTTCATATGAACAATAGAATAATTCATAAAAGAAGAAGTCATTACTTTGTTTCTTTGCATACTAATAGTTAAATTTCTTCCATTCCGAGATGTTTTTGTAGTGCTATTTGTAGTGGTTAAAAAATATTCTACTAGTTCTTCAAATAAATTACCATTTCTGGCACTCTTAACGCGGTTTCATTTTAAACCTTAACAAATATAAAAATATTCCCGCTTTACGAAATTTCCATCTTAATTAATTACATTCAATAAAATATCAACAGAATATCTTTTCTTGTTGCCATTCCGATGATGCGCCAGAAACTGCAGTTCGCCCAAACGAAAGGTAAAACATTAATATCATGCTTTTATTTTTTAGGTAATGATAGAACACATGAAATAGATTACTTATTTGACATTTTACTCTTACTTTTGGTGTTAATTTCAGAATGAATCCATGAGTAATTTCTGTTTGAAAGATCTAAAATAACAACATTAAAATAATAAATATAATAAGTTGGTAGATATTATGTATCAGTGTCAATTATACATCAAAGAACAGAAAAGTTAACGTTAGTAATTAATACTAGCTAAAACTCGGATATCATACACAAGAGTTTTAATTCGAGTGTGTTTTTGCACGTCAATTATCATCGTAACGATAACATTTTCATTGAAACAACACCCCCCTTTAATAATTTTCATACTCCAAAATAATCGAAATGTTTAATAAATTATTTCATAGAAATAAAACAAAATGTACAAGTTTTCATAAGATATGCTCATATATCGAATATTAAGAAGATATCTCCTTCCATAGAGACTTAATTTTTAAAAATAACTTTCCATAGAACTTAATTTTGGAATAAAACTATTTGGTTTTGATGTAAATCATGACTAGTTAATATTTCTTTCAACAAATTAAAACAATATGTTTAAAAAAATTAATGTTTCACCCATTACAGACATTTCTTCGAGAACCCGAAAACTTTGTTCAGAATAAATTCTAGGTAACTGGTGTTGCCAGAGGATTCAACTGAAAACTCACAAATATGTCTGCTGTGATAACTTAGATATATGATATGTAAAGAATTTTTTAAATAATAAAAATTATAGAGAAAAATTTATTTAAATGTTATTTAATTATATCCAAGTTTTTATTTATATATAAAGAATTTATTTAAATGATAAAAATTTATAGCCAAGAATTTATTTAAATGATAATAAAAATAATTTACTTGAAGTAAGAGCAGAATTTTACTTAACCGAACATTAGCTACCTTTTACTGCAGAATCCAATTAGCCGTCAATTAGCTTTAAAAAATAAGCATATTAAAGGAATTTATGCAACACTAATGATACATACTTTCTATACATTTGCATATAAAAATGTCTTGAATGCACGCAACGCTAAAGAAACGTTTGCCAGTTAAAAGCACGAAGTAAATTATTTTAAGCATCAAGCAGACAAGTATAGTAGAACCACTTTTAAACGGCAGCAACAGAATCGCGCCGATTCCGGATAAATTAAAATATATATATTTCTAGAACTTTCCTGATCATTTCAGAAATTACAGCATACGAAGTTTGTCGGAAGTGTTTTTGATCTATCGGCCAAAATTAAATAAATAATATTAAAAATCGTACACATTATTTAAATTAAAGCATATAACATGATTTTATATTAAAAAATTAAACAACATTACACAATCACGATATTTATTACCACATGAAATGTTACGAATTTCTTAATACGACGGCATATGACTCCGAGTTGTCCTTGCTTGCAAGATGGTCGAGGCATTTTAAAAATTCCCTGTGTATGCAATGAAGCTTCGTAACATCATGTACGGACATAGAAGGATTTTTTTTTCGGGAAATCGTATGTAGAATAACTTCTAACAGATGCTGATGCAGAACACTGGTAATATGCCCAGAGATTTACTTCGAATTACTGAATGCGCGGGTTGCATTGGACTTATCCATATGGGTAATGTGATTCAATGCCTTAAAATGGTCTCTAAAAACCTAAATAGATGATTGTTGAACGCTTTAAAATAATCAGTTAACCAACTAATGTGAACAAAAGCACGAAACAAACAAGAAATCATGAGAATCAAAAACACTAGTGACAATCATGTCACAGGGGATTATATGCGACTTTTGTCGCATAAGCTCAAGATAATTACGACTTAAATAGTTCTCGCAAAGAACTTTAAGGTGTATTTTTGTTGCTTTCTTCATGCATAATGCAATAAACGTTTGCCGAACATGGGCTTTACGTCCATATTACATTACACGCACATCAAAATCGAATTCATGAAAGTTAATTATCTATGAAAAAAATGTCTTAGGTATAGTTCAAATCACATACTATACATAAATATTGTTATAATTAAAAGGGAAAATGAAACAAATGTTAACTGAAATTATTTTTATTACTACTTAACAAGTAGATAAATGATGCAACTATATTTTTTTAAAAAGCTGGTAAGAAGAACAGAGTTTTTCAATGCCCATCATAAAGCGTCTTCCTTCCCCACTTCCCGATTTTTCTTCCCAATCTCCACTGCAAAATCAGACAGTTCCCGTGCTTCTTTTAACAATGCTTTTAATTTCTTGTAATTTAAAGGAGCTTTATCTTCTTCTTCACTGTCTGCTAGTGTTATAACATCATCTGATTTCTTAATTCCTCATTTTCCCTTAAGTCTTTGATTTATTCTTCTTTTATATATGAAAATCCTTCATCACGACTTGCTTTAGCAATTTGTATGATTCTTCAGTGTATGAATGACATTTCAGCGTTCGACAAATTAAGTGGAAAAATTAAGCTAACACGCATGCGCAGAATCGTGTTTCACAAATTCGCGCTGTGCAAGCAAATCCGCGCACTCTCAATCTTGCTCAAAAACAGAGTTCCAACAACGAAAACGTTCCCACATATTTATTTATACCTAATGTTGACATTTTTATTCTTTCCAGATTGTCACAGTACTCATCGCAGTCTGGATTGCTGCCATAGAATGCAGATACCCTTATGAAGATACTTACAGACAAGGGGACATCGTCCCTTACAGATACAAACGCCGCCATATTCCTCGCGATAGAGACTTGTCAGTAGATACACATCACGATGAATATAATGACCGTTATAATCCAAGGCAAGACAGCTATTATAAACCCAAACTCTACAGCAGTCACTATTACCCAGATGGAAGTTATTCTTCGGCTGGCGGTTACCGAAGGAGATATAGAGACTATGGTCCCTATCTCCGACCCAGAGGTCTTGGGGGTTACAAGAAAAGCCATGGTATTTCTGACTATGATTATGGTCACTACAGAAGACGAAATTCCCGTGTTCAGCACAGGCGACTTGACGGCGATGACATTAACTATGGTGGAAAAAACAGCTTTACTGGTCTTGGTATACGATTCAACTGAAAATTAATAAACTTACGTCTATGGTAACAAGTTATGTATAGTGCTTAATGGTATTTAAATGGAAATAAAAACTGTTACATTTAAATGTTAATTTATTTGAAACTATCGCAGAACTCATTTAAGTGAACTAACAGAGACGAAGCCATTTCAAATAGCCAGAGTCATCATTTCCGGAAGACAGACATAAATTTTCACCACACTGTTAAGCAAACAATTGTTTGACAGTATTTTTACATATATATATATTACTAGCGGCTTGAGCGGCTACCGCCTAAAATAATAATTATAAAAAGATAAAACATATGATGATTTTAATGAGTTTTGCCAGAGCCATTTCATAAAAATATTTAATATTTCTAATTAGACATCTGTGATTTTAATGCATTTATATTTAACTCAGTCAGGTTAGAAAGAAGAAAAAATATTCTTAGGAACTACACTTATTTCTTTTAAATCGCTTGGTTTGTTAATAAATAGCAAACAGATTAAATTTGAAAGCTAAATATAATACACTTTAACGAATGGAAACGCGCTAGCATATAAGTGCTTTATTTCAGGCAGTGATAACACATCGCCGTTACATAGCCGAGTTTGTTGATTAAAAGTGAATAATAATATCTTTCATTTTGCCAAATGGCAGTAGTCTGGAACGCAGGAGCTAAAAATTTTTCATTTTTAACAGTGTTGCCACTCCTCACTTTCAAATCGCAGAGTTTGTTAATCAAAAATTTATTAAATTTGCACAAAATGTGAAATAAGTGGAAAACAAAACCGAAATTCAAAATTTCGGGTTTCGTTGTGCATATGTTCAAGCAAAGAATTAGGAATGCTCAAAATACGGCAGCTCTAAGTGACGCCGTTTTTCAACAATGCGAAAAACACATACATACACCTTCCTCATTACTTAACAGCAGTAATTTATTTACGTTTCTTTATTTTTAAAAATAATTCTTTTTATTTTTTTGTTTTGTTTTCTGCCTTTTCTTTTGTATTCTAATATCTAATGCAAATTGTATTCTGATTTAGTAAAACACTCTAAATGGAAATAACTCATTTTTGAAAACATTTTTTATGTACAATTAATTTTTAGTACTTTTATGTGAAACAGAATTAAAATTTTCCTTCTATTTTTTTTAAAGTTTTATATTAAATCACATACAAGGAGTACTATGAATCGGTAATTGTATAACAATTATTAATTTATAATTAATTTTCACTTCTAAATTATCGTGTGAACCTGAATAAAGCTGGGAAAACATATGCTAAAAATTAATACTATTGAAGTTTAAACGCTTAATACAAAACAAAATTATAAATTATAAAAAATAAGACATTAAAAAGCACACAATGTCCCACAAATAATCAAAAACTTTCTTTTGAGAAAAATGTCTCCTAAAAGATTATTAATATCAATGGCTGACCATTGACCAATTTCTTCATAGAACAGCAAAAATTCAGCAGAAATAAACTACGAAATAACAAATGCTTCAAATGTACCCGCATTCAAAAGAGGAAAAGTACACAATGTCACACAAATAATAATAATAAAAAAAATTCTTCAGAAAAGTTTTGTCAGAATAAATACTATTAATATTCAATGGCTGGCCACTGACAAATTTTCTCACAAAACTGTAAAAATGTATTAGGAATATATATTGCAATCAAAAGTACCCGTATGCAAAAGAGGAAAATGAAAGATTTTTATCTCTTTGTTGCAACCTCGAAGCACCGATTTTCGAAGAGAATTTAGTGTTCTTGATCTGGGTATTAACAGGTGGTAAAAGCAAAATAATTAAACAATTAATAACGAAAATAATTAAAATTATAAAAATAAATGTAATAAAATTATAAATAAAGAAGAAAATCTTAAAGGTTTCAGATTTTAAATTACGTCCAAAGAGGCATTTTTTAAACTTTCTGAGTGTTACCTTTATTTATTAAATATCATGTTCTTCGCACTTAACCATAAAATTCAGTTCAAGAGCAATATCACAAAATAATTTTAAATGGAGCATATTTTTAGAATTTCCGATACACAGTCTTAGGCGCTGCAAATATTTTTTTTTACAACGTTGCCGTTGCTCGCTTTGAAATCCTTGAGTTTGTTAATCGAAAATTCGTTAAAGTTTTACAAATATGAAATCGATAAAAAAAACAAATTCCAAATTTCAAATTTGGGCTTTCAGAGGCCCATATCCGCAGTAGGATTACAACATTCATAATCGGATGGCTCTAGGTAGCGTTGTTTTATGACAGTGCGAGAAACATACATACATTTATGCAGATTCTTCATTATTTAATGTCTTTAAATATAATACATGAGGATAGTATTTGGTGGCAACGATTTGAAAAGTGATACGCCATTTATAGGGTTTCGACGCAAAATCGCAAAAAGAAAACAATAGTCCTTCAGGAACAAAGCCCCTTTGGACTAAAAATTCAATAAAATATAAAGAGATAAATAAAAATTGGAAGAGCAGGACGACAATTTAAAATTCAAAATTAGGCCAAATAGCAAACTTACTTCAGCGAAGATTTTGAACAAAACTCTGTCGGTTTCGAGTCAGTCAGATCCCTCTTCTTTAGGAATAGAAAGAAATCTGCTGTTTGAAATCAATAAGATTGTTGTTTTGCCTAATTTCGAGACAAATAAACATTTACCAAATTAATGATAATAAAATAAATAGTAAAACTAAATGCTGGACCTTGCTTTATTTCAGGCTCTGTCTGGAATTACAATTTCAGTCCACAGCTAAAAAAACAACGGAGCCGGGCTACGGCTGAATTTAAGGCCTGAATATAGAGTATACTATTTCTAGGAATGATAGAAGCAAAAAGAATTTTTTTTTCAGCACACCAATGAGAAATAGTAAAAACGGTCAAAGTGTCATTCGTGAGAATAATGAAAATACTAGAAACAATTACAGGGCATGAATGAACTTTTAATGACAGATGTGTAGGTATGAAAACAACGAAAAAACGTGTCTATCACTTTTCGAATACGATCCTCTGCCGATGTAATTCTAGCTGTCAAGCATAATGTGACAAGGAAACATTTCGCCCCGAATCCGAGGATTAGCTGCAAATAAAAGTAAAGCTCTGTATAAGTGACAATTTTCGTTCCCATATTTGGTTATTATTGTTCCAAAAAGCCTGTCTTTCCGCGGGAAGTAATTAGCATAGAACGTACAGGCCCAGAATGGTCATATATTTAGTGCTTTCGAGAACGAACAACTTACCGGCAATCGTAAATTCTTTGCATTTCCTGAAGAATAAATCTTTGATACGTGGGTAGAGGCTCTTTTTTCCTTTTGGGGTTACCATCCAAAGGGAAAATTAGTTCTCGATATCAAATGATAGCTGATGACGGGGAATTCGGTGTTGATTGTTGACTAGTTGGTGAAAACGAAAAGCTTACAGTTTTATTCGAAAGACAGGAAAAAATCGTGAGTCTTTCTTTTCACTAACAAAGGTAGAAAACTTATTTGAAACAATTCTTCCTCTGAAATAAAATAGATGTGTGATATCAGTCTTACTGATCTTGTTTCTTTCTATACTATTCAATAAATAGTGCTCTTCACAAGTATTGAGAAATTTGGAATGTCGCTAGATCTCTGAACAGTGAAAGTGGAAATACGCTTCGGACAAACTAACTCTTTATATAATACACCCAGCGATGGCTAGGATCTTGTTAGAAATGTAGGAACGTTTGATTCCCATTTCAGGGGGAGAAAGAAATATCTTCCTTCCCATATAAACACAGATATTCTTTCTTTATTATTTACTTGAAATTTCTTACCATTTATTTGTGCTTTTGGGTTCTTGTTTGCCATGCAGTATTTTGGAAAATGCAGCATATCGAATTTAATATAGCATTAGACAGACAGACAAAGTAGACAGATGTCTTGTTTTAGAACGACAATTGTTGTTTTGTTATCGATGGTTACAGTTAGCTATCCTCGCAGAACGGGGAACTTACGTTCTTAAATGCGAGTTATGGGAGAGCAAGATTAATAGAGTGAAATGCGAAGATAAACTACTCAAGTCCTATTACTATCGTCTTTCCACAGTATTTCACTAATGTACTTAAATATCTAAAATATCACTTTTACATCACTTAACGCTCTTTCTCAGTAGTCACATTCAGGCCCCTGACACTATGGCTGTACTACTGGCAGTAGGGAGTCGCGATCAAAGAAAACGAACGCGATTCCCTGCAACTCTTCATTTCGTACCCATTCATATCCGTTCAAAATTTCCCTCACACTTTTTCTAGCATTCCCTATATTCTCATCAGTTATAATTTAATCCTATTTAATTTTTGTGCTGGTAAAAGAACACTTTTTTTTCTACGATTATATATTATTAAATAGATTATTACATTTTACAGAGAGTGCAGTACAGGAAGTCTTTTTTTTTTTTTCTTCTTCTCAATCGGCTTTTGGAGGATTAGACCAATTCGTAAAAATCCGTTACTTTCCATACGTATGAGACAATATGTAGTATATTTTGCATTACTTTAAGTAGTCTTGCAGTATGTAACACAGTGAAACCTACAGTATATTTTATTCCATAATTTGTTAATTAAATGTGATTTACACATATTTTCCATGAATATCTTGTGTTATGCATACTATTTGCCATTATTCGCGGTTAATGTATCTATGGTAAACCTTGGAACATAGTACACGCGAATACGGAGGCACTATAAAAAAATAAATGATAAGAGCAAAATGTTATAATTCCAAGTAACTGAAGCCATTATATTGTCGCAAAGTTATGTCATGTCTATGCCGTAACGCAATTAAGAGGCAATCGGCCTAGTGCCGCCTTTACCAATATATTATATTGGTAAAGGTGGTATCTTTAATGATGAGTTCAATCCAGTAAGATGGAACGTACTTTTTGCACCTAGTGCAGAGTCTCTAGAAGAGAAGTAAACGTTGCGCCATCTTTTGTACTGAGCGTGAGCGGGGCTAAGGACTCATGTTATAACTCAGCATGCACAAAATGTATATCATTTGAAGAATGACCTAATCGTTGCCATATGTTCTATTCAAATACTATAATAAATCTAGAACGTTGTATAAGAGAAATTAAGCAAACAAAAAAAAAAAAAAGTTTTTCGCAGACGATTTAGTATTTCTAATTCAATTAATTCAGTTCTTAATTCGCGACAAGGCAAAAATACATAAGACCTCAAAATATCTATACTAAAAATTACGAAGTAAATCTTAAAAACTTATTTCCTCGAAAAAATTCCAGAAAGGATTAAGCCTGATTTAATTCGCTATAATAAATGAAGGCGTTATCTTTGTTGTTGCGAAGCTTAGTCTCTCTAGATTGGCAACAAATCTACTATTAAGCTGTTTCAAATGTAAACAAATATGTCCGCCATGTTATTTAAAAACAAACATATAAGAGTAAAGAAACTGAGATCACTGAGCCGGGTAACAGAGTGGATATATATGACATAATAAAAGCAAGAAAAGGACGGAGCATTGATGATGCGTAGTTATCCTATATTGAAGTATTCTGATTGCGTCGTAAGCTAATGTGTTGACTTCGTAAATAAAACTTGGCAGTCAAGGCGATTTTAATTCCATTTTTTTAAATTTCCAATTGACATTATGTAGCCACAGATCACTTGGCACCCTAATCGCGCCTGTTCAAGACCATTTACATTACTGATATTATTGCAATAGGAAGCAGCGTAGGTGAATTGCGTCCAACAGCACAGACAGAAGCTGAAAGCCTTTAGTCGCATAACTCATGTATACATTTCTCATTTCTTTCTGAGGTTACGGCCCTCTCTACCGTCCTCAGAATCTTTTTGCATAAAGAAGCTGAAAGAAGGCAGCAGCAGACAAAAGCTGAAATGCGTAGTTATGAAAGATGGAAGCATGCGAAGAGAAAAGTTTTGGTTTACAATGGTAGTGTTCAGGAACGTGCACGAACTCAGTTAATACACAATTTTCGTTATAGTTCGTTATAGTGTAATTTAATATGTTCGTTATAGTGTAATTTAATATGTTCGTTATAGTGTAGATATTTTGTGGCAACAGTGATGTTTTTCATATATTGCTTTGAGTGTGATAACGCATGGAATGTTACTTATTTTGTTATGTTTAGAATGCTAAATAAATAAGTTCGTTGTTAATTAAAAAGGTTTTCTCTACGAAATATATTACCATTTGTCCTAAGTTATTAAATAAATCAAGAAATTGATTAATTTCAAACAACTGGCGTCCGGTGACAGGACGGAATGGCTATTTGAAGAAAACGAAACATCGATTTCGTATTGGAATTTATCAAATGAGTTTATGATTTATTTGATTATATCCTTTATTATTTGATTATATTGGACATATCGAATTTAAAATCATGGAAATTTTATTACGAAAGCGTAAGTCTCTATGCCTATCGTTTACGATTACTGCCAATGCTTTAGATGCTGAAATTCTAAAGCCTGACGTGGAGCTTAATCAACTCAAAGTATTGAGCTCACAGTTGGAAGGAAAATTCAAAAGATTAGATGAAGTTCAATTACAAATTTCCGAACTTTTGTTGGAAAGTGAAAACTAAAGTGAATATTTGGCTGATTTTGACACGAATGAACCATATCGTGATAAATATATCAGTTTAAAAGCAAAAGTAGAAATTAGAATAGTGAATTCCACTCCTGTAATTACACCTGAAACTTAAATTACCCTTTAAATTACTAAAGTTGGAGTTTCAAAAATTCAATGGGGAGACCCGAAATTGGTTAGGATTTTGGGGACAGTTTAAGAAGATCGACGGAAGATGTAAATATAGATCACGGAACGGTAATGCAGGCAACGGTCGTTGGATCCCCAGCGAGAGAGCTCATAGATAGTTATCCTCCCACAGGCGCGAATTATAAAGAAGCTATCAAGCAGCTAAAATCTCGATTTGCACGCGACGGATTACTGGTAGAAATCTATGTTCGCGAATTATTAAAGTTGTCTTTGGCTCCAGCTAGCAAAAAAGGAAATATGACTCTATCCAACTTATAAGTTAGAGACGCAACTCAGAGCTTTGGAGACGTTGGGGGTAAAAAGTGAGGTTTATGCAGCTATGCTGTATCCCCTTGTAGAGTCTTCACTACCTGAAGAAATTTTGAGGGCATGAGAGCGATCTCGCTAGCGTAGGGAAAGTGTTGCACACACTGAAAATTTGGAAAATTTATTGCATTTTCTCCGAATTGAAGTTGAAAGTGAAGAGCGTCTTCAGTTGGCCCGTACTTTGACTTGGTTCTAGCCACAGCAGCTTGTATTTATGCAGGAGATTCAAAGAAGAAACAGCTTAATTTTTGTGTTTGGTGTGACAAGGAAACACATAATTCTTATGAGCGCTTTAAGCTGCACAGCCTTTCATTGGAAAATAAGAAAAATTTAATAAGAAAGAAAAAAGCTTGTTTTAACTGATTAAAAATTGGGCATGCTGCCGAAAAGTGTAAAAGTTCTATGAAATGCCTATTTTGCAACAAACGTCATGTAACTGTGATGTGCAGAGAACTAAAAGGTTCTAGAAGTTCAAAAAAGGAAGCACCTATAGTAGCTAACGAAACGAGTGCATTTTCTTACGTGCATATTTTGAGGGCAAAACTTCAGTACAACTGGTATTATGTAAATCAAGAGTAGCGCCTGCTAAAGAAGTAACTATTCCCAGATTAGAGTTGCTTGGAGCACTTATAGCTACTTGGCTGTATCGTCAAGTCATTGACGCTCTTAAATTGACAAAGTGCCAAGTGTATCTTTGGAGCGACACGTCTGTAGTCCTGACATGGATAAAAAAAAAAGAATCCTACTGGATTGTTTTTGTTGCTAGTCGTGGAGCTGAAATAAGGAGATGCACAAATCGAACGACTGGCATTATATGCCAAGCTCAAGTAATCCAGTTTGATCTTCCATCTAGAGGGTGCGATGCCAAAATGTTGCTACAGAGCAGAAGGTGGAAGGGGCCGTATTGGCTTAAACAAGAGCTGGATAAATGGCCTCTCTCTAAAGAGTCAGAACTAGAAACTGATGAAAGTACACTTAATTCAGAAAAAAGTAAAAATGTGGTTTCTAGCGTTTCCTGTAGGACCCCAAACTTCACAGAAACTTCACTCGATTTTCTTGATATTATACAAATGTGAGAGTATTAGCTTGGATCTTTAGATTTCTTAACAACAGTCGTTATAGTAAAATAAGAAAATTTTAATAAGGAATTAACCTCAGAAGAAGTGAGTTTTGCAGAGAAAAGGTTGTTATATTTGGTCCAGGCCGAAAACTTTCGGAATACTGATGGTAAAAATTTGAAAGGCATGCTTACATTTAAGGATGACTTTAGACTTCCTCGAGTAAGAACTAAACTAATTTTACGTGAGTTGAGTTGAGTTGAGAGCAGAATCTGGACACCCGTGCGGCTTACTAAGACTATTCGGGTCTAGTCCACTAATTTTACGTGACGAAGACGAAAACTTTAAGCGTCCTATTCTATTACCACGGAACCAACCATACAACAGTTCGTCGCCTAATAGAACAGAAACATCGGCGACTGCAACATGCAGGTACAGGGACCTTGATCTGCAACTTGCGAGATTATTGGATTGTCGGTGTGAGACGTCTAGTGAAGAGAATTTGTTTAAAGTGTGTTATTTGTAAAAGATTCAAAGGTTCTGTTCAACCACCATTTGCATCCTTACCAAAGGACCGCATTAAATATGCTGGAGCTTTTGAGGTCACTGGCATCGATTTGGCTGGCCCACTGTATGTATTGTCTGGAGAAAAAGCATGGATTGTGATTTTGACTTAAGCGATTTATCGTGCTGTGCACTCTGAATTGACAAAATCTTTATCAGCAGATTCCTTTATAATAGCACTTCGGAGATTCATTGTAAGAAGGGGTAGAATAGGCATCTTATATACTTACAATGGTACCAACTTTGTAGGAACGAATAATGCACTAAACGAACTTGGTTGGAAAAAATAATAGAGTTCTCAACAATTGAGAAGATTAAATGGAAGTTTAATCTTCCAACCGCTGCCTGGTGGGGAGGATTTTGGGAGAGGTTGGTAGGAATGGTAAAAGAACTTTTTAAGACGAGTTTTGGGCTCTGAAACGGTCAGTTACATTCAGTTGGAAACTATACTATGCGACTGTGAAGCAACAATGAATTCACGACCCCTAACTTACTTAGAAGACTGGACTGCGGAGTTAAAGCCATTGACATCTGCATATTTTATACAAGGAATCCCTCACCATGATGTAAAGGATCTGGATACTATAGACAGCAAAAGTTTAAATCGTCGCCTGCGGTATTTACAAAACCTTCGGATTGATTTACGCTCGAGATTCAGAAATGAGTACCTAGCCATGCTAGTCCATAGAAGAAAACGAAAATGAGACACTTTAGAAGTGGGTGATGTGGTGCTGATTGGAACTCTGGAAAAGTGTATCAACTGGCCACTGGGACTTGTTGTCCAAGTATTTCCAGGTGCAGATGGTCATGTATGAGCGGCAAAAGTAAAAACGGCTGATGGAGAAGAAATAAGACCCGTCCAAAACCTGTATCCTTTAGAAGTGACTCGTCCCTCAGAGCTACCTCAGCATTTTCAGTCTCAAGTCTTCTTAAATCCAGATCAAGATGCGAATCTTAGAAGTCCCCCACCACACTACCAACAGCTCTGGATGGTCAGATTGATACATCAAAGATAGTTGAGCCTCTGACTGAGTCCTCTACAATAGGCAGACCCATAACTACTAGGGTCGGAAGACAAGTAAAAGTTCCTCATCGACTGAATCTCTGAACTGAGTAGAGAATACGTTGCAATTTCCTAAAATCGGAAGGTGTGAGGATGTTCAGAAACGTGCACGAAATCAGTTAATACACAATAATTTAATATGTTCGTTATAGTGTAGATTTTTTTTGTGGCAACAGTGATTTTTTTTATATATTGCTTTGAGCGTGATAACGTACGGAATGTTACTAATTTTTTTTGTTATGTTTAGAATGCTAAATAAATAACTTCATTGTTAAATAAAAAGGTTTTCTCTGCGAAATATATTACCATTCGTCCGAAGTTATTTAATAAGTCAGGAAATTGATTAATTTCAAACAGGTAGTTTCAGTTCCCAATTATTACGTCATCAGAGCTGCGCAGGCCATAGTATGATCTAGAAATGACGCAATCCAGAGAACTTATTTCGATTCTTAAAACAGAGAGAGAAAACTAAAGTTTTGCCGTTAATTTAAATTATAATTTTGATTCACATATTTTTTATCTTACATATTTGTAAATATATTTATATACGTTTGGTAACCAAAATATGAGGTGCACATCTACATGTTACTATCAGTCCTATATACAAAATTTCAACGTTCAGCGGCTACTCGTTTTTGAGTTATGCGAGACGTACGTACAGACGCCACGAAAAATTCTCTTTAAAATTCATTTTAAAGCAGTTTTATAATTTTTTTAGAGGAAAAAGAATCTTATTATGTCCTTATGTACAGATGTTGTGCAAAAACATCATTAAATTGCATTCGATAGCGGCCAAAATGGATATTTTCGTTGAAATATGCTGCCTGAAACTTTTCACGATTACAATACTTCCTTTTTACTTCGTACAAGGAATTAAAGAGGTTGCAAAAGACTTCAGCGCTGCATTAATACTGTAAGCCAACACACAGCCATCTATAAACACATGTAGCCATTCACAGAATATAAAAGCGATGTAGATCCACGTCCTAGCGCTGCATCCTGGCAGCGTAGAAATACGGCTAAGTGATCTACAAATGTATCGCCTGGCTAAGAGGACTGATGGAAAAACTTCAAAAATTTAAAACATGTTAATTTTTATTTATATTTCCACATATGCTACATTTATATATCATTTTTCTGGCATTCGTACTTAGAAGCTTAGAAGTAAACAGAATTACTTTTGCTGAAACAGAATTACTTACTTACCTTTAGTTGGTAAGAAAGGAGTACAAAGCATCAATATCACTTCTGTACATTTTAAAGCTTTTAACCAATATAAAAAAATGAACTTTGGTACCAAAAAAATAACATTAAGAACTAAGTCAATAATCATAAAACTGAAGTCAACAAATATTTAAATTCAAATTGCCCAAAATACATTTTTGCTAATTCTATTTAGTACATATATATACATATTCTCTTTCTTTTAATCAAAAGTTTAAAAATAATCAAAATTTGCATATTTTCTTTACAGATATGCATCTTTTTGTATGCCATACGATCTGAGTATTAAAGTAAGTAAAAACTCAGAACTCTGAGTAAGTGAAAACTCAGAACAGACAATTTCTTTTCATGTAAAATCTACTTAAGACAAATTTATGTTAAATATACCAGCTTATATATCACCGAAATACACTGTTCGACATTGAAAATGCAACACCAAGAAGGAGTGGTTAGAAATTTATGCAAATTTTAGAGTAGACGCACATCACTGAGTTAATGCGAATGAGGTTAACTGCGCAGCTTTGCGACGCACGTGAAGTAAGATATAAGGGAAAGAATGTGCAGAATGGGTAATATTCGTGTCGTTATTTCTGCCACACGAATTATCGAAGAAAGCCGGTTTTTGTCCCGGATGATACGTGTAATAGGAGAGAATGCCAGGCCGCCGTCAACGAAGGCACTTCCAGCAGATAGACGATTTTACGAGGGGTATGGTGATCGGAGTGAGAAGGGCGGGTTGGTCCTTATGTCAAATCGCAGCTGATACCCACATGGATGCAAGCAAGGTGCATCGGCTATGGCGAACAGGGCTGGAACAAGGAAATGTGGGAAGAAGAAAGGGTGCAAGTGCAGCCAGAGTGACATCCGCACGCGTGGATCGACGCATCCGCCGACAAGCCGGTCCCGCACGTCACTCGTACCGCGATTCTGCAGCATGTGCAAGATACCCTGCATGTTCCCGTGTCGACCAGAACCATTTCCCGTCGATTGGCTGAACGTGGCCTGCACTCACGGCGTCCGTTAAAAAGACTGCCATTGACCCCACAGCATAGACACCAACGTTTCGAATGGTGCCGAACTGGAGCGATGTGGATGACAGAATGGCGAAACGTCGTGTTCTCAGATGAGTCACGCTTCTGTTTATCCAGTGACAGTCGCCGCATACGTGTGTGGCGACGACGTGGAGACAGAACTAATCCGGCAGTAACTGTGGAACGGCCAACAGCGCGACAACGTGGCATAATGGTTTGGGGCGCTATTGCCTACGATTCCAAGTCACCTCTAGTTCGTATTCAGGGCACTATTACGGCCCAACGATACTTGGATAATGTACAGCGGCCGGTGGCAATCCCCTACCTTCGGAGGCTGCCTAATGCAATTTTTCAGCAGGATAACGCCCGACCACTCAGTGCTCGCATCTGCCAACATGCTCTGCAAGGTATACAGATGCTTCCCTGGCCACCGTACTCTCTTGACCTGTCACCAATCGAACATGTGTGGGATGGACGCCGTTTGCAGACTCTGCCTCGTTCAGAAGACGAACTGTGGCAAATGGTTGAAAGGGAATGGAGAGCCCTCCCTCAGGACACCATCCGCACTCTTGTTGACTCTATGCCTAGACGTGTTTCTTCGTGCATCGCTGTCCGCGGTGGTCCTATATGCTAATGAACCGACGCCGTTCTCGCTCTGTATTTTGACTATCATTTTGAAATAAAGATCACTTATTGCTGCTTGCTGTCTCTGTCTTTTATCCAAATTTCATCACTTTCTGACCACTCCTTCTTGGTGTCGCATTTTCAATGTCGAGCAGTGTATAATATTTTAAAGAATTTTCAAGAGATTTACATGCAGGAATAAGATAATGAAATACATTATTATTTTATCTTTTAGCAATAGCTCTTTATAAAAAAAACTTAAATTTCAGGAACACATTTTTGTACTCGTTTATTTTTTTTTTTCCCGTAATTTAAAGAGTACGGTTTGGAAATGATTGTGAAAAAATTAGTCATTACTAAAAATCTAAACTTAGGAAAGTTGTTTGGATCAAATTTAATGTTTAAAATATAGCTGCTGTTAGCTAGATAAAATTTAAAATTTTGTTTAAAAGATGTAACTATTAGTTTATAGTGTTGCAAGGCCCCAACTTGTCAGCAACAGTGGTAGTGACTGCTATGAACTGTAAATTACACAAACTGGTAAGAAGGGTTTAAATCCCTTTTTATTCCACTTTAGAAATAACAGCTGCGTTCACTTGACGCTCACAAACTACGCCGACTCGGCGGTTTAACAAAACAAAAATGTGAAACTAAAAATAAATGACAGGATGAATAAACAACGAGATCACTAACTACGAGGCTCTAAAATCGTAACTAACTTAACCGCGTTCTAAGATACAGCAAGCTTACTGATTAAGCAGTTGAAGATTCAACGAACTGCCGAAATAAGCCCACAGGCCGAAACGCGCAGTTCTTGAATTTCTACCTAGCAACCTTCACGCTCACGATTCAAGAAGCACACATACAATCTCGTTTCCCTTCTATTTAAAGTTAATTTACTTCTGCTAAAATTTGAATATACTGCGCGTTCTACTACAATTTACATACTCTGGCTTTGGCAATTCTAGGGGAAAGTAAAGGCTTGACAGGAAAGATAGCTTTAACTTAAAATAAATGTTAGTTAAAATAAATATAAACCCTACAAGTTTTTGCGTTTCTCTAGAAAAATTATTCAGAATAAATATTTTTATTCACAAATATGAAAATCAACAATGATTCAGGAATAATTGAATTAAAAGCTTAGATCACAATTACGGGGGGGGGGGGAAACTGAAATTTACTATTTACAGTATTTACTCATCTTTTGTACTATTAATTTTCTCACATCCCATTTTTTTCCCGGCGATTTAATTTTTGTAACATATTTACAACTTTTTATTACATATTTATTATTTTAATTATTTATCAATTTATAATTTATTTAATAATTAATAATTTATTTAATGCTTTGTTTTATTTTTAATAATTTATTATTTTACTTTTAATAACTTATTTTAATTAGTCCAAAGGGGTAATTTGCCCTGAAGGACTATAAATGTTGTTTTGGCATTTTGCATAGGTTCACTACAAATGTTGGTTCACTTTTTCAAATTGTTGCCACCAAATATTATGGACCTGTGATATATTTAAAGAAATTAAACAATGAAAATCTCCATAAATATATGCATATTTCTCGCTATGGGATAAAGCAATGGTATTTAGAAACATCAAATTTTGAATAACGTAATCTACCATCGATTATGGATCGAAGCCCAAATTTGGAATTTGTTTTATTGATTTCATATTGTGCAACACTTTAACGAATTTTTGATTAACAAACTCAGTAATTTCAAAGCAAGCAGTGGCAACGTTGTACAGAAAAAACATTTCTGTCTCCAGCATGTGAGACTGCGGATCGGAAATTCTAAAGATATGCTGAATTTAAAATTATTTTGCGATATTGCTCTTGAACTGAATTTTATGGTTTAACTGCAAAGAGCATAACACACAAACGCAATTTGAATTTCGTCAATCGCCTCAGTAGAACGAGAGATATAGAACTGTCCTTTCTTTTCTTCCTTTTTGCGCAGTGTACATATATGAATGAATTAACAAAGTAAAATTCTTTTAAATTTATATTATGGTTACTGTGCCACCAAATTTTTAAATTATTAAATGTGTACCGTGTTCGGGGGAAAAAAAAAAAGACTTGAGAATCACTGCTTTAAACCCATAGCTGCAGGGTAATTTTCTCTTTGGTAACAAAGAGCATGTGAAATTTGCTTAATTATCATATTTTATAAATAACAAATTTTATGATGATGATCTTATGATAAACATATTTTTATCTTAAAACTCTATCGGAATACAACTGAAGAAAAATTCAAATAATTTTAACTAGAGCCAAGCAAAGTAACATTAAAACTATTTTTAATAATTCCAACTAGCTCAAGACTGCTGCAAAGCTTCAGCTTGAAAAGCACAGTACCTATGAAACTCAATAAAAAGAGATATGCCTCCATCAGTTTCAAATACTATATGTTTTGAACATAGATTATGTATACATAATGAAAAGTTATGGAATAAATGCAATTAAATATCAGTGCAAATAAGATATTCAATTTTATTGCAGAAATACAGCCAACCTTTCTGCTACCAAGAGATGAACCTGGTACATAATTACCAACTTCCAATGGTCTTTCTTATTAACAAGATGACTGGCCTTACATTTACAGTATGTGCAAACTTAATCTCAAATAAATATACACAGAACAATTCCCGGTGAAATGCAAGTCTTTATTAATGCCTGTTACATCATTATTTTAAATTAACTGACAATAAAATGTATATTCAAAGCTTTCCAAAAATTACTGATATATTTTCTTTTTTGATCATTCCTCTTTGTTTGGAGAAAATATATTGCCTCTCACTATGGCTCGATTAGCATCACATACAAAACATAAATTTCATCACAAAGCATTACTATTTTTTTAAGAAATCAAATATTTGACAACTTAAATATTTTGTAAATTTTACTTAATGATATTACATGTGTTATTAAATTCTGATGGTATCATATTAAAATAACACAGCAATACTGTCTGCAGTAAAACTACAATATGAATTTAAAAGAATGAATAACAATTACAGACATTTATATACATTTAAAATGTATGTACATGCAGTAACAATCCACATTCATTTATACCTTCTAAAAGCAAATACAGATACAGCTATGAGCACTTTGAAAGCTCTCCATTTAGAAATGTAATCTATCAAACAGTGCAAGAAATTTAATATTAGAAAAGATGAAGCACAACAGAAGGAAAATATTCAAATCAAAGAACAATAAGTAGGAAAAGAATGACTTAAACAGCATTTTTAATACTTTCTGAACACTAACTTTTTTTCTTTGCAAGTAATGTTCATAAAGAACTTTTCAGGTCTAAATGGTCTAAATTGTGTTAAACACAATTTTGTTATGAAGAAATTTTTAGATTAAAATACACTCCTTAGCATATATTGTCATTCCTTTGTTGCAATAAGAAAGGTAATACCAGATTGATTAGATTTATTTTTAAATATATTTACTATAAAGAAGATACAATCATTAAAGAAGAAAACAGTACCTTACAGGATAGATTTTATTGCAGAAAAGCATCACTTTATAGCATTTCGATCCAGAAATTCTGTCGGCAAAATTTTGATTTATTCTTGAGTTTTATTACTGATTAATCAAAGAACACCAGTTTTCATAACTTGCACAAAAATACTGTAATACCAGTTTAATCACCCTTTTTCTACACCGTGTGCAATCAATATGAAAAAGTTACATAAAGACCTTTTGTTGCAAATGAGAAGTTCAGTTTAAAATCACTGGAAAGACTCTACTTTTAAACAAGATCTTATGCAACATGCAAGTGAAAATCTCTTTGTGGATCTTTATCTTTAAATTCAAAGGATAGAGAATAGATTAAAACTGCATAAATTTTCAACTGTGAAAAAAATTCAGCACCACACATTATTTAAATTTTTATTAATGTTTAACTTTGGAATTGTAAGATTACGCATTTTGTCATGTGGCAATATAATGGAACCTTGGTTCATGAACAAATTTTCTAAACAAAGAACGATTTGAATGACAAACGATGTAACAAGATACAAACAAGTTAGTCGACACAAAATGATATCTCAAAATGCAGTTAATGGAGTGGAAGAAATAAAAAGAAGAAATAAGTCTATCTTCAGAAAAAAGAGTTCAGAATGAAGGATATTCCTTGTTATTTGATCCATGAAATTTGTGAAAAATGAGTTAAGGAGCAAAGTTTCATAGAACATTATCACCCTGATCAAACAATTGTTAACCATACATAAATATTTATAATGACAATGCCAAGTCTTGCTTTAGGAAAATTTTAAAACACAGAGAAAAAGAAATCCCAGCATTCAAATCTTGAATGGGTCAAAGGCTCAATGATTCTAAAGCAGGGGGTCAGCAATGTTAAAAGGAAAAACTCAGAAAGACCCCAGATACCTGATATCAATTTCAAATAACATTTTCTGCCCTTTAACTTCTTCACCATTTTCTATTTAAGTTGTCAACTTCTGTAGATCTACATTAAAATTTAATTCAAACTTTCCGTTTTTTATGTTTAGTATTGTGTTAAATATTGTGGATGTGCTACATTTAATGAATTCCATTTGTTTTGCATTACAAACTTGCATGCAAAGTCAAAGTACTCTTTTCTAAGCAATCATTTGGGATCTGAGAATGGATTAATTCATTTTACTATAATTCCTATGGCGGGGGAAAAAGTTTCGGTTTACAAATATTTCGGATGATAAGCCATCTTCGGGAACAAATTAAGTTCATGAACCAAGGTTTCCCTGTATTTATTATGTTACAACACTTTAACGGAATTGCAGATAAGGATATTTTCAAGTGAATATTATCACTTTTACACTTACTGTGTTTAATTTTTTAGTATGTTCTAGAGTATAATGAATCTTACTGCATTTATAATAAAAATTAATAAATGATAATGTTTTCTTATATAAGTAGAGAGAGAAAAAAAAAAAAAAAAGACTTCCATAATTCAACCTTAAAATAAGATACAGTGAAGTACTGGACAGCAAATGGAGTCAATTATTGCCTGATAATTAAGTCTGCAAGGTTTCCAGTACATTATATCATTTTGAAGTTATCTCAATAGTACAGGGTATTGGAAAGCCAACAGCTAAACCACCTACAGTTTGACAACCAGACTTTTAAAGTTTTTTTTTTTTTTAAATCTTAAAAACTTTTAAACATGGAATATTGGACAGAAAATGGATATAGCCTCATTTGATGATTAGGCCTGTGAGATTTTGTTAGTCTTATACAATATTAGATGCATAGATAGTTTTGGGAAAATATATACATAGTTGCTATATCTTTTTCTTATAATATATGCTTCCATAATTTGCGTAGTAAAAGTGTAAAAACAGAATATAGAATTATCTTTTGATACAATGCTAAAAAAATTTAATATGACTGACAGTAGTACGAACCATTTAGAACACTTAAAAGAATTTCAGCAGCTTCAATGAGTCCATTTCATGAATAGTTTGTTTTAACAAACATTGTTTGAAATGGCCAGACACTTGCAACTTAATGCATTCATCAAAAATAGCTGATACCCATTGGTCATTTAGCCACCTCATCACCAAGAATATTACCCAATGTGACTGCTTTTATAGCAAAGAGAAAGAGAAATTCCTTCTCAGTTTAGATGGAGAACACCCCAAGTAATGGATCTGAAGATCTCCCATCTCTCTTCCCCACAAAATAATCTCACGAGTACTTTAGGTTTGTGCCCCTCAACCACTAGATACTTACACATATAGAAAGAAGCCTTCCCCAGGATTCCAACTTGGGTTGAACACTATGGCAGCCAGCCAGCACTAACTACTATGTTATAAAACATCTTTATCAGCAGCTTTAAATGCACAAACTAAATATTGTTTAGACATCATAATACATTACCCTAAAATGCCAAATGAGCTAAGATATTACATTCAGTGAATCATTAATTTTTGATAGCAGTGTATATTTTAATTGTAGAAAAAAGCTTTTAATTATATATTTTATTACCTTCATCAGATTCTTTTAAAATTAATCACAGTATGGTTATGCAGACTGGATAAACAGAAGAGAAATAAGTTGAAAAATGTTCAAATGATTTTAGCAATTATAAATTATAGCTGCCATAATTTTGCAGACAAACAAATGATACAAAAAAGTATATTTATTACCTTCATCATATTATCACAGTATGGATAGGCAGACTGGATAAACAGAAGAAAGATAAAGCGAAAAATATTCAAATGACTTTACAACTAAATTATTGTGTCTATACTTTGTACACAAACAAATGACATGAAAAAATATAAAAAAACACTGCACAGATTATTTAATTTATTCAATTTATTTATATTTAGAAAAAAGATATCAGTAAGTATATATATATATAAGTAGACTTAAACTGAATATGGAGTCAAAGATATATACAATAATAATGAATAAATTAAATTATTTAGAAATTCTAGTCAACTGCAAGAACAGAATTCAAAATGATTGACTGATTGATATTGCATATTCATGATTAGAACACCATAACCCCTTGTTATGGGCTTCTTGTTATATACAAAATGTACTGAGGTAATAAAACACGACACAATCTATAAATGAAAGGCAGTAGAAGATGGGAACATTTCTGAAGAATATAATAAAAATCCTTAATTTAATAAAACAGATAATTACACACATACTCTGGGAAAAAAAATCAATCCTAGAAATACTCAACCAAAAATAAGGGGTTTTTTCTTTTATTCTTTTTTTTTAATCACTTGACGATTTGAAAGCTATTAAAATTGAAATTTGGCCTCTTTTTGACTAGACTACTCATTTACACATAAATTCAAATTTTTAATTATGTACTAATTTTTTTAATTTTGAATTAAATTATGTAAAATTACAATCTCTTAAAACTGACAACAATTAAGTTTTATATGAAATGACACATTAAAAATAACAAGAAACAAATTTAAAATTTTACATCTGATTTTCAAATTTAAAATTACATCACTTTGTAAATTTAATGACATGCAATAAATAACTAGCTAAGCCTAGCTAAGATAAAAAAATTTATGAATTTTTAGAAGAGATAAAATGCCTAATACATATGTAGATGGGCATATAATATAAAAGAAAACAATCAAATAGACCAAGTGATAAAAGTGCCTACTATCTAAAGGTAAAAGAGTCTACATTAAGGCTTCCTCAACGAAGCAAAACCAAACAGTTTTTTTAAACTTCAGATAATTTCAAATGAAATCAGTTTCAATACTTTTCTATTTATATTCTATTAAATGATGATATATGTAATTTGAAATTTTTTATTAAATATTATTTAACAAGAAAGTATATTTTTCAAAAGCAAGAGGATTGCAAATGATTTTTTTTCCCAAAAACATAGTTATGAATCACTTTGCAAAAATATTAAATATATTTTCAGATATTACTTTATCTATTTATTTATTAACAGAATGGAGATCAAGTGAATTCTCATCACAGAAAAATCCTAGATTTATTGACAGAAGGATCACAGATTGCAAAATTTAGAAATTTTAAAAGAAAAATCTCACAAATATTATTATTTTAAGTTGATTTTAGTTTTGTGAGAACAATTTTCTGACTGGATTATGCAATTTGAGCACTGATTAGCACTATAAATCAGCTTACAAATCCATGTTCTTGTACACATGACTAGTTTTAAAAACCCATGACAATCACCAATTGCTTTATACTTTTTCAGTCCTCCTTAAAGTATTATTTTTCCCACTCTCATAATCTAACATACAATTAATAGATATAGAATAACAGAAATATTATGTAATCAGCATCCCAATTTATAATGTACATAACAGTACTATTCCGTTTTGAGGACCGTAAAAAATCGCCAAACTATTGTTGATGCCAGTGCTGCCAAAAATAACTGCGGCAACCCTAATGCAAGAAAGGAAGTATAATAGTAAATAACTATCTAAAGATTATTGTTTTAATTTACATGAAAGGTTTATTTCATATAATGCTTTTTATTATTATAATCTATACAAAAAAGGCTAAACATAACTGAATGGAAGCATAAGAGTAAATAACTATTTCAGACCATTATTCTAATTTATATATAAAAAAAGGCTAAACATAACTGAATGGATTCCTGCATCGCTATTTCACTATCGAGTGATCGCTAAAGTATAAGTTCATCTCGTTGGTTGTTCAAACAATTTTCTATAATGAATGATGCCTTTTCTTTGAAAAAATTCTATTGCAGACTTTTCGTCATGGGCTATTCCCAAATTGTTAAATCCATAGGATATCAAAAAAGGATTTAAAAATTAAACTAGTATTTCAATGGCATCTTAAGAAATATTATTTAAGAAATATAGAACTATCTAAAGTTACGCAATTTGAAATCAGCGCGTACACTAGATTTGGCACGCTGTTAACTGGGCATGTTTGCTAGATCTGGCGCTTTTGCACATACATTTTCTCTGCAATTTTTTATGGTCCTCAAAACGGAATAGTACATACATAATTTATCACAATATTTGACAGTATAACAAAGTTTCTGTTTAAAAGATCCATTCTCCTTCCTCCCCATATTTATGGTTATGCATCTATATTTCTGATTACATATTTATAATTATTATTAAAATTACAGAGAAGCATAACATGTAATAATAATTCATTTCTCTGGAATTTCAAAAGATTATATTTAAATTTAAGACTGTTTATATTACACAAAGGGTAAAAATTGATTAAGACAATGACTAGAATATGAAGAACAGAAAATTATCAAATCAAGTTAATGAAATGTACACCCCAGTGGCTCTCAACCTTTTTTGCTCCATGAACCCCTTTAACCACTGCAAGAAGATCATTCTACTCCTCCTTTCCCAAACTCGAAAAATAGATATACATTTACTTAGATTTTTTTTCAACATACTTTTATAAATTAAACAACAAAAAAGTAGAAAAAATGTTAACAAACACCAAAACTTGAATAAGAATTTTTTTATATTCATAAAACTACAAAGTTAACCGACAAATAAAAAGCTAACCACATTCTCCCTCTAGAAACTATGAAATCCCCCCTGGTTGAGAACCCCTGATACAGAGATTTATGGAAGCTTTAACATACAAAGCATTACACATTACTTGAATTTCATTATATATTAATCACATATAAATGTTTTATATATAAGTATTTATTAAGTAAAACATAAAGACACTGAAAGAAATTAGGAACCATGATCAATATTAAAAACTAACTCACAAACCAAAAGCAGTATTAATTACAGTAATATTAATTAATCTAAATAATAATAACTCCATTTATTCTCACTAAATACACAGCACTTCCTGAATTAGATTACAGTATGCTACAGAAAGATAAGTGCATGGAATTATTCTGAACCCTCTCCAAGTGACTATTGCTGAAAATGTAGACTGTTTCTGAGAACGTAAATAAATAACATTATTGGTAATTATATCAGTATTATACAATCATTCCCTAATTTGATCAGGACCATTAAATTTGCTTTAAGATGATCAAAAAATGTCTAATTTTGTTATTAATCTACAATATTTTTAGAAAATTAAATAAATCAACGATTTACATTTTTAATTCTTCTACTAGCTGAAAAATCATTTTCATGAAAAGCAGAAAATGGTCAGTTCAGATTTATGAATTTTAACTTTTTTCAGCATAACATACACACATAGTAATCCACCTGAGCATGCACATCTCAAACCATGAATTTTGAATTTTTAAAAATTTATTTCATATTTTTATTTAATTTTACAAATTTAATGAATTTTAATTTAAAAACTCAACAGTTTAAACAGTGATTTGAAAGTAAGCAGTGGTAACACTGCAGGCTATGAACTACTTTTTATCTCCAGAGCACCAGACTGCTGCCATTCCGCAAAATGTAAGATATTTTGATATTTTGATATTTAGTTAGGTGCAAGATATTTAACTTTCAAATTTAAGTCTGTCTGTTAATGAATAATAAGCTAAGTGATTAAAAAGCAATAAAAGTAACTCTTAAGAGTATTTTTTCTACTTTTTAATGATTAATTTGAATAATAAAACATTTAAATCATGACTTGTCTGATTAAAAATATTAAATATTTTAATGAAGTTACACTGGCTGGACTCATTAAAACAATTGTAAATTTATATATATAATTACAAAACATTTCTTTTGAAAACAAAACACAAACATGCCCAGTATTTTCACGCTTCAATTTCTGGTCTTTGTGAAACATTTGTTCTAAATTTACTTTACATATATATTAAAATAACTATTTTTGGCCACTGGCTGTGGAGGCAACTTATTTATCCAACAGTGAAGATAAAGAAGTGATCAATGCTCATAAGGCTTCAAAGCACTGTTTTTGAAACCATTATGGTTGATTAACTTTATTTCCACATACCAGGTCACGTGCAATTTTTTTCTCATTTATTTAAAATTCTCTAAATCTTAGATTAAGATATCTGCAAAGCATTACATTTAGAAACATTATTAAAATTAATGATGATACTGCTGATAGCCACTCAGGAACATAGCTCGTAGACTTCAATGGATCAATGTTTCTGTCCTGCAAAACTGTGTTTCTTATACTTGACTTTTTTCTGCCTTTGCTGTAGTGTCAGCTTTTGAGTATTAAAACAATCAGCAATGACATGATAGCTTTCAAAAAATAAGCATCTTGGTTTCATTCATTTCTTTGGTTCTTTAAGTTTTTTCCCTTAAACATTTGCAAATTTTTTTTTTTTATCTTCCAATGAGACTAAAATTCAGTGAGTGATTGAAAATGAGCCCTGATTAAGATAAAATCAATTATGTAAATCAATAACTGTTACGAAAAACAAATATTTTCTTTAACATATTTTTTTTCTTTTTTTTTAAATACTATTCTTTAACAATATCACAAATTAAAAGCTACATAAAATTTTTGAAGTTCTGTTTCTCTATCACATTTCTTATTCACCTCTATAATTAATTTATAGTTTCCTTGTTAAATAAGCTAATACAGTCAAAAGTCGTTAATCCGGACTCGTCGGGACTTCGGCGATTCCGGATTATCGATTTTTCCGGATTATAGATCATCAGTTTAAATCTGGTAAGATGGCATGCAGAAATTACAAAATTAAAAATATGAAACCGTAATTTATGAAATAAAGAACAATTATGATCTAAAGGGTATCAAAATTTACAAAAAGAAAAAGCTTAATATTTATTTGTTTACTTTATTAAACATTTCCTTCAATGTAAGTTGCTTCGCTTCATGTGATAATACTTTCTCTTTAATTCTATTAAACAGACATAATTTCTTGTTTAGTTACAAAGTTCCGCTGTTCAAGTCCTACAATTGCTGTGTTGAGAATACCGACTAATTTGTCAATCGAAATGTTTTCGTTTTCAATAACCTCTGGGTCACTTTCTTCACTATTGGAAGTGAATTATAATGACGAGGAACTTGATTTAAATCATATCAAAGACGGAGTACATCAAGATAAAATACTACACTTAATTAATACGGAATTATAAACCAAATAAAATAAAAACATCTTCCCTGAAGATAAGGATAGTGCTGACAGATCAACTTCCAATCCGCCGCGTGAAATTGATAAACAGATTTCGGATCTCAAAACATACTTTCGCTTTGTAGATACAAATTACATATTAGTAAATATATATCGGAAATTCTATTTGACATAATCTTTCTAATCTATATTGCTCTAACAGTCTGCAAAAAATAATAAGCCGGATCCAATTCGAAGATTAAGGAACAACGCAATCGGCAACATTAACTGAATTAGATAACTTTAGCTTAGCGTATAACTCCGTTACAATTTAAACGCGCATGCGCACAAACATATTCGCAGCCGTAAGGGTCTTACGCGCTCTCGTAAACGCCTGTGCCTCTCTCTGTGAACGCGACGCATGCGCAGAAAGTTTGTAGCTTTGAGGTCCGGATTATATATCATTCCGGATCATGGGTGTCCGAATTAACGACTTTTGACTGTATACCACATTTTTATTTTAGATTTAGATGTGCACCATATTATTACCATTTGATGTACCATATTTCTACTTTCTAAAAAACTTTGAAATCCTCAACAAAGGTAAATCCAATTATTAAAATTTTAAGAGCCATCACAAATGGTCATCCTCTCCATTATAATTACCTCCACAGATTACCAAAATCATCTTGAAACCCAAGTAGTCACTTAAGAGAGAGGGTTCACTGTATATATGCATGGATACAGAGATATATGTGTAACTATTTATTGACGAATTCAAAATAATTTCCTTGATACAACAGTTTACAACCAGTTTTTTATAGTATATTTACACTTTTTTAATGCTTTTAATTTTAGTATTATCTCTGTGGACACAAAAAAACTATCCAGACTTCATTAATTTTTATTTCATAAGAATTTGTACAATTATGATTATATGAATGAAATTCCAATTTATTTATACAAATATAAAGATTGCAACAGAAATGAAGCAACAGCAACTTTCATTAGAAGTGGCAAGTAAAATAAATCTGACTGTATTCCAAAGAAATATATTAATCCTTTACTTAATTCCAAAACGGCATATCACCAAATACAACTGATTCAACTGTTTAAACAACAAAACATTTCTTACACAACAAACAACTAACTAATTAGAGGCAACTGATTAAAGCACAGAACTACTTCTGAACATTAAAAAAAAGGGGGGATATCTTTCTTAGTTTTTCAACTGGAAAGGCAATAATCTTTCATTAATGTTAATAAATAATAGCTAAAATCCTTTTCTTTGAAATTAAGTCATAATATAGAAATCAACTAGAAAATGAACTTGTGTTTAACATAATAAATATTTATATGTCAATATATGGAAATTTAAAAAGAGAATTAAAATCATTCCTAAATTTGACAATGCCAAACATTTAAAAATGTGAACTAATTGAAGATATTTAAATATGATCTTTTACCTTATTCCATATCTTAACACTAGATTACTCACTGATCATTAATCTAATTAACCCACTAACACTAACTCAAAAACAGTACTTGCACAGTTTTAAAACTTAAAAACTCCACTTCATGAAACAGCAATAATATGATAAATCAATAGAATGACAGGCAAAGTTAATAAGAATACATATTAACAGGATGGAATGTATTTTTCTAATGAATTGTAAATTTTTTATTAACTCCATAAAAATTAAGAACTAGCTCACAATATGCACTAACTGTTTTACTTTCACAAAAAGCCTCAACCTTCTTAGTAATTTTAGGATAAGTTTTTATGCACTGGAAGAAACTTGTAAAAATATCTCAATTATTTACAGCAATTTCTTCTAATTTTGAAAACAACCAGGCCATAAAATTTAGTACCTGATTTTTTCCCCCTCCTCTTCTCTTCCAATATTTAGAACTAATAAAATGTATATACAGCACTTCGGAAGAATGCAGTTTTTACTCATAACAACAAGTGACTCTGCAGACGTTCTCATTAAATAAGAAAGGTAATGATATGATATTCCCTCCCCCAGTTTTCTCGTAAGTGACTTCAGATGACATTTATTTTTAAGACAATTGGTAACAGTATGTGTTATTACTGAAGCTCTTACTAATTTTAAATTAATCATAGATGCAAATTCAGTTATGAGGTCCTGGGAAAAAAAAAGAGAGAGAGAGAGGGAAGGAAATAAATGTTCTTTTCCTTTGCTTTTTTTTTTTTGTTTGTGTGTGTGTGTGGGGGGGAAGTTGAAGATAAAGGAAAAAAAGCTATGTTACGAAGCTAGAAAAAAATGCATTAGAACTCAGCTTAAAATTAATATTACTTGTATTTTGTAACATAAAATATTAGATTCAACTACTGACAGAGAGAATAACTTAAAATATATAAGTATTCATAGCAGAATAATTATTACAACACCATGCATGTCTAAAATTAAGGCAACAAAATAAAAATTATTAAATGGACTAGTAATCTGAATAATGGAACTTCTATTTAAATAGTAGCATTGAATTGTAGTATACTATTTACATGAAAAGGCAGACCTTACTACTATTATGAATATTTAATCAATACCTCTATACATTGTACTTGTTACCTCATAGAAAATAACAAATGTGCAATTGGAGCACTGCACAAAAAAAATTGGTAAATAAAATTATAATATGAATTAGCCAATTCTGATTAGTGTACTTCAGCATACACTACTATGAATTAACAAAAAATTGTACAAACAGAGCATTATTTTCAACTCATAGTTTTTTTACGAAGTCACAGTTACTCACTCTAATTCTTGGAGATAACATTTTATGAGTTTATGTTACTGCATTTGAAATATAGGCAGATAGTAATGAAAACAACCGACACTGTCATTTTATTTGTAATAAATCACAATATGTATGCATTTATTTTATGAATGCAAAAAGAAAATGCATTTAACATAACTTTTTCATCACATCCCTAATATTAATTATTAAAATATTACCTTCATTTATCTGTTATAAAAATTAAGCTATTTGAGGTAAATTTTTTTAATCAGCATTTCATGTTATTTAACTTACGTGCACACTGATGTACAAAATTAAAGGATAACTTAACAAATAAACTTTACTTACAGTTCTTAGTTTATATGCAATTCAAGCTGCTATAAATTTCTGTATATGGAAATTGAATATGAGGAATAATGAAATATGGCAATATGCAAAAGCTGTTGTGTAGAATACACAAATAAAAACATCACTATAACTAGATGAGCATTAAGACTTGCTATTATTCATACTCTGAAAGGTTAATGAAAGTCAATGTGTTTTAACCTTTTGAGGCCGGGGCTTTGGTAGAAGTAAAAGCTACCAAAGGACGGGGAATCTTGAACCGAATGCTTCCCCCCTTTAAGAAATCACCTCCTATTTGCAACAAAGATTCTTGTGTGTAGTTTAATGGATTCTCAGAGGGGTGCATCTATGTCACAAAAGGAAAACCTTTGAAAGAGATAAGAGGTTAAAACCCTAGGGACGTCAAATTTGATCCCACTTTTCAGCCTGGAAAATGGGGGGAAAAGACATGGCCACTAAAGTGGACAACCCCGTCTTTTCAAAGAAAGGACTCTATGGCCACTATAATGGCTATCCCGTCTTCAAAAGGTTAAGGTACTGCCACTCAGAGACATATTTCAGATGAGCTACAACAACTACCGTTGTTGTTGTTGTTTGGCCAATTGCAAAGGCATCATTCGTTACCAGATCTACATAGAATTAAATAATTTTCAAAAAAAGTATCATCTCAACATGAAAGCACTTTTGTAGTACAGGACATTCTCTCCTGAGATCAAACATCTTACAGTTTGAAAAGTGATTTTTGACAAACTTTCATCAACATTTCATCAGATAATAGGAAAAAGTGAATTTTTATAAATGCAGTTTGCTTTTCTATCACATTAAAAGGTGCTAAACCCAAGCTCCACCTAATGGATGATAATGCCAGCCTTCATTGAACTTGTTTGGTCAAAGACTCACCAGACTCGTACCCTATTAAACATGCCTAGGATACCTTAGAATACTGAATTGCAGAATGCCAACCCCCAACAAGGATCTTGCAGAAATACAAATTAATCCCTTAAAATACAGGGGCATTTAAAATTGACAGAAAAATGAGACCACCATGGAAAAATGTTGCCAGCATTGTATATTAATTTGATGTGATAATATACTGTATTTAATGTTTGAAACAACAATAACTTTAATTTTTCCTTTCTGTTATCATATGAGTAATTTCTCTTTGAGTTACTGGACAATTCTACAGTCCACAAATAGAGTAATATACCTCTTTTAAAGTTCTTTAAAATTGCATTTCACTTCCTTTCATACATAGCTATAAATATTAAATTTCCTACACTATCCTTTAATTTGTACATCAGCAGTTTGTTTTCAGATCTAATAGACTTCATAAAATAAACTTCAATTACAAAAAATTTCTCATAGATTCAAAAATCTGAGTGCTGTAGATCATTAGACAGATGCTAAACATTTGCAATGATTAATTATTATTCACCCCTTTTCATTATCACCTTCCATTAACTTCATTTTTTTTTTTAATACTATACAGTATGCAAATAATCTAAATTTTACAGAAAAAAAAAAAAAAAGTTTAAATGAACTATTCAATTGTATGATTGTAAATGTGTTAAATTATAATACCTGATTACTGTACTGCTTTAAAAATATTGCTTCAAAAGGTGTTTTAACTATCAGATTTTTATAATAGGAGATACACCTATAAGTAATGAAAGACAAGTATACAGTCTCCAGGCCAATGAGTAATTTTCAGGTTCATACTTATTCCATATAATCTAAAATTAACTTTTATAATAATTAACTAATAAATTTTATAACTAGCTTTCTAATTTGAACTTTAAGTCATTTTTGCTTGGTAAAAAAGTAATGAATTCATATGAAGACAGAATAACAATGTAACTGGTGGAAAAGAATGTTAATGCCTCCTAAAAATATTAATAGTTATTATTTTATATGGATTTTCAGGTTTACATAAAACATATACCAAAACTATTTCACTTAATAATTTGTTTTATACAAACACACTGTCCATACCTTTTGCTACAAATATAAATATTGATAACGCTCCAACTCAAATATAAATAATGAATTGATAAATTAATTAGGAATAAAAACAACTGTGAAAGGTGCCCTTTTCTTTGAAGGAAATGGTTATCACTTGGTCATCTTTTACTCTTCTAAAAAACGTTATGTACCTTGATTCACAGTAGTCACCACACTTTCTCTTGACTTTAAAATAAATTCAAGCTATGCACCTTAATAAACCTAATATTTACATTATGTCAAAATTATGCAGGCTATTATTACTGGGGAAATGGCCTGGCTAATTGCAGTGAATGTTTTTCAGCGTGATATATGCGAAATATTTGACTTAGAACAGGTGCTATATCTGGGTCGCTAAGCCACCGGCAGGCACTGGTAGGATTCTCCAGCATATGAAGGAGAGCTGCGGATAAATAAGCACATAAGAACAGAACATAATGTACATGCAAAACAGTGTATTCATTACAGTAGGAAACAGCAAAATTAAAAATAATAAAAGAAAGCTCAAAACTTTTTGTGCTCAAAGGATAGCTCAGAATTTTTACCTCCCAATAAAATATTGTTACAAAATGTACAGGCGCGGTCAGATGGCTTCCCCGCAAAGCAGGTTTAGGGTTGCTATAAAATGGCAAGGGAAGGCAGGGTTCCCACATTTGGCGAGAAATCGCATATTTGGTGGTAAAATTGGCAATATACCTTGGACTGTTGAAGAACCTTCTGGAACGAATTCTTACTGGTTTAGCCCAGAATGTTCTCGAACACAAAAGCTATAAAAACCCTGCTGATACGTGGACAGTGCGAATGAGTTAGTATCGAGTGAGTGTGTCTGGTCTAGAGTGCGAGTATCTTATCTAGTTAGTTCGTGCAGAGACGATTGAGTTGACAGCTGGCCAGCGAGTGCCGAGTAGGTCGTCGAGTGCACCGAAGGAGTGTCTTAGTGCATCGTCGAGAGAGCATGTTGAGCTCCGGAAACGACTGAACCGAAGAGTCGGGAGCTGTGCTCTGTGTGTCGAGTGCATCGTGAGTTGCAGCGTGGAGAGTCTCGAGAGTACATGGAGTTCCGAGAAGGACCAAGCAGAGTCGGGAGCTGTACTCTGGTACTTTGCAATGAAGCTGTCTCCACCGTGATAGCCTGACAGTGTGAAGGCTGTGTCACTGATTGTTCAGCGTGTGTATAGTAGATCTTTGACTACTGTAAATCGTGACTTATGGAGCTGTCCTGACAATACTGACCAATAAAGTGTGTTTCGATACTTCATCAAGTGTTGTCGTTATTCACTCCATACAAACTTCCATACAAACCCCATACAAACTCCGTACAAACGTGAAGGAAGAAAATAACGTAACAACTGGTGTCAGAAAAGAAAAACGCAACAATATACAAGGATAATCCAACAAATGTGAAAGATTTAGAATGCCAACATAAAGAGTAATTCAGAAAGAAGTGCAAAGTTCTAACAAGTAACTTCGCATTCTGATTAAAAAAATTAACTATTAATATGTACTCACTGAGACAGATCTTGCACTTCTATATGTTAAATATGAAGGTTTACTTACTATAACAGAGGTTCTTGTAATATTCTATTGGTATCTCAATATTACACTAAGTATAGGAAGTGTCCAGGTTAATGGATGTAAATAAGTATATATTACAGACCACGTACTTACAGACACGTACCTTATAAGAAATAGACTAACCCAATTGGGTTTTCTCCCTTGTCTGAGGCATTCCTGGCTGTCACCTTGATCACATCTGGATGAGTAGGGACGACTTGCAGAAATTTAACAGTGGTTGCCTATTGCAGCGTGTCAAGAAAATGCTCGTTGTAGCGCCTCATTTCACAAATTAGAACTTCTACATATTTTTATTTTTGAAATTGAGATTGATTTTTTAAAAATTTAGCATATTTATCAAGCATAATTAACGTTCCAAATAATTATAAAGCTATTGCATGCTTTCAGGGCTGGAGATTTTTTAGCTTTTCCTATGCTGTAAAGAAATTTGTAACTATATCTTTTAGAAAATAATATTTTTAATCTGAACTAATAGAAAATTTCAAACAAGCAATTTTCTCTTGCAATTTTTATGCTTTTTATTGTTGTAAATAAGTAAAATATACTAAAATATTTAAAACCGAATTTTTGAAAGTTTTGTTTAAATTCTAAACTGTGCTGCTTTTTTAAAATTATAGATGAGTATTATAGCACTGTTTCTATAAAGGAATTTTATTTCAATTATATTTCCTAATACATCATAGTGATAAACACTTTTGACTCCTTAATAATTTTTATACATTTAATTCTAATACTAAAATTGTATTTAACCATAATAATTAATAATTGCTTGTATTTTATACTGTATATATTTATTTTTAGTTCTGCATAAGATTTTTTTTATTTACTGTTAATTTAATTTATTAGCCCAAAGGGGTGGTAGCCTAGAAAGGCTGTTAGATTCGAAGCGGCATTTTGCGCTGTTTCACTATAAATGTCCGTGTCTCCTTGTAAATTGTTAATACCAAATATTATCTCCCTGTATTACATTTAAAGAAATTAAATAATGAAGAATCTGCCTGAATACATGTATGTTTCTCGCACTGTGACAAAAAGCCATCAAATTTTGAATAATGTAATCCTTTACTCGAACATGGGCATCTGAACGGCCGAATTTCGAATTTGTTTTAATCTATTTCATATTTTGTAAAACTCTAACGAATTTTTAAACTCTTATTAACAAACTCAGCGAGTTCAGAGCGAGCACTGTACGGAAAATAACAGTTTTTATCTCCAGTGCGGAAGTTCTAAAGATATGTTGTTTTCAAATGTATATGGTTTACCGGCGAAGAACATGATATTCAATAAATATAGGTAACACACAAAACCTTAAGAAAAGGTTCCTTTTGGGCGTAATATAAAATCTGAGTGCTTCTAGATTTTATTTTACCCTTTTTTCCCCCCTTCATTACACTCAGAAAATTTTATGCTCCAAATTTATAAATTACTAAAACCACTTTAATGTTAATAAGTTTATGATGATATAATCAAATAAATGATTGTTTTGTAATGTTATTATAGTTTTGAAAATCACTGCCTGAAAATGCTCATTAAATTAAAAAATATATATATATATATCAGATCTTGTTTAATTTTACCTTATTCATTTCAAAGCATCACATACTATCAATCTTATTTAATTTTATGTTATTTGTACGCATAATTAAGTTCATAAATTTTGTGCTTAGAGTTTTTACTGTTTTACCAAAGTAAAGATGTTCGTACAAAAATTACACGTGAGGTGACGTGCGCCCCACCCACTGGGTTAGTCTATCTCTTATAAGGTCCATGACTGCAACAATGCACAGGACAGCCTCTAGGTCTGCAATGAACTGTGGAAGGCCTCTCAGATTTTCCATGTACATTCCCTCGTATAGATAATCCCACAAAAAATTCAGGAAATATGAGAAATTACAGTTCTTTCAAAATGATATGAATTTGCTTTTATTATAAAGTGAACATTTTAAGCTAGGGATTGGTTCTCAGTGGGTTCATATTGACCCACTAGGGTCAACAGTCAAACATAAATAATGAATTGGTAAATTAATTAAGAATAAAAGCTGTGAGAGGTTCACTTTTCTTTGAAAGAAACAGTTATCACTTGGACCTTTTACTCTTCTAAAAAGCTTTATGTATCTTGATTCACGGTAATCACCATACTTTCTCCTGACTTTTTAAAATAAATTTAAGTTATACACCTTAAATAAATAAAATGAAAAATAACTAAAATTGTTTATTTTTTTAATCAATAGCATCTTTTAAATATATAATATTATATATTTTTATGCTTTATGCTTCAAATTTTAAGTGCAACATAAAAAGCAAAAATGCAAAAACAAAAAAAATTCAGCCAAAAAAAAATATGAAGAATGCAAAGCTAATGAACCACAGCAAAATCTACACTTATTCTTTATTTCATGCCAGCCATTGAAACTTATGACAAGTTTTGGTCAACTGGCAATTATATCATCAATATGTATGAGCACTCTTTACATCCACGGTTTTTAAAAGCATTGTGACAAATACTGAGTCACAAAGTATTCTTTGAAAGAAATGCTATTCAAATAAATAAAATCAAGCTTGAAACAAAGAACAATGATATGAATAAACATGATTAAAGTACACAATGCAAATGAATAAAAAATTTGTAAATAACTTTTTGAAGAACTTTGAAGTTCCTACAACTCAAATAATTAAAATAAAATTCTTTAAAAAGAAAAAAAAAATGTAAAAAATAACAACTGTGATTACAAAATATATTATTAAAAAATATTTTTAAGAAAGAAGAAACAACATATTTTTTTCACACATTCAGAATGAAAGGTAAAGCAGAAAGATTAAAATAAACAGAAGTTTGCCAAGTGAACTACTCTTGGGAAGCAAAGACAGTGTACTAAAATATATTTATGAATATCTCTCCAAATTTTAGAAAATTTGGTTTTTAGGCATAATTTGCATCACAGAATCGAAATACGGGAAAAAAAAGAATTGGCAAGTTATTTCAGGAAAAGTCTAATTTTGTATCCAAAATCACACATTGGAATAATGCTATATATCCTAAATCCTGCTTCTAGAGACATGAAAAACATATAAGTTGAAACATATAAATGTGTCGGCTGGCTGAGTAGATTGGGTGATACAGAGCTGTTTCATTTTTCTTTTGAGTCAGTGTACATATTATTTGTGTGCATAAGCTTAGCATTGTACCATATATTGAAGTAAAACAAAATTAAATACAAATGTTAATTGATTAAACATTGCTTGAATCTTCATATAAAAATCTACAAGTGTCTGCAGAAGATTAAGACAATATCAATAAAATACAATACAAAAAATATAATTCAGATAAAATATTATTTAATATGAAAAAATTATTCTGAAAATCATTAGAGGTGGGAGAATTGAATTTTCCTAATTAAAGTTTCATTTATTGTTGGAAACACTTTCCTTAATAAAGGCTGAAAATTAAAAATCGAGAGATCTAGTGATCTACTGGGAGACCAGAAGCTGTGATGAAACACTGGGAGTCTCCCAACAAAATCGGGATAGTTGCCAGCTGAATATTATATGGTTAGCACACACATTTTATAAAAAACATTCAACAAAATTATTGCTTGTGGTGCTTAAATTTAACACTACTTATTTAGTTTGAACATTTTGAAGTATTATATATATTTTAAATTTAAATAACTACCTAAAAATGTCTTTGGATTGCTGAGACCTAGTTGAACAACGGCATTAGACATTATGGACTTGTAAATGGGACCTTCAGGATCTAAACCTTCAACATCTTCAAAATTAGGTTTTTTATCACTCAGAAGCCAGTCACACTGAAAATAAAATTGTAATCTCAGAACATAACAATATCTTCAGGCATCTTTTTTTTTTTAAACTCTAGTACCCTTATTTACTCCTCAACTCATTAAAGCACACAATGATTTCCTCATATAAAACAGGAAGAAAATCATAACTGAATAGCACTTATCAAGATAATTTAATTGCCATTTAGTATGAATCATTCAAAAACTTCCAATTAAAAGATTAAAAATTAAAAACTTCAATTACTTAATACACAACAGAAGTTATCAATAATTTTAGATTCATATCAACACAATTGAGAATTTTTGCTGCACAATACATTCTCAAAATTGCAAATTCTGAATGTTCTCAATAATTTTTTGTTATTACAACAATAACTAATAATTCTAAAAGCATTTAAAAACTTTTTTATGGCTAACTAGATAATGAGAATTTTCAGTTAAAGTTCAGGTTTGATAATGTCTTTAACATAATAAAATGTCAAACAAGCTCCACTTTGATATACTGTGTCCAGATTAATTAAAAAAAAAAAAAAAAAAAAAAGATTTGCTGTGAAACATAAAAAAATCTCTTAAATATCTATGCCTCACCAAAATATGGGGAGGGGAGCTGAACTGATATTTATTTAAATTTGTATCTAAATAATTTCTGTACTTTTAATGAAGCTTGTAATTAACAGTAAAATATCTCAAGCTATTCACTATGTTTGTTCAAATTTAATTTTAGCACATATATTAATTTCTTCTAATGCAGGTATTTTAGTAAACCGTATACAGTCTAAAGTCTTTAATCCGGACTCGTTGGGACTTGGGTGATTCCGGATTATTGGTTTTTCCGGATTATATATCATCAGTTTAAATCTGGTAACATTGCATGCAGAAATTATAAAATTAAAAATACAAAACCATTATTTATGAAATAAAGAGCAATTATGATCTATTTCAAATGATATTTATGAGGTATCAAAATTTACAAAAAAAAAAAAAGCTTAATATTTATTCATTTATTTTATCAAACATTTCTTTCAACGCGCGCATGCGTAAAGCATACATTACGCATAGTCGAAATTAGAAAATTACAACCAGAAAAGTATTTGATGTGTATTCCTGATATTTATAATGACGAGAAATTTGATTTAAATCATATCAAAGACGGAGTACATCGAGATGAAATACTACATTTAGTAAGGAGTTATAAGCTGAATAAAATAAAAACATCTGCCCTGAAGATAAGTGTCATATTCTGCTTCTTGGGCGTACAGGTTCTGGATATATATTTGATTTCTACCGTAGACATATCGTAATAAGGGCATTGCATAAAGCTAAACATTTAATGGCACAAAGACTTTATTAACACACGAACAAAATAATAAGAACAAACGAGTAACACAAAAGTATAACTGCGTATTTTCATCCACGCTGGCATACAGCATGTTACCTTCGTTACTTCACTACCAACTGCTAACTAACTACTCTTTTCTAGTAAGTCACATGAGAGAAAGGCGTTGCAGGCCGTTCAGCTAAACTGCGCATGCGTGGTCATCACGTCATGACACCTCCTCTCTAAAAGATTTGACTGTATCTTTCAATTACCTGTCAAATCCACACATATAAACATTTCTTGAAACAAAATAAAATAACATTCATGAAATTTTCAAACTTAATTAACCAACTCTTACCATTTTAAATTAAAATTACTTCAACATAAATTCAATAGTCCTATTCATTTAAAAGTAGTAACATTCAATTAACTTTTAAACTTAAATCCTTCACATAATCATATAAGCAGTTAGCATATAAATGAGACAATACAAATCAATCATTTAAAATTAAACATAATACTTTAGCAAACTCTGACTAAACATATTACATAACGTTAAAAAAAATTAGCATTTTAGCTAAAAAAAAAATGTTCAAACTAAACAGTCAAAATGTCTTATAGTTCATAGTTCATAACTTCAGTCATGCTTCCAGTGAGAGGCAGTCAATCGAGATAACAAATCTGCATTAATATGATCTTTTCCTTTCCGGTATGTAATCACTGCATGAAATCGCTGTAATGCTGAAGACCAGAGAACTTTGTGAGGAACATTCGGTGAGAAATCTGAGAGGGTTATGATCACTAACGATGACTATCTCAGAACTAAAGATATAAGCTTCAAACTTCTTCAGGGCAAAAATAACGGCAAACGCTTCCTTTTCAATAACAGCGTAAATTTTTTGCGTCTCAGTCAACACTTTACTAGCGAAGGCTATTGGATGTTCTACACTATTTTCATCTTGCTGAGCCAAACAAGCTCCTACAGCATATGCTGATGCGTCTGCGTAAATGATGAAAGGCAAACTAAAATTTGGAGAGTAACATTTAGAGGCATTGCAAATGGCATGTTTTAATTGAATAAACGCTTCATCATGTTCCTTCAGCCAAGTAATTTCGTTCGAAGGCCTTCTTTTTGTCAATGCAGTTAAAGGTTGTGCTATCGCAGAAAAATTGGGTATGTAAGACTGGTAATATGATAATAGTCCTAAAATACTTCTTACATCTTTCTTAGTACGGGGAACTTATAAATTCTGTATGGCTTCAACTTTTTCTGGGTCAGGTTCGTGTGAACTGGAACCAACTACATGTCCTAAAAATTTGATTTTATGCTTTGCAAATTCACACTTATTGAAATTAACCATGAAATTTGCCTTTTCTAGCATACTTAAGACTTTGTTAAGATGTTTCAGATGTGTATTCCAGTGATCAGAAAATATAATCACGTCATCAATATAAGAATCAACATAGTCTTTATGTTCGGCGAGAAGCTTGTTCATAGTCCTCTGAAAAGTTGCGGTGGCATTCTTTAATCCAAAGGGTAAAACTACAAAGGCATATTGTCCTCTATGGGTCACAAACGACGTCCAAAGTTGGCACTCAGGCTTCAGTCGTATCTGCCAGTACCCTTTAAGAAGATCAATCAAAGTGATGTATTTGGACTTTGACACTTGGTAAATTAGGTCTACAGTGTTTTTCATCAGGAAGGCATCAGTTTCCATCTGTGAGTTCAGGTATCGATAGTCCACACATAATCTCACAGTTCTGTCTTTTTTTTTATACACAAACTACCGGATGTGCATATTCACTCTCTGACTCAACAATTAGCCCTAGCTGCAATAGCTCATCTATTTGTCGATCAACTTCATTTCTCAGAACTTCAGGTATTCAATACGGTTTCTGCTTTCTTGGCATACTTCCAGGTTTCGGTGTGATGCTGTGTTTCCCAACATTGGCGATTTTCGGAATACCAGCTCTTAGGTTCTTATGCCTTCTTAAAATTTCCATAAGTTCTTTCCTCTTATGCTGTTCAAGGAGCGTAAAATCACATTCTTCATTAGAATAGTGTTCTTTTGCTTTCTGTGGAACAATTCTTGGAACGTTTTCAACTTCACAGAAATCAATATCTGTATCTTCATATACAAGAGCACAACATTCTATTATCTTCTTAACAGTTTCATTACATTTTTCATTAATTAGGTTTTCCCTATCATGGTTAAGTATTTCGTTAAAACTTTCAGTTTCATGAAAAGGCATTTCAACGAAATTATCATTAGTAATGTTTACATTTTTTACATTCAAAATTAAACTTTCTTTTATCATCTCCCCTTAGCTCATTAAAAGCACTTAACAACAAGAGTAAATCATTACATAACTTATCCACCATTGCACATGTTATAAAAATGACATAAATGACATAAATTTATCATCTTCAGAAAACATTGCCAAAGGTAGGTTAATGAGAGGAGCTTTTAAAGCTTGCCCAAAAGCTGACGTGAGAATAACAATTTCATGTGGCGTACGGTATATTTCTGGTACAATGTCAGCCTTGAGAACGGTTAATTGTGTGCCTGTATCTGCTACTGCATTAGTTAATTTACCATTACATATAAGTTTAGTGGTTGGCAAGTCATCTATTAATTCCTTAACTTCTTGATTCGCAGTAAAATATTTAGAAGAAATCTTTGCTGTTACGGCGTTAGAATTATTCTTGCTTTCTTCCTTAGCAACCCTTTCCTTACTTTCATGCAACAATATATTATGATACTTAGAGTTACATTTTGAACATTTTAATCGAGAAGGACAATTGTTTGTTCTACAATTCCTTTCGAAACAAAGAAAGCACCGATTAGAAGCCTTTAAACTCTTTTTCCTTTCTTCCAGAAACATAACGCATTTTTCTGAAACATAATTTTCGCTTTCACAAAATAAGCAAGGGAAAGTTCGAACAACTGCAATTTTGCTTACATTAGGGGAATAGCTGGCGCCAAATTTGTTGGCGTTGAATGAATTCCGAGTGTGGAAGTTGTTTCGCTTTTCATTGGGTTGAGAATGCCTTCCAAGAGAATTAGCGTAACTCTTAGAATAAAATTAATTTAATGAAGTTCGTTTGCGACTTTCAATTTCCTGTTTTAGAAATTTCATGAGGTCGTCGACATTAAAATTTTCCTCATCTGCGTTTTGACGAGCAAAATCAAGCGTTATATCCTGAGGTATGTATTTCATTAACAAAGGGTATAGTAAATTTACATACGATTCGGTTTTCACCCCTATCGAATTTAGTGACCTACTTGTACGTTGCAGGTGTCATATAACTCCCTCAAAGAATTAATGTCATTAAAACTACAGACAGGCCATAAATTTAAAAGTTTATGCATGTAAGAATTAACAAGGAGATCCTTTTGACCATATCTCTCTTTAAGAATTTTAAAAGCTTCGTCGTAGTTTTCTGGAGATAAAGAAAAACCTTTTATTGTTTTTAGAGCTGCACCACCTAACAGGCTAAGCAAGTAATTAAACTTATCCACTTTAGATAGTTTTATTAGTATATAGATAGATAATTCAAAATTTACAAAAAAAAAAAAAAAAAAAAAAAAAAAGATTAATATTTATTTGTTTACATTATTGAACATTTCTTTCAATGTAAGTTGTTTAAGTTGCTTTGTTTTTTGTGCTAATACTTTCTCTTTAATTCTATAAACAGACATAATTTCTTGTTCAGTTCCACTGTTCAAGTCCTGTAATTGCCGTGTCAAGAATACCAACTAACTTGTCAATCGAAATTTTTTCGTTTTCAATAACCTCTCTGTCACTTTCTTCACTATCGGAAGCGGTACATCGAAACATGCTTTCACTTTGTATATCCTTTGGCAGCTCCAGAATCATAAATTCTTTTTGACATAATCGAAAGTTCAAGCTTACTTTTATAAAATTGCTCTAACAGTCTGCAAAAAATAATAAGCCGGATCCAACTAGAAGATTAAGGAACAACGCAATCTGCAATATTAACTGAAATAGATAATTAGATCATTTTAGCTTAGCTTATAAACATCCGTTATACATTAAAGGTGCATGCGTACAGGTATTATGTGCATGCATAAATGCATATGTGCATGCGTTATGCGTTTACGTATGCGCAGAAAGTTTGTAGCTTTGAGGTCCGGATTATAGATCATTCCGGATTATGGACGTCCGGATTAAAGACTTTTGACTGTACTTTATGACCTTATTGTCAGTTAGTTAAGTAGTACACTTGTTATATATGCTAATCAGATAAGCAATAAAAATGCACAGGATATCAATTCAGGTATACTAGATTATTTGGATATGGCAAAGCACATGAGAGCTATCTACCTGAAGGAAGAGACGCCCTCATGACGGGCTTTCCAAAGGGAACACTTGTATTCACATTATACAAGGGGAAAATCATGAGAAGCCAGTCTATTTGCCTGGGTTCAAATGACTAAGTATTCAGTAGTTTTTACTATTTGGCCATTGATGCGGTCATTTAGGTATACTACACAATTTTTTAATTATTTGTATATCTAATTATTTTAAATTTAAAATTCAAATGATACTTGAATAACAATATTAATCCTACGACTATAGAAAATAATTATTCAAATTTACAAACAAACAAACAAAAGAGAAATTATTTCTCTTGAAAAGAAATAAAAAATTCCCGAGCTTCAAAGCTTTTTTAAAGCAAAAATTTTGGTGCTGCTTGAGAACAATTCATCACTTTATCTAAGACACTCACTACTGCTAAAAATAGGACACACATTTTAACTGACATCTTACAGCAGAGTCTTGATCATTTCCATTCATTCTTAAGGCATCTAAAATGTCTGCTTCGGCAAATCCCATTTCCTTCAAATTTGCTAAAGCCTGAAACAAAAATAAATAAATAAATAAAAGATTAAAATAATTTTATTTTAAAAAGAAGGAAATAAAAATACAGCTGAAATTTTCAAAGATTTTGGATTATAGGGAAAAAAATTATGCTAGTTTATATTGCTCATACTTTTTAACACTCAATCTTCACTGGGGTTTAATTTAAGTTTTAATTCCAATTCATGCAAATATAAATGAAAGTTATGGTCCTGAAACAAATAAATAATAAACACAAACTAATACTTCAGTTATAGGAAAAGTACGTACAGCAGTGCTTGGCCTAAAAACTTTTCTTTTATATGCACGAAAACACTGGATCATTTCCACTAATCTACTGTCTTCACTACTGGCAGTAGCTCCTTGTGATGTACTAGGCAGCTCTGTTTGTTCTTTCTGAGTATTTACAGGTGCAGGCTTTTCTACTTTAAACCAGATATTTAAAAATTATAAATTTATTATAAATAAAATTATACAACTTCAGAAATACAAAATTATACATTTTTATTGTTAAAACATTACAGCACAAAAATTACAGCATATATTCATACCATTTTCAAGTTAGTAGCGATCATGCATATTGAGTGCAGTACACCAAAACATAGCTACTAATACTCTATAGTGGTTTCTTGGTAAATGAGAGTGATCCATTTCAGGATTACCAATATTATCTACAGCATGATTTCCAACAAGTATAATGATGGTAACATCTCTGCCCCACAACCATTATGAATGTCAAATATACAGATAAAATTCATTTTAATATCATAAAAACATGGTACGTATAATTTATATATTTATATTTGCAAAAAAAAAATTATCATTAATAAAATGAATAGTTCATGAATGCAGTTTTTAAATGTCAGTCTTACCAGAAGGACAATTTAGCTCACCCAGAGTTTTGATTGATGGATCTGTGAAAAACATGAGCAGCTTTTTCCTCTTTTTTTTTTTTTTTTTTTTTTTTTTTTTTTTTTTGTATAATATCTGGTTGTAACAGAAGTTTTTCCCCAAAAAACATTCTTAATAAAGTTAGGGGGGAATATGAAAGCAATACCTTTAGTATGGGTAGTAATCACCACTCAAATCTATGATTTCCTGCCAACAATTTAGTAGCTTTTTAAAGCCTTGAGCCCAGAAACTTGGTAGCCATGAGCCCAAAAACAGATCAACCTCATTTCAGATATACTGTGTAGAATGGAGGATAGCACTACAAGATGTAGCTGAAAGTGTGAAAAAATGTAGAAGACTAAAGTGAGGTAGGGGCTATATGGTGTGTGTGGCAAAAGATACCATTCGAGTCCATAGAGTCCAGACAGTGAATGCTATTGCCATATGTGGTCTTTCATTATCTTGATAGAACATTACCTTTTTTTGTGCCAGAACTCAGTTCAATGTTTCTTCCTTAATAGCAGCATTAACATGAAATAGCATCTCACAGTACACCTTACAGTTGAGAGTTGTACCTTTTCCCATATAATTTACAGATAAAAAGCATGATCTTTTTGTTAGTCAAATTGCAACTTTGTGACACTGCCGACAGGTTCACCGGGCACAGACCACCTCCCTTTCAGCTAGTGTTGTTGAATTAAATCCACTTTTCCTCACAAACAACCTGATCAAGAACATGATCCGGTCCAAAATTTTGTCCTTACGTTGATATTTGTGCAGATCAGTGCAGGCTCAACGATGTCTGTCCTTATCTGCTTGAGTTAGCTCATGCAGCAACCGGCGACTGGACTTGTAAATCAAATTTATACGGTGCATAGCGTGATTAGCCGACATGGCACTAATGTTTAACTCCTTAGTCTCTCGAGTGGTTGCATACTGATTTTCTTCCACAAGTTCTTGAATGTCATAGTCCTTCTTTTTGAACTTTTGGTACCAAACCGTCACAGTGTCATATGATACAACATTAGCTTTACATGATTTGGTGATATTCTGCAGCTGATTTCTTGCAACAGCACTGGAAGTAAATGATGGTTCTAATCTGATAGCATGATAGTTTCATTTCAGACACCTTGTACTTGATAACAATATTTTTTTTTTTTACAAATTTCACGACATAGTGTTAGCAAGTCTCTTTCTTTCAAATACCAAAAACTGTTTGACAAAATATGATTAAGCACGCCAACGTGAGCTGTTTGTGCAGACAATATGTGCGTTGGCCGAAAACTTTCATTAAAACCGGATATGTTTGAAAATTTTCATTAAATAGATTTGCAGTTCAAATAACCTCAGATTTATCTGGATCTAGCTTCATAGCAATATTCTAAATTCTTCGCACTTTGCCCAGACATTTTTTATTTCAGCAATTTGAATGCCCTCATCTTTTTATGTCCTATCATTGGCACATCATATCCTTATCATGTCCTCATCATGAAGTATACATCTCTTTTTTTTTGCACTGCTGCTTGAAAATTCTTTTAGCTGATCAGTAGCCAGTTCTCATTCATATCCTCCAATTATTCTTCAAAATCTTTTTCTACTTCCAAATTGAGATCTTGAGCAACTGCCAAAATATCCTTTGCCAATCTTCAAATTATGTCTCAAATAACAGTTTCCCTGTTAATTAATGTACTGATATAAGGATCATTTAAATTACTTGACAGTTACTAGATGGTGCTGAAATAAAATGCAATAAATATCATACTCAATTAGAGAATGCATACCATTTAATACAAACTGTGTGAAAAAAATATAAACAGCATAGGTGTGAATATTTTGCAAAATATAAATATGTTTTTTTTTTAAAAAAAACTATCAGCTGTTTATACTCATAATCAGGTACTTTTATCATGTTTCCTTGTAATCTGCCAACAATCAATGATGTGTCATCACAAAAGACATTTCTTGCTTACAAAAGAAATTCATCATTAACCAAGGTATACTGTATACCCAAATCATATAAAGTTATACAATTATGATTAGCAGTTTATTGTCTTTATGGTCTTGAATTAAGGAACATCAAATTCTAAGTATTCAACAAGAGATTTTTCAGCTACAAAAGCTGCTTGATATATTAATGCAGTGTATGAAGAGGGGATAAACTATTGCCAAGGAGACCCCAAAAATGATTTGGTAGGTCCCCAAGTTGAAATTTTAACATTACCAATTCTCTGTTTTCAGACTCGCATTACACAATGATGATTACTATCTGAACAATCTGATCCACATCAAAGTAAGCTCTTGTGAATTTGTACAGAAGATGAATTTTTTGTACTTATAGTCTTGAGTTAAGAAACATCAAATTCTAAGTATTCAGCAAGAGATTTTTCGGCTGCAAAAGCTGCTACAGTTCAGCGACATCTGCACCTCACCAATCACAGATTACTGGCAGTTCGTTCCCAAGCGACCAGATTAGCTGCATGGTTGGTTTTTGTGATTTTTGCCATGTATAACACGAATACAGAGCAGTATCCCTATGAAAGTTTTCTATAGAGGCAAACCTCAAATTTAGGCAGATAGGCCTGTGTATTTTGCCATATTCAAATTAATTTTTCTGATACATCTGAGCTACATCTGCCATGTATCGGAAAAGTCCAGAAATTGAGTATCACAGTGATTTTTGTCTTCTCAACACCAAGTACTGAATTTCCTTATGTATTTTCTCCTTTTCTTTGCTAATATCATAGCCCAAAAATTGAGAGGAGAAAATTATGCAAATAATTTAATATCCAGAGGGCACAGTTACAGTAAGAACATAACATAAAAAATAATCATGGGTAACTATGACAATATTATTTCTTTGAATGAAACCTACATTCCAATATGAATACATAGTAATTTTAATATTATAATTGTTTAACAAGATATCTTTATTTTTACTTCCCTGTAACTTGAATTTTGGCTGTTCAGTAGCAGAAGAAGCTTCGGCCTTCAGAAGTAGCACAAACAACAATAGTTAATGTATATGTTACTTCTTATGCTTTATATCATACATAACGAATTAGCAAAGATAAATGTACAGTTGACTTAACAAAATCTTATAGTGAATGTCAGTTTATGTTTGCTTCAACATAATAGGTCGGCTCTTGTATTAGGGTGGAATAAAGTTCAATAGTTAAAAGGCAAAGGTTCAGCATGACTTTTGCAGGTGTTTACAATGATTGTCACTGTTAGAAGGACAAAAACAATTACTGCATATATGAGTCCATTTTAAAATTTTGGGGAACCTGTTCTCTGGTGTCTGGTGAGACAATGGACCTGGTGGTTCAATAAGAACAGCTCTTCTACACTAACACATCAACACACCAGCATAATGTTGAATTACGATATTTAAGAAATCCTCTGTGAGGTATCATATCATAACTAAATTCAGATGAATAGATAATGCAAAAAAGTAAGTATTACAATACAAAATCTGAGACTATCATCACTGAGTGATTCTGGATTTTAAATCGTCATTTTAAATCTAGTAAGATGACATGGAAAAAGAAAAAAAAAATCATTGTTAATATTATTTTACAAAAGAGGTATTTTGCATAAAGATTTTTATACATTACCTCCATGTGAAATTAAAAGTGATTCAAAAGCTGAAATGGTGAATTTTTCTGAATTTAAAACAATACAACTAATATTCACTTTTCTGTTAATTTATTGACGACTGAGATATTATCATCACAATGAAGACTTCAGTTATACCATCTTCACTTAACATTTTCTCTGATATATCATTAACCCTTTGATGGTTATGAATGAGTTCAGCTCACAATCGAATCGTGCATCATAATGCGCGCAAACACGTTCCGCTCGGGAGCAAGATTTTGACTGAAATGGTTAGTAACCAGCACTACTCGCGTAGTGAAATTTTTTCCCAATGCGCGCTGACGAGCTGACTTCGTTCGCCATTATTATTCTGCACTGATTGTGTTTCAAAGGAATGCTACTCGCGAAATTTAGTTAGTTTTACTGTCTACAGATGGCAGTACGAGTTCCATGAATTTCTTTGCATAATGAAGGTGGATTTTTTTTTTTTTTTTTTTTTTTGACCTTGTTCATTTTATACGTATTTTGGCGCGGTTTTTAGGGTGTTTGTACAGTAAAATTGCTCAAAAGCGAAAGTTAGATAGTTATGATGATGATTATGATTGTGATACAGAAAGCTTATCAAGTTTTGAATCTGATGAAAACTTTGTTCACAGTATTTCAAGCTCAGAAGACGATTCAAGCGATGAGAAAGATTTTTCGAGTGTTCGACAGTGGTGTATAATTGATTCAAGTTCTCACGCTCCTAGCCGATTTAGTTTTACTAGTGATGTAGGCATGAAAGCTTGCGTGACAAATATTTCTGATCCACTAGAGTATTTTGAGCTGTTTTTTACTGATGAGATTATAAATCCTATTGTTACGGAAACCAACATTTTTGCATAATGCCCCATTATGTGCAATTCCATGTTTTAAAGTATATCACACACAAAAAGATTTTCAGGTAATTACTGTATTTATACTGTGCTTCATATAGTTTTACATTAGTTGTATTTATTTAGTCTTTTCAATTTAATATTTGTCTTATATTTATAATTAACTATTATTATTTATATAATTGGTTATAATCATTTTTAATTTACAGTTTAATAATTATTTTAAAGTACGTAAAAACTGTTATTTATGTACTACAAATACTTTAAGAAATTTTTGAAACGCGCAAGGCGAGCTATCTACGGCATCGCCAGAGAAAGGTGACATTTTCGGAAGAACGGCGGGGGGAAAACAGCAACCACTTTCGACTACTGTTTACTCCTAATGCTGCGCGAATTAAGTAAACGTAAACTGCTCATTTCCATAACCGTCAAAGGGTTAATTAGAAAACTTCAAATTTTTTGCAATACCTAAAAATGCTTGGATTTGCAGCTCTCTTTATCATCATGAAATCTAGTAGATGGCTATAAATTAAATCAAGCACTTTTTTAAAAAAATATCTGCTGACACGCCCTCTCATGAACTTGCAACTCTCCCCATATCAAATTTTGTACTAAAATACTTCTAGAGTTCTTGGATGGTTTTACTTCATCATTGCTTTTTAAAAAGCTTCTTTATATCTGCATTTCGATGCGTACAAAATTCCAATATCCATTTGACAGATGCATGGTTTGGGGGTAAAGAGTAACATGGAGATGCATCATTAAGGAAAACTGAAATTTTGATAAGATTAACAGATGGAATAAAATAACAAGATCATATCAGAAAGATAATGTGTTAGTGTATGTGATTATGGCAAAACTTTGAAGGCTCTCTGCCTAAGGGGCCTTTGTGGAGGACTTTTTAAGAGAAACTAGCTCGCGTACATGTTACAAATGGGGAAAACCATGAAAATGCCCATGCAGCCAGCCTGTTCGAGGGATTCGAACCTCAGACCAAACTACCAGTCTTACAGCTTTACTTATTGATTAAGACAGATAGAAAAATGTTAAATATTCCAATCACTCAAGATTTTAAAGGTAAGTGGAGGCCATCATCAGTCAATGTACTGTTTATTGCCCATGGTATGATTCCCGAACCAGTAAGCATTTGAAAGTGACACACAGGAATCTCAATTTTGTTGGAAGAAAAATTTTATGCCACAACATTTTTTTGTTTCCCAGACTTTGAAAGGAAAACGAAAAATTGTAGCTAGTGGTTCAGATGACTGGATATTAGATCATTCAGGATATAGGATGTCCAGATTTCAGATTTTATACTGTATTTGGAACATCTATTATGATGATACTAATTTTCTCAAATTATGGAAAATTCAACAATATATTGGCAATAATTTCATACACAACTATGACTATGAACGGAATGTTTAATTTCCACAGCAATATCCCTATGAGAATGCATAAAATAAAAAAATACACAGACAAAGAAAGCCATACCTGGGAACATATAAATGAAGAGAAAAGAAAATTATAATTTTCACTGATTTATTAGATTATAAACATAAATTTTAATAGAGAAAAGCATACAATAAAAGACATTAACAAAAACTATTTAAATATAATTCACTTTGGGAAGGAGATATATAAATTACTAAAGCTCTTATTTTTAAGTTGGCATCAATGATAAAAAAAGGTAATGCAACTTACCAATTTTTGAGACATTTAGTTTTGAAAATTTTCGACAAGGAGTTGGAGATGAACTAGATTTGGGAACAGGTTCACTGCTCGATGAACCACCATCAACAGAATGAGCTAGAAGCCAATCCATTGCATCTGACACATTGCTGCATAGAAGACATAATTTGTAATATTAAATAACTGTAATTAATTTACAGAATTTAAGATTTGGAATATGCATGAGCATTTATTCTGTGATGCTCTAAATCAGGTGCTTCCGTGGAGTCTATAGACTCCGTGGGAATTGATGAAGTTTTAAAGGGAGTCAAATAGCTGAATATGTATCAGCAGTTTATCATCATAATCAAGATCTCATTGATTATAAAAAATTTATAGCTGAATATGTATCAGCAGTTTATCATCATAATCAAGATCTCATTGATTATAAAAAATTTATTAACAAAACTGATAATCAACTGGTATGGAAGAATTCATAGAAAATAAATATAAGGGGAAAACACACAAAAATTATTTAATATATTTTAAAACCCAGAAATATTTTTTAAAAACACATATTTTTTAAGCAATGAGTGCAGTATAAAAAATAAGCTCAGGAATACAATAAATCATAATTAAAAAATACAAAGAAAACTAATGAACCACAGCAAAACCTGTTACTACTATTTCATGTATGTCAACGTTTGAAACTTGTTAAAAGAAGCTATGCTAAAATGGCAGTTACATCATCAATATGTAAGTAGTGTAGCCTTTATATTTACAAGAACACTACAAGCTAACTGCTGCTCCCTCCCCACCATTACGAACACGTTGCACACTCTATATAACAAATATATATATATATATATATATATATATAAGGAGGAGGAGGAGGAAAATTTTAGAAAGGGGTGAATACAAGAAAAAGGTTGGCAATCCCTACTCTTAGCGCGCTCATGACCAACATTTCGTAGGCTTGACGCAATGATTTCACTCTTACCAGTCCAATGTCACTTCTATGCAAAAAGCTCCCATCAATCACTTCGGCTCAGCATCACGTATCCTTAATTTGAAAACAGAACAATTTATTTGAATTTTTAACTGCCAGTAGATGGCTCGACATGGTAACGGTTTTCACATCCATTGAATCATATGGTATTTGACCTTCATGTATAGGCATCAGTTTCTGTTCTGTGCTTTTGGTTTTAATAGATTTATTGGTGTAAACAAATTGGGAATCATGGCTCTTTATAAGTGTGCATGTGAGTTAAAGGGACAGAGCTGTTTTTGTTTATTTCATTAGCAATTTCCTGTTTTTTGTCATTTTCATTTTTTTTTTTTTTTTTTTTTTTTTGTTATTAGAATGCGGGGAAGTGCATCCAGCTCATTGTTTTTGTTTATGTTACTCGCTTTCTTTGTTAGGAGAATGTAGGAAAGTGCATCTAGCTGACTATAGCAGGTGTACCGGTGAATAACACTGGGCACTCAACCTTTCTGTTTAACTGGAATACATTTTTTGAAAATTTACGTTGACAGAAAAGGTATTATAGGTAGAAGGGGATGCACTGCGTGCACTAAAAACAAGCAAAACTGAAAGCAAATATCATATTATCAGTGCAAAATATGCAATGTAGGACTGTGTTCGATGCTTGTTTTGAATTATTCCACACACAGCAAAATTTTTTAATTTGAATTTAATTACTTACAGATAATTATTGCTAAATCTTCTTTTCTTTTCTTTTTTTAATTTGATATTTGTAATTTTGTTTTCATTTGTATAGTATTTGATTTTGTGTGTATAGTTACAATTTTAGTATTTTGCATGTTTCATTTATTTCTATCATTGTGATATCCTTTATATTAATGTACAGGTTAGTTATAATTAAATTTCCACTTTGAAATGGTAATAAAAGAAAACCTACTCGACCAAAAGCTATCAAACTTGGTAATCGTGTAAAGAAGGTCATGGAAATTTATTTTCTGTGGGAAAAAGTTCAAAAACTCACCACCAGGGAGGGAATGGTGTTGTATGCAATATTGTTAAACAAAATAAGACATGAAGACATTGGTTTAAAATGTGATTAATTGTTTCTGAAGCATGTTCAATATGGCGTCCACCATTTTCCGAAAGCAAGTTAAATCGTACTTCTGCATTCTCAACAGCAGCTCTAAGCATATCAGAAGGAATGTTGCGAACAAGTGGCTGTATCACATCTTTCAATTTCATGAAATTGTTTAGTTATTACCATAATGGTGCTTTGAGATAATCCAATAGCCAAAAGTCACAGGGGTTGAGGTCTGGTGACTGGGATGGCCAGGAAATGGAAGCGTTTGCTTACAATCCGTTCATTCATGAAATGTTGCCTAAGTAACTGCACAGAGTCCAACCTGCATCAAAACTTGTCAGCAGTCAACGTACGAACGACTTTTTTACAACTTTGCATGCATAAGGCACGTTTTAACCATTCATTAATTTTCAATTAATTATTAATTTTAATCAATTTTATTACATTTGAAATCCATATATATATATATATATATATATATAAAACTGAACAATTAAAAATATGTCTTGTAAATTATAGGCACATTTAATTAGAAATTTTCATTTAACTCCTCAATTATGTACATCACTAAAATCTACTAATATATGTATTTTAAATCACTACAAATCATACAGAAAAATCAGAGTCTATAAATGATATATCTTTATTCCAAATTTGATTTCCACAAGGAAATAAAATTTTTAAAAATTTACAAGTAGATAACCAAAAACAATACATATAACTATTAAAAAAGTACTTTTAATTTATTTACAAATTACGAATGCAAAGATTTATATGTAGCATGCTCAGCAAGCTTAAGTTCTGATTTTGAGAATCTTTTTTGTAACACATTTCTTCATTTGCTTGCACATTTATTTTTTCAATCAAAACTGCTTAAAGTTTTAGGACCTAAATCTGGTTGAAATTCAATCTGATTTTGTTTTTTAGTAATAGAAAAAAATTCTTTCACAAGCTATATTTGAATGTGGTATTATTAAGACAGCAAGCATTACAATAGGCAATACTTTGTATTTTAATACACCCATTCATATCTTTTAATTTGGCAATTTCTCCAAATGCTATATCAGTAAGCAAATCTACAATTTCTTTCAGATCATCTACTTGATACAAAGAAAACTCAATTTGCATTTGATTAAGACATTTTTTTATCAGTACTGGCTAGGAAAGTATTCTTCAAAAAAAGAACAGATGAAGATGAAACTTCAGTTCTCAAATTGATGTCAGCAACTTTAGCATGTTTTAGAAATGGATCACTTAGTGGAAATTTATCAATTATATATGAACAAGCAGTAAAAAAAAGAAGTTTGCACAGAACTGAAAAATGATTTCACTTCAATTTCATTCAACTTGGCATTTTTTAAATATAATCTTGTTCTGCTCCAATCACTAAATTTTCATTTTCTTTTTGCTTACTACACTTCTGAAATGGAATAGATGTTAGAGTAACGCCTTCATTTTCTTTAGAAATTACTGATGGTTTTACAAATCTAACAAACAAATTCATTAAAAGTTCAAAAAGTTTTCTTCTCAATTTTTATTTATAAGAAGCTTATTGTTGCAAATTAATATTTTCTGTTACAAACAAAGGAAAGGATTTTTCAAAAATAATAAGTACAATTTTGGTAGGTAATCATAACATTTTTTTAAAGTTTTGCAATCTCTATTCTTCATTCTCACTGTTATCTGGTTGATAACCAAATAAATAAATAAATAAATAAATAAATAATCAGAGCATCCTACTATTCCAAAATCCTTGTTATACAGTCTAAAAGAAACAACCATCTCGTAGTGCAGTATTTCAAAATTTTATGAGCTTTTGCATTCTGTCCAAAATTTGTTGAGCAACTTTGAAGCTGTGCTTCCGTTTCAAACTTTTCTCCAAATAAAAATATACATCTATTAACAACTTTTTGATTTTCGAGCCAATTAATTTTTCAGTAGCATTTCTTTTTCCAGCTATATACAAGGTGGCGCAGGGAAACGGAAATTTTGAACGTTACAGTTGGCAGCACTGTAGAGCCGGCAGTTGTTCGAAACTTTGCACAATTGTTGTGAGCACATTGACATTTAGTAACCATGGATCATTGGACTGGTGCGAAAGGTGCAGTAGCTGTGAGAGCACTTTATAAAAATGGTGATAGTGCGACTGCCATGCAGAGATTTCGACAGCACTACCAGCTTGGACGTCATGGACGTGTCCCATTTGCGCATGCAATTACAACGTGAGTGCGTAATTTTGAAGAAACAGAATCTGCCTTGAAAAAAACCTCCAGGTGGCATTCCAATGGTTCAAACATTCTTTACACCGAGACTGTACGAGCTTAATCTTAACATCGAAAACATGTGGTTTCAGCAGGACGGAGCCACGTCACACACTGCTCGACAATTGATGGCAACAGTTCATCAACTGTTTGGAAGATGCATTATTTCACGTAACGGTGACATTGAATGGCCTGCGAGATCCCTTGATCTTAGTGTGCGCGACTTCTTCCTGTGGGGATATCTTAAAGGCAATGTGTACCGTACACATCCTGCAACAATCCATGAACTGACGGAGAACATTGAAAAAGAAATCACTGCCATTCGCCAAGATTTGCTACACCGTGCATTCCAGAGTTTTCATAACAGGCTGTTAGAGTGTGAACACCGAATGGGAGGACATCTTTCCGATGTTACCTTTAAAAAGTAAAGAGACACTTTTGGACATTTTGATTGTAAAAACATAAATGGCATGCCGAATACATGCACTTTCGTTAATAAATTACTAGTTTTATGAATTTATTCGTGGAAATTACATTATTTCAAAATTTCCCGGTGCCACCCTGTACAAGAGGATAACCTCAGATGATTATATTTGGTTGATGCATTTTGATAAGCAAAGCTACACCTTTAAATTTCCCGTATTACTAGAATTATCTGAAGAAAATGATAAGCAATTTTTCCATTCTAAACCTTTGCTTTCATTTATACAATTAAAAATACCTTCTCTGGTATTAGTTGTGCATTCTAAAATAGAAATCACTGAAGTAATTATCACTTATTTTTCTTTGCTATAATATGTTATAATCAAAGGGTACAGTTTGTTATCATTACTCCATCAGTACTTAGAGAAAATTATGTATTGTGCGCTGAGTTTATAATATTGGCAATACTTTCTACAAGCATTTTCACAATAGAAGCAGTTTTAATATGGCCGAAGCTAAACGTTTTTGCTATGGCAGAATCAGAAAACATTGCTTTGAAAACCTGTTTGGAATGATCCGAAACTGAAATCAGTAGATTATGTTCAATTTAAAATGGAACAAAATAGCATTCAGCTTTTATAGCATCTGTTTCATCATCTTTTATGAAGAAATTAGTTATTTCTTTAGATTTTACATTGCCAAGTTCTTTATGCTTTTCAGAAAAAACACACAGTTTACAATCATTCTTTCTGCCATGCACAACTGAGAAGTCTTTGTTGCATACACAGAAATACATGATTCACAGAAATTTTGGATTTTTTAATGCATGGAAATTTTGAAGAATATGAATCTTTAAATTTCTGCTTTGATAATTTTAACTTCTTCATTCGAGGCAGCATAATTAACAAATAACTTCCAGCTGAATCACAGCTCACAAGACACATGCTACGCTTTCACCGTAATCTCTAAACAACGGAGCCGAGGCCCTATACAGCATCAATGAATCTGGGGCTGTCGGTAAGTACTGACAAGTGATTAACAGTTGGAGTTACTGATCTATGATTGGCTATTATTCAAAACCAGTAACACACTCAACACGTGATATATGATGACACGAGTATTCAGCCAATCACCGGATGAATTAGTTGGTTCTGTTTTGTATACTGGTTCTCCTACCCTGTTTCTGTGAAATCCATAGTGTTTTCTATACTTTTCGTAGCTCGTAGCTTTTCATGAATTTCCATAGAGATTAAGGAGAATCGATAGTAGTTGGAGTATATGTAACCGTGTGACATATGTACCAATGTGGAATCCAATCCTGCATAAAAATCATAGTGTCTAAAATGCAACGTTGCTGCAGTTCAGGTATTATGAACATCTTAACATTGACGATAAGCAAGTTGTAGTCACAGTGCTTGCAGCAGGTCAAACTGTTGACTGCCCTTCAAAGAAAAGTGGTCCAATCAATGAAACTAGCTGTCATACCACACTAAACGGTGACTTTAGGAGAATGCAGTGGAACTGGACCGATAACATGAGAGTTTTGTTTGGTCCAAATCCTGCGGTTATGGATATTGACATTGTCATTTAGGCAAAAATGAGTCTTATCTGTTCGCAAAATGTTCCATAGCCAATGCTTGTCCTCTTCCATCTGTGCAAGGAATTCCAAACCAAAAAGCAGAATCGTCAAGGTCTTGAACATGTTTGATTTTGTATGGGTAAAACTGCAGTACCTTATGAACAATTCTGTACACCGTACTCCCTGTCCATTCAATGTGCGAGAGCACATATGCTGCCCGTACAGTGTGTGCTTTCCATTGTTGTTTTCTCCACTACTAATGCAATAAACCCTTGGTTTCCTCAGAAACAGGTTTCCTTCCCCTCCTAGGTGCAACAGATAGCAAACTTGTGGCTTCAAACTTTGCCATCATTTTCCTCAACCCTGCTGTGTCATTGGCCCTCAGCGTATTCCTCTTGCTGAACGACACCTTTGCAAAGCACGCCTTTCATTGCTATCATATTCACAATAAATTTCATTAGAACAGCACGGTCGTGCATGGTTGAGACATTGTCGATTCGTAACAACAAGAACTCTGACAATATACACTCAATTGTATCTGAAAAATCAATTGATGTGTAAAGCATATTTGCATAAATCATTTGTTTCTTCCTACCATAAGCCAATTACAGGCCATAGCAGTTTTCTATAGCCCTACAAAAAGTTTAGTTTTAGAAACGATTAAAAACGTTTTAAACTAATATCCTCATGTCTTAGGGCTGAATTCAGGTTTCAAAAATCACATATTAGTGATCTGTAAGAAAAAGATTTCCAGCATGCGGATAATTTTATAAGTGATTTGCGATTTCAGAATTTTTCATCACTAATTTGTGGTTTTCACGGATGGATTTTTCTGTTACACGGTTGGTGCACTAGACTTTTATCACCATTAATGCCTTTAAATGGTAATTTTGTTTAGATCAATGCTTCTAAAGAATATAGAACCTGTTAAACCTGTGTAACAAAAGGTTAAGTTAGAATCCGACCTTTATTTCGTTTAACAATATTGCATACCAAACCATTTTCCCCTGGTGGCGCATTTTTAAACTTTTTTCTCCATGGAAAATAAATCGCCATGATATCCTTTACATGATTACCAAGTTTGATAACACTTGGTCCAGTAGTTTTCCTTTTATGACCGTTTTAAAGTAGAACTTAAGTTTTTATGAACTTTAATTATAACCTCCCTGTGTATTAAAAATTAGTATGCTAAATACATAACTTAAAAAATCCGATGTGTACACCCCATGACTTCCTTGTATGGAATATTAAATTATACGCATTTTTTCTTGCATTTCATTTAAACTTATTGGATTGAATTGAATATATTTCGTAAATAGAGCATAAGATGCAACAGAATAAATGCACTCTTTAAAATTCACTATATTTGTTTACCATAGCAACACTCTGGCACTAGTTTCACTTAACAGTGTTATATTTCGTTCTTATTATAACTCAGAATACACAAAATTTATATCATTTGGAGAATTGTCTAATCGTTGCCACATGTTCTATTCAAATACTATAATAAATCTAGAACAATGTATAAAAGAAATTAAGCAAACAAAACAAAAAAGAAACAGTTTTTCACAGACGATTCAGTATTTCTCATTCAATTAATTCAGTTATCACTTCACGACAAGGAAAAAATACATAAAAACTCAAAATATCTGCATTAAAAATTACGAAGTAAATCTTAAACACTTATTTCCTCAAAAAAATTCCAGAAAGGATTAAGCATGATTTAATTCACAATAATAAATGAAGCCGTTATCATTGTTGTTGCAAAGTTTAGTCTCTTTAGATTGGCAACAAATCTACTATTCTGCTGTTTCAAATGTACACAAACATGTCCGCCATGTTATTTAAAAATTAGGCTTAACCGCACTTAAACAGCTTTTAAATTGTTGATAATTCTACAAATATTGCTTGCAGATTTCCTAAAGGCATAAACACCTTAACCAAAAGATAAGAACAACATAATCCAATCGTTTTTAAAGCAAAAAATGCACAATTTACAATCGTATAAGAGTAAAGCAACTGAGATCACTGAGCCAGGTAGCAGAGTGGATATATATATAAAAATATATTTATATAGTATAAAATCCATAACCCGGACTCGTCGGGACTTCGGCAATTCTGGATTAGGGGTTTTTCCGAATTATGGATCATCAATTTAAATCTGGTAAGATGGCATGCAGAAATTATACAATTAAAAATATGAAACCGTAATTTACAAAATAAAGGGCAATTATGATCTAAAAAGTATCAAAATTTACAAAAAAAAAAGCTTAATATTTATTTGTTTATTTTATTAAACATTTCTTTCAATGTAAGTTGTTTAAGTTGCTTCGTTTTTTGTGCTAATACTATGACATTGGAAAGTCAACTGTATATGACATAAGCAAAAAGAAAAAGGAACTTTTTGAATTTTTTTTAGATTCCGACACCCCACTTGCAATGAATAACAGAAAAAGGGTTCGTTATGCTAGAAGTGACGATCGTGATAAAGTAATGATTGAATGGGTCAGACAGTGTCGCAGCGAGGGCGTGCCATTGACGGGTCCAATGCTAATGGCTCAAGCCAAAATTTTTCATAAAGAAATAAACTTAAACACTGAGTGCACATATTTGACAGGTTGGTACCAAATTTAAAAATCATAACAACTTTAATTTCTATAAACAGACATAATTTCTTGTTCAGTTACAAAGTTCCATTGTTCACATCCTGTAATTGCTGTGTCGAGAATACCGACTAACTTGTCAATCGAATTTTTTTTTTGTTTTCAATAACCTCTCTGTCACTTTCTTCACTATCGGAAGCAGCATTTTCTGGATCTAGAACCATACTTTAGATTTTGACGTCTGTTAATTCATTGATGATTGGGGCATTGTCGTCACAATGAAAAACTTCTGTTATATCATCTTCATTCACTACATTTCTTTACAAAATCCAATAACTGGAAAACTTCACCTTTAGTTTTCGATGTCCGAAAACCTTCAAATTCGCGGCTATCATCTTCATCGTCCTCACTATGAAATATGGTAGCTGGCCATAAATTATGGCATGCATTTTTTAGCGTATCTGGAGGCACATCCTCCCACAATCTTGCGATGCTCCACACAGCAGATTTTATGCTAAAAAATTTCAAAAAGTCTTGAATAGGCTTGCAATTGTTAAAGAAATTTAACATAGATTTTAAAAATGCTACTTTAGATTTGTATTTCAGCGCCTGCACTATTCTCATATCCATAGGCTGACTGACAGATGTACCGTTTGGAGGGAAGAATAATACGGATACATTATCTTTCACTAAAACTTTAAGTGAAGTATGTGCCGAACAGTTGTCAACAATCAGGACTATTTTTGAGTCATCAGATAAACCAACCGAATTCAAATGTCGCCGAGCCTTGGGTATAAAATGATTTTCAAACCAATCATTCATCGATGCTTGTGTCATCCATGCTATTTTATTTGCATGATATATAACGAGGAAAATCGTTACTTCTTTTAATGTTCGAGGTCGTGCATGTTCTTGCACGTTTGCACTTGTGCGTTCCTTCAGCAATTGTGCGTGCTAAAATTGTTAGTCTTGCTTTTAGTTAAATTGTTAGTTTTAAATTGTTAGTCTTTGACAACAGTTGGAGCCTTTTCTGTAGAGGTTGCCAAGGTATTTTGCGGACATATTGCCAGAAAAGACCAGCTTCATTAGCATTGTAAATTTGTTCTGGAGATAATTGTTCACTAGTAATGAGTATCAGCTGAAGCTTTTTCACCTGAGATTTTTAATTGTCTTTGCCTGAGATTTTTAATTGTCTTTTAATTACCATTGCGATTTTTAAATTTGGTACCAACCTGTCAAATATGTGCACTCAGTGTTTAAGTTTATTTCTTTATGAAAAATTTTGGCTTGAGCCATTAGCATTGGACCCGTCAATGGCACGCCCTCGCTGCGACACTGTCTGACCCATTCAATCATTACTTTATCACGATCGTCACTTCTAGCATAACGAACCCTTTTTCTGTTATTCATTGCAAGTGGGGTGTCGGAATCTAAAAAAAATTCAAAAAGTTCCTTTTTCTTTTTGCTTATGTCATATACAGTTGACTTTCCAATGTCATACTCCTCGCATAATTTTGAGATGGATAACCCTTTATTAATTTTTTGCAGCAATTCCACTTTTTGTTAGATGGATATCAAAACATGCTTTTGCTTTGCAGATCCTTTGGGAGCTCCAGAATAGGAAACTCTTTTTGACATAATCGAAAGTTCAAGCTTAATTGTTATAAAATTGCTCTAACAGTCTGCAAAAAATAATAAACCGGATTCAATTAGAAGGTTAAGGAACAGCACAATCTACAACATTAACTGAAATGCCTTAAAATCAGTAAAGATGATTTTAGTCTAGCTTATACCATTCGTCATTCATTAAGCACACATGCGTAAAGTATACAAAAAAAAGTTTGTGGCTTTGAGGTCTGGATTATAGATTATTCCGGATAATGGATGTCCGGATTAAGGACTTTGTACTGTATACGTTTGGTGTGGCTGATTGCAACCATGTTATAGCAGTCCTATATACAAAATTTCAACGTTCTGAGGCTACTCGTTTTTGAGTTATGCGAGATATATACGTATGTACGTACAGATACCACGAAAAATTCTCTTCAGAATTCATTTTAAAGCAGTTTTATAATTTTTTTAGAGGAAAAGTATCTTTTATTATGTCATTATGTACAGATGTCACACAAAAACATCATTAAATTGCATTCGATAGCGGTCAAAATGGATATTTTTATTGAAATATGCTGCCTGAAACTTTTCACGATTACAATACTTCCTTTTTACTTTGTACAAGAAAGTAAAAAAATGAAGTCATTCTATCAAAATGCTCATTTTTTTGTACAATTAGGCCTAACTGCTTAAAAAGTGTGGGCTGGTGGCAATATTTTGGGAGGAGAGGTCATGAATGCACTTTGTTCTCCGCAGGCTGGTTCTCAAGGGGTTAATAGTATAACAACTGCATAATGACATGTCAGTGACCAAAATGTTAGAAAAACCTTAAATCTCCTTCTGCAAAAGAATGGTGGGTACTCTTCTGTTATCGGAACCGGATTCAGAAATGGATGGATGGATGTGCATATATGTGTGTGCATGTGTAACATATCTATGCACATATATACATACATACATACATGAACACATAAATCCACATATACATATATTTCTGAATTCCTTTCCTGATAACAGAAAAGTGACAAGTGCTTTTTTACTTTCTCTATTTTTGTTCTACAAACACAAATTGACAGAAATAGCAAGTACAGACAACTTTCAATTGCTAAAGTGTTAAAAGTGGAAGTTCTTTGTTAGTTATTGCTGTACATTGGCGCCAACAAGCATTATCTCTTTCTTGGGGAGCAGACATATGAGAATCCAATATAGATGAATTAGACCTCTTTAGAAAAAACTTTAACTTAAAACTTAATAAGAAAATTTAATCTGTGTGCTGGGCAGCTAGCTAAGAACAGCTTGTCTCATTTTCCGGGGTTAAGTTCAATATCCTCAGTAAATGAAGATAAGCTTAAAAATTATGAAGATTGTTTGAAAAAAACTGCATTTTGATTTCGAACGAAGATTTCAGTGCCATTCAAACAGAATTGGATATTTTTACCATGCCTTTCAACATAAAGTGTGAAGCAGTGATGTCAGATTTGCAGCATGAATTAATTTAGTCGCAATTTAACAATCCTCTCAAGCAGTTTTTTCTAAATGTGCTAAAGTTAAGAGTTTTATAAATCATTATCAAAAGTAAGCTTCCCAAATTTAATATCTCACGCCCAGGAAAATCAGTGTTATATTTGCTTCATCTTATATATGTGAACAAGTGTCTTCAACTATGAAAGTCAGAAAGAATTATTTCAGAAGTAGACTGACAGATAAGCATTTAGCCTCGTTTCTTAGTATCAGTACATCTCACTTCGAAACTCAATATAAGGAACTTTTAAAAATGAAATTGCAATTTCATGCATCTCATTAACATATTGTAATACTTGCACATTGTTTTTTAAATTTCAGAAAAATTTATCTTGGACAGCCAACCTTTTTGTTTTCGATTTTCGGCCTGCGACCAAAAAAGTTTGCCCAGGGTATTGCACAGTTATGGTAGTGAGGGGGGAGAGAGGGAAGAAATGACGGTGAGACACTCTTAAGAATGAGCCAAGAAATACTTGGCCCTCAGGAGTAATGATGCAGTGAAGTAAGCTTGAAGAGAGCAACTGGCCATCACTTTCTGTCTTTAAGCTGTGCCTTTTGCATTGAAAAATTAGTTTTTGAGTGTTTTTGCTGTTGACCTTTTTAATAGTGTTTTTATATTTTTCTAAACTGCCTCCCAAACACATTATTTAATTTGTGTCGTCACCTGAACATAGAACGGATACTTCAACTAATAATATGTGACCAGAGTTGCAACACTTAGTTGTACAAGAAGTGATACCCAGCTAAATTATGCTGCAATCTCAGCAACGTTTTGTAACTGAATTTTTTCTCTTCCCAGTTCCTAATTACCTCAAATCTTTAAATTGGTGACTCAGATTTTTAGAACTTTCATAAAACTTCTTCTGTTCCCAAAAATTTAATCCTAATAATTCACTTTTTCAAAAAAAAAAAAAAACTGTTTTTAGAAATTTTGTTTTCTTTCAATCTAAATAAAATTGTTGTTATCTTCCAATACTATTTTGATTTTGATAAGAAGTTGTTGAACACTTTTGAACTGTGTTTAACTTAAATTAATAAAATAAAATAAAGGAGGAAAAAAATATTGATAACAAAACTTTTTTTGAAACCTGAACTAACAGGTACAGTTAGCAGTATTAAAGTTGTAACTATTTACAAAAATAAATAAATAAAAATAATACTAACCTATTCTGTTTTAAAGCATCAAATGCTTTACTTTCGGGAAACCCCATGTCTGTCAGCTGCTTCAAAGAAGTTTTATCCACATGGACTACTTCTTTAGCTTCCTCGCCTACATAAAAAAAAAAAAATAATAACAATTATTATTTTTAAAACCTCTGAAGTTAAAAAGAAAGCTTCTGAAAATACAGTGAAACCTTGGTACATAAAACAGAAACTTTTCTTAGGGTCATTTGGCAACCAAAATGCTCATAAATTAAAATAATTTGCCCCATAGGAATTAACGTAAAATGGATTAATTCATTCCTGGAAAACAAATACTACTTAAGCTTACAGTATTTTCTGCACAAGTTCATAATCTAAAATCAGTGCAAATTGTTAAATATATAACTTAACCACAATGTTAACCAGTGTATAAAAGTCAAAGGCCAAGTGAAAAATTATTAGAAAGATGTTATTGTCTAGTACTTCCTTCCAAGCATCAGATCTTCAGAAGGCATCTTCTTTTATCTTTTTTTTTTTTTTTTTTTTTGTTTCTAAGCACCACTCTGTTTTCACTGGGCCTCAGCTTTACTCCAGATTTGCCCTATGTGACTTATTGTTACCTATCTTTCAAAGTGTTTCTGAAGTGAGACATGGCATGTTCACTGAAACTGCATATGCTACAGCTTTATCAGGGTGATACCGCTAGGTGAAATTTCTGTATCTTATACTACTTCGTACAAATTTTGGATATCAGAGAAACGAGAGGAATCTGCCGGTTCATCAGCAAACCAAGGTATTGGCAGCAAGTTAACACATAGATTTATTTTCTCTTATTAACATATATGCATAAATATAATGTACCAGAAATTCCAATACGAAATTTTAAAAATCAAGTTTCTTTTAACACTATTTAATAAAAGTATAAAGTTCTAACTAAAATAAATTGAAATTTAGAAGCACCATACAAAAACTAGAAAAAAAATATTATTAACTGATCATTAAATAATATATTTCATACTACCATGTTCAATGTGAATTTTCATACATTAATTATGATAATTTTATACTTACATAGAGATTTCAGATATTTTGTTAATAATTGTCAAAAAGATATCAACTGCCTTTTGTTGGTAATATATACAGTAAGGCTCCGCAAACTTGGTAATACCAAAAATCCACTCTTTCAATTTCTTTGAAATCATTGAGTGGTGGGAATATTTTACCAAGAATATTTCAATGATTTCTTTGAAATAATGAATAGCCATACTATAATAATTTCTGTCATCTATATAACACAACCAGTGTAAGTACATATTAATTACTGTATTATTGTAAAGTACATACTTAAGCATTCGAATAACTGCATATTTTGCAGTTATGTTTAAAAATTTGTTATGGTAATCTATATTTTTGCAAATTTTCATCACTTTCCCTTTGTGAAACTAATTCTAGAATTGCCTAATAAACCTGATGACAAGTTTTGTTCTTATTATGGAAATTCCAATCTATCCCATTCCCTCTTTCAGTATCAAAGTGGTTGAAGAAAATCCGGCATCTGTTATCACACAACACTCGCATTCCTTTTTACTGTTAGCCATTAGCAGGCTGGCCTAAAGATTTATGGCACAATCTTATTGTAACTGAAACTTTCAGTTAATTCTGAGAAGTTACTTATTTTATATAAAACATAAAAATATGCACTGATGGGACCATGGTGGTAGGAAGTACGTAGGAGGCCCTAACCAGTTTTCCAGTGCTCCCTTCGTGGTGATCAAAACATTCAGTGATTTACCATTAAGATTAATGGGTTTTGCCACGATCAGATGTAAATATTTTGTAATTACATCATAAATACACATATAAATGTATATATTATCTTTTCTAAAATATTTCTGTATATATTACCAACAAAAGGCAGTTGAGTCTAAAGTATGTGAAAAGAATACATTTTTAAACAACATTTCATTCAGATCGGAATTAAGTGCTATACTTTTCATAGAACAGTTTGCTCAGAATGGTTTAATTTGAATGAAATATTTTCACAAGTTTTCGTTGTTGATTACATTAGAAAAAAATTAAGATAATTCGATTTTATTCGGTTAGGAATTACAAGTTTATTGTATAATTAATATAAAAATTATCCTTTATTTCTTTTCTATTTATAGAGCTCCTTCCTAAAATACTTTCTCAAATATGACATGATTTTTTAGCTTCTATGGTATCTTTTAAATCGAATCTAAGTCAATTTATAATTAATGCTCTATTCAGTCCATTTCAAATTAGAGTACCTTTTATTTTAATACTGAAATATGTTAAATATTGGTGCTCATTTCCATGTACTTAACTTTATAGTATTTGACAAGAGGATTTCAATTTATGTTTACAATTCAATGTTAACGTTGTTATACATTTAGATAATATTTATAATTATTATAAATTTAGATACGTATAATAATTAGATTTATTCACAGTAACTTTCACAGGAATTTATGAATGAATAAATCTTTCAATTCAAATACATTTATAAATAATTTAATAAATATTTATGCATTTCATTAAACGCAGATATAATGCAGATATATGCATAAATACCCATACATATTTCATACTTTTCATTTTCGGCATGTGCAAATCATTAATTTCTGTGCATTTACTACATTTTTCGAGTAAAGTAATTTACAATAATTTAGCATATACCCAAAAGTTTTACATAAGAAATATACATAAATATAATTTCAATCAAATTACATGCATTTTTTTTATACCCACTCAAAGGTCATATTCCTCCACAATGGCATCTCTCTCTTTAGGCAGGTAACCCTTGCATGCCTTACTCTATTTAATAAAAACCTAACCTGACCTATGTGCCTAATTATAAGTATTTTAACATGCACAATTTTATATTTACATTTAGCCCTCAAGTTTGAAACTTTTGACTTAAAACATGTTTTAGGATACATTCATTATCAAATTCAAATCTTCTATACTAAAGGTCAACCTAAGTTGAGAACACTGGATATAGTAGAAATGGTATGCATCCGCCGAAGAATACAGTTGTACCGTGTTGAGAAGTAATATTGTGAAAATTACGCTGTGAAATATGAATACTGATGAACAAAAAGATTAAAAGGGAAAAAATTGTGTGAAACGATAGATTACTTTGCTTACCAGCTTTTTAATTAAAAATTTGCTAAATCATGTCAATCATTCGATAACCAGCAGGAAGACATCCCACCCTTTTGGGGCGGGCATTATTGGCGAAACTGCGAATTCCAGCAACCCCGACTTCATCCCATTCTCGATGAGAAAAGCAATTAAAGAATTCATTCATTCACTGACTGGGAGGAGAAAAAAAGCAATTCTCATGGTGACTGTATCAGCTTCGACATACGTGTTTAATTTTCAGCCTCATAAAGTTGGAAAACCACTGTGCAGTTCCACTAAGATTACCGTTATGAATGTTTTTGTCAAATTGCGGGAGCATTTTCCTAATAAATCCGATTACGATATTGTTACTTTTGCTGTTGATTTGACTGCTGTTTCTGTATCAAGCATAAATCGCATGAAATCCAAATTGAAAGAAAATGGCAGATTTTCGACTCCAGGTAAGAAACGACCTCTTAAGATTTGCGTACAGAAAACGAAAACTCCAGTGAATTTTGATTGAACGTGATGATATTCATAGACTCCAACCTTCAGCAAACCTTGTCAGTAGTCAACGCGCGAACGACATTTTTACAACTTTGAAAATGTGCGCGTAGCGTATGTTGTAATTAACCATTCATTAATTTTAAATTCATAATTTATTGTAATCAATTTTATTACATTTAAAATCCATATACATATAAAACTGAATAATTAAAAATATACCTTGTAAATTATATGCACATTTAATTAGAAATTTTCTTTTAACTCCTCAAGCATTCACTAATAAAAAGTACTTCAAATCACTACTAATCATAGAAAAAATCAGAAGCTATAAATCATATCTTTATTCTGGATATGATTTCTACAGGGAAATAAAATTTAAATAACCAAGAATGATACATATAAATATTAAACAAAATACGCATAATTTATCAATGCAAAGATTTATATGTAGCATGCTTAGCAAGCTTAAGTTCTGATTTTGAGAATGTTTTTTTATAACACCGTTCTTCATTTGCCTGCATATTTATTTTTTCAATCAAAACTGCTTCAAGAGTTTTAAGACCTAAATTTGGTCGAAATTCCGTCTGATTTTTTTTAACAATAGAAAAAATTCTTTCGCAAGCTGCATTTGAATGAGGTATTATTAAGACAGCAAGCATTACAGAAGGCAATACTTTGTATTTAATACACCCATTCCTATTTTTTAATTTGGCAATTTCTCCCCATGCTATATCAATACGCAAATCTACAATTTCTTTCAAATCATCTACTTGATACATGGAAAATTCAATTTCTACTTGATTAAGACATTTTTCATCAATAATGGATGGAAAAGTATTCATCAAGTAAAGAACAGATGAAAATGAGACTTCAGTTCTCAAGTTGATGTCAGCAACTTCAGCATGTTTTAGAAATGGATCACTCAGTGGAAATTTATCAATTATATATGAACATGCAGTTACAAAAAAAGCTCGCACAGAATTGAAAAATGATTTCACTTCACTTTCATTCAACTTGGCATTTTTTAAATATAGTCTTGTTTCCGCACCAATCACTAAATTTTCATTTTCTTTTTGTTTACTATACTTCTGAAATGGAATAGACGTTAGAGTAACATCTTCATTTTCTTTAGAAATTACTGATGGTTTTACGAATCTAACAAATAAATTCATTAAAAGTTCAAAAAGTTCTCTTCTCAATTTATGTATATAAGGAGCTTGTTGTTGCAAATTAATATTTACTGTTATCAACAAAAGCAAAGTATTTTTCAAAAATAACAAGTACAATTTGGTGGTCGGTGACTGTAAAATTTTTTTAATGTTTTGCAATCTCTTTCCTTCATTCTCACTGTTATCTGGTTTATCTCCAAAAAAATTTATCACAGCATCCCACTGTTCCAATATCCTTGTTATAGATTCTAAAAGAGACAACCATCTCGTACTGCAATATTTCAAAATTTTATGAGATTTTGCATCCTGTCCCAAAATTTGTTGAGCAACTTTGAAGCTATGCTTCCGTTTCGAACTTTTCTCCAAGTAAAAATATATATCTATTATCAACATTTCAATTTCTGAGCCAATTAATTTTTCAGTAGCTTTTTTTGCAGCTATATGCAAGAGGTGCCACGGACAACCTCGGGTGATTATACTTGGTTGATGCATTTTGATAAATGATGCTACACCTTTAAACTTTCCAATCATATTACTAGCATTATCTGAAGAAAATGATAAGCAATTTTTCCATTCTAAACCTTTGTTTTTAAAGTTTTCATTTATACAATTAAAAATACCTTCTCCTGTATTATTCGTGCATTCTAAAATAGAAATCAATGAAGTAATTATCACTCCCTTTTCTTTACTGTAGTATGTTATAACCAATGGGTACAGTTTGTTATCATTGTTATCATTACTTCCATCAGTACTTAGAGAAAATGATGTACTGCACACTGATTTTATAATATCAGCAACAGTATTTTCTGCAAGCGTTTTCACAATAGCAGCAGTTTTGATTTGACCGCAGCTAAATTTTTTTGCTATGGCAGTATCCGGAAACATTGCTTTGAAAAGCTCTTTGGAATGATCCGAAACAGAAAGCGGTATATTATGTTCAATTAAAAAACGAACAAAATAGCATTTGGCTTTTATAGGATCTGTTTCATCATCTTTTACTAAGAAATTTGTTATTTCTTTAGATTTTACGGTGCCAAGTTCTATATGCTTTTGAGAAAACACATGCCGTTTACAGTCATCTTTTCCGCCATGAGCAACTGAGAAGTCTTTGTTGCATACACTGCAGTGTGCGTGATTCACAGAAATTTCGGACGCTTTAATGCATGGAAATTCTGAAGAATATGAATCTTTAAACTTCTGCTTTCATAATTTTGGCTTCTTCGTTCGAGGCAGCATTATGATTAAAAATCTTTCACCTGATTCACAGTTCACAAGACACACGCTAAGCTCTCGCCGTAAACTACACAATGCAGCCGAATGCAGCCTAAACACGCATCAGCGAGGAACCTGGGAGACAGACAATTGGGTGGAACTATTGATAAGTCGTTAACGGTTGGAGTTAATGATCTACGATTGGCTAATTCTTCAAAACTAGGAACGCACTCAACACGTGATATATGATAACACGAGTATTCAGCCAATCATCGGATGAATTAGTTGGTTCCGTTTTGCGTACTGGTTCTCCTGCTCTTGTTTCTGTAAAATCCGTAGTTTTTTCCATACTTTTCGTAGCTCGTAGTTTTTCATGAATTTCCGTAGAAACTACGGAGAATCCGTAGTAGTTGGAGTCTATGGATATTCAATGCTGGAGGCATAGATATCTAAGAGATATAAAAAAATATCATTAACAGAGCAGGACAACTTATCACACTGATGGAACTTGGGTAAATTTGGGGTATTCTAAAACCAGAATTTGGGAGGATACATCTATAAAAAGTGCTAAGAGAGCCTTTTTGAGCAGTCTTTCAACAGGTTTAATTACTCGCACAGGAAAAGGCTCATGGTGTATAGTTGTTCATGTTGGTCATGAAAATGGATTTATTCCTGAAGCATGTGATATATTCGAAGCTAAGGAAAAGAAAGGAGATTACCACAGGGAAATGAATTCAGAATATTATGAAAACTGGTTTGAAAAAAAAATTACTGCCTAACTTGCTACTGAACAGTGTAATTGTGTTGGATAATGCATCTTGTCACAGCATTTTGTCTGAAAACATTCCTTTTTCAAGTACAAGGAAAGCAGACATTCAGCGCTGTTTGACAGAAAAAATTATTACTTGGGAAGTTGATATGTTAAAAGCAGAACTTTTAGTTCTCATTTTCAAGTTTCAAAAACAATTTGAATTACATTCGTATAGATGTTGTAGCTGCAGAAGCCGGACATACTGTGCTGCGTTTACCACCATATCATTGCGAACTGAACCCAATTGAACTCATATGGAGTAAGTAGTGTGAATGGATATGTAGCATCCAAAAACAGAACTTTCAAAAAGGACGTAAATTGATTGAGAATGGAATTGATTCAGTGACTCCTATGCAATGGGCTAAATGCGCGAGGCATGTAATAGAAGAGAAAGAGAAAATGTAGAAATTAGATTGTCTGGGGGGGTAGAACACAGTTGAGTGTGTGCTATTTAATATTGATGAGTCGGATAGTTCAGATTCTTCAAACGATAATCTTAGCGGGATTGAATACCTCATTTAAAAAAAGGAAATTAAAAATACAAGGGCCGTTTTCAAGGCCACAAATTTAAAAAAAGGCAGAACTATAAACAGTTATAAGTAAGGTTATAAATACAAGCTAACATCTATTAGAAAATATAATATGAAAGTGTCCCACCAGTAGCCGAATGCTTAAGATTGCTGAATACTGGTAGTTTGATTTTGTTTGAACCCAAGCAGGCTGGATTCATGGTCAGTTTTCATGGTTTTTGCCATATATAACATGAATATGAGACCATTTCCTTTAGAAAATCCTCACGAATGTATCTCACCCCTTAGTCAGATAGCTCTTGTGTGCTTTGCCATATTCAAATCACCTAACCTCGCCAATATGGGAAAACTGATCAATTAAATTAACTGTGGTAGGAGGAACAAGGATTTCAGTCTAAAGGATGAGATGTCTCCGTGGAGACTTTATAAGGGTAAAGCACTTCTTTTATATAATACACCGAGATACTCAAATACAGAGCTTACAGTTATTACATTACAGTTTAAATTTTTTATAATTTCTTAGTTCATATGAACATTTGCACTTTGTTATAACTAACAAAAGACATTTCTAATGTTATATTTTTAACTGATTGGTACAAGCTAATTGGTATAAGATCATTTACTTCTTAACTTTTATGTTTGTTTTACAATTTTAAGGTTTTTAATATTTTCTAATATCTTGGAATTTTTAATGGTAAACTCTTTTGTCATTAGACTCTAATCCGAAGATCTCAGTTTCCAGTAGTCTTATTTATTTTATTTTTGATTTTGAACAGTAATAAAAAAGATAGGATAAGATGTATTGTAGGAGAGTGATTGTCTGGGCATGATTGGAAGAGTATGCGTCTTAGGAGAGAATACAGGATATAATTTTTATTGATGTCTGCTTATAAATATAGTCAGAGTTTTTAAATAATTGAAAATTAAAATCAAATTAACATCTTTAGAAAATAAAAATCGGCATTTTTCTCTGGTTCATTGTTTTGGAAGCAACAAACTGTGTCTTCAAAATTAAAGAAAATAACTTCTACCAGATTTTTTAAATTTATATATTTTACTTTTAACTAAGCGAACAGTCATGGGAAAAAAATTTAACCCAAACTACAAGGAATACATTGTTAGCTCTACCGTTTCAAGTTTTAAGTAATGATTCAGGTTTTAAATGTCATCAAATTCGTATTCATCATAGTTAGATTATGGTGAAAAATTTCATATAAATTAAGACAATATCATGCCCTACATTTTACACTACAATGAACTAACAATTTCAACTGCAGCTTCATCACATAAAAAGATTGTTACTTAAAAATACGCTGGATTTGGCAAGAAGTCGCCAAATGTGTAGCTATTTGGAGGAATTGAATTTTCGCGGGTGGTTTGGTGTGTATGGATAACTTGAAGAACAGGGTGAAAAGCTGTGAAAAGGTCATTCTAGCTTTGTATGTGTTCTTAGGTTAGCTTGATGTGAAGTATAGTAAATATATTTTGGCAGAGCACTCAATACCTCTTTTAGCGATTTTACCCAGTTTAATAATTCTTTGATAATACAATACATAATTATTATCCATTTCACATTTAAACATTAACCGCATTGTCATCAGATCTCAATCTTAATTGCCTTACTCTACATAATATTGCTTCATTCGTCAAATTCACAAATGTATCTGTCTTCTGTTCCACACATTTGCGTAAAAATGTACATAATTTTACACAAATGTGTCGTTACAAATCAAGGAAAAGTTAACTTATTGGCATATCTGTGTGTATATTTATTAATTTTGACGAGGATTGCAGCATTTGTTGGTAATTTTATTTTTTAATTAACCCAAATAAGTAATTAACCTAAATAAATAAAACACGTAAACCCAAAGTGATTATTTTTCAGTTATAAACAAATAAAATGATAAGTTTAAAAGGAGCAACTACAAAGCCTCTCCTCCAAAAAATTTTTAAAAGTACATGTAACAATAACATGTGGATGATAAAAAAATTTATTTTATTTAAAACATTTTGGCATCTGAAACATAAAATAAAAGTAGTGAATATTCTATCAAGGGTATCAAAAGACATATATAATTTTAAAGGTTTTGTTATAAGGTATTTCTCCTGCCTTCCTAGCATGCCTTCACGGTTCTGCACGCTGGGCTGGTATTCCATAGGTCCATGGTTCCATTCCTGGCGAACGCGTAATTTTTCATTTCTCTGGCTTCCAAAAAAATCCTAATATCTCTACAGTGGTGCCCGAACTAAAAAGTGTGTTGGATGATGATTCTCCTCACCCAAGATTTGACGATTGGGTCCCTTAAAAACCCCAGTCGCCCTTTAAAAGGGAGAGTACATAAGGTATTTCTCCCATCTTCCTAGCATGCCTTCGTGGTGTAATGGTTCTGCACGCTGGGCTGGTAATCCAGTGGTCTGCAGTTCAATTTCCGCTGAGGGCATTGCTAATTTTTCATCTTGCTTGCTTCCAAAAATACCTAATATCTCTACATCGTAAAGTATTTTCCATTCTTTAAGCATAACATTTTTGCTAAAATCTACATTTTTGTAGTTCAACAAGCTTAGAATTTTATAAAACAAATTCATAATCAAAATCACTGTTGTTAGTTATCAAAAAATAACCAAGATGCGATTTTTTGCGTAAATGCCACTAAACTATACAAATTGCTATTATCCATCACACTATTAATGTTTCTTTTATGAGGAAGTGTCCCGTTTTTCAATTTGTATAGAACTGTCATATGTCAAAATACTATCAGAGTACTGTCAAGGGAGCTTTTGAATGTAAAAAAAAAAAAACCCACCCCATCTTTAGACCGAAGCATCATAGTGCAGGTTTGGCCCCACCTTCTTTTCTTACCTCCGATGGATGGGACAGACATTTTGAAATAATCAACCTGTTTAGTACAGGAATCAGTTAAATGCATGGAGCTATTTTAAGGACTGGCTTTATTAGCAGTTTGTTACTCTGGCAGAAAAGTTCTACAATGAAAAATTCTGTCAAGGAATGCATTTCTCTTTCTTGACAATGCCTCATCCAATCCTGATTTGGCATAACACAACAGAGAGTGTAATAGCTGTGTTTCTCCCTTCTAATGGGAGTCTGATATGTTAACAGTCTAAGCAATTTTGAAGCACTAAAGAACAGATACAGATAGGGCAATCTTAATAGATGGGCATGCTGGACACTTGCCAGGGTATCCCACCAGCTCAGAGGCCCCATGGCAATCCATTCATATTTCATTTTTGTCAGTGGTTGCTGTAGGAACCCCAGCACATAGGTTTGTCCGGAGGCCCATAATGCTGTAAAGATGCCACCGATAGAGATGTGAACCACCTCTCTCATCTCTACCATGGAAAAAGGTTGTGATGTGATTGATAAATGAATGAAAATAGACATGTTGAATATATTGCAGATATCTGAATATTGGAATGAAATTGAGCATATGAGGGTTGTTGGTTTCTAGATAAAATTTCTGGATCTTTCAAAAAAAAAAAAAAAAAATTGTGTTTCAAGAAAGCACAGAAGAGAAAGAAAATTATGAAATCATGGATCCATCAGTCAATATTACTTTCAATTAAGACTCTACAACCTACTTTATTTACGTAACCAAAACAGTTCAATGTCTATTAATTAAGATTAATCATTTATTTATATTTTAAAGTGGATCAGGAATTAGTAGAAATTATGAGCCACCAGGGTATAATATAAGCACATCTAATAAAGTCACTATTCAACATATATTCAGCAACTAACACACCATTAATAAACACAAGTTAAAAAATTTTTAATTTTCAAAACAACATGAAATTTTATAGAATTAAAGAAAAGTAATGTAAATATAAAAAAACTAAAAGAGGCAACTCACTTTCAGTCATCTCCTTAAACAATGCCACAACTTCAGGATGGTATCGCAGCAGTTTCTCAGATACTTTTACAAGGGACACTAGAATTTTTCTAAGCTCAGTATGAAACTGCAATAAAGAAATTGACCAAGATTTCAGCAAGATATCAAATAATAATTTTACAGGAAAATCAGCACCTAAAAGTTATTTATAAAAAATAATTATAAACTATAAACATAATTTACTCCCCAACTATACATAATGATCAACTTTGATCGGTAAAAAATGTTTACTTCCAGAGAAGAAATCAAAGTTCATAGAGTTTTAATCAGAATTTATAATAAATTACAGTTTCTTTTCTTTTCTGATTTATTAAAATATTGTGGTCATTTCAAAATATTTTGCGATACATTCTGATTATCTGCACTCTCCTTTCTGAAAAGTTGCCAAACATTGGTGACTAATTTTTCATCAAGCTCAGACATGAAAGATAATAGTCTTTTTTGAAAACTGATGCCACATTAAGAATCACATACAACAACCAATTAACAAAATTTAAAATGCAAGAAACATCCATCAAAACACTTTTTTAGGGGGGCATTGTTCTTCCCACATTCATCACAATCTGTTTTAACTCCAAAAAAAAAATCAGAAAATTGCAGAAACCTGGTATTGTGCAGAACTTAGCACTGCACACACTATTGTTTTCTTTATGAACACAGCAGTCTGTCTTTGCTTAAAAACAATCAGGGAACTGCATAAATTTTGATCCTTAAAATGTGATCATTTACGAAGTAGAACTTATTAGAATGTGAATTTTTGCATTCTCTACTGTTAGGCAAAATGGTATATTTCTCAAGAAATGCAGCACTTTTTTTTTCATCAGCCTGGAAATTCCATAGTGTCGTTACGAGTCGTAACAAGGAAAAGAAACATACATAATGCAACAAAAATACATACTAATGACCTTCATCAATGCAACAAAAACAAACAGTAATGACCAGTACTCATCTACTGTGAATTTGCCTCATGAATACTTTTCAAACGGGAAGGAGAGGGTTGTGTAGATAATCAGAAAGAACTAATTTTGCTTTCTATATATAATAATCAAAGATTTCATTGGTGAGAATAGTAGTAATGTGTATGTAGTGCATTACCATAAGCAAAATCCTTTAACCTTTTACCATCTCCATCGTTATAAAAAGCACAAGCTCATATTTTTTTCTGCCTAACTTTTTACAGCACAGAAAGTACCGATCATTATTCCTCTATTCGTTGTTAATGCTTTGCTCACAGCTGTAATTTTGATGACCTCAATTAGTTGCAATCAATATATTATAGAAACTTTTAAGTTTTTTGGGGGGGAGGAATGGGGAAAGTGAGAAATTGGTTATGCCATGCTCAGATTAAATCTGCAGATTTTATAACTGCTACCTGGATATGCTATCTGCTTATGCCATAAGAGCTCATACAGAAGAATGAAATAATCCTTTATATTTTCTCTTCAAGAGCAATTATGAACAGGCAAGAAACTCAACTCGACCAAATCTGAACAGTCATGAGTTCTTGACTATCGCATTTTAATCTAAATGATACTATAGAGAATATTAACTTTTTTTTGAGCCAGGATATTTGAGAAACCCAGTGGCTAAGCTGGGATCTAAACTACAGATTTTCCAACTGTTACCTAGCTATGCTAATTATTTACACCATCAATGCATGCACAGACAAACACAATAATTCTTTATAAAATAATATACCTGACTAAGTATGTTGTCCTTTAATTATGACACAATGAAAAAAAAATAATTTACCAGATTAAAATTGTACTAATGAAAGAAAAAACAAAGTAACTATTTTGGTGACAGTAATGGAGTTTAGTGATAAAAATTAGAAAGTTTAGTGATAAAAATTAGAAATATTAAATAGGATAAATAATTTTGGTACTATTCCGTTTTGAGGACTGTAAAAAATTGCGGCAAAAATGTATGCCCAAAAGCACCAAATCTAGCGTACACGCTGATTTCAATTTGCGTAAGTTTAGATAGTACTATATTTCTTAAGACAACATTGAAGTAGTTTAATTTTTTAATCTTTTTTTGATTTTAAATCCTTTTCTGATATCCTATGGATTTAAGAATTTGAGAGTTGTTTTATGAACTGTTTTTAAGAATTTCGGATACTCGTTATCCATGTACATATCGACCCATTTTCACTTTAAAAAAAATTCCAAAATTGCACAAAAATGGCACTGTGCACACCCGACTTTATCTATGTACACATCGACCTATTTTCACTTAAAAAGTAAAAGAAAATTGACAAAAAATTCATTTGTTTTTAACCCTTGTAAAAAAAGTACCAAACAAATAAGTGGGCGATTCTGCACTTTACCAAGAATGTTTTCAAAAAAAAAGGTATCATTCATTATAGAAAATTATTTTTGAACAACCAACAAGATGAAATTATGCTTTAGCTATAACTCGGTAGTGAAATAGCAATGCAGGAATCCTTTCAGTTATGTTTAGCTTTTTTTATATATAAATTATAATAATGATCTGAAATAGTCATTTACTCTTATGCTTCCATTCAGTTATGTTTAGCCTTTTTTTATATAAATTATAATAATAAAAAGTATTATGTGAAAATAACCTTTCATCTAAATTAAAACAATAATCTTTAGATAGTTATTTACTATTATACTTCCTTTCTTGCGTTAGGGTTGCCGCAATTATTTTTGGCAGCACTGGCATCAACAATAGTTTGGCGATTTTTTACGGTCCTCAAAACGGAATAGTACCATAATGGTTCATTAGTACATCTAAATAAATTTAATGAAATAACTGCCAGGCACACAAAAGATATCTCTAGAGAGATCCATCACGAATGATAGTCAGGAGTACATTAATTTATAAAGGGGGTGTTTACATATTTTTAGAATGATTTCTAGCAACAGCTTATTATTTGAAATGAGAAATACCATTTGCTACTTTTAAATTTATTTTTCTTTTAAAATATCACATGTAAATAAGCTGTTGATTGAAGGATATGTTTTTGTGCTTTAGAAGAGAAATATTCCAATTCCACATTTAAAAAACATGAAATCCAGGTATCAAAATTTCTAAATGCAAAATAAGTAACATTATTAATTAGAAAGAAAATGACTATCAATCATTACTGTAGTGCCTGGTCCTCCATAACTTTAATCCTGAAAGTAAATAGCACCTTTGAGGTGGACGAAAAGAGTTAGTTGGAGACTGGCTTACAGCGGGAGAGGCCGAATTTTCAGTGTAGTGATTTTGTAATCAACAATCCTGCTCTAACTAACATAGTTTATATTTGTACAAAATGCATATAATCTATGTTTGTGTTGTAAATAAATGAGAAATTTAACCTGAGTGTCATTAACTGTGTACAAGGCGCGACACCGGCCACAACTGAATCTTAGACTGGTGTAGTGGACTAGATCAGAATCAAAACTACATTTCTCAACTAACAAGTAATTTACACTTACCTATTACTTTCAAAGTAACTCTGATTGTAAATTATAGTTATGAAAACTGTTCAATGAGATAAATAACAAGTTTCTGTAATAGTCTGAAGTAATTAGTGCTATATTATGAAAACGTAACAAAGGCAAAAAATATTCTCAGTTAAAGGTCTCAAAAAACAAGATATGCCGCTATTGGCTAAAGAATTATGTCAGGATGCTGATGAAAGTCTTAAACTCATGGAACTGAAAGATAACTTTATTAACAACAATGATTACAAAACTGATCCTGAATTCATTAAATCAATGCTCATATCCATAACTGATGACAGAAAATCAGCTGAACTGGAAGCTGAAAAGTTGAAGATAGAAAAGTTTAAACTAGAGAAAGAACATGAGCTAGAAATCATAAGACTTGGAGCTAATTCTAATCTTTCGAAAAATCAGCTGAAGAATTGGAAGCTGAAAAGTTGAAGCTAAAAAAGTTTAAACTAGAGAAAGAACATGAGCTAGAAATCATAAGACTTAGAGCTAATTATAATCTTTTGGATTAGATTCATATATAATTCTAATCTTTCGGATAACACATCTTTAGAAAATTTAATTAAAAGCATAAAAACACTAGCGATATCTGTTTCGACTCATCCAGAATCATGGACACTTTATTTCTTTTTGCTAGAACTAGCGTTTAAGATAAAAAAGTGTGTCAGAAGAGTGCATAGCAGAAATTTTGATTTGTTTGGGTGAAAATGTAACAAATGCTTTATGTTAGTAAAGATGATGTCAAAAATTATGAAGCAGTTAAGAATAAAATCTTAAAAGAATATCAGCCAACTGCTCAAGAATGTTTAGAAATATTTTGAATGGCTAAACGTCAGTCGGGAAACACACAGTTTGCAGCGCAGTTAATGAATGACACAGTGGAAATACTATTTCCTGTTCAAGAATGCAAATGATTTAAATACAGTTCAAGAATTAATTGTAGCCGATATATTAATGCAAACTCTTGATCATGAGACAGCTATGCATATAAACGTAAAACAAAGTAATAGTTGGTTAAAATCCACAGAAATCAGAAAGGAATGTGACACATTTTTTTTCTTGCAAAAGAATATCATTAAATGATACTGGTAACTATTCTCAGAAAACATTGAATATTGAAATCAAAAGTATCCCCTCTGTACTCCCTCCAATGTGAAAAAAGGACAGTTTGTCCAAAACTACCAAACTTAAAAAGGATTGAAATACTTATGGATCCTTCCAACGTATAGCTACAAACTGTCAGAAAAAATTTTAACACGAAAATCAAAATAAAACTCATTTTGAAAGTAGCAAATTACAGAAAAATGATGCTGTTGTGGCCCAAATTAATACAGAATACATCGATAAGAAACACATTGAAATTTAGCCTCTGCAGTATGTGAAAATACTAGTTGAAAATAAAGAAATTTATGCTATTACCGATTCAGCTATAGAATCTGATATTAAACAATAATATTTTCTGCATTCAATGAAGAAATAGAAGTGAAATAAGGTCATTTATGTTGTTGAAAGATGATGATTCCAATTTATTAAGTTACCCGGTAGACTTCTTGGTGGCAAAGATGGATTACTTGAATGTAGATTGTTTATTACCAGTATAAACCTTTTAACTCTTGAACGATGGGTAAACGAAACTGGAGGTGAAACAGAAAAGTGTTTACACTACATGGTGCAAAATATGCCTAAAATAAATTTTCCTCTCTCAGATGCAGAAACCAAAATACAAAAGAGGGACGACCCATATGTCAACATGCATTCAGTAATAACTCCAAACCATATATTCAAAAATGATCAACATAATGAAATTCCGAGAGAAGATGTGTTCACTTAAAGTAAGAATTCACTTAAAACAGTGAAAAAGAAATTTTATGGAACTTGATAATATAATTTTTCATATGGATAAAGTAATGGGAAATTCAATTCAGCAGTTAACGTATGCTCGAGAGATATGTGATCCACTGAGCATTCTGAAATCAATTGGAGTGGTGAGACACCAATATTTTTAAATATGAAGCAATCAGTTGTTGATTACTTACAGGAAATGAAAATACACTTAGAACAAGCAGCTTATCAAGCATCCTTGACAGCATCAGAGGAACAGACAGCTTATTTGAATTACTTTAATCACATAGCTATTCCTAAAAAATTTAAAGTAGAAGATAAAATTTATTTGATTTTTTCTTACTTATCTAATAAACTGCAGGCAAGATGGACTGGTCCAGGGAAGATTACAAAGTACTGTCCACCCCATTCATACAAAATCAAACTCTCTGATGATAAAGACATGCATGCTCATATGAACAAAAACAGAAAATATATCACTAGAGTAAATGCCATGGGAGTTATCTTCGAAATCTCAAGATATAAAAATTGTTCTCAAGAAACTGCAACTTGAACATTTAACAAATGACTGACAGCAACAAATCTGACAACTCATAAGGAATCACAAATCGTTATTTACAGGTAAAGTGAAAATTACAAAATAAAATTAAAACCCAATGAAGAAAGGGGAAAAACCACATATTTACCGAATTCTTGAAATATTGACAATATTACAGTTTTTTCAAAGGACGCCAAGTTTGAAGATTTACAATCAATATCAGCAAATGTGATTTTGACAAACCACATATCAAATATTTGAATTATGTAATTGGTTCTAAAACATCACACGAGTCTTGAGAAGACAAAAGGAATTTCCAGATTATCAAAACCAAAGACAAAGAAGCAGCTCAGAAGTTTATCAGGCCTATGTAATTATTATAATGACGATATTCTAAAATATTCTGAATTAGTATACCCACTTACTGAATTTACAAAGAAGATACCTGAGGAAATACTTTGGAGAGGGAGCATAACATAGCTTTTGAGGAAATCAAAAAAGCTCTGACTATAGCTCCATCATTGTATCCATCGGTTTTGACGCAAGAATTCATTATGCATTGTGGTGCCTCTCAAATAGGCATTGCAGCAAGTTTATCTCAAAATTTCAATACACAGATTTATCTCATAGCCTATGCAAGTCAGAAGTTACTTTGAACTCAGCAATCACGATCTACTTTTGAAAGAGAAATGTATGCTATTGCATGAAATTTGAAGAAATATGAAATTTGGATTTTCAGATACAAAACTGAACTATACACTGACAATAATCCATTACCTTACTTAAGTAAATGTACATCGCAATCATCTAGATCACAACAATGGGCTTTTGCCTTATAAAAATACAATATCAATATGAAGCCAAAGCAGGTAAAGCCAAAGCAGATGGTTTATCCAGACTGATAAAAGAATGATTATCTTTTTCTTACATGGACAGAAAAACTTTTTAGATACTTGATTATATGTACAATTTATAAAGACTTTAAATTTATTGACTTAGATTGATAGATTAATTTTCTTATTTTCTTTACAGCTTATTGCAAGATATTTCTTTACTGAGCAATATTTGTAATATTACAGAAATTAGATATTACAGCAATTAGCTAATTTAAGCATAACATTCTTAACCAATTTTTTTAAGCTTTTATTTAAAAATATTTACTTTAAGAATTTATTTTGTTATGAAAATGTTGCAATATTTTTACATTTTCTTTTAATTTTAATACTTAAGTATCAGATTAATACATGTAATGTTGGATTGTGAGCACTTAGCCTTTTGTCATCAGAATGTGACTGGACATCCTGCTCAACCACAATCTTATGGGGGAGGTGTAGTGCCTGGTTGTCTGAAACTTTACTCCTAGAAGTAAGTATCATCCTCGAGGTGGAGAAAAAGAGTTAGTTGGAGACTGGCTTTTCACAGGAGAGGCCAAATGTTCAGTGTAATGATTTCATAATCAACAATTTTGCCTTAATTAATATATTTTCTATTTGTATAAAACAAATAAAGCTAGGTTTATGTTGTAAACAAATTAGAAAATTAATCTGAGTGTCATTAACTGTGTACAAGACGCAACACTGGCCAAAACTGAAACTTACAATTACTTCTACATGGAAAGAAGACTCCAAATGAATATCTGAAAAAGATACGTACTGTTTTTAATGTTTCAGAACTTAAATCATTTGTAATAAGAGAAAATCCACTCGTACAGAAATCAACTGCAAAGTCTTTCAATACATCTGTAGCAACAATAAACAAAATCGACTTACAACTTAATAAAGCCATAAAGCATAATGTTCACCATCTTTCACCAAGGCATGAGGGTCACTGCAGGACCCTGTATGAAAATTATTTAGTGGGAAATAAATGAAAATATACTGTGATCCTTGATGAAGCATGGGTTTACCTAAATGACTGCAAGGGAAAAAAATCTATTTGTTATTGAAAATGTAGAGGGAAAAAAAAAAAACATGTACAAATCTGCAATGCAAAGAAAGTTTTAGTAAAAGGTTTATGATGGTCGCAGGAATTTCTTAAAATTAGAAATTAAAAACAAGTAGAGTGGGAAAAAAATGTTAAAATCAACTCCACTTTGGAGAGAAAGTTTTATGTCTGAAATTTACAAAAGAAATTCTGTTTCTTTATCCTAATGACGTTCAAAGAGTGAAACTTAAACAAGATAAAACACCAAGTCATAATTTGAAAAGTACAACTGCATTCCTTGATAAAATGAAGACTGAATGAAAATATATATAGAGAGAGACTGAGCTTTACAAAGCATTCTTTCAAAGTCCCCTAATGTTTCACTTATGAACTATTGTGCCTTTGATCTATCAAAAAGTGCTTTTTTTAAGCAGAAACTCACCACAATGGATGGATTCTGGAAAGAAGTGGAAGTGGAATGGAAACCAACACTCCTGGAAGTTTTAGAAAAAGACCTTTTATCATGAAATCAAGATGCAGACCTTATAGTCCAGAAATAGGCTACTAGATTGAGCATTTAAAAAAATACTCTTTATATTTTAAAAGATAATTAAATTACTTCAAAATCATTCTAAAAATGTGTAAACGCCCTCTGTAGTTATATTACATTTGTAAAAAATTACAAATACTACCTACCAATTTGTTAAGTTGAAATAGCCACCCCCTGAAAAAATTTAAGACTTCAATAGGGTTTTCCCCCTTCTTTTTGGTCATTTGTTAACCTTGCATTATTTATTAAAACAATAACTGAGATACAGAATAAACTGAAATTACAAATTTCTCTTTAGAAACATTATTTCAGCAGAAAACATATGCATATATATATTTGTGTAACACTGCATAACATCATATATGTGAATTGTATAACATTACGATAACATACGTCAACAGGCACAGGAGGATTTTCAATTGAATTCTCGATGTTTTTTGAATGCAGATTTGCTGTTTCTTTTTGTATCTCAGCTTCAGTTGGGCCTCGGCACTTTTCTTCTTTCTGAAAAAAAGAATAAAATAGAATATACCCATACCAGTTTTTCAAGCCATGAAATCTAAAAATTGGAAAATTAATCTTATTCACATTGTCACATGTTATGCTTGGCAGGTAGAAAAAGAATCAACACTAAAGCTAAAAGCATTGCATTTAATTAATTTTCAATTACTCTTCAAAATATATCACACATCCTACATTCTAAGACACTAACTTTCTTTTAAAAAAATCTTTAAAAAAAATTGTAAATTTGCATAAAAAATAGTGAATATTGCATATATTACTCTTCTTGTTCTACATGTCAAAGAAAAATATTTCGTGATGGGAAAACTAAATCAAGTCTACTTTCCAAAAGTGCTAATATGCCATATAAAGTTAATTTGGGGGGTAGATGATTAAATCACATCAATTTTCATGACTAATCATTTTAAAAAATTAGCATTATCAAGTGCTGAAAAATTATGTTACATAACTGCAAATTTATACACTTGTGTTTCATTTTGTATGCAAAATACTTGTTAAAGCAGAACTTTACACACATTAAGGAAACAGCTGTGTTTAAGCAAGAACAGACAAATATCCCCCCCCCTGAAAGGACAATTCTTTCTGTTCTCTTCATGGAGATGAAAGACGACAAACATGAAGACTGACTTTACTGAAGTAATAAAATCACATTATGGAGCTAAAAGTCAATGTTACAGTAGATGCCATTTAATGTGACTGCAGTTAATTTTATCATTCAGATATTATTATCAAATTGCCCAAGTTTTAAAGTTTACACACGAAAACATGAAAAATACATTGCTTATTGTGATCAATAATTTGGCTAATATTATCAAGTTATTTTAGCTAAAGTTGCCAAATAAGGTCATAATAGATTACAGAAATTGCTAAGTGTTAGAGAAATGTTGCCAAATATGGGATTATGTCACCAAACAGCATGCTTTCGATTTAATCAACAATATAAATTTAGGCAAAAAAAGCAATTTTAATATGGCTAACATTTTGAATAATCTATTTTGAAGATGACTAGACGAAGGTCCTCTTCTTCAGCAGCAAAATTTTTCTCCCCATTCCACTCCTTTAAAAAAAAAAATCTATACCAAACATAAATTGCATCTTTGCCTCTTCCAGTGAATAAGTGAGTATTAAGATTAGGGGTACAGTATTGACATTGATGGTACAGTATATTTTTAGAAATGTTACATACAATTCATAAATGATATTAAATAAAATAATAATAACATAATAAAGATAAAATAATAATAATCATAAATGACATTAAAAACATTATTTGTAAACAAATGTTTTAACTTTCCTTATTAAAATTCCACGAAAATAGTTATTCATATATTTCTTGGTGTATTTATATTAAATTGATTAAATTTCATTGGAAGATATATTTTCTCATTTAATGCCATCATTTAAATGCCATCATTTGGTTAATGTCATAAAAATAGCCGTGAACAAACATGATCACATTATCTGACGCTTACTTACTTTGGAGTCACTGTATAAGGCAGGAGTTGACAAACTTTTTCAGTTGGCTTACAAGCTTTCACTTACACGTTTAGTATTTTGTCATGGCACCCTAGTCATGTTCAATGAAGGGTTGTTCAAGGTTTGTGCTTTACAACCTGCTTACTACATAGTGTTATAGCAAATCACACTTCATTAAATATGACTGTATATTGATACTAGTGACCAGGCATAGAAATGACAGCAACCACAATCTGAGGCTGCTCATATAGGCATATATTGAACTGATACACAAGAATATTATTATTATTAAAGAAAAATAGGAAAAATCAATGGGACGGATGAGCTTGCTGAGGTGACAGCGAAGGATAGACACTGCCATTCTCTTTTCTTGCTCCAAGATGATCTTTGAATGATATTTGCTCTTTATTATAGTTAAAGCTGAAAATCTGGTTTCACATAAATATGATGTTACAAAAGGAATGAGAATCTTTAAAGCTTTTGAACTTAAGAGTTTGATATACATTTTTGATGATTATCCAAAACTCCACCAAATCGGAACAAGCAAATTTTGTTTTAACTCTTTGAAATCTAGACCCTTTGCTAACCGGTATCCTGAAAATACCGAACCACCCGAAATACTTTTCCAGTTTTACAGAAATTTCTTCCCCTCCGCATCCATTAATGCAGAAATAGGTGTGAGGATTTTGAATGACATCCTTTGTACTACCTAACAAAGTTTCCATTAGCCTCTGACCCTGTTCTTTATATACCTATTCTGAAGGTCAGACCAACAAGCCTTTCTGGCTTTGTTATTATCACGACTGAGATTTTGTTTACTTCCGTTATTTTTATACGAAGGAATAAATTGATTAAAAATAAATATAATCCTTAAATTTTTAAACTGCACTTTTATTGCTGTTTAAAGCTTAAAAGCACACTGTACCAAAAAAGAATCAACAACGAAATGTCAAGAGCAACCAAAAGATAAGAAACCTCTAAGGACAAGCTGTCTGCAGTAAACTGATACAATGCATTTGTCGTAAGAGTTGTTGTCATAAGAGCTGTTGTCATAAGAGAGTTTGGTGGAACTTGAGCATGGAAAGGATTTTGGATCCACAAAATATTTCTCGATATTTTGCAATGCCTCCTATGAAGGCATATACAGTAATAATTAGTTTTGAAAGTTTAGTAATTAAGCAATAAAATTTTTTATGTTATGTAATAATTAGTTTTCAAAGTTTAGTAATTAAACAATAAAATTTTTTATGTTATATAATAATTGGTTTTCAAAGTTTAATAATTAAACAATAAAAATTTTTATGTTATGCAATAATTAGTATTGGCAAAGATCACTGAAAATACATGTTCAATGATGCAGTATTTATCAGGTGTCTATGGATTTTGCTGCAGAAATATATAGATGATGATATAGTTTTTCCTTCGGTTACCCGTAAATACAAGTCAGATTTCCGTAGAAAGTTATCTGTAAAGACCTCTCCCAAAGCAGGTAATGGAATTCCGTTATTTTACCATACTAAACTACACATTAATTTTTCTAATTTTGCAATATCCTTAGAAGAATCGTTTTCTGAAGTCCTCAGGATTCGAATCAGCGGAAATTGTAATTATATACATTGACGAAATAAATGAAGACATAGTTTGGGGTTTTAAAAACATGAATCGTTAAAAAACTCGGAAGTTATTTTAAGGTTCAAAAGCGATTTTATACCTAAATGTAATAAATAAATAATAATAATAATAATAAAAAAAGAAATAAAAAAGTGATAAGACTGAAATTGACAGAAAAAGAAAATAAAAATGCATTAAATGGGCAGTGAAACTAACACGCAAGAAACTTGGCAAATGTCCCAAAAACAATAAGAAAAATTAAAGCATAAAAGTAATTTATAAAGGCTTAAAAATTAACTTTTTAATTTATTAATGATATCAATTAAAATGGAAGTGCACTAGAACAGTTTATTTAATTGCACGGAAATTTCTTGACGTAATGAATAACGGTCAAGGTTAAACTGAAAAGATAATTAGAGGTCAAGATAAGCAGAACGCCGGGGAAAAGACGTGATAATTAGAGATCGGAGGCTTCGAAACTAAAAATAACGCAGGCAAACAAAATATTCAAAACAATTAAAAAATAGTTAAAAATTTGAAATTGAATTTATGATAGTATTTTATGCGGATTTGTTCGGAAGACAGCTGTGTGTGTTATAAAACTTATTTTTTAAATCTCCAGATGCGAAAGTTTGATATATATCAGGCGATATTGCTTTAAATTTTGAAAAAGGCTTTTTTCCTTCAATGCAGTCTCTTGGATGCATACCTAAAATAGTTTCTATGGCAGTTTATGAAGTGACTTCTACTGTAGCTCTGCATTAATTTTTAAGAACTTTTTAAAGGATTCAGTCTAGACTTGATGAAATCATAGTTTTTCATTTCTTCTTGATGATTTCGCAAATTTTAACAACATGAAAAGGCCTTGTAAAATAGAGACTTTAAAATCAAATTGCATATGGACTGAACGCACGATCTGAAAGCAGCCTGACGGGCCTGAAATTTTCTTTCCTTATCTTTTTTTTAAACAATTTAAAACAAAATGAAACAATTTTTGATTAAAATTGACTGATTAAATATTTATCAAAACATGCATATACAATAATGATAATAATACTCGAAAGGAAAAATTCAAAATTTTATTTATTTTTTATCTGAAATCTAGAGGCTAGTAGCTACGAAAAATTTCTGCTGGTTACATTTTATAATTCGAACGTATTGGAGGCCTAATGTTAAGTTTTCAGACCGACATTTACCCTTAAATGTTTCAAGTTATTTAGGGGACAATTCAGGGAACTAATCACTAAATACAGTGTCTCAAAAAAATGATGGGACACTTGTGCTTTACAAAAGGAAACTGCAATAAAATAATATTAAAAACATGTAAAATTTTTTGTGGGTGTGTTTCATACTTAAATTTAGTAACAATTATTACATAACATACATTTTCTCAAAATATTAAAATATTAATTTAATAAAAATACAATTGTTTAGAACGGAGCAGAAAATGGCTCACTTAAGTGATGGGACACTTACTTTTCCATCAAATATTTATCCAAAAATTTTACTTTTTAAACGGTTTTAGTATTTTGTTGGATTTCCTTTTACTTTTAAAACATGATTTAATCTTCTTGGGATGGATTCGACTAATCTTTTTGTGATTTCTGGAGTGATTTTACCCCATTCTTCTTGAAGCACCGATTTTAATTGTTGTTTTGAAGAAATGGTGTGTTTGCGAATTCTTGATTCCAATTCTTGCCAAATATTCTCTATGGGATTTAATTGTGGACATTGTGGGGGTGTTTTTATTATTTCAGGACAGTTATACAGCAGCCAGAGTCTAACGTTCAAAGCACTGTGCTTGGGGTCATTGTCCTGGTAGAATTTAAAATCGTTATGAAGGTTCAATTTTCGTGCTGAAGATTTCAAATTTTTGATTTAAAATGTCAATATACTTGTACTGATCCATTATACTGTCAATAAAAACAAGATTAACAACTCCAGCGGACGACATACACCCCCATACCATAACTCCTCCCCCACCATGTTTTACTGTTGGCACCAAGTTCTGTTTGCGAAATTCTTCCCTGAGTTTTTCTCCACACCAATATTCTACCGTCAGAACCAAATATATTAAATTTACTCTCATCAGTAAATATAACTTCATTCCAGTAATCAGAATTCTTATTTATGTTGGATTTTGCGAAAGCCAGTCTGAGTTTTCTATTCTTTTCACTTACAAAGAATTTTTTCCTGGCTGCTCTACCGTGATATCCAGTAGATCGAATTACTCTTCTAATAGTCTCATAATTAACAATTACTCCATATAATGCTTGTAAATCAGCAGCAACTTTAGGAGCACTCACTCTTGGATTTTTTTTAAATATTTCGAACGATAATTCGCTTTATTCCATTGGATAGCTTTGATGGTCGGCCAGGTCTTCTTTTATCCTGAATCATATGATTCTTTTTATATCGTTTAATGATATTGAAAACTGTTGAATGACTGAAGTTAACTGTTTCAGTAGTTTCTCTAATAGATTTTCCACATTCAATATGCAAATTAATAACTAATTTTCGAATTCCAGGCAAAGTTTCTTTTCGTTTAGCATTCATGGCTTCACAGAGCTAGAAAACACAAAAATTCCAAAACAAACTGGAGAGAAATACTGGAGACGATTTTGTAAGTTATTGGCAATTGCTTTTGAGTAAAAATAAATACCCCAAAAGGTATTTTTATTGCTTACTTCAGACGATTTTTGTTGCATAGTACGTAGTGTCCCATCACTTAAGTGAGCCATTTTCTACTCTGATCTAAACAATTGTATTTTTATTAAATTAATATTTTAATATTTTGAGAAAATGTATGTTATGTAATAATTGTTACTAAATTTAAGTATGAAACACACCCACAAAAAATTTTACATGTTTTTTAAATTTATTTTATTGCAGTTACCTTTTGTAAAGCACAAGTGTCCCATCACTTTTTTGAGACACTGTATACTACCACCAAAGTGCACTACCGAAAACTCCTGTTGATGCGATGAAAAGGATGAATGCGGACTTCTGGAATATCTCTTGGCTAGCAAAGTATTCGGCATTGCCAAATCCAACCATAATTCTATATGCAGGAGGACAGCGGTGTTATTAGTTTTGTACGTAACGAGCGATTTATGCAGCACACAGATTTTAAATTCCCTAAAAGAGTAAGCAAAGATTTCATAAAAGATTCCTAAAAAAGTAACAGGTAAAGTATTCCCTAAAAGAGTAAACAGAAGTGCCTCGAGGTGTCCCTGTTTACTGTTCACGACACACACACTTTGGGAACACCTGGTGTAAGGCATATGATATAATATATAGATACAAAATACAGTCATTGTTTATGGCAAATAATATATACACACATAAATACGTTAACGCTAGAAAAAGACTTTGTTGTCATGAATGAAAAAATGAGTCAATTCAAAAAGGATATGATAGTTGAAGTCAACAAGTTCAGTTATTTAGTCAGAGGTTTCTAGGCGGTAGAATGTATCCTATATTTATGTTAAATATGTTCCTGTTTCTACTGTAGTTATAAGGAAAAAATGAAGCAGAAACAAGGGAAGCATAAAATCAACTTACAACATAAGTTTATGAAGTGGATAGATTTGGGTTCATTAAGTCACCAAACAAGATTATCAAATAATATTGGCAGAAACTGCAGATTAATTTTCATATTAGTTTGCAAGCAAACGTTAGTTATAGCATCAAGAGATTTTCAAGATTTGACTACAATTCCAAAACCACTAACCACATTTACCATTACAAATACAAAAAAAGAAGAAAAAAATAGTGATTGGAAATCTATGAAAGTTTTATAGCACGAATCTTTGTACAAGATATGGAATTATAATAAATACGTGTAAACAACGGGAATTAAAATTTGTTTGATATCTGTCTTGTATAGCAAACTTGGTAAGATTAATTAGGAAAGTACAACTTGTAGCTAGATGTTATAAACATCAATGAAAAAAAAAGCTAACTACAGTAAATGATAAATCAGCAATTCATTCAACATGTATACAACATAAGTAATTTAATATACACGCATAGAAGAAATTTAATTTAAATTTGTATTTATTATAGTATTTAACATAATTTTGTCAATTTCTTTAAAATAACAACAAATGGAACTACTCTCATATACGCCCTCAGTGGGTGACAAATTTATTGCCAAACATTTTTGCTGACAAACTCCATGCCGCCATATTACTACCTAAATTTTTTGTCTACATTTTCAAACTTTAAGCCTAAAATGTCTGCCAAAACACGATTTTTGCAACCAAAATATTTTACAAGAATCCACGTACAGAGATATGTTTTAACTTGAATAAACATCACAGAATTGTACAATTTAGGCAGTGAAGGAATCTACGAACTACGCACACCTCGCTTTAATAAATTAACATAACAACAATTAATTTCAAGAATACCAAGTACACAGCATTCTGTTTAAACTTAAAAAACATCTACGAATTGCACAATTTAGGCATTGCGCACTAATCAACAAAATAAACTAAACTAAAATTTCAAGCAATCCCCCCCCCCCAAAAAAAAACAATAATCACAGAAATTTATACTAAAAAAACAGTGAACATAACATTCTACAAAATAAGAACAAGAATAAAATAAAATGCAGTTACCATGAATGAATGCTTCTCGGAACAGCAGAAATATCGATTTCTAACATCACTAAAATAATTTCACCATACATTTCTTAAAAGCATCTTCTCCCGTTTCAGAACAAATATGGAAAAATATATAAAACACAAAAATGCATTTCCGAATATAAATAGGCAAAGTAGATTTAACATGCCGCCACGTAATGTCTATCATATTTATATGATAGCCAGACCCACTATCCCCAAAACTGATACTATGTTTCACAAATAAATGTTCAAAACCATCTTCTTCTAAATACTTGTAGAATTTCCAGCCACCCGAAAAAATAGTTGTACCAGGCACGTGACAAAAATTTTGCAAACACGTCTTTCATTGCATCATTTAAAACCACACATCACAGAACCAACTAGCAACTGAAACCAATCAAAGTTTCCATATAAAAAGGGTTGCCATAAAAACCAACATCGTCCACAAAAACCATCGCAGAATATGCAATCGTGCCAAAAATCACCGCACAACACATATCGCCGCATTTGGCGACCTGAGGGCGCATATAAGAGTAGAGCCCAACATATACAAATACACTGGAAAAGTCTACTTATTATTAAACATACCAAAAAATGCTCTTTGTTATTTTATTTAATACAATTTTATTAGCAATTTATAATATATATACTGTAATTTAGGGTAGATAAGCTGCAGCTTATACGTATTTAAAAGTTGAAAATTTAGGTTGGCGGCGTATCTGAGGGAATTTTATTTTTCTTCTGTCCTTAAAACTTCGCTAGTTCATATCGTAAGTAACGCAGAAGCGAGGCGGTAAGAAATTGCTGCAATATTCTAACCTCAGATTGTGCTAAGGCAGTGCAATGAGTCCAAACTTCCCTAAGGTAGGTGGCGCTCTCTGTAAAGACACTGTAATGCATGTACTTCCTCCTAAACTCCATGGTTTTTCCCCCACGTTTTTCTATGACTTTTTGTTTTACTGGCAATAGCTATGTTTACTTGCCAAGTGCTGTGTTCATTCATACATGTTTTTACTGCTTTGTAGCTTGCTTTTTGTTTGCCTTATCATTTGCGCTTTAAAAATATTACTATTGTTATGGCTCCTACTTGAAGAAAAAGTTATACAGCTGCTTTTAAGCTTTCGGCAGTGAAGAAAGCCATCGAAATTGGAAATCGCACTGCGGCTAAAGAATTTCAAGTTGACGAGCGATGCATTCGGCGGTGAAAGTCTGAACAAGAATTAGAGAAAATGCCTAAGAATAAAAAATCTCATCAAACTGGTATCATAGCCTGGCCTGTTTTGGAACACAATTTAGAGAAATGCACAATAGAGCAGAGAAAAAGTGAATTATCAGTATCAACAGTTAGAATTCGTCTACAAGCAAAAGTAACTGCTCAACAAATGGGCATTAAAAATTTTGTTGAAGGACCTAATTGGTGTTTCAGGTTCATGAAGCAAAGGAAATTATCCGTCCAGACTGAAACAACAGTTGGACAAAAGCTTCCAGTGGACTGGCTTGAAAAAACGATAGCTTTTTTGGAGTACACATCTAAGAAAATTAAAGAACAAAATTTGAAAAGAGGGCAAATAATTAATATGGACAAAGTGCCCGTTACTTTGACTGTCCGAGCAGAACTGTTCATTCAATAGGGGGAAAGCTATTTCAGTGTTAACAACCAGGAATGAAGACTTCTTTTACTTGTGTTTTGGGTTGTACTGCCAATGGAGAAAAGTTAACCCCTTTGATAATTTTCAAAAGAAATACAATTCCGAAAGGAAACTTCCCAAAAGGAGTTATTATTTGCGCCAACGAAAAAGGATGGATGTGCGAAGAAGTGATGTTGTTTTGTCTAAGATAAATTTATCGGAAAAGGAAAGGTGCTTTTTTCCAACCCCGAGGACTCATTGTTCTGGATTCAATGCGATCCCATTTAGCGGATACTGCAAGATCTGAAGCAAAAAAACTTAGCACCGATGTCTCAGTGATACCAGGTGGGCTTACAAAAATTTTACAGCCGCTAGATCTCACTATCAATAGAACTTTCAAGCACGAACTACGAAAGTGGGAGGAATGGATGCAAAGTGGACTCCATTCCTTCACGAATTCCGGATGAATGAGAAAAGCTTCGTATGAGGAGGCTGCCCTATTGGTCGATAAAGCATGACAATCAGTCTGAGATGATACGATCGTATCGGCTTTCATTAAATCGGAAATCATTGAAAAAGAAGATGAAAGTGAAGATAGTGACGTTGAAAGAAGTGATTTAGAACAGAATGATGAAACTGACTTTGTGGTCATTTGTTAAATTTATTTAAATCAGACATCGATGAATCAGATTTTGAAGGTTTTGTATAAATAAATGTAGTTTAATTTAATTTAAAAATTTTCTTTGTTTATCTAATTTACATATTCTTTTTTATAATGTGGTAATTTATGCTGATAAATGGAGTTTACCGAAAACGTAAAAATAATATATTAGAAAGTAAGTATCAGAAAGTATATATCAGAGTTTGATTTTGGCAAGTTCAAGGTAAGATGTTTCTTCTTTATTTATATATTACTGATTATATTTATGTTGTATATGTTATCAATGATGATTACACCAATATGGCAGGGAATAACTGAATGAATGAATATTAATTGCTATGCTTCGGAATGCTTGGCTGCGGTGTATACGGTGGTGCGGCTTATCCGATGACCTTTTATATTTTTCAGTCAATTATCATGCGTGCGGCGTACATGCCAGGGCAGCTTATCTACCCAAAATTATGGTATATACGTAAGAAAAATATAGAATATGTGAAAGATAGATTATAATTTAAATTAGCAGCATAAATTAATTCCCCTCTGTATTCTAAAAATACAATATAAAGTCTGAGATCCAGACGTCCAATATCAGTGATGGTCTAAAATTCGGACCTCAAAGCCACCAACAACTCTTTTTTTTTTTTTAATATGCTTTACACGTGTGCATTTGATTTCCCCCCTTCTTGCATAATAAAACATGGAGAGTCCAATTCTTAATTTCACTTCAGCACTAAATAAAATACCTAGTCATTGAAGAAGCAATCATTTTAGCATAAATCTGTATGAGCAGCAATTTGGCTGCATAGATGTGTATCTGCTTGCCATACATCTCAAACCGAAACATTCTACATAGGTACATTATTGATTTTACACCTAATATTTTATATCCCAGACACCAACCTGACAACTCTTTTATTATATTTTGCTTTCATCAGTCATGGTTATCAACGACTCATGTAATGATGCCTAAAAAAAAATTTTTTTATGTTAGTAATTAAATAATAAAGAGTACGGTAACCTTTTATGTTGATATTACGCTTGGTAATGATAACAGATTTAAGTTAAATGTGCTAAGAAATGTTGACGAGGAAAAATTTAATACAGTCAAAAGTCTTTAATCTAGACGTCCATAATCCGGAATGATCTATAATCCGGACCTCAAAGCTACAAACTTTCTGCACATGCGTAGACGCAGAAATGTTGACGAGGAAAAATTTAATACAGTCAAAAGTCTTTAATCCGGACGTCCATAATCCGGAATGATCTATAATCCGGACCTCAAAGCTGCAAACTTTCTGTGCATGCGTAAACGTATAATGCGTCTATGCATGTGCATAATACCTTTACGCATGCATGTTTAATGTATAACGGACGGTATAAGCTAAGCTAAAATTATCTAATTATCTATTTCAGTTAATGTTGCAGATTGCATTGTTCCTCCGGCTTATTATTTTGGCAGAAGCAATTTTATAAAAGTAAGCTTGAACTTTCGATTATGTCAAAAAGAATTTCCGATTCTGGAGCTGCCAAAGGATCTACAAAGCGAAAGCATGTTTCGATGTCCATCAAACAAAAAGTGGAATTGTTGCAAAAAATGGATAAAGACATATCCTTTGTTTCTCTAACCATTCCAAAATCTGTTTATCAATTTCATGCTGCTCTGCGGGAAGGGAGGTATGTCGCGGCACGCAATGAACTGGAAGTTGATCTGTCAGCACTATCCTTATCTTCAGGGCAGATGTTTTTATTTTATTTGGCTTATAATTCCTTACTAAATGTAGTACTTCATCTCGATGTACTCCATCTTAGATATGATTTAAATGAAATTCCTCATCATTACAAATATCACGAATACACATCAAATAGTTTTCTGGTTGCAATTCTCTAATTTCAATTATGCGCGCGTTGAAAGAAATGTTTAATAAAGTAAACAAATAAATATTAAGCTTTTTTTTTTGTAAATTTTGATACCCTTTTAGATCATAATTGCTCTTTATTTCATAAATTATGTTTTCATATTTTTAATTTTATAATTTCTGCATGCCATCTTAACAGATTTAAACTGATGGTCTATAATCCGGAAAAACCGATAATCCAGAATTGCCAAAGTCCTGACGAGTCCGGATTAAAGATTTTGACTGTAAAAATTTCTTTCTGTATACAGTCAAAAGTCGTTAATCCGGACTCGTCGGGACTTCGGCGATTCCGGATTATAGATCATCAGTTTAAATCTGGTAAGATGGCATGCAGAAATTACAAAATTAAAAATATGAAACCGTAATTTATGAAATAAAGAACAATTATGATCTAAAAGGTACCAAAATTTACAAAAAGAAAAAGCTTAATATTTATTTGTTTACTTTATTAAACATTTCTTTCAATGTAAGTTGCTTCGTTTCATGTGATAATACTTTCTCTTTAATTCTATTAAACAGACATAATTTCTTGTTTAGTTACAAAGTTCCGCTGTTCAAGTCCTATAATTGCTGTGTTGAGAATACCGACTGATTTGTCAATCGAAATGTTTTCGTTTTCAATAACCTGTGGGTCACTTTCTTCACTATCGGAAGCGAATTATAATGACGAGAAACTTGATTTAAATCATATCAAAGATGGAGTACATCGAGATGAAATACTACACTTAGTAAGGAATTATAAGCCAAATAAAATAAAAACATCTGCCCTGAAGATAAGGATAGTGCTGACAGATCAACTTCCAATCCGCGGCGTGAAACTGATAAACAGATTTCGGATTTCAAAACATACTTTCGCTTTGTAGATACAAATTACATATTAGTAAATATATATCGGAAATTCTATTTGGCATAATCGAAAGTTCAAGCTTGCTTTTATGAAATTGCTCTAACAGTACGCAAAAAATAATAAGCCGGATCCAATTCGAAGATTAAGGAACAACGCAATCTGCAAAATTAACTGAATTAAATAATTTTTGCTTAGATTATACCGTCCGTTACACATTAAATGCGCATGCGCAAAAACATATTTGCAGCCGTAAAGGTCTTACACGCACTCGTAAACGCCTGTGCGCATGCGTGAACGCAACGCATGCGCAGAAAGTTTGTAGCTTTGAGGTCCGGATTATAGATCATTCCGGATTATGGATGTCCGAATTAATGACTTTTGACTGTACTAAAAATAGATTTTGTTAATGTTACTCATAGGCCAAAAGATTAAATTTAGTGCTATTTGAATTAAGAATAACAGATTTGTTATTCACATAACCCCAGAACCAGCGACAGGGCTCATATGGCCGCACTGAGCAGCAGAATTTGTGGAACACAAAGGGAGACGCTTGGTAGCAGACTTTAGGACCCACAGAGACTGCATCACACGGTAAGATATCTAGCGCAAGCTCTAAATAAGCCTGTGAAAATTTATTTATTCAGGACTCAGATAAGCCTTAAGCATGTGCAAGAAATATATGTAAGTGTAATAAATAGCTAAACTAATACAATTCAGGCTTAATTGTCTCAGTGTGCGATAGAAGCAAGATAAAATTTAGTGTAACAACTTGACTTTAGTCGCCAATCTCATGATACATAGTGAAATATGTACAGTGAAAGACGGCTAAATTTTATGATGATAGCCACACATTTTAAAGGTTTTCGGATATTGCAAACCAAAGGTGAACTTTTCCAATATACGGATTTTGTAGAGAAATGTGGAGAAGAGGTAATAAATGAAGATGATATAAGGAAGTTTTTCACTGTGATGACAAAGCTCATGAATTAATTAATGGATGGCGAATCTGTAGTATGGTTGGTTCTAGATCCAGAAAATACTGTTACCGATAGTAAAGAAAGTGATAGAGAGGTTACTGAAAACAAAAAAATTTCGATTGCCAAGTTAGTTGGAATCCTCGACACAGCAATTACATGACTTCAACAATATAGCTGAACAAGAAATTATGTCCGTGTACAGAATTAAAGAGAAACTACTGGCACAAAAAATGAAGCAACTTAAACAACTTACATTGAGAGAAATGTTTAATAAAGTAAACAAATAAATATTAAGCTTTTTTTATTGTAAATTTTGTTACCCTTTAAATCATAAATGTTTCACTATTTCACAAATCACAATTTCATATTTTTAAATTTATAATTTCTACATGCCATCTTACCAGATTTAAACTGAAAATCTAATATCCAGAAAAATCCCAAATCTGGAATTGCTGAAGTCCCGATGAGTTTGGATCTCAGACTTTGTACTGTAGTAATCCCCTTTTGCACTGGATCATTTCGAGACTAATCCATGTCATTTGACTCATATGTAACTCTGATAATGTAGATGGAACTAAAACCCAAACAGCTAATAATAATTTTACAGCAGTATTAATTATCCAATCAAAATGCATTGAGAACCATAATTAACTCAATCTGAATTAAGATTTCATCCATAACGCATTCACTTGTTACTGTTCTCATCAGCTGGCTGCTGCTTCTTTCTTATTGTAAAGTTATCAAAAATGTAAATCTCTTGAAATAGGCACACATAATGTGTCAAGTTATTTGTGGCTGCAACATGTTTAGTGAAATAAAATAACAATTTAATCTGCCTCGACTGCCAGTTTCCTGTTCACTGTTGATCGGCATTTCAGCATTCTATGCCATCAAAATTCTTGCTCTTCATCATAGATTCAACCTTCTACACCATCAATATATATATATATATATAAACACACCAGAAAATTCATTTTTGACAGACCTTTTTCTGGCAGCCACAGTTCAGAAACAGCCTCAAACAATAATAATGCCTCAAACATCAACTATAGCTTCTTTTTCTATTTGACGGAAGATTGAAAATAGTAAGCATAACAAGTATTTCACAATGAAAAACCACTAAACTGACAAAATACAAGGGGGGGAAACAATAAGCACATCATTAATCACTTATTTCTCGCATATGTGCAGCTCAGAAACCGTTTGCTTCTCTCATACTTGGAAATCAGTAATCTTTTGTTTCTTACCAATGGAAAAAAGCACTAAATCCCCTTTCTTGCCAAGGCCAAAAAAGACAAGTACTATTTGTTAGTCTGACTCTGACAGTAAAATTTTGAGATAGTGTAGAATTGATTTTTCTTACAAATATAAGGTCTTTTTAGTTTCAATTTCTGAATCTTTATAATTCTGATACACATTAATGACCATCAAAACTGCTACAACAGGAGAGAAAGCAAACAGCAGAATCTTATTTACTGCACAGAAGACAGGTATGAGAGTAAGACAAGACAGGCGATTTGGGGTAAACAGCCGGCAGACTTCGGTAAATAGAAATGCCATCTCTGAAAGCAAGTACAGCTGTAATCCGGCAGGGCACTAAATCACACTCATCTCAGATGACAAATGCAGGTACTTCATTCCATGCAGCTTTAAATCTATGTCAATCATCAATTGTAGAACTGGCAATTGGTTGCATGCCAATCTCTCATCAACAGATGAGGGATCTGGACTGACTAGGACAGCAGTTAAACACCGTCTGTATCAAGCAAAGGCAACATGCAGTTGTGCATTATCTTGTTGAAAGATGGCAACACGAACACTTAAAACATTGGATACAGCCATGGGCCTTAATAAGTCAGAAATGCAATGCAGTTGTTCACATTATCAGCAGTGTAATAGGTGACTGGGATGTGTACCCAATGGCATCTCTTACCAGCATACTATGTACTATGTACATGTGATGATGAATGAAACATAGCAACATTCTTTCTCCTTGGTACCTCCATACACAGATACATGCATCATGATTATTGTATGTAGAATATTAGGATTTGGCTGAGAAGATGACAGAGAACTATATCCAAAGTTGTTTTCTGTTGCACCACTGTGGATGTGCCTGTCTCTGCTGCAATGTCAAAGGAAGTCTCAACGATGGTCATTATGCTGACAGTCCGAGGTGCTGCAGACATCATTGCAACACCTATGTAGATACTTGTCCTGCACATGAGGCAAGTTTCTCACTCTCGGTACATGACATAGCTGCATAATCCCACAAGGCCAAAGGAATATTTCTGTTATCTCAGGCAAGAATAAAAAAGCTCCAGTCTCGATAGGTCACTATCCTATTATGGTCAAATTTTAACATGTGGTAGTGGGATTGCCATTTCAAATGAGAAATCTGCTCTGCAATCTGCACTTTTATATACAACATAGATGGTATTACTTAGATCTACACTGTATGCATGTGCTGGAATGCTAACCACTTGCATATCCCAGAATATGTATCTTTCTAGAAAATTTGATATTTGTTGCATGCCACTTTCATAATGTAGCAATTTCAATGGAGCGTGACATTTACACAAAAGTCCATTCAAATGAGAGACCTGCTGTGTAATCTGCACTTTTATTCACAACACAGATGGCATTACTTATATCTGCTCTGTATGCATGTGCTGAAATGTTAATCACTTGCATATCTGAGCATGTAGTATCTTTCTCGAAAATTTGTTATTTGTTGCGTGTCACCTTCATGGTGTAGCAGCTTCAATGACCAACACTGTAAATGAATATTACTGAAGAAAGCATATGTTTCGGTAGTGGCAACAGCTGAAAGTAGGTCTTCTTTTGCTCTAACACTAAACTGCAATTGTTCACAAATCAAAGGCTTTAGCCTGAAGCAGCTTACCTGGCTGCCCAGACCTACACAAACACTCATGAATATATCTATGGTCAGCTGCTGATCAGTTGAAACATTCATCAATATTTTACCATGCTTTAATAGAAAAGAAGAGAAATTCATGTAGTTTAGCAGTGGAGATCAACCTCAAAGAACAATAGTAATAAAGAAATTATAAAATTGTCTGTTTTCCTGTCAATAACACATATAGCCGTAGAAAACTTCAGAAAATGATGTCTGATAAGAGAATCGGATACTATATTAATGAATAAGTGTTAAGCTCTATCTTAAAAAAGCATAAATTCAGTTTGGAAAAAAACTTTTGAAGCATAAACAGAGGCCTGAAGATTACATATTTGCTACTGAATCAACTATAAATGGAAAATTTTAAAAGTATGATACTTTAAAATCACTTTATATCTTACAATCAAAGAAAAAATTTTTTACATTTGTGGCAGATCATGCTTTTCACTGCCATGTTTGATATTATATTTGGATAAAGTTAAACTGCTTTTAAGCTTTTTCATGGTTTTTCCTTAAACGTTTAGAAGAATCTTATCAAGTAATGGCATTATTCACTGCCGTCATACTATTTCATCATCAAGATATATTTTTCTTTTAAAACAAATTCACAGAAAGGTACAATTTTACCTTATTTGAAATACTGGAAAATCTGATTATGGACATGCATTTGATCACGTATAAACATACTGACAGAATTAGAACTGTCAAAAAGTATGAAATTAATTAAAAATTGCTTTTTCCTTGCTTTCATTCCAGCAAAATTATCAATTATTTTCCTCACAGTTAATGTTTTCCAAAGCACTTTTTCAATACCATTCCTAATACCATTAAATGAAAATACCATTCCTAATGTCTTGTTCAGCCTTGCAGTTAGTCCTCACAACATTGTTTATATACAGTGAACTATTCCTAACAGTACATTTAAGTAAGAAAAGAAACCTGCAGATTTTAATAAAAGCAACATTTAATTTTTTTACACCTTCCCCCCAAAGTAGATGTTGCAGGACAGAATACTTTTGTCTTTTTGACAAACTGAAAAGAAATAAAATTGCATTATTCAGATCTGCAAGTTTGCATTTCTATTGCATGTACCATGTCTGATTTGTTAATTTGATAAGCAATTAAATATGATAAGTGACTTAATCTGCTAATGTAAATTCTATAACATGAATTTCAAAACAATATTGTATTTCAATTCTCTTATGATGAAAATTATACAATAACAATGCTGGAATTTTGGCTAAAGTGCAGAATCGCCCACTTATTTGGCGCTTTTTAGAAGAGTAAGAAGAATTGGATTTTTGTCAATTTTCTTTGACTTTTAAATGAAAATAGGTCGATGTGTATATGGATAAAGTCAAGAGTGTGCGCAATGCCATTTTTTGTGCAATTCTGGGATTTTTTTAAAGTGAAAATAGATCGACACGTACATGGATACTGAGTATGTGCAATTCTTAAAAACGCGCTAAGCAGTGAGCGATTCTGCACTTTCCCCGGAATTTTATACTTGACTAATTAAAAGGTGTAAGGATTATTTAGAAAATATTTTAAAATATAATTTTGAGTTAACAAAACACTACACTTTGTATCTTGTTTACCTATAATTATTTAGCCAAATTACAATAGTTCCATGGCTAATCACAGAATTATCCCCTATTAAATAAATAAAGAGTGAAAGAAATAGAGACATTTCGGTACAGCTTGAATACAGGACCCTATTGGCGATTTTTGGCTTGCCGCACTTTTTGGACAGTTGTTTTTCTGGTAACCCAGTATATTCTACAATACTCCACTTCGGCGACCCTGTCGCAAATGTCATTTTCTTCGAAGGAGCAAAATATTGATGTATTCAACAAATTTCTAGAAATTATAAGGGACATAAATTGAGCAGAGTGTAGGATTTCTTTATAAATTTACCATGATTTTGTAAACTTCACTAAATTTCCAGCATTTCTTTTATTTTTAATTTAAACATTTATTCTGAACTCCTGTTTTCAGTTTTATAACTTAAAACTTGCATTTTCAATATTGCTGCTTAAAATATGCCTCCATGTACTTGTGTATTTTCAAACATTCTTTACTTTTAATTTAAACATTTAAGTAAGAAAAGAAACCTGCAGATTTTAATAAAAGCAACATTTAATTTTTTTACACCTTCCCCCCAAAGTAGATGTTGCAGGACAGAATACTTTTGTCTTTTTGACAAACTGAAAAGAAATAAAATTGCATTATTCAGATCTGCAAGTTTGCATTTCTATTGCATGTACCATGTCTGATTTGTTAATTTGATAACTCCTATTTTCATATTTTTAATTTAAACATGTATTCAGAGCTCCTATTTTCAATTTTACAGCTTGTAATTTGCATTTTCAGTATGACTGCTAAAAATATGCCTCTATTTATTTATTTATTTTCAGTTTCCCTGTTTAAATACATATTCTAAATTTGTATTTAAAATTTTGGAACAGCTTTAGTATTGGCCTTTTGGCGATTTTTTTATTTGGCAACAAACTTCGGTTACCAAGGTAGACCCGGTTTTGAAGATCAGAAAAAAATGGCGGATTGTCAACAAAACCCGATCTAGACTAAATAACAATCCTAAAAAATAAGCTCTTAATCAGAATAAACAGTCTTTCTCTAATTTTCAATACTTCTAGCACTGCTATGATAAATTCTTGAAACACTACTGTAAATGAATTTATGACAATTATTATGTTATGAGTAATGAAATTTACAAAATCTTTTTATTTAATAAATTTTAAAAATTTTAAAAATGTAATTAAAAATGTTGTTTTTTAATTACAAAATATAATGTATTAAACATTAATATTTTAAGTAGTTAGTTCATACTTATGTTTTATTATATTAGTACTTCGCTAATATTTTAAATTTACAAAAGGTTAATTTTTATGTTTATGAATAATGAAATTTACAAAAGGTTAATAAATGCATTTCAAACTAGTATATGTTACTTTAGTTTCTTAGATTCTGTTATTAAAAGAAAATAAAAAAATATTTCAAAGTGAAGGAAATCAAATTCAATTATAATGGGCAAGTTTTGTACCAGTGTTAGAAATATTTTTTATGATTAAATATTGTAAATGGTAAAAATATTAAGAAATGTGTATTTTTTAATCCTTCAATTTATTACAAGTAATTTATGATTATAATTTAAAAGCTAAAATTAAATTATCATAATGAGTAAATTTTGTACCAATGGTAATAATACAACAATCATCGTAAACGATGATTTCTGTGAAAAATTCGAACAGTCATTGGAATCCACTAGTGGTGGAGTGATAGCCACTGAACAGTGGTAGTTCAGGCTGGCTATATGGGAGTTTTAGTAGTTTTCCGTAGATGTAATGTGAATCTGAGACAGTTTCTCTTAAAAAGTACTTTATGAAGGCATCCTTCTTCTGCTAGCCAGCATATGTATTTATTTTCTATTCATAATTCTCTCTTATTTTCTTATTTCTTAATTCTAAATCTTACTTCTGAAGAGAAGAAGTGTTGCATCTATAGGTCAAAAAATATGGTCAATATGTTTGCAAAATCCTGTCAGTTTTGGAAAGCATTTAAATAAACTAAATAATTTGTATGTGATGCAAACAAAAATGCATTACACTATTTCATGTACTGAATAATTAATCAGGGAACAAAGTATATTGTAACGTTCCTTTATTTTGTAACCAGAGTTATTTTATGCTTGGAATCTTTACTGTCAATTTCTTCCATCCGTTTTCTCACCAGAATCCAAATGAAGTTTTTATTTTGTAAAACAAACCGTGTTTTGCCTTTTAAGGCCACATTAATAGGTTGCTAGATAAGAAAAGATTTGTAGTCTTCAGCCTTGCATTATAATTGCTGATAGTTGAATTCCATGCCAGTTAAGTTTTTAACCAACTTTGCATTAAATTGATTTGTGCAGCCTTTGGGCTACAAATTTATTTGAATTTAAATTTTAGATTTGAACTTAATTGTTATCATAAGTTATCTTGCCACAAGTGGTTGACCGAGTCGTAAGTACAAAGTGTGCCTTCTGTTCTGTACATCTAAACTTTATAATAGAATAAAAGTATATCTAAACTTTATGATAATAACATTTAAAGACAATGAAATCAGTATCTAAGTGCTTGCCATGTAGTCAAATTTTTATATATAAATTGTACTCTTACTTTTATTATAGAGTTTTTATTACAAAAAATTCAGATTTCTGTTAGATAAAATGTTTAAGTAATGTAGAAAATTTGCATAAAATTTAAAATAAAAAGTCGACTGTTATGTCAACATACTATTAATGAAAGTAATAATACTTAGTGAAGGTTATTCATATACAGCTGTTATGTTGTAAGATTTACAAAATTTGAGAACTCTAAATTATAAGCAATATATTCCATAATCTAAGCAACATATTTTTTATAGTCAGACAAATTATGAAAATGTTATAAAAGCAATAATGAAACCTGATTTGAACCTATGAATTCATTCAATTACACATCCCTATAGTTCTAATATGAGGTATACAAGTATTTTTAGACCATGGTAATTTTGATCTCCTTAGCAAAGGAAACACCAAGAGTTTACCTCATGCTACTGAAAATGTGTTTTTTTTTTTTTTTTTTTTTTTTCCTTGGGGAGGGGGGTGGCGTTTATAATAGTTATATGCAGAGTTGACATATGAAATGTATGTTGTATGTTGACATATGAAATGTAATGACATATGACATATGAAATGTTGACATATGAATATGCAGAGTTGACATATGAAAAAATGTCAAGACTCATGTGATGTAATATTAAAAGCACCAGTTTTAACTATCAAAAATTTGGCTTTTTAAAAAATATTTTAAATGTTGTGCTTTCCTAACACAAAAGTAACTTTACGTGGACAGAAATGGCGGCATGTTTGAAGCTCAGTATTTAGGGTTACCGAGGTTATCATAATTTTTCATTTATCGCTCCAAAACGTCGCCAAAAATTTTCTTGTTAAAATGTACATTCTAACATCTATTTTCAATTTTAACTGCTTTTACAATATGCAATAAAATATAATAAATTTACAATTTAACTTGCCAATATATTTTAAAATATGCCCCTACTTACTACCTTCAAATTTGCTGTTTAAACATATATTCTAAAATTGTTTCTGGTTAAAACGTGCTTTCTAGCTTGTGTTTTCAATTTTAACGGCTTTTCCATGGCTTGGCGACACTTCTGGTCGCCAAACCAAAAAATCGCCAATGGTGTCCCATACTCAAGCCGTTCTGAAATTTCATATCCAGAATTCAACTCTATTACACAATAAATTAGTATTTAAATATTGAAAAATTAGAATAGATAATCTTTATAACTTTTATCAAACGAAATATATCTATTCTAAAATCATGCTGCAGAGTATCCATTTTCATTTATCAATGCTACACTATTGAGTAAAACAGTTTAATTTTTCGAAGGAATATAAACAGAATTTTTTCATCTGTTAACCTACAAGTTAATCTTACTTGAAACTGCCTTAATCTGGATCCATGATTATTACCTTAAGTGTCAATTTCTGCAGAAGATCGTTTTAAAACATTACAAAGATATAACTAATATGATTTGCACCTAATTTTCAGTTGGAAACTTACCTCTTCTTGTGATTCACTTGGAAGAATTGAAAGAGGCCTTCTTCTCAGTAATAATAGCTCATCTATAACGAAAAAATTAATTTTAATAAAACATCAACTAAGAAGAAAGTTCTACGCATAAAATGTCACAAGTTATACAAAATCACAATGAAACAGGATCTTACCGTTCTCTCGTATTTCTTCATCTCTTATGGTGCTTTCATCGGGAAGAGGTCTATTTTGAGAAACTAGAATTAATTTATAGCGATCAGATACCTTGATACTGTCAATGGGATTGAAAAAATGGCTTAATGCCATCAATTTTAATTTGTCTATAGTAAATTCTGGTAAAACATCTACAACCCAATAGAACCCACTAGAGTTTATTACTGTAATTTTCATAGTTTCAATACTCCCTATGGAAGTATCAACGACATACATAACTGAAGTTCAGAATGTTCACTAGTAATAGAAATATTCTACAAAACACATTCAATATAAGTGCAATAACATGGTCAAGAAACAGCTGTTTTTAGTATTTGCGCTTGCGCTTTCATAATGGATTGCAAAGAAAAGTTATGCAGTTCCATTTGCTGCTCGCAAACGAAAATACACGATTAAATACCCCGCCCCCCTCCCAAGTGTTAAAAATATTATTGAAATGTAATGATATTAATTAATTCTTAACTTCATTTAGGGCTTCAATTCTTAAATTATAAGTTTTTCAGATTTTGCAATGGAGATCTTTCAAAAGGGAAAAACTTACATTAATCTTTCTACATGATCATGTGAATAACAGTGGTGCAATAACAGAGTTTTCGGATTCGAAAGACCCTACCTCTATCGAAAACTTGTTTTTCAGAGCGTGTAATTGATGCTTAGTTGTTCGAACTTGGAAATAAATTCATGACCAATCATTTTGATGACTCCTGATGCGGATATTCTCACAAGAATATCCCCACATGCTAAAAGGTCATAAAGATAAAATATGAAAAATAAACAGGCATAGTACCCTGAATCAAACAACTACGAAACTTTTAGGGCACATTATAAGTGATAGAAATACAAAATTGAAATTCTAAAATACGCAATCATATATATGACTAGAAAACTGGCATTATTCCAGCTGCTGCTCAAATAATGTATAGGATGAAAAGGTCAATAAACATGTTATTAATCTGTTTTGAAATTTTGAAGAAATCGGTAAAAGTACTGGTGATATCTTCCGAATCTGTGGTTGTTTTCTGAGTTTTGGATTCTTTTCTCAGGCCTCTTCCTACCGTTTAGAACTTTTTCGAAGAATTTTTTTTATTTGTCTGGTTAAATCATAAACGATCTGTTCATCTTCCCCAAACCGCATCAAAATTCAACGTTTCCCCAGAACTACCGCCCAATCAGCCTTTTCAGTCACCTTTCTAAAATAGTTGAAAAAGTTATTCTTTATCATCTTAATCAAATTAAATTCCACAGAGCTCCTACATTCCAGACGAACAGTTTGGCTTCCGTCATCTTCACAGTACTAATCACCAGCTGCTTTGTGTCATCAACTATATACTGACGGTTTCAATTGTAAGTTCCCTACCGGAGACATTTTCCATGATATTGCGAAAGCTTTTGATAGGGCATGGAACCGGGGATTTATATACAAACTTGTTAAGTTAAACTTCCCCGATCATTGTATTAGACTTAGTGCTTCCTATCTCCAAGACAGAATCTTTGCAGTAAAAGTTGGCAGTTCTGTTTCTTCCATGAGAAAAAGTTTTGCTGGAGTGCCTCAAGGATCTGTACTTTCTCCATTTTTACATAACATTTACGATATTTCTAAGGACCCACAAATTACCATTGCTTTTTTCGCTGATGATACTGCAGTTATGACCCAAGCTTCTACTGTTACTGATGTCCAGCTCCTTCTTCAACATTACCTCAATCATCTAAAAAATTGGCTCACTCTTTGGAGGATCGCAGTTAATACAGAAAAATCAAAAGCAATCATTTTTCGCAAAGGTCAAACAAATTTCATTCCACCTAGACCTCTTCTGTTTGATGAAGAAATTAACTGGGTTGACGAAGTTAAATATCTAGGAGTCATTCTTGATAAAAAAAAATTGACTTTTCAGAAGCATCTCAGGGAAACTGTGAAAAAAGTCAATATCATGCTTGCAACTATGCGCCCACTTATTGGCAGAAGAAGTCGTATATCCGTTTATAATAAACTCCTCTTATATAAATCTATACTTCGACCAGCATTACTCTACGCTAGTCCCGTCTGGAGCCACGCTGCCAAAGCTCACCTTCAACACATCCAAGTTCTTCAAAGTTGGACTCTTGGACGGCCGAATAACACCCTGCGAGATGAAAAATTCAAATTCTTATCGCACAGTTTGGAGAATATCAGCGGACAGACGTCACGGCTTAGCAAAGATAGTGCCAATAAAATGATAAACTTCAGGGGTTTGAAAGTCTTCATTGGGTTACGAAGGGCTGGTGAGCTTCGGTTACTGAGAGCGAATCTGAGAGAAGGTGGAGTCCTGATGAAGTATAGCTGATTTAGACGGCATTTGTTTATAATCATAAATTGCACCACGAGGGGTGAATTGGGTCTTTTTGTCAACTAAGCAATAGTTCCAGGGATCAGTTAGAAAATTAAAGTGCTTTATAAAGTAAATTAGTTAGTTCTGATGATTGTTTACTTCACAACAGCCACTACGAACTCCCAAGAGAAAAAGCATCTCAACCGAAAATCGAGGGTAAAGGAATTGTTACGAAAGGCAGAAATTTGGCTACCGTTTGCGGTGTATAAAACTAGTTTGTCTGACTTTAAGTGAGGCGCATATCATCTAGGGATGACTGAAATTTCTGCACCAGTATCTGTAAAAACGCTAAACTTTAAAGTCAGGCAAGAGAATAAGGTTAATGAGGCAATCGTTAACCTGGTTAACAGGAGAACGCCGATCTAGTTTTCCAGCTAGTTATACATGCAAGGAGGTTACATTTTCTTGCTTTGCCCCTGATTCTGTTATGATAGAAACAATAATTCATATTACAATGCTGTGAGTAATTTCGTGAACAGCTAACTCTGCAAAGCTTCTTGTTGCGATCCGAGAACAATTATCATGTCCCTTAACCGATGCCTTTAGCTCATTAATCTGTTTTATCAAGCCGGCTATTTTTTGTTTCAACGAAGTACCACTGGAATCTAATATGCTAACATTATTTGGGGTAGCTTTAAGGCATGTATTTTAACTGCCACGGCTGCGAGATTTGAAATGTCTTCATTTAGAGCCGCCCAAATTGTTTGTGTATTTGTTGGAAGTCTATTAAGCCGAAGGGACTTTAATAAGGGATCTCCCACGTTATCACCAGCTAACGAACGCATACGTGATACGATGAGCTGAGAGTGGCGTTGGTCGCCGATAGCAACCGTGTCCTTCGAGAAACAAGGCCGAAAGCTCTCTCGTGACGTCACGATGAGGAGTGCGAATAAATCTCTCTCCTGCATTCGAAGCGAGTGAACCCACATCGCGCTAATTTATCAGAGAAGCTAATTTTATGTTATTCTGATGTAAAGCAAATAGGAGATTAGTAAATAAATGATACTATCTTAACATTTAAAAAAAATTATATATCATGCTTTAAGGCTTCAGATATCTGAGCTTATTTTTCTTAATACTTGATAAAAATTTTCACCTGGATGATCAATAATTATTTATATTAGTCTCATTTTATTTTCCATAGATTGGATAAACTTTCCAACACTTCATAACGCGAAAATGTTAAGCTTTCGAACTGCAGACGAAACATTGCATATTATTTTTCATTCATATGTAAACATGAAAAATATGAATAAAAAAAGAGCATTTTACAAGAACCAACTTTTTCTTACAGACGTTTTGAAATAATATTTAATTTTCTTCAGTATGGCGATAAAATGAAAGAACTAGCATTTTCGGTTATTACATTTATTTTTTAAACAAATTTTAGTGTAGAAGATCTTTTATAATAAACTAAATATTAAAAAGGAATATTTCAATATTTATCGATATAAATATATTAAAATATATTTTAATGATAATATTTAATGTCAACATTGTTTTAAACTGTCAAATGGTGCTATTGTTATTATTAAAATAATTATTAAACTTGCAGTGATCCAGATTCTTACAGAATAAAAACCAAAGATCTATTTTTAATCTGTCACAGAAAAGCATTTTACTTTAATTTTTCCGACTGTCTTTATTAAACACTTTTTAATTGCGATATGAATTCTTACTATTCTATATTACTCTTTAGTGAAATCTTGATATGTCAACGTTAGAGTTTATGATCATAATAGTTAATTTCGTAGCTCTCTAGATCGACAGTTGTGCCTGCAACTATGTGTGAGTTTTGCTTTTTTGGATTACTTATGTGTATCCTTAAGGAATTGTAAAGGTGAAAAATAATAATTCTCTGAAAATTTAATAGACAACATTTTGAAAGGAACACACTGCAAAATTATGTTTTAAATTTTAAAATATGCAAGGCAGTTAGCCGAGATTCCCACATCTCGTTACCGAACATCACGTGGTAGAGCCTATATCAGATCAGGAAATTGCAATGATAATATAGGATACCGGACGTCCCTTGCAAAAGCACTTCATTTTACCTGTATATTTAATCTTTTTTAATTGTTTATTCTATTGTATCCATTTAAAACATCATATACTCTACAGCTTTTCAGAAATGTAGCCTTTTGCTAATGTATGACGTTTAATTTAAAAAACGTAACAGCAAAATTTTAGGGGGAAAAAATATAAGCTTTATAAGCAACTGGTTTAACAATATTGTTCTCAAGTTTTTTATATATTTTTAAAAATATAATATTAATTACAATTTTCACAATAATTTTGAAAATATGACCAAAAAAAGTTTAAAAAAAGGGTAATGTGAAAAACACAAATTTGAATTTTTAAATGAAAAACATTATTACTTTTAAATCTTTAAATCTATAATGACAAGTACATTAAAAATAAAACTGAAATAAATTAGATATTACAAATAATTTAATGCTATATGATTAACATATAATTATAATGCACAGCGTTTCAGCAATACATGAAACAAAATTTACTATACATTAAATAATCCTGTAGTATTATGGGCTTAATTAATTTATTGTTTACTTTTATATTTTACACTAGTTATTGTTTACTTTTCTAATATTTTACACTAGTTTTTCAGTAGAAATCCTTTTAGCTTTGAAAACAGACATATTAAACGTATCGAATATTTAATCTAGTTTTCTTTAAATATCAATAAAATCATAGTAATGAAACCTCACCCTGCTGTTTTTAGTCCGAATGAAGTCCTTCCGTTGTATTGCACATATTCACTTTCACATCTGCATCAACAGGAAAAGCGAAAATATGTATTGTAATTTCAGTTACATAGCGGCACTGAACACATGTAAGACATTATATTGTTTCTGGAACAACCGACAAATTGCAAAAAAACTCAAATTAAAAGTGTCCGACTACGAAAAAAGCACGGTATATACCAAGATTTTAGGTCAATAATTGCAGTTCAAGCACTTCTCCCGTAGCAATAACTAACAATAACCTTTGGCTCAACGCTGCCCTGAAACCCAAAGAAGGGTGCACTCTCTGTACTGACGTCACGCGCCCTACGTCACTGAGCTGTAAGGCCTTGTTCTCGAAGGCCACGTATCAACTGCCTACTTTCAGAATGGATTTGAACGGGGAGTTTTTTGAGGCTATCATATTTATTTGTACAAGGGAGACTGAATATTGTATTGGACACAGAGTTAAGCGCTTCAGAGTCGATTGTCACTACTACAGTTCGACCGCCTCATCCGTGCCCATAAGTGCAAACACACATGCGCCCTTCGGACCGAATTATTCTCAAAATAGGGCGGAAGGATGGGGATTTTCTTTCCCACCAGCATAGCTCATTCCGGAGAAGAGAAAACCTTTCACGTCGCAGCAAGTAATACCGCCCCTTTTGGACGAGTCTATGTGTTCCGGCAGAATGCCAACCAGGGTTACGCTTGAGACGGTCGAACTATACGTAATCATATCTTGTAACATGCTCCTTAATATCAGAGATCAAACTCTGATTCCAGCTGGATAAACCATAGCGCCGGATTTGTTCTTCTATCACGCGTGAAATTTGTTGGGATGTACTGTCTTTCGAGAGGGACATGGAATTGATTCAAAGTGTAACACAGAAAATTCCGGTAATGATACAAGAACAAAATATTAAAATGAAATAAAAGCTCACGTAACTACCACACATATAATACTCAGAATTTTACTGGTGGTGAGAAAATGTGACAAGTAAAACTGCAAAATTGATACAATAATGTTACTGGAAACATAAATGATTTGCTTAAAATGAATATAATGCAAGAGAAATAATTATTTAAAACTCAACGGCATAGCTCAGTTAGACACGTAATGAAAATTCGATTAAGAATATTATTTACAGTTCACAGGGATTAAAAAACAAATTTCTCACCCGTTTTTTTCGTAAGAAGCGCAAGCCGTAGTAATTCCTGTGCGAGGCAGTTTGTGTTTGGACAATAACACCGCTAAACTTTCGCTATGAAATTCGCATCATATTCTGAAAAGCATCCGTTCAGAATATGATGATGTATAATCCTCGAGTAGCAAAACTTGAGCAGAACGTTGCTGTTATAATTTTCATAGGATCATCAGTTGTGAAAACCGCGGTTGTTTAGAGTTTCATATATTTTTATAACCAGATCGGTTGCGTAAGGTTCTTGTGTACACAAGAAAAGATGCTAATATTATAAAGTACAATTCACGAACAATTACATAATTTTAAATTATTAACTATTACTCTTGTTGTTACAGTAACTAGATCACATACTGGTCTCATAGCATTGCCCAAACAGAATATTCTCTAATCCCAAAATGCGATTTACTACCATCTGTGGGGAGAAAGGGAACGCTTCCTCATATGCTAAACATCATGCTTTTCTACCACGTGAATTAATTCTATTAAATAGCATGTTTAATCAGCTAATTTTTAATTTTGTAAGGTTCTTCTTAATTTTTAATTAAAAGTTACTTTCAGCTTACAACTTCCGGCCAGAACGAATTTTTAGAATCGCGGTTGAATGCAAATGAGGAGAAGTATTTAACTGTGACAAGTAAAACTGCAAAATTTTTAACAAGTTCTACTGACTTCGTGAGAGAGCCAAAGATTCTTACTAGCGCGCGTTCGACTTTTTAGGCTACTCTCTCTCTCTTAAGCTGTTATTACGCTCAGCCGTACTTTAGGCCCTTGATAGCTTCGCCGTTATTTAGCATTAAGGGGCCAACTCTGTTAGAATCTTGATACCTTCGGCTATATCTTTTTATTTAAGATTAGATAAATTTTATTTCTTAGTTCCTGAGTTCAAGCCCGAGTGGAGGCTTTATTGTAACTCCAAGCAGGAGTGGACTGGAAATAAAAAGGGTAATTTGGTTACATAAAGAGTAATTAACCCTTCTCGAGTTCCTGTTCTCTGTCTACTGAGCTAAAGCGATTATTCACTTACCTATTCATAAGGTTCCTCAACTTTAGCTGTAAATTAAAACACAGAAATATTACAACTTCATATGCTTAATAACCACGCTTTTCTGCTAATTGAATTTAATTGTACTAATTTTTATGTTTAACAAGCTAAAATTGACTTACATGTGCTTCATAAGCTTAATCAGCTAATTTTTAACTATATTTTATTTACATATGCTTAACATCACGCAGTGCACTAAATATCATGTTCAAAATGATAAATTTGATTTATATATTCTTTACATCATGTTGTATTTCAAAATTTAACTGTATATTGGTAATACCTTTACCGCTGGCAAGCTTGGAGGCAAAAAAGACTCCGTCGCCAAAGTGTTCTCTGCGGAAGCGCCAACAGGTTTTTTGCGGAAGAAAACCCTCGAGCTATTTTAATTTTAAGGCTGCTTTTAAGTCTTTTCTTAAAGAATTTACGTTAATTAATTATTACTCATGATAGCTAACTTTTTTTTGTGAGATGTTTTGACTTAGCTTTAATATTCAGTAAATCATTGTCACTTCGTTGTATGTGTTTACGTATTTCTTACGGTACAGATAGAAAAAATATTATAACTTTCTAATTTAAAAAATTGTAATTTGACTTTTTTAACAACAAGGGTTATTGTGAGATGCTTTGACATAGCTTTAATATTCAGTAAACTATTGCCACAACGTTGTATGTATTGACGTATTTTTTCCCATTATAAATAGAAATATTATAACTTTCTAATTTAAAAAAAATGTGATTTGTAATTTTCTCCGCTGAATAAATAAATCTATCGCGAAACGTAAATAAATGATCACATAAATAAGCAAGCACATCATGGTATTTCCTTATTAAAGCGACCATTGTACTTAGTTTCTAAAACTGGCAAACATAATTTCCCATTTTGTAATGTGCCCATTTTCTAACTCTCCCAGATTTTTTTCCACAAATTCTTACGGTTATTTTCAAATAAGAATGACAACTATTTAAAAAAGGTATTCTTTTTAATAACCACATTGCATCTAATAATGCTTATTTTAAACAATCCACGGTATCCCGATGGGCACTAGCACAAGTTCAGCGATTTGTAATTTGTACTTTTTCACCAAGGAATTTAATTTCCAACAACAGTTATCTCAAATACAACTTTCATATTACTGTCACATTTATAGATATGTGGATGATATTGTTGTGTGCGTATGGGTTCGTAATGGATTGAATGTACAAGTCCATAAAAAGTTAATAAAATTTATTCTTATCCCAAGAAACAAAACAAAATTCTGAAATTTTCTCTGAGATATTCGTACAATATCACAATATCTCACAGTAGTTAAATTTTAAACAACTAAACTATAAATAGAACACAAATTCAAAATGCAGAGAAAGCTAATCCGATCTCATCGCGAATTCGCTACAATCAAGAACAACTAAGTTAACGACTGAATTGAGATGCTTTAATCCGGCTCTTATAAGCTTTTTAATCATGCACGAGAGCATTCTGGTAATTTTTATTTTTCGAGTTTTCAGGAAAGCAGAAGCAATTACGAGATATCTATTTATTAAATGCGCGTCCTCCTGTATTTTAACTTTTCCGGCTTAGCTTTCTCTTCAAATAAGTCTCGTAGTGCTGCATTGCACGGGAGTATGAAACAATTTTAATTACAAATTCTACTATAAATAACTAAATAAATACAAAAACCGTAACATAGTCCCCTTCCTAAGGACTGCACGTCTCGGGCAGTACAATACTTGGACAGGAAGCAAAACTTACAACTAAGGCATAAATGCAACAGTAAACATTGCATTAGAATAACAACATAAACAGTAATTGCAATATATAACTTAAAAAAAAATCAAATACTAAGTACAAATCAAATTAAATATGCATTTATATACACTACTTACTACACAGTGAGCAACTAACCTACCGTAATGAATGACTTTAGAGTTCGATGACTTATGGATCCGAACCACGACGTCGTTCAGCCTATCGAGGACTGTGTATAGACCATACCAAGGTGACTGTAGTTTCGGACAGATCTTTCCGACAGCCGGATTCCACAACCACACCTTGTCTCCTTCCTTGAATCGGTGTCAGGCAGCTCTCGTGTCGTATCCGGTCTTCACATTTTCCTTCGACAAGTTGACTCGCTCTGGTTCAAAATTGTGTATCACTTCAAACCGGGCCTGGAGATCTTGGATGTACTCCTCAGGCGATGAAGGCGCATCAAGCGGAGGGCTACCAAATAAGAGATCACTAGGCAGACGAAGGTCACGACCGATGAGCATCTGGGATGGAGAATAGCCGGTAGTCTCTTGTTTCTCTTCGACCCTAGTATGATTTCGGCAGCGGTGCTACTTTGGTAGACGGTGCACGGAATTTTGGCGATTTACTTTGTTGGCGCGGTTTTCACAATCGTCAGCCATCTTGAAAAACGCTGTTTTTAGGTATTTTGCGCATAGTAAAGTATTCGAAACTTTAAAAAAATAAATATCGTTAAAAATAATGGATTAATTTTTTGTTGAAAACGTTGTTTTTTAAGATGGCTGGCAAATGTAAATAAATATCTTTACTAAGAGTATAAAATACTAAAGTAAGGCTAAATTATTACGGTAATACTTTCATATAACAAAGAAATAGAATAAAAGCATCGCTATAAAAACATTGCGCTAACGTTTAATTGGTTTAAAATATTACTTAAATTGAACATCGAATTAAAAACATCATACCAACGTTTAAAAGAATTAAAATATTACTTAAATTCAAATACTTTAAAATAAGTTTTATAGTATATAATTATTTAACATTGAAACATATGTGGCAATAAATATCTCGGCAATTTTTGAAAACAGCATATTAATTTTTTAATAAAAATTGAAGTATACAATTAGTATAAAGTAAAAGAAAAATATGTACTTAACATTTTTTTGAGTATTTTACTTGTCGTATATTGATAAGTATCACATAAACAATCGGAATCATAATTTAGATATCAATGAAGAAATTTTGCCGGTAGAAAAGGAGAAATGTCTAATACTTTTTTACAGCTACTGCGGTTATTTCTACAACCGTGACCACAATACCATATACGGCCGTCCTCAGAATAGGCTCTTTTAACGATCTTCATCTGTGATCCGGATTTCTGGCACTTCATTGAAGAAGCAATTAGCGAGGTTTTCTCCAAAAATTTAAAATAAATTTCCTCTGACCCTTGTAGCAATTTATACATAAATTTTTGATTAGCAAAGGTTGGTCAAAATAAGGTCTCAAAGGACAATTTTTTGATTCCGGTACCAATAACTCTTGGTACTTACCAGTAACAACATTAATCTTTGAAAGGGACATATCCGTTTCCTATGAAATCTAAGGAATTCGAAGAGATGAATAATAAAATTTTAAAATGGAGCGGTAATGCACAAATATTCAGTAACCAAGCAGGGAGCTGATTACAGCTCGTTAATGCACAAATATTCTGTAACCAGTCAAGGAACTGATTACATCGCGCCTAGACTTAAAATTATTTAAATAAGCATACATAATAAAATCATTTAAGAAAATGCAAAATTCAATTGTATTTTAATATTTAACAGCCATACATAATGTTTAAAACATTAGATGAAATTAATAGATATTAAAATCAATAACTTTTAAAGCAAGGTGACGTCATTGATTACATCAAACAAACATTATACAAATATCATAAAGAATAAATTTTTTATTTCAAATAAAAATGCAAAATTAAATTGATTTTTAATATTTAAAAGCCTTAAATGATATTTAAAACACGGAATTTATGCATAATAAAACGCTTTATTTTTTTAATAAAATGACAACAAAGTATCGGTTATCATAAATAACTTGTCCAGCAGTGGGTTTACCATAAGTCGTATCCCTCGCCCCCCCAAAATCGCCAAAAATCCGTGCAACAGTCTACCAAAGTAGCACCTCTGCAGCTTTCTGAGCTGAGTGTTTCAAATGAGACATCGGCATTTACAGGTGAGAATCCCTTCTGAGGATGGATAGTCATGTCCTCAGATGATGAAAGTCTAAGGAAAAATTGTATTTCTTAAAACATTCATTTCGAGTATGCATGGATCTGTAATATATGACGCGTGATGGTAGGCAGCACTTCCAAATGTGATGTTCACGTTTAACTTCCCATCGATGTCGATTTTATCACCAGACGCAGTCTGGAGAGTGATACAGGATGGCGACCAAATGAGTTTATTTTTAAACTGTTGTTAATCTTTCCGAATGACGGTAACATTAGCTCCTGTGTCAATGATCATATTGCTAGGAACTCTATCGATATGCCTATTGATGGATAGTTCATTGCTGTTGCCACTCGCAGCAGAAATCTTCAGCGCTTTGAAACGGGGTTTCTCACTATCGTTCAAACTCCTGTCCGCGATATGGTCAGTAATTTGATTCCTGCGTAGTTGCTGGGAAATGGTCTTATTTTCCGTGGCCTGGGGTGTTATGCAATTCCTTTGTACGTGGCCTTATCAGCTTCGCAGTTCCAGCATTTTGGTTCTTTGTCACTACTTTTCCATCTCATGGCATTTAATTGTTTGTTTATATCGTCTTTCTTATTTTCTCTGATCTGAGATGTTCTGCAGTTCCTTCGTATGTGGCCTTCAACACCGTAGTTCCAGCACTTCCGAATTGGTTTCGGTACTTTTCCGTTTCGCCGGCGCAAATCTCGCCAAGCAAACTATATTGGCGACAACATACAGTATAGACATAAAAATGTAACAAATGTTAGTTCTTAAGAATTTTTTATTTTGAAGGTATAAACATTTTAATATCGTATAAAATTTTGTATAAAGCCAATAAATAAAGACAATAAATTTATAAAAAGACATTAATTTGAGAATTTATTATGCTTTTATGGTTCAACATCCTGATTCGCCGGTTCATATCACGTGACCCCGAGTGATCTCATCTCACTTAAACTACGCTACAAAAATATAATTCTCTCAGTAATTATCTACATTAATTTCAAGTTAAATCTTAATTTAGAATACAAGTTTAAATGAAAGAATTATTTCAATTCGTACGAATAGCTTACACAGAAATTATGTAAAACCGCAGTGCTTTACTTCGATAGTGCAGAAATGAATTAATTTAACCCTTGACTTTGCCTTTTCTATATTTTCGCCTTCGTGTGAGCAGTGTGATTGCATCCTAATTCACTTAATTACCGTGAATGGCGTTAAGGCATAAAACTGAACTATCTGGTAAAAATTCTATATAATTGTATGCCAGTATTGAAAGAAACAATCAATCTGATAAGAAATGGCTGCACTTGGTTTAAAAATGGTATCTTCACTGGTAAAAGGTTACCAGCAAAGATATTCCATTTGGCATCAGTCAGTGCCTAGTCCGGCATGCCATCCCCACTAGGCTACGCTAGACGAACGTAGGCCACGTGTGAAGGCAGCATGGGCTGCCATTATATCCAACAACACATCCAAAACCTCTTTCAAACTCAGTGCCGCAGCTTTTAGCAGCGAACGTGAAGGCAACAATCCTTATTGATTTCCTTGTCTTTCTCTCCTCAAAGAAAACAGTATTTCAAATAAATTAATATTGATACTATGTGTAATCCCTGTCATAAATCAGATTTTGATACCACTTGTCCAGTGTAACATACGGGATAAGCACGTCTTTTACCACGGGATGATCGTGGCAATTACTCTCACATAGAACATATACACTATATCTGTTATGTGTGGAGCGCATAAAATAGAAAGCGTAAAGAAAAGGGGGACAAAAAGCGTATTGAAGCGGAGAAGTTTCGAGCCCGTAAAAGCTAGACGCTTCCCTCTAATTGCTCGAAACAGCCTTATTCCTGTAGACCATTTAGCATACACATTTTATATTAAACATTCACGGCCTGAGCGTACTTAAGTCGGATTGATTGAAAGCTATTGGAGACTGCACAAAAAATTGTTTTTCGACAAAAATACATGCATTTTGGTATATTCATAACAATAAAATACTCGCAGAATTAAATGTTGTGTGACTTAGTGTATATGCTATAAGCTAGCAGGAGTTCATATTCCGGTGAATAGGCTGGCTTTATGGGCGTTTTCGCGGTTTTTCCCGTGTGTAAGTTATATACGAGCCAGTTAGAAAGTTCTCCATGAAGGCATTCCTTCCCTTGCGCAGATAGCCTTCGAGAGCATTGCCGTAATCAAATAAACCAAACTAAAAGCTACCCAAGAAATTTCTTGGAAACTCTTCTTTAATTAATAAAGAAAATATTAGCAATTATGATTATGATATACATGATGTTAGTAATCTAAAACATCCCGGGCGATCCTTAATGTAAATATGATTAAAGGCAGCCCTTATTAGTTGTCTTGCTTACTTTTATTTTTTATGTCTACTCGCAAAATGTAAATCATGTAAAACTTCTATTTATTTATTTATTTTTGACCTAGACTTACTATGGTGGACATTCTTTAAACTGACTTGATTTGTAAAGAAAAAAAGAAAAAATATTCACAGGGATAATGCTTTGTATACAGGCGCCCTGGTGAGTGCACCATTCCAATCCAAAGTCGGTATAAAATTCTTTTAAATTCCGCGCACCAGTTTATTACCATTTGTCGAAACGTAAGATGCTAATTTTTTTTTTTAAATTTAATCTTTAATTTTCAACAAACTCGATATGCGATTTAAAAGCACAAAACATACTCTTTATCTCTTTTATTAATTACCACCTAGATCCGTGAAATGATACTTACAAGCTGGATTTATTATACAGGCATTATAGATATTGTTACGAATTTTGTATTTAGATAGACAATTTTAGCAGAATTATAATTAAAATTATTGTATTTCCTCGTGCAATGCAGCGCGAGACAAATTTTAAGAGAAAGCTACGCCTGAAAAATAAAAATACAGGAGCACGTGCAATTAACATTGGATATCTCAGTAATTTGTATTGAAATGAAATAAATGTAATAGACCACTGTGTTCGCTGTAACCATAATTAAATCCTCTTTTTGCTTCCCAGAAATCTCGAGAAGCAGAATTTACTAGAAAAATCTTGCGCGGCCGATTAAAAACTATTTAAAGCCAGAGAGAGAACATCTCAGCTGAGTTGTTTATTTATCGTTATTGCGAATTGTATATAGTTCCGCGTAACTGAGACAAATCGGATTAGCTTTCTCTTTAAATGCGCTGTGTATTGCGTTCTATTTGAAATTTTTAGTAGTTTGAAGTGTACTACTAATTATTACTGTGTGATATTGTAAACACTTGTACGAATATCTCTGAGGAAAATTCCAGAGTTCTGATATATTTCGAGAAGAATAAATTTTATTAACTCAGCATCGAGCTTGCGCCTTCAATCTATTAGGAACCGGCACGCAAGCAACAATATATTTTTCTGTTTTATAGCAATCACTTCCGGAGACTGGTCGCGCCAGCGGTTAGTTATTTGAAAAGTAAAACAGACAAGAAAAGTGATGCCACGCAAAAGTGAGATACGAGAATAATCACCCTTATGAGCTAAAAAATGCATGGCAACACTTAACACAATATCAAATTATAAAGAAATGCTGTTTTTAAAAATTTTGTTACATAAGCACGAGGAAAATGACGTTTAATAACAAATTTTAAAAGAAAAAAAAATGCCAATAGAAGTGAGTCCGTGAGCGAAGCTCAACGAGAGCATATGAAACCTTAACAAACCCTCTGTTGTGAAGTTGAATATGAATCCTTTCGAAATTACTTTCCCTTTTTTATCTTTTATGATTTTTTTTTCATTTATAATATATTGTACTTAAAATGCATTACTTATTTGTTCTAGTATTTTAAATCTCTCATTTGATAATATTTTTGCCTCTAATCTCACGAATATCTTTAGGAGATATGCAGAGAGAGCCTAATAACATTTTACGAACAAATTGCTGGTTCAAACGGTCATTTGAAACATGATTTTACGGATAAGTCAGGAACCAGGGATACTTTTGAACAAGAAGCATCCATTGTTAGATAATAGTAGTCTGTATAGTTTAATATCGGTTTCATGGAAAACTACATCTTTTTTATCATATTTCGATAATTTGGAAGAGCAAGGTGGATTTTTAATTTACTTTATAAAATTTTAAGCTACTGGACTGCACAAATATAGATTTTAGAACAATATTTATTAATTCAGAAGTCAAACAACAAAAATCAGCGTTATTTGCAAAATTTTCACAGGACTAGTTTCGATGGTTTTACCGAACCACCATCCTCAGCTGCAAAACCGCAAATGAACAAGATAGGAAATAATGATTAGATAAGATAAGAAAGCCTGGACAAGAATAAGCAAGTGGTGCCATCTGTTGGTGAAACTAGAACTAAAACATAATTTCTTTAAAGGCCAAAGGCAAAGATGGATTGGAATTAGGATCGTTAACTAGAACAGAAAGATTTTTATGAATGTGAAATGCCTCTAGAAAATCCAGTTTTCCAATGGAAGATGTTTTTTGAATAATTTTGGCAGCAGAAAAATTGAAAGTGTGACCAACAATGTTGAGCAACAGAAGACTTCTGTGTTGCCTTTTTTCTAACATATGCCTCATGTTTCTTGACGCGAAATTTTAAGGCTCTCTTAGTTTGGCCAATGTAAATTAAACCACACTGGCAAGGAATCCTATAAATACCCCAGGAATTCATATCCGGAATGGGGTCCTTGAGTATGGAACGCGGAATTTTATTGATGGGAGAATAAACAACCCGAAAGTTAAATTTCTGCAAAATATGTGCAACTTTATAGCTAATTGATGGAAAGAAGGGAATGACAACAGAATTTTTATAATCTCTTAAAGTGTGCCTTTTAGTGTGTTAAGATGAGAATTTTTTAACTGCTTGATTAATAATGTTGGGTGAAAAGCCCCTGTCAATAGCTATTGCTTTTAAATAATTTAGTTCTTCATCAAGGGCTAGTTTGGAGGAGCAAACTTGAAGAGCACGGAAAACATAGGAATAAAATGAAGCTAGCTTTTGTTTAGTCGGATGACATGATTTAAAGTGTGGTGGAAGGCAAAACCGATGAAGGTTTACGGTAAACCGTAGTACTGAAGTTGGATGTATTACGTGTGACTAGAATGTCGAGAAACGGAAGAAAATTGCAAGTCTCAAGTTCAAAAGTGAACTGAATAGCAGGATCAATAGAATTCATTGTTGAAAGAACTTTATTTAAATCATCTTTATTACCTTCAAACAGGGTAAAAGTATCGTCTACGTAGCGGAACCATTTTGATTCATAAGAATTACATGTAGATATCAGCTAGGATGGGACTGAGGGGGCTTCCCATGGCTAATCCCTCAGTTTGCTTGTAATATTTATTTTGGAAAACAAAATGTGTTTGTTTCAGAGTTGAGTGAGAGAAATTAGCTCATCAATTTCGATACAAGAGAAATGAAATTCGCGAAGTCTGGTTTCTAGACATCTTAATGCACCTTCCACTGGGACATTGGTGAATAATGATTTTACATCAAAAGAAACCATGAGTAAATTACTAGGAGAAATGATTTTAACCTTTTTTACAAACACTATTGAATTTTTTATGTTGTAAATGTTATTGTCTAATAGAGTTGAAAATGTAGAAACTAAATATTTAGCTAATGGTTACGAGGCAGTACCTAAATTTGATACAATAGGGCGGAAAGGAATACCACTTTTATGAATTTTGGGAAGAGCATATAATCTGGCACAATTCGCAACAGATGGGATAAGCGAATGTTTTAAGTTGCTTGAAATGATTTGCGAAGATTTGATCGCAGTTATTATTTTTGACAAGTCCGAAGGTGAAGGATCTTTAGGGATCGGATTATATGGTCCTTCGTTTAAGAGTTTAATGACACCATCGATGTAAGTGTTCTTATCCATGACGACTATCTGGCTACCTTTGTCGGCCTTTGAAATGATAATATCCGGGTTAGAATGAATTTCGCGCATTGTAGCTCTTTTTCTCGCAGTTAGATTTGGTTTCAAAGGTTTATTATTGAATTTCACATTATGAGCGATAAGATGCCTAACCATTTCTTTCTGTGAATCTGAAACTTTACTGAACTTGAAAGCTTTTTCGATAGGAGCCAAAATCTTTGGAATCGAGGGTTTACAGGTTTGTGAGAAGTTAAAATTATATTTTAAAATTCTCTTTTGTTCTTTTGAAAGACTAACATTAGAAATATTAACTATTGGCTTGATGTTTACAATGGGAAGATTTTTTGAACTACTTGAACTGAAAGACTGTAAAAGGAGTTTTTCGAATTTAACTGCAAGGGTGTTTTTATGACGGTTAACTGCATTCTCCGTTCTAAACCAAGACTTTTGTTCAAGGGCAGTGAATTTTGGATATGATTTAGCGAGTTCCAGATGAAGCTTATAGAGTTCATGTTCAATTTTGGACAATTGTTGACGTGTATCCCTTATGATGGACCGAAGTAAGGCAAGCTTGCAATTTAACATTGTGTCTTAACAATATTTATATTATATATGTGCTAACGTGTAAATAATGATAAATAGTGTAAGGAGTTAAGTACCTTTTTTTGTATACTTATTTCGATTCTTTATATGTGTTACTTTTATTTTAAATTCCAATTATTAGTCCAAAGCGGCTTTGTCGCTGAAGGACTATTGTTTTCGTTTTGCGATTTTGCGTTGAACCGCTATAAATGTCCGTTTCACTTTTCAAACTGTTGCCACCAAATGTTAAAGACTTGCATTATATTTGAAGAAATTAAAGAATGAAAAATCTTCATAAATGTATGTATATTTCTCGCATTGGAATAAAACAACGGTACATAGAGCCATCGAATTTTGAATGACGTAAATTCTCCTACGAAAATGGACATGTGGAAGACCAAATTTGAAATTTGGAACCTGTTTTATTATCGATTTCATATTTTGTAAAACTTTAACGAATTTTTGAATAACAAACTCAACGATTTAAAAGCGAGCAATGGCAACACTCTACGGCGGGGGGGGGGGGGAAACCGTTTTATCTCCCGCGGGCGCGGAACTGTGTATCGGAAATTTGAAAGATATGCTCATTTAAAAATTATTTTGCGATATTGCTACTGAAGGCTCAGGGGCGAAGCACATGGAGAACAGGCACCTAGGCTAAAAGCCATATCCTGTGTCTAACGCATGGAGAAATGATATAACTTTCCTACCATAACATTAGGGAAAGTTGGCTGAGAATTCTAAAAATAGGATTCTCGATGTTGGGATGAGATGAGCCTCGCGTATACACCTTCAGGAGGTACTCCGACTTACAGTAAAAACTGCGCTGTTTGAAGAAGGCAGAATGCGAAAAATTGAAAGATGAGTTCTGGAAATAACTGCGTGAATTTCCTGTGTTCTTTTTGGTCCGTCATAGGGGAAGTGCTAAATCTTTTCTAATCTTCAGATTCTGCGAAATTAATAAGCAACATAGCTGCTTGAAAGCGTGTTTGTAATTTTTCTGCTGGATTCCTTGCTGCTCTGATTTTACCAATGCATGAGATGATCGAAGTTAGGAAAGCGTTAATTTTTTTCATCTTGAATCCATTTAATAGCATCGTTTAAGTTTTTCGGTGGCGGGGTGATTTTTCCTTTCAATTTCTCGCTGTAAGTGGCTTGACGGGGATTTTTCTGCACTGGGATCGAGGCAGTCTTTGAGCTAGGGAAGTTTTCCTCAGAGAGTTCGGGAACTTTAGGCTGGAGTGCGCTGCTTTTCTTTTCAAATCTTTCCTTATACTCGCTGCAACCTCTATAGCTGCTCACGTGACATAGTCCGTAGAAAATACACTTAGGTTTAGCTTCGGGTTTCATGGTGCATTGATTGCTTCGATGTTGTTGCCCGCACTTCACACATCTAATTGGATTACTGCAAAAGAATTGAGATTGTTCGAATTGCTGGCAGCGGTAGCACTAGACTGGCCTTTTCTTGGGTTTGAATTTTTCTATGGTGACGCTGAAACTGAACATATTATTGAGCTGGTGAATCTTATTTCTTTCGGGTGATCTTTTTAGTTCCAGTAGGTAGATGGGGAGTTTAATTTTTTGTCCTTCATGATTTTTGGAAAACTGCTTGACTTTTTCGATAGGATAATTCCTGAGTTTAAGGTCTCGGTGTATGGCGTCTTCTTTGATAGTAGCGGGGAGGTTCTTCATAATGACCCGAACCGGTTTTTCGAATTCTAACTGGTAGGAGTGATGGGGAATCTTTTTTTTTTCAAGTAGGAGGCAAAGAATCTCTAAGGAGAAGAATGAAAGCTTCCATAGACGCAATGTAAACCTGTTTCGCCTCTGCTCCGCTGTACCGAAGAGCCACGGCTATACAGTGAAACACCAGCGCAGGGTGAAATTTAAACAGCGCAGTTCGAGAAGATAGTAAATTTTTTACTTTGAAATAACTCAAAATGTTTTATTTTCATACATTTCTGGAGTTTTATGAGCAAAAGGATGTTAGTTGGAATTTTGGGGCGAATTATAGAAATCCTGTCCAATTTTTACTTTCAATTTAAACAGCGAGCAGTACGAAGACAAAGTTTAAATGAAATAAATTTCTTAATTCTTTTCTTCTGTAAACTTAAAAAGAGGGGAAACACATGCCATACAAAACGTAATAAATTTTTATGGATCCATAGTTAAAATTTTACAGTGAAATTTTAAAATCAAAATTTGCTATAGCTAACTGAAACAGAAAAAAATATTTAAAGACAATTAAAGGCACCCCTAAATAAATTGAAAACACTGAAATACATTATAATTATCCGACAACAACTTTAAAAACAAATTACCATGAAAACGTTTAGACAATTATTTAGAATGACCATTGTGAAAACCAAGAGCAAAGTTTGACTACAACAACAAAGAACGTTTTCGAACAACGTGGTAAAAGATTGCTAACATGGCCGACGGCATGCTGCATTCTTTGATGCTGCTTTGTTGCCTCCTGATGTTATTTCGCACATGCGCAGTGAGGTACGGAGGGTGGATAGCTTTGGAATGGTTTGCCCCTTTAAAGTAAGCTTCAGGGATATACATAATGTGTCTCTTCGGTCTGACGGAGTCACATTTGTCCCGAGGAACCTTTACTTCTTCTCCTTAGAGATTCTTTGTAGGAGGTCATTCATCGCGCTGCAATCTTTCAGGTTCTTAGTGTACACGAAGACGGATTTTCGTCTTATTTGGGATTCATGGAGATCTGTACAATTTACCGAGAACATTTCATCCAAAGTCATCCAATCGATTTCATCTTGTGAAAATACAATGGGTGGTGGCGGGTTATCAGCGTTGGCTCCTCCTTTGGGGTTTTCCTCTGCGATTTTCTTGAGTAATTGAAAACGGTTCTCTTGTGGTATCTCCATCGGGATCGGCTTTTCTTGAATTTTCGCAGTCTTCTTTGGGGTAATCAAATGACTTTCATTATCGGGAATTGTGGCAATTTGCTCCGTTCGCTGCTTCTTGCTAACGAGTCAGTTAGTTTTCCTTGCATGTTCCAATGCATGAGATTATCAAGTTTGTTCTGTTCTTCGGGGGGGGGGTTCTTTCTTTAATCGTAGCTCGAATTCCAAGTGTTGTGTCACATAATCATCTCCGAACTCTTGGATGAGTTAATGTATTTTTTTCTTCTCTGACTCTTTCTGCATTCTTAATTTCCTTCTCCGAATTCGCATTCTCCTTTTTTTGTTTTCGCTTTTTTCCTGAGTCTGGGATCCTTAAAAAATTCCTCACGTTGTGAAGTAGATGGCAGAGACAAAGTCGATAATCCAGAATCCGTGCAGTCAACTAGCTTCATCATCCGTATTTCTTGCCCTAGAAAAGGACATGCTTACAGCGAAACCCTAAAAGATCATTCGCCGAAGTCTAAAAAGGTACTCAGTAAAACAAAAGTAAACTCACTGACCGCCTACGGGGCTGGGTCAGTTCATAAATTGAGCCGTAAAACTAAAGTGCGTCCAACACGTTCGGAGTCACAGCTCGGAATGGATTGCTACTGAACTGAATTTTATGGTTTAAGTACAAAGAACATGGCATTTAATAAATAAAGGTAATACACAAAACGTTTAAAAAATTCCCCTTTGGACGTAAGTTAAAATCTGAAAGCTTTCAGATTTTTTTGCTTTTTTAAAAATATTTTACATAAAATATTTATTTTTGCCATCCAAATAACATAAAATATACTGCATGCAACATTATGTAAACAAATTAGTATTTTTTGTTGAATTTTTTTTCAAAATAGAAGATTGATGTACAATGAAAATGACATATACTAAAAGTAATAGAGTTATATTTTCTTTAAATCTGTCTTTTTTATTTCCGTAAATTCAAAATCGATTAATTTTTAGCATAATTAAAGATAGTTTCTAAAATTCTCATGCAAGAGGTACAAGATAGTTTCTCATTTAAAAATTATACAGGTGTAGTAAATCTTTTGGAAATTTTGACCCAATGGTTTCGGAAAAACTGTGCATGTAGGCAAGAAAATTATAATTACGAGCAATCTCAAATTGAAGATATCTTCAAATCTTGTACATGCGTATTATTACTTTAATAAAGAAATAAAAAATGTACTTATAAATTAAAGTTTATAAGTATGCATAATTATATTATTAAACAACATTGCATACAAGTTACACACTGCGATAGTTTGTCTTTAGATGTTTCAATAAGAATAATTCATTTCAATAAAGGTATACTGCTCAAAAAAAAAAAAAAAAAAAAAAAAGAAGGGGGGGAGACAGTGCTATATCTCCTGTTCTACTGGGCCGATTGACAAAATTCAAACTGTGTTTTTCATGTCTCGAAAGCGCGTCTTAGATATATATTAGATTTATATATAGCACTATTCTAACATAGATATTTTGACACAAAATCGGATTTTTTCTGAAAGAACATACCAATTTTTTTCCATATTTCGATTCTACGAATCAAATTATGCCAGAATGCCAAGTTTTGTAAAAATCGCACGAGTAGTTTTTAAAATATTAGCTCTCAAAATTGTAGCTCCTCAATGTTAATTTAATTGAATTTGGCAAATATTTATGTTATCTCTTTTTTATTAAACTTCTTTGATTTTTCCTTTCACATTTCGAAATTTAGGTTCATTCCAAATAAAATTTACCCATTTTGTGTGTTTTATTTTTTTAATTTCTATTTTTAAATAATTTTTATAAATTCTTCAAAAAATTTTTTGAATTATAACCTATAAAATTTTTACCATCATCTTAAAGTAGGTGTATTTCTAAGCATACCTGCAAAAAAAAAAAAAAAAAAAAAAAAAAAAAAAAATTAATTAGACTTTTTTATTCAAAATGTTCTAAGATATACACGAATTTACATATTTTCGCGTTTTGAAATTTGGCATCTTTTTTTTGAGCGATAATAACGCCAAATGTGGTTTATGGACTTTGTTACAGTGAATTGCCACAGCTATTTTTAACCTTAAATTTCAAATAAAATTTTACGGAGAATTAATTATACGAAATTTTTTCCCTCAATGATGTGTAATAAATATTTATGAATACTATATGAAAAGCTATTTTTTTTAAATTATAGATGATATTATTCAAATTTTTAACAATTTTTTTAAATTTCGCTCTTTCTTCCTTTTTTTTTAATATTTGTATTTCGTGTAACGTGTATACGAGTCAGTTTCCCTTAGAAAGTCCTCCACGAAGGCATCCCTCCCCTTAGGCAGATAGCCCTAATGTGCTTTGTCATAATTAAATTAATCAAAACCTCTTTATGAAAGCAGTCTTTCCTTTCATCTCATACCTTCAAAATGCTTAGCCTTTAAAACTGATAAAGGCTCTGACCAAATACTGATGAAAAGGATTGAATTGGATTATTAAGTTTCGGCAAAGCAGGGCTATCTGCCTAAAAGGAAGGATGCCTCCGTGAAAAGCTTTCTAAGGGAAACCAGCTGGCATACACGTTACACATGAGAAAATCCAAGAAAACGCCCACGCAACCAGCCCGTTTACCGGGATTCGAACCCCGGAGTGAACTACCAGTGTTCAGCGATTTTACCGCTCGGCCGTTTGTGGGCCTTTATGAAATGGAAGGCGATAACTTTATTTAAAATAATTGTCAGAAATACCAAGATATTTCGAAAAGTTGGATACTTTTTAATATACTTGCAGAATGCCTAAAGACAAAGAGCAAGAATGAAGCAGAATGCCTGAAGAAAAAGAGAAGAAAAAATACATTTTTGCGTAAAATTAAGCACTTGTATCTTTTTTTAATTTAAAACTTTTTAATCTTATGATATTTGAATCTTGCGATTTCAAAAATAAAACATTTTAAGAAACCAAATGTAGGATAAAATTGTGTAAAGCAATGGGAACAATGATAAAATTGATAAGTTAAAAAGGTCGGTTATACATCTCTCTTATTTATATATATCTTTTCTGAACGGAACACTGAAAGGCGTGCTAACTGTGCTTTACTGTAATTTCTCTTTTAATATATGCAGTTTTCAAACGCATCGTAGTCTGGGTTACAAAGTATTCTTCCGAAAGAAACGCAATTCAAATAAATAAAATCAAATTCTTAAAAATTAAACTTAATATATTTAAAATGCTCAGTTCGAATGAATAAATTAAAAATTTTAAAATAATTATCTGAAGAGACAATGCAACACTAACAATTAAAATAAAAGTCTAAAAATTTAAAAATTACCTAAAATAGTAACTATGACTAAAAATAAAGAAAACTAATTTTGGCGCAAACTGAATAAAAAGCGCCAACATAAATTGTTGAATTTCTCCGTAAATTTCGCACAAAATTTTACAAAATTTAATATTTAGGCATAATTTGATTCGTAGAATCGAAATATGGAAAAAAAATCCGTATGTTATTTCAGAAAACGTCCGATTTCGTGTCAAAATAATTATGTTAGAGTAGAGCTATATATAAATCTCATATATCCTAAGTTGCGCTTTCGAGACATGAAGAACGCAATTTGAATTTCGTCAATCGGCCCAGTAGAACGGGAGATATAAAAACTGCCTTTTTTTTTTTTTTTTTTTTTTTTTTAAAGCAGTGTACATTCAAAGGGTATATTCAAATTAAATGTTCGAAAAAAAAAACATTGTAAAGAACGTTCAAACTTTGTGATATTTGAAAAAGAAATGTTTCAAAAGGATGAAAGAAAAGAAAAACTAATAGAACGCTCAGAACACTCGAGAAAGAATACTCAATCACGAAACATTCAGAGTAGGATTGGGCACTACTTAAGAAATGCCATGTCAATAAATAATAAGGCCGATTAATTGTTACTGACAGGCTATGCGGAAGTGTCACGTGTAGTTCATAACTGGTTGCATCTGTTAGAAAATTTCACGTTCTCGCAAGAATAATATCCGAAAATGCCACTTATACGGAACTGCCACTTCCGTATGTGTCACATCACCTCTAAACGTAACTGGCTCATAAGGCGGGAAGCATTAGTAATATAGTAAGTTTTCATTTGGAAACAGTAGTAGGTAAACGGTTAAATACAAACAATACAGTGTTAAATGAATCCGAGTGCCAGCTAGAGAATTGTGCAAGTTTTAGATTTGAAAGACGGGCAAGAAATGGTGATTTTCTTTTGTTTCTTCTCCATTTCTTCGGCACAATGTTTTTCTTCATTTTTATGGGCAATTATTCGATAGGTTCCAATAACACTACTCCTAGCTCCTTTGCTTTTATGCTCTTGTAGAAGATTTTCTGTAATCCCCATTCTTTCTAAAATGGCTTTGATCTCTTTTTCATTTGAAAGACTTTTCCCGTTGTTTGCGTTAGGAAATGGTATACCTTTCAACCAAGAGCAGTTTCGAATTTGGTTACAAGAGAAGCGTTTATTAGGATCTAATTGCAGCAATCCGTTGATGAGATCAGAACATTCTTTGGACACGAACTTTGGAATGGTAAAGCTTCCTGTGAGTATCTTCTTCTTCACAACTGAAACAGTGTCTCCCTTGAAAGGCAGTGAAGCTGTTACTATGAAATAAAGCAGAACACCGAGTGACCATACATCAACGCTTGGACCAACATAGTTTTCATTCTGGAAAATTTCTGGAGCTACATATGGCGGAGATCCACAGAAGGTTAGAAGTATTTCCTTGGGATTCTGTATTATTGTACTGAAGCCGAAATCCCCAACTTTGATTAGGTTTTTTCGAGTGATAAATACGTTTTCTGCTTTTAAATCTCGGTGAACGATGTTGTGCTTGTGCTGGAAGAACAAGAAAAAAAATTTTAAATATATTTTAGATATAATATATTTTAAAATAATTTTTAATAATATATTTAAAAAAATTCCATTTATTAGATGAACTTAATAGCTCTGAAACAAAACAAAAAATATATAATTGAAGAAAAGTATTTATAAAATAAACTTTATTTTACAAAAAATTATAAATTTGATCATACCCGTTTTATTTATTTTATTTAAAATGGATATGATCATTAATGCACTAAAAGAAAAAACATAATTTATCATATAGTGTAATGGGAAAAGAAGATTATATAAAATCTTTTTTACTTCGTTGTACGAAGTAAAGAAGGTATTGTAATTGCGAAATATTTTGGTTTTCAGATTTCAAGAGAAATATTCATTTTGATCGTTCTCGAACTCATTTTGATTAGTTTCGTCATGACATCTCTACGTACGTATACCACAAATTCAGATTATACCTGGAAATATATACAACGGATTGCGATTAATAAATCGGCTTGAAAAATTTTCTTAAAACGGCCCATACATTCCCAAACTTTACTTCCTTGTACAAAGTAAAGAAAATATTGTAATCGGAAAAATTCCGATTTTCAGATTTCAGTGGAAATATCCATTTTGACCGATCTCGAATCTATTTTGCCTAGTTCCATCGTACATTTGCCGCATAACTCAAAAATGGTTCTCCGTAAAATATTGAAATTTTGTATTTGGGATTGTTATAATATCTAGTTGTACACCTCCTTTTTTTGGTTGCAATCGACATTACCAAAAGGGCACATTACTCGAACAGTGTTTCAACACAGTAAACCCGTGTTACAAATACAAATTAAAAATTTAAAGACCTTCTTATATTTTGTTTTCGTTTTCATTTTGCTGACAGTTACATCATAATAATTTAAAATTACAAAACCGGATAGATAAAAGATCCACATTTATTTAAACAGTAATAAATGAACTTTTATTCTATCTAAATATTTCAAGTAAGATTGTTGATTTAAGAATTGTATAAATATTTGAAGTTACTAAAAGAATTGGAGGATCGTATTAAGTTCAAATCAAGTGCAGCAAAAAATGTGTTTAATTTAATATGCCTTCAAGGGAGTCACGTGTTGTCCACATCAGATTTTTTTTAACTGTATTTTATTTTGGACTTTTTAGTCTCAGTTACACGTTATCCGTGATGAAATTTTTAGTCACTAGCAATAAATCATAAGAAAATTATGAAATAAAGAAAACTAACAGAACGTCATTCAGAGAATGAAGAAACCGCTTTGAATATTCAATTTCTGAAACTGGATATGATAACAATGCTACTTAACAACAATTTTACTATTATTGTTACATCATTGATTTATTCTTAGTAAACAAAAAGTTTGTATACAAATATTTATTCTTATGTATGTTTTTGATAACATCAGTCAGATTCCCTTACTCTTGTCAAGCCTATACTGGTTTTCGGTCTCAAGTTTTGTTTTCTATAACCTTGTGGTGCATGGTCACCCCCCTCTCTTCACCTCAGACCTCCTCTTACCCGTCTGACTGTTACGTCATGTACCCATACGGCAGAATTATCAATGAGCCGGCAACATCGCACATATTAGCAATAGCCCGGCAATACATGTATGGATTGATTGATTGATATTGTTACATCAACAATTGTACTATTGTTACTACTTACAATTCGAAGCTAAAATGAGGAAAGGAATATCGCCAGTTCGTGACTAAGCGCGCCAAGATGCGCCATTCCTCATTAAATGCTACAAAACGGCAAACTTGAAATGCTCTTTCACTGTCTGATTCAGAGTGCAAAACAGTTTTTTAAAAAATGTAGAAAATAGCTCAACTAATACTTTTTTTATCACTAACTTTTTAAAAAAGTTTGTTTTATAAGCTGGGGAAATTTTGAAAATTTTATATCCGATACATTTTTAGATGTTGAAGTTTTAAAACCCTAAGCTAAATATTCTAAAGCAAAAAATTTAGAAATTGAGTTGCAATTTTCCTTCAAATTCCATTGAAAAGATTTTTTCTCACTGGATGCACGACGAGGCTGATATGCTTGTTTTATTCGTTAAACGAAGATATGCGAGAAAACTTTCTTAACCATTAAATAAAAATTAAATCGAATTTTGAAAAAAAATCGCTTTACCACATTACATTGTCGTCGACAAACAGTGTGTGTAAAAAAGAATTAGCTCGGTAGCTTCTTGTGAAGTAGGTTAAAAATCGATAACTAAATTCCGCCCACAAAGAAATACCACGAGTCTACTATATAACAGTTTATGAAATTTATGAAATTAAACATAAAACACGAGCAAGAGACTTGGGAGGAGGAGAATACCGTACAAAAAGTAAGGTACCATACAAAAATACTGTTGTCTTTGTTACTCTTCCGGCCTCGAATCAGAAAGAATTAGAAAAGGTGAATGTGCAGCTGACTCCGCGAAATCGTAGAACAGAATGTCGGTTCGCGTTTGCTTCGCCGTGATGGATCGGTTCTTGTATTAGGCTGGCATAATGTTCAATTTTAGAAGGGAAAGGTTCTGCGTGACCTTCGCAGGGAATTTGCGAGGTTGTTTTTTTTTTTTTTTTTTTTTTTTTTTTAATAAGATGAAAGCAGTCATTTCACGCGGACGAATCCATTTTAAAATTTAACTGAACTCACTCTCTGAATGAGGAAGGAGAAAATTAGGCGAATATTTTTAATACGTTCAGCACCTGACGGTAAAAAGTTGAGGGGGGGACAGAAATACATTAATTTCCTCGTGTAATTGAAAAGTAAGAATTTTTATGGAGTCCAAGAAACTATGATATTTACAATTCGCTGGTTTATACCCACTTATTAAATAAAGGTTACAACAGAAAATCTCCATTCGTACAAAGAATTTGCTTTCAATTATTAATTGTTCAATAAAACTATAATTTGAAAAGCTTAGCTATATCCCAACGAAAGCAACGAACACAATGCGAGCAGATGAACTGATGTTGCAGATTCGTTGAATAATTCAAGAAATTCTATCCGTGATCAAAGGAAAAAAAAAATCATGATTTTACATGGTGCATGAGTAATTCGAAAGGTTTTGAAATACATAAAAAGCATCTAATTATAGAGATAATGTATGCACATTTGTATAAACCCGAAAAATCTCTTATAAAGAGGCGTGTTAAGAAACTTATATTTTTTGCATGATTTCAGATCTGGATAATGTAGGAGCCACTAAATGTGATCACGTTTGTCCGGTACTTTTTTGATAACATTGACCGAAAGGTAACATTAAACGACGAGGAAAAAATTCAATTTAAAGTAGCAAGGGAATTTAACTAATAGGACGTAAATATAACTAAAAACATGCAAATATATATTTTCACAGCATTTTGTTTATGAAAATGCAAACATTCGTTTATGAAGAACTACTCACAATGTCTTGAATACAAAAGTTTATTTATAAACTGTTCATAATGTTTCCGGAAATTATTTGACAGATGCTATTTTTTTAATCGTAATACTTGGAGGGAGGGCATCCCTCGTCGAAAAAGAACATGAAAATGTAAAATTTAAAATTACGTTTAAAAAAGCAACCTTCGAAAATGTTTTCACGAAATTTTTTCTTCAGGAGCACCGAAAAGGGGAAAAAATTCTCCAGAAATTTTTTCTTTTGCTTCTAAAAAAGAGAAACCTGTGTCTGACCACGATCAAAATCGATAGTTATTCAAAATTTATGCCAAACTATGGTTTTCTTTCTTTTTTTTTTTTTTCTTTTTCCTTAATTTTAACTGAAACCTAGCTCTTTAGTGACTTAATCCCTTTCATGGCGACATTTCCCTATCATTTGCCAAGTTTTATAATATGTTCTTACCTTATTTGGCGACTTGACCCCAGTTTAAAAAATCTCTTCTATTATATTTGATGATATTTACCGAATTGTTGATCACAACAAACGGAGTATTTTTGATGTTTTCGTATGCAAACGAGCAGATTTCGTCAATTCGATAACACTATCCGAACCGTCACCATATTAAGCGGCATCTACAGTTCTTTAGGTAGGTAACTGTTAGCTATCTAAGTGATTTCGTGGGAAAACGCTAAGTTAAAAAATGGCATATTTACTATAAATAAAATTTATTTTAAAAATCAAAAGGAATATAAACTTCCCATTACCAAATAGCGGAGGGAAAAAAAAAAAAAAAAAAAAAAAAATGTTAGTCTAGAAATCAAACACAGAATAAACTTTATTGAAAAAGTCAGTTTTATTATATTTAGTTAATTTCATTTAAAGCTGAAATCTCCTTTCCGTTATTTACCATTACAGTTAAGTTGCTATCACACACGATATTTGTTGCGGGAACATAACGTTAGGAGGAACAATTCTCAGAATTCCGCTTCCGCAAAATCGGGTTACCATCTTCACCTGGTAAACAGGCTGAACGCTACACAAGAATCAGTCATCGCTCAGATTGGCGAAAGTGACGTTTCCTTTCAAATGACGATTGCTTGTTCGTACTGTATTTTGTATCCCTCGCACTCTTTTGTTTTAAATTTTATTGTTAGTTACGGAAGATAATAAAAAGCTGATGGCTATTAAGTAAATCACTTTTATCTCGGCGATTCTAAAAAATAAAGGGAAAAAAAAAAGTGCAAAGAAAAGTCCTATTCTTTGTAATGATTTGTTGTATATATTTGATTTTATTATTGTAAATAGTTATTTTTGTATCCATGTATTTATTTAATAACTTTTATGTGCATGACATAATGCCATTTACTGATATTTGTTTGTGTTTGAGCTGGGAGGAGGGTTATTCAATTATGACAAAGCACACGAGGGCTATCTGCCTAAAGGGAGGTATGCCTTCGTGGAGGACTTTCTAGGGGAAACTGGCTCGTATACACGTTATGCATGGGGAAAACCACGAAAACGCCCATGCAGCCAGTGTTTGAGCTGGACTCATTAATATCATTGCATATTTTTTTTGCTTTTATGATAACTATTTTAGGCGGTTGGCCGCTCGTGTGGCTTTAGTGTCAAAATATTAGCCTCATTTTTGTGTTAACACGCAGTTCTTTAATGCGTTGCGAATCATCTCTTCCAGTTAAATCGTCACTTCCGTTTAACTTTCAGATGAAACTGGAATTCAGGATGGACATTAGTGTTCATTCTGAACATAAAAACTTCATATAATAGAACAAAAATCGGTAATCGTGCTATACATTTGGAGAATTGAAATTGTTCTGGAACTTTTGATGAATAATGAAGTGAAAAAAATGATCCAGAAAAACTTTCCAGAATCTCTCTAACCAGAGCGTGTTCCCCTTTCATTTCGGTTCGTCATAAAAGCACCTTTTTCGAATAATTTCTGCCACCCAGCTCATTCCACTCTGTCAGTACCGTTCGCCGCCTATAAAAGAATATCTCTCAAATAACAAATGACTTTTTATTTTTATCGATCATTTTTCATGTGTTCCTATTTCCTGTAGAACTAGCAGTTTTCCGATGCTGTTCTTTTCTGCGATATTGATTCCTCTCTCTCACCATTTCATTCCTGCTGTCCATCTGGGAGCGAGGGACTTACCTGCAAGGTCATTGCCCTGTAAAGGTCAATGGCCGCCATCTTATAGTACGTCTTTTCGTAATAAGAGAAGAGACACGCAACTTTTATATTTGTCATCATAGTAACAAAACTAGTATCGCGTTTACTTTGGACTCTATGTGGTGGAGTTCTCATACCTTTCTCTGACCACTGAAATGTTTTTCGTTTCTACGATAAATTATTATTCCAGACACGTGTAATCAGTTTCGAAAACAAGCGCCAATATTTCTATCATTAAAACATTCGGTTTAAAAACAAGTACAATCTCTATTACAGACAAACACTTGCGCGGCAAGCCGCCTAAAATAGTTATCATAAAAAAGAAAAAATACGTAGTGCTTTTAATAAGTCCGGCTAGTGTCATTTGATAATAAATATATTTAATATTTCTAGCTAGACATCTCAAGATTTAAATTTTTGTTTAATCAATCAAATTAAAAAGAAGAAAAAGGTATTCTTAAGAATTCCGTTTTTTGATTTTAAGTCTCTCAATTTGTTACTCAGTAACCTTCCAGAATAAATTTGAAAGTTAAATATTGAAATATCCGAGTTTATTAATTTAAATTAAAAGATAAATATTGCCGAATAGCCGCAGTCTAGCGCGCCGGAGATAAAAATGTTGCATTTCGAAGAGCGTTGCAGCTGTTCGCTTTTAATTCGCTAAGTTTATTTATCAAAAATTAATAAAAGTCATCAAAAGCATGAAGTAAAAAAAATAAAAAAAATTCGAAATTCAATTCGGGTTTCGAGGTACCAGTGTGTGGATAAAGAACTACGTGTATTCAAAATATGGAGGCGTTTTTCCGCAGTACGAAAAACATGCAGATATAGAGATTCTTCATTACATAATTTCTTTATAAATAGTAATACTTCGCGATAAAATTTGGAGACAATAGTTTGAAAAGTGAGGTTCGAGACTAGTAACACCTCTAGTGCAAAAAAGGAAGAAATTTGGGAAGGGGGAAGAAAAAGAAAAGAATAGAAAAAAAGAAAAGAAAAAGGGAGAGAGAACTTGAATTTGTAGGAAAATTTGCACTTCGTTATGAAACAGTGTCGTCATTTTTATATAGCAAAACCATGATCGTGTAATGAAAATATTTATCTAATACAAGCGACAGATTACTTGATGGAAGTTTCTTTTTTCATATGTTATAAAAATAATTCAATTAGTAACTTATAAAACGTAATATTTAATAACACTCTTAAATCTGAAAGAAAACTTGACAATTTTGTCCTTATTATTGATATATTTTTATTTTTGAATAATCAAAAAGTACATTTCATAAAGACTACAGGTGTGCGATTGAAAGCTGAAAAGACAAAGGTTTTGAAAAGTTTAGACAAAGAATGTGAAGTTCCTGAAGAGATTTACTGTATTTCATCGCATAGCACTAGATACTGAAAATTTAAAACATATTGTCATAATTTTCCTTTTCCTTTAAAGAGCACTGCAGGGAGAAAAAAAAAAAAAAAAAAAAAAAAAAGAAAGAAAGAAAGAAAAAGGGACAGTTCTATATCTCCCGTTTCTACTGGGCCGATTGACGAAATTCACCTTGCGTTTTTCATGTCTCGAAAGCGCGACTTAGGATATGTATTAGATTTATATGCAGCATTGTTCTAATATACGTATTTTGACACAAAATCGGACTTTTCAGAAATAACATACCATTTTTTTCCATATTTCGATTCTACAACTCAAATCTCGCCAGATTATTACGTTTTGTAAAAAATCACACAAGTAGTTTTTAAAGAATTAGCTCTCAAAATTTTAGCTCCTCAGTGTTAATTGAGTTTGGTATATATTTATTAATCTCTCTTTTTTTTTTATTAAACTTATTTGATTCTTGCTTTCACATTTCGAAATTCAGGTTCATTCCAAATAAAATTCACCCATTTTTTATGATTTATTTTTCAAATTTGAATTTTAAAATAATTTTTACAAATTTTTCAAAAAAAAGTTTAATTATAACCTATAAAATGTTTACCATCATCTTAAAGTAGACGTATTTCTAAGCATACCTGCAAAAAATTACAGTTTTTTTATTCAAAATTACCGAAGATATACGTAAATTTGTATATTGGTGTGTTTTGAAATTTGGCATATTTGTTGAAAGCGATAAAACATCAAATATGGTTTAGACACTTTGCTAAAATTATTTGAAAGTTGCAACGATGTGACTTTTTTCCGCTCATGCAGTGAAAAAAGGTAGGACCGAGGTGCCTTTTTTTTCCGCTCCACCATAATGGCAGTTGATTTTAGAGCGAGTTCTGCCTACTTGAGGCCCTGTTGTTACCGTTACTAAATAGGGATTTGATTCTGTGGCGTTGAGTGCTTCTAGCCATTAGGCTTGTCTCATCGGCTTCTACGAGCCAGAGCCTTTCTGCCCGTTTACTTTATCCTGTGAGATGTTAGGCTAGTCTAAATTACATTTAAGTTCAATATTACTTGTTTTAAGTTAAGCTAGATGTGTTGGCTTATGTAAACCCTGGTGGGGTCAACTGTTACTTCTTTGTGACCAAATTAAAGTGCTCTTTACACCCTTCTTCTGACTTTGTCTGTCTACTACTTAAAGACGCCGGTTTATTTTTCTACAGTCTTTTTAGAGCTCGTGAGTTTATGCTACCAAAGCATACAAGACTCCATAAGCTACTCGGACTGGCAGATGGTCTTCCTGCCCACAATGTAAGGGAGTCTGCGGAAAATATCGCGTACAAAACATCGTAGTTTAAAACATCGTGAACGAAAAAAAAGTAAGGAAAAAGCAGCGCAATTTTAATGTATCTGAGTATAAGGCTTTCTCATAGAAAATAAAGTGGTTCAAAAACTTCGTAGCTTTAATATAGCATGGGAAATATCGTGGGGAAAAAAAAAAAGCACCTAATAAAATATCACTTGATGATAACATTGCAGACATGTGTTTTCAGAATTTAAAAGTTTTAAATGCATGCATGTTCCCACTAAAAATCCAGTTTATAGAAGTTACTGTTATATAGTTACTATTATTCCAATTTTATAAAAAGAGATTGATAAAATAATGACTTTAATAATTAATTATATAAGTCCAAAATTCTACTAACAGCCGTAAGTGGCATTAATTTTCTACTCAATTTCAATTTCTGTTTTCTTCTTCTTTTTTCAATAAAAATTCGAGAATATATTTCTTTCGCATCATTTGGAAAAAAAATGTTAATTCAAAATTGCTTATAATAAAATGCTACAGAAATTCCACATTAAATTAGAAACAGTTTTACGGTTCAGTAACATACTTCATCAATCAATTCTTCTTACTAACTGCCTTCTTAAATTATAACTTATAATTTACGTATAGCTGAATTATTACTCCTCTAAACTGGGAATTGATTTTCTAATTTACAAAGATATGAAACTAATTGATATGAAACTAATTCCTTACTTTATGATTAATAAAATCAGAAATAACAGAAAAACTGCATTTAAGACAAGTACACATAAAAACTAGGTCAGCACCTCTGAGGTACCACAGGTGATTGAAACATTGTTGAACCTAGCTAAATGTTAAATTTCGCTCCAGTTTTCAGGGGAGTTCTGCGGAGGGCGGTCCGAGTGTCTCTCGTTGCTCTTTCGCTACCATAAGCCTTTCGAACGGACTTTCAGTTCTCCGCGAATTTTGAGCACCCTTTTACAGAACAGACACTATACGCTTACAACCGTAATATTATATGTTTACAAATATCCTTGCCTTCTCCGAGATTCGAACTCGGGCAATTGGTCTAGCAATTAGCGTCACTAACCACTGTACCAGCTGGACGGCTGCATTTAAGACAACTCATTGGTGTCAAATGTTCCACACGCGGGACGCATGAGGCCTTTGAATACATTTCTCATAAAATAATTAGCATTATAATGATATTATTTATGATAGCAAGAATTTGAAGAAAAGTTTCAGATTTTTAATGATGTTGAGTACAGTTTTACGTTATTTTTGTGACCATTAAAAATGAATGTAAAAAACGCCCCCAAAAATCTACAATTGGAGCTAAATAACTTACAATGTGATATAAATCTTATTCAAAGATTTGAAGGTACGCGATATATTTGAGATTTAATTAACCGTTTTTCGTACTTGTCAAAAGATAAATACCATCAATTATGAAGTCTTACAATAAGAATCATCGCCTTGTATGAATACATTTATAAGTGAATGATTTTTCCCACCGCAGCTCAAAATTAATAACTTTAAAAGAAGAACCAGGCTGATCAATGAGCATTTGTAATTCATGATAAAGATAATTTCTAGTAACTTTTCTCTAAAGTTAATTTTTTTTTCCGAAATCGAAACGAGTTCGGTTTATTGATATCGAAAAAATTCTAAGTAATTCTGCAGTGGCGCCCGAACTAAAAAGTGGTAGACGATCATTCGCAGTTCGTTCTCTAAAGTTAATTTTTTTTTTCTGAAATCGAAACGAGTTCAGTTTCCTGATACCGAAAAAATTCTAAATGATTCTACAGTGGCGCCCGAACTAAAAGGTGAGGGACGATAATTCATGCTTTCGTGCTGTAAGTGGAAGCACGCTCGATGTGTATTCGGGAGGTCCGGAGTTGAAATCCCAGGAAGGGCACTGCACATTTTTCACGTTCCTGGCAACCTAATGACTCAAAATATTTAGTAAGCGAAATTAATTTTAATTTAATATTATTTATTATAATTAATTTAATATTTTTCAAATAAAATTTCTTCATTTTACTGAAAAAAAGTGTTCTGTCCTGTCAACTGTTTTTCAGATCGTGCTTTTGGCCCGCATGTAATTTGAGTTTGAGACCACTGACCTAGTTATGTTTTCACATCAGTTTATCGCTTTCAATTCAGACCTGTATCTTCAAAACATAGGAAATGACATAAATGTACAAGACAAATATATCAGTTCTTATCTCAAACATGCTCACATATCATTGAAGCTATTAAATTAATAAGAGACCCTCATAACTGAATGAAAAACTTGTTGTCACGAAGCTTTTGCGTCCCCTTGTTGCACATAAACAACTCTGCTTGCAATACTCGAAAGCGTGAGTAACCGCGATTAGAGGTCGCATATCTAATTCTTCCTTCTGCTTGTGGCACACGCAATGCATGTTTGGGAATAACTTTCAGTCGAATGACTTTTACGATATACGGAAGAAAATGGTTGATTCATATTATATATGAATGGGAGGTTTTTAGAAATACAATGCATTGCAAAAAGCGTTTATTAAGTCATCTGGCTACAGATAGCTTAGCTACAGTAAAATCTCTGTTAACAGATAATTAATTAACCGGCAGTATCAAAATAACGGCACTTTCGGAGACCTAATTTTAAATACGAAATTTAGCTTTGTGACACACAAAAAATATGTATAATAGTCTAAATTTAAATATGGAAATTAATACGGAAAAGGTTACGTTTCTGCTGTCCAGCGTAACAAGCCTATCCAATCAATGGACCAGAAATTATTTGAAATACAAAATGGCCAAGAAATCCCTACCGAAAATACTGATCTCTTTTTATGCATCGTGGAATCTGAAAATAGTCAACATAATTTCCAGTAATAATTCTCTCTGAAAGATGCGAGACTTACTTTGTTTGTTTCTCGAAAATATATAAATGTTACATCCCTGTTGGTGTAATTCGTATCCTGTAATCATGTTTGTAGAAGACGTGTCGATTGACGAAGATTCTATTGGTTTAAAAATGCGTTCGATAGCAGTGGCCAACATCTTGGATTTAGTTATATGTTCAAAGAAAGTATTATGAGGTTATCATATCTAATTATGCATGAGACTAAATTAAACTCAGTGGAGCAACAGCCCTAATGGGCCACGGCCTGCAGTGCCCCGAAATTTGCTTTCTTGACTTTGGGCCCCGGAGTGCATCAGCATATGCCCTGGACAAGTGGTCAGCTTGTCGCAGGACCCCCCCCCCCTTGTGTTTAGTCTCCAAGCGAATGTGATGCTAATTTTATCGACCCATTCAAGGGATGAAGGGCTGAGTCAACCTTGCCCAACCCGGTGATCGAACCCCGGACTTGTGGTGCAGCTGCGCGACGCGCTAGCCACTATGCATGAGACTAGAAAAATAAACTTTCGAGAAAAGAACTTGTGTTTTACATTGCAGGGCTCCTAGCAAAACACACTTTGTTGAAACTTGAAAGAGTTTACTGTAATTATAATAATCGTATATCGTACCGATAATTATCAATGGACTAATTCTTATTAGCCAGGAATTTCCAGGGGATTCGAAAAGCCTTGTTTCTGAAACGTGCCAACGTCATTGCAGTTTCTATCCAAGGGGGGAAAAACAAGGAAAACACTGTGATCTGTGGAATTCACAGTAAAAGAGACATCATTCAAACAATTACAGTATTAGAAACCAGACATGCTGAAGAACTCAGAATCAACCCAGATGGCACAGAATTATACAAAAATTGTAGAAGTTGTTCTGATACTGAAGTCATACCAAAATTGAACTACAGAGCGAGTCCAAATTGTGTTAACAAAATAAGAGGCTTGATGGTAGCCATTCTGATGAGAGTAATTAAAACGGAAGAACAAGGGGTCGCATTCCACTCTAAGAAGCAGAAAAGAGTAAAATTAGAATTGCAACATAAACTTACAACTGTGCAGTAAAAGCGAATGAACGATACCAAAAGTTGCACAATCTGATTTATTGATCAGAGAAAAACTCACAGCCGGAACTCAAAGTGGAGGCTACGCATGTTGTTACACAGTTCGCACCGGCGAATGAATGACTGGTAAACCCTCTCGAAGATTCCTGTAATTGTGTTAATTTTGTCTGCGGCAACAACGATCCTCGGTGCGACACCTTCAGCCGAGTCCACAGGCGTCTCGTACACTAAAGATTTCATGTGCCTCCAGAAGAAAAAGTTCAGTGTCTTGAGATCGGTGAGCGAGAAGGTCAACCCTAGGTCCTCCACGCCTGATCCATTGTGAGGAATATGTGGCATTCAAGTAGTGCCGGAACGTACTGGAAAAGTGTGCTGGGCTCTATAGTGCTTAACCACACGTCTTTCTGGATGGAAAGCGGAACAGTCTGCAATATACGGGGAAGCACTTGTTCCAAGAAGATACGGTATGTTGCACCGGTCAAACGGTCTGGCATGATATAAGGGCTTATCATGTAATCACCAAGAACACCAGCCCAGATGTTTAGAGAAAATTTATGCTAGTGTTTACGAGGGGTAATGCCGTGGGGATTGCTGTCAGACCAAACGTGTTGATTGCACAGGTTGAAAATGTCTTCTCTACTGAATGTTGCCTCATCGCTAAATAATACTAACGCAGGAAATCGTGGATCGTTGTTCCTCATCCCGAGCATCCACTGAACAAAGTCTGCTTGGCGGGGATAATCATATTAGTGTAAAAATTGCAACTTTTGCATGTGATCTGGGTGCATACATATCTCGTGTAAAATACGCCACAACACTTTCTGAGAAGTACCCATTTAGAATGACACCGCTCGCGTACTTGTGGAAGGAGCTGCTACAATTTTCTATTAGTTCTTGGTCCGTACTTCTTCAAAGTTATGGTTTCTTCAGTTATGGAAACGTGCTCCATCTCAAATGCTCGGAATGCAACAATGATGAGAATTACGTAAATCCAGAATGGCAGCAGATCCTCTCTCGTGCTGTCATTGGTACTTTGCAATGCTCTCTTTTGCAAATGTTTTATGCCAGCAATTTTCGTCATTCGTGTATCGTTCCAAAACCTTTTATGTGTGCCACAAGTAATGTGCCAAGTTGTTTGTGGCCTATTTCCAGAACATTTACCTTTTTTAATACTATTGCGATAGGAAGAGAGCATAGCGGCGTCCAAGCAGCACAGAGGTTGAAGCTAAAAGTACAAATTTATCCAATATTATGTGTTAAGAGAAAGGTTTTCGTTTCAGTCCTCAGAGTTTCGGTTCCCAGTTAACTACGTTATCAGCGTTACACAAGCTTTGTGGCATAGATTAGTCTAGAAATGGCGCAGTCCAGAAATGTTATTATTCTTAGAATAAAGAGGAAATAACCAAATTAAAAAACTGCAATTATAAAGCTATTACTATATTAAATTATATAGCTGATTTACGTATTTTTTAACTTACATATTCAAATAATGCGTTAAGTTGTTTGTGGCCGCAACATGTTAACTGAAAATGAAATGAAGATTTTATATGCCTCGGCTCTCAGTTTCCTATTCATTATGATTAGCATTCTACGCAATCAGAATTCTTCCTCTTCAGTATGGATCCTCTTCAATATGCCATCTACGTGCTTCCTCATCAAAATTTCTGCGTTTCTGCATTTCGGTGTTCCTACATCAGTACTTCTAAAAATTTGTATGCACACACCCACACACATATATATAATTAAAAAACAGTTTTCTTAAAAAATAAAATATAAATATGCCTAGTATTTTCACGCTCTGCAAAATTTCCGTCTTTGTGAAACATTAGTTATATATTTCTTACTTTATATACGAGTATATACATATTTCCGAACTTTGTTATCCATGTCGGTGAGCTCAGTTTTTTATTCTTATATGCAATTTTTTTTGCTTTAAAGATGATTGAATTATGTTGTTCTTATGTTCCGATTAAGGTCTTTATGTCTTTAGTTAATTTGCATACAATAGCTGTAGAACAATCAATGATTTAAAGCTGTTTAAGTGGTTCTAAGCCTAACGTGGACGCCATTTGTTTACATTTAAAACTCTTAGTACAAGAGTGAATTAAGTCAGTTTGTGTACCAAATTCAATGTCTTTTTGCCGAATGGAAAACTTCAGTTTCGTGCACCGGAAATTTGGTCTTCCTGCCTGTTGACCGAATTGCTTGTTTTCGCGTACAAACTTGTTTTTGCTTACAATTGAAAAAAAAAAAAAAAAAAGGTAACTTTATTTATGGTTTTAGGTTTTACTGTATTTTAAAATTTTTAATGAAATGTTTTGAGTTTTTACGTATTTTCGCCTTGCCGCGAATTGAGAACTGAATTATTAAATGAGAAATATGAATCCTACGAAATTCGAGTAAATAAGTTTAAAGGAAATGCAGCAAAAAATATATATATTTTAATAAGCCGTATTAGGTCATGTGGTATCCACATCAGATAATTTATAGTAATTATTGTAATCTGTTGCCGCACAAGATGCTACTAGTAATTCATCTGATAATTATGAATGGAGTTTGCAATTTTGAGATTTATCTGAACACGAATTTTATTCCAAGAGGATATAGTTGCTAAATAACGCTTCTGAACATAAGTATAACCCAAACAATAATATGTCTTTCTTAGAAATGGTTAAAATGTGATTTATCTAATGGTAAAGTGAACTTCAAAAACATAAAGTGATGTAATTGGAACAAAAACAGGAAAATGTAAAAATATCCAAAGAAGCTATCTGAGATTGGCACAGATTTTGAATTACACTCTATCGATTTCGAAAACGACCTCACATAGGTCATATTTCTTGAAAAGCAAAAAATGAAATAAAGCTATTTTAAAATCATCGCATACCTATTATCAAATAATGATGAATGTGCATGCATTTATGTATGCACCTCGCATTGTGGAAAGTCGATGGCACCTACATCTACCCAATTTGAATACACGTAGTCCTACACCCCAACATCTGCACTTCAAAGTCAGAATTTGAAATTCGAATTGTTTTTTTTATTTCATATTTTGCGTGAATTTAATAAACTTCTGATTAAAAAAAACTCAGCAATATAAAAGCTTTGTGTTGCCACTTGGTAAAGCAAAAGTGTTTCATACAGAGTCAGAAAACATCGATATAAAAGAAATATGTTGCCACATGAAAAGCGCAATATTCGAAATTTGCGAATTTTCGTCTTTCGAATTGAATCAGCAAACTCAGCGGTTTGAAAGAAATGCCACTGTCGGGATTAAAATAGTTTTGTCTCCCCCACGCAGCTGTGTGCAATCGCGGTACAACAAAGCATACGATATTCAATTTCTTTTTTCAGATTTATTCTCTTGTTAATTAATAAACTAAACTATTTACAATAAACGTAAATTCATTTTGATTATAATTACTATTCCGACCAGTGAAATTTCATTAACTGGATTCACAAAAATCATTATTTATCTATATATACATTTTTACGACAACTATTTTAGGCAGTACAAGAAACTTAGTAAAAATAAAGTTTTGGTGTCCGCGATATTTCTTTCTGTACCTTGGGAATATAGATGAAAGTATGTCAGACCTATTCTGAACCTTTCGATTTCATTCTTTTGAGTTAAGCAAGAGTAAAAAGTTTAGTTTTAGCTCTTTATTAGTTCATGAAGTACTAAAACGACCTAATTATAAAATGTACTTCTTGTAACCATAGACACGGTGGGCGTAGCTGGCTAAAGAAACAAGCACGTAACTTATGATGAGTTCACTGCCCCCTTTAACTCTGTTACCTAAGTTAAGAAATGTCTAGGCATCCATTGATTTCTTGTTTCTAAATACCCCTTTCTCCATCCTTTTACTTCCTCCTTCTCCGTACATCACATAGATTCTAACGAAGTTCTGTTCCTTTAAGAGCTAATATCTACTCTAAAATAAAGAAGAATCTGTATACACGTATGCATGTGATCTACCAAATTTTCAAACAAATAGTCTTCCATCCAGATATGGGTGTCTCGAAACACGAGTTTTAAATTTCGAATTTGTTTTTCATTCATTTCATATTTTGTATGAATTTAAAGAACTTTGTTTAAAAACTCAGCGATATAAAAGATTTGTGCTACCACTGGGAAAAGCGTAACTATTTGAAATTTAATCGGATAATTCAGTTTTTTTCGGGGGAAAAAAATGTGTTGCCACTTAGCAAAGCCTAAAATATCTGTTTTTCAAATTTAATCGATAAACACGGTGACTTAAAGAAATATATTACCACAGTTTTCCGATTTAAAATATTTTTATCTTCCATGTGATCATTTGTTGTCGTTTTCTTTCAAATTTATCTGTTATTAATTAACAAATTAGGCGATCTTAAAGCAATAAATGCAGATTCATTTCGTTAGGTTTGATTACTTAGCTGGACCCGTAAAAGTATACTATAAGGATTCATTAAAACTATTATTATTATTTTCGAAATTCACATTTTGTCTGTATCACTTTTGTGTTCGAATCACTTTTCAAATGATTACCATAAAATGTTATCGTAAAGCATTATTTTAGGAAAAAAATAAATAATGAAGAATATGTATGTATGTGTTTATCTTCCTCGTATTATGAAAAAACGACGGTACTTAGAGAAATCGAATTTTTAATGTACATTGTCCTCCACCCGTACATGCGCAGTTTCGAAGTCCGAATATTGAACTTTGAATTTATTTTTCCTTTATTTCATATTTTGTACATATTTAAGGAAATTTTTTAAACAAGAACTTTTAAAGAATTGGAAGCACTGATTAAAATAAAACATTTTTATCTCCAGCGCGCCAAACTGTTGCCATTCGTCAAAATGCGGGACACGTATCTTTCAATTTTCATCCGTAAATTCGGCTATTGAAAGCAATGTGTTGCCGCTGTCGCTTATTATATCCACGCCCAGTATGTGCCATTCGGTAAAGCATAAGATATTTATTTAACTTTTGAATTTAATCAGTCTGTTACTCAGTAACAAACCAAGGGAACGAAACGCAGTTTTTAAAAATACTTTTTATACATTTTAAATTGACTAATTTAAATAAAAATGCGTTTAAATCATTAGATATCTAATTAGAAATATTAAATGTTTTTATGAAATTTAAAAAAATGTGTTAGCAGGAATGAGTCGAACGGCAAACTGGCAATCTACGCGAGAGCATAAAAAAACTTTCGTCGTTAATTCAATAATTATAGATTTTCTTTCTTTTTATATTGATTATAAGATATTGATTGTAAGATAAGTTGGTATCTTACAACGCCGACTGATTGCGTTGAAAGAAAGCCGCCGTTAGAGAGCGCAAAGCTGAGAAGAGCTAAGCTGGATGTACGTATGTAAATAATTAGTTCTTACAACAAACTAAAAGTAATAAAATGTGTGACATTTTCATGAGTCATAGAAAAGAGATTACATAACCAATCTAACCAATATAATTTTTACAGTTAACAAATTTTTAATGTTACCGAATAACCGTCGGTGGCAGATCATATTCACAATGATTCCCTCTACAGTGCCTTCCCAGAATTATGACAATATCCCACATAGAATGTTTTCAATAACAAACAATTCATACTGACTGGTTTAACATCTACTTGTGAATCTAAGAAATTCTTAGTGGCTCAAATACTTCATATCATTACTAAAACCCTTTTGGAAGGATCAATTCATATTTTTCAGTTATTGGTTTCGAATTAAGTCCAATATATTTATCTTACCATATGGGCAACAGCAGAAGAAAGCTGGGAGAATATGATTTTGGCATCATTTTCTGGTATTCGACCATCATTTGCAATCCTGTGGAACAATTCTCCTCCTTCTGCGAATTCCATAGCTAAAAACATCTTTGCAGGCGTTTCTATGACTTCATACAATCTGATAATGTGTGGATGCTGAATGGATTCCATTGCGGACACTTCCTTGCTGAGCATTTGTTTGTTCTTCGTTTGAAGCTTAGTTTTGTCAATGATCTTGACGGCCACTTTTTCTGCAATAAAAAGTTCATACACAATTATAAACAAAGTAACTCAAGTGTTATTTCTACAACTATTGATCCGAATAAGTGACTGTGTAGTTAAACGCTTTGCATCAAGGATTTTTTTGGATCTTTATCATCTTTGTTGTTGTCTTGTCCATATCACATGGAACAGTGGTTGCCAGAGCCTACTCCGAAGAGAGGTTGGACTTCTAATTTCCACCCCCAGTTAAAGAGAGCCCACCTCTCTACCCGTCCACCAATCCACACGAGAGGACTTTCAGCTCCTTGTATATTTGCCATGCCGCACCGACACTATACACTTACAAACACCCATGTCTTCTCCGGGATTCGAACCCTGGCCCTTCCGTACCGTAGTAGGCTTTTCTAACCACTATACCGTTTGGGCGACGACTTACCATCTTTAAAAAATATAATTATTACATTTCTAAAAGAATCGGCCGCTAATTTATAATGTCTTGCCCTGTTCATTTCAGATGTGGAAACGTTAATACATTTTCCTCCACAAGTAAAAAAAAAAAATCTTCCAATTGCAAACGATAATTCTTTCGATGTATTTTCATTTAAAATTAAGCATTATAACAAGAAACATTGGCTAAAAAAGCATTTAAACAAAAATTTAGATGGTCCAAATTATTGTGCGATTTACCTTTTGAACTTATTTTATCACAAGGAATATTTTGATGATATTTATTTTATAATAGGCAAATAATATATTTAGAAAAAATCTAAGTCTGTTGTAAGATTCGATTAAAAGCGCCAAGAAAAGAGAAATTTCACCAACTTGTAGAAACACGCACTGAAAAACGAGCTAAGCGTCCCCAAAAAGGAAACAGGAGGCAGTTGGGAGTTGAGATGAAGCAGTACTACCCGTCAATGTTTTAATACGTGAAACTTGTAATATTTTTGTATGTCGTAAATAAAAAAAAAGGTTCTTGTGAAGCATCAGCTATCTTTTTATCGTGAGTTTTACGGACTTTATTTCGGGTGTCTTCGGCACTGAGCAGAAAACCAGAATGAAAAGTGTTCAAAGTATTCCGGTTCAAATTCATAACAAGATCACCAAATTCGTAGTTTTGTGTTTCAATATTTAGTACAAGAGCTATACCAATAAGCTTAAAAAATACAAGTGTTCGAAAACAAATGTGATACAATATATGTTTTTTTTTATTATTCAAATGAGGAAGTAGTATAATCATATCAGCAAATATAAAGGCTTTGTACCTTTCGTTAGATAATGAACTGCCATCTTTACTTTCGAAAAATTTCCTTTCCCAACATCTCTGTAAAGCCTGTAGAAGCCAATACGAGTGCCAAGGGCTATTTCTTTTTTCCAGCGTTCATCATGTGACAACTTCTCCATCGCTTCTTGGTATGCAGATTTTTCTTCATTAGCTGTCGTGACGGACGAGGACGAAGATATCGTACTCTCGTCAGATACCGATCGGCGAGGTCTCCTGAATTTGGCAGGTTGAGTACTTACATATCTTGATTCAATCGGGATCTGAAATGGGCAAGATATTATTTCAATTCATGCATTAATATTTCCTATAAGGAAAAATAAATAAATAAATTAAGAAAAAAGTCTGAAGGGATTCAGATTTTAACATACCAGAGGATTTGTTAAAGTATTTTATCCTCTCGCTGAGCTCTCAGTTTATCAATCTAATCATGGACTAGGTGCTCCTTACCAGACATTTTTTTTTTTTTTTTGTCTTTTTAACTTTGTTATTAAACATGACATTGTTCGCATTTCGCCACATAAAATTCAACAGCAAACTCGCAAAATATTTAAAAACAGCATATCTTGAGTCTTGGTAAAATGTAAAGTGTTGGCATACTTTTTTTTATTTATTTGCTATATTATTTTGTTCAATAATACATGGCGATAATGTTTGGTGGCAACATTCCTTCCGTTGCTATATAATTTTTTATACTTTTTCTTTAAAAATAATACATGGCAATAACATTTGGATACAACATCCTTTTATTTGGAAAGTGATGCGGGCAAAAATATGAGGATTCAGACTGATGACACCCCTGGTGCTAATTGGGCAGAAAACACAACTGATGCTAATTACAGATGATAATTACTCTCTTGGTGCTAATTAAAGAAAAAAAATCTGAAAAGATTCAGTTTTAACATCGCACCAGAGGGTATTTTAAGGATTATATGTAGTTTATGCTCTCGCTGACCTCGTACTTTATCAATCTGCTTTTGGACTCACACAACGTTTTTCATCTTTTTAACTTTAGATATTGCTGTCTTTGTACTTACGCCACATACACTGACGAGCCAAAATGTTATGACCATTCCCATATTTTTCAATGAACTCATCTGGGTGACATGGACGACACTTAATTAAGTGGAAACGGTATTTAACTGCTGCTACAGAAGGTAAAGAATCATTCTTTCACTTACTTTTGGAAGTGATGGGAAAGTCTGCTGATCTAAGTGAATTCTATAGAGGGCAGACTGTAATGGCCCGAAGACTAGGAACCAGTATCTCCGAAACTGCATGACTGGTAGGTTGTTCACGATCTGCCGTTGTTAGTATTTATGCAAAGTGGCGCTGAAACTAGCAGTACATGCCAAGGTGCTTGACGCCCACGCCGTCTAACATTACGCAGAAAAAGGACGTCGGAGACTGTCGCGCTTTGTACAGCAAAACTGGTCAGACACAGTACTTAAATTTATCCCTGAGTCATTTATCCCTGGGTCAGACAGCGGCTCAGCTGACAGCCCAATACAATAAAGGTCCAAATGAATGGGTTTCGGAACGCACAGTTCAGCGGACACTGTTGGATATGGGAATGCGCAGTAAACGTGCCACTCGTGTGGCTCTGTTGACCAAGTGTCATTGTTAACTACGCCTACAGTGGGCCTGGGAACATCGAGACTGCTCCATGGATAAGTGAAAGACAGTTGCCTGGCTAGATTAATCACGATTTCTCCTTTATCATTTCGCTGATAGGGGCAGGGTACGCAATCTTCCAGGCGCCCAGTTGCTTTCTCCTGTAGAACAGGTCATACACAACCTGGTATGCAGATAATATGCTTTGAAAGACGTTCTTCTGGACGGCTCTGGGACTCTTATTTGTGGCAGAACGCAGGATGAAAGCTTCGGACTATCTGAACATAACTGCGGTTCATTTGCACCCTTACATGGCGTATGTCTTCCCAAATGGAAATGGAATCTTCCAGCAGAACAACGCCCCATGTCACAAGGCTCGAATTTTGTTGGACTGTTTCTAGGAGAGTAGGGATGAATTCCAATTAATGGCCTGGCCACTTAACTTGCTGCCCGATAGAGCACATTTGGGATGTCATAGAACGGCAGCTCATAACTGAAACACCACAATGTTGGAATATCTCGACTTTGCGTGACCGCTACTTAGACATTTGGTACAACGTATCTCCAGTCATCTACTAAAATCTTGTGGCATCCATACTAAGGCGAGTTGCAGCTGTTTTGGAAGTCAAAGGTCGCCAAACGCGTTATATAGTAGGTAGTCATAATGTTTCGGCTCTTCAGTGTAAAATTCAGCAGTAAAATCACAAGATCTTTAGAATTCCCGATACAGCGTTATTGTTCCCATATATTTTTAGCACAGAAGGGTCATTAGTGTCGGACCTCACATATGCTGTCGATTTCACTTTTGAAATAAATAGCTACTGTTTAAAATTGTTACTATAAAATGAAAAAATATATAATAATGCTTTTAATAAATCCTTAATGGGCTGAACTAGTAATTGATGAAACAGATCAAGAACTGCGTTAATTATTTTAAATCGCTTAATTTGTTAATTAGAAACAGACAGACTAAATTTTAAAGTTACCTTATGCTTCACCAAATGGTAATAAACCGCGTGGAAGATATAACTATGTCATATCTGTGAGTGGCAACACATTTCTTTTATTAAATTTGAAAGACAAATATCTTATGCTTTGCCGACTGCAACAAGTTTGTAAAAAGAAAGTTGCAGAAAAGCGAGAGTTAAGACTAATACCACCTCTTGTACTACACCCAGAATTCTAAAGATATGCTGTTTTTAAATATTGCTACGAATTTTGCACTTAGATAGGCAATTTTAGTAGAATTATAAGTAAAATTGTTGCATTTTTCTGTACAATGTAGCGCGAGAAACCTATGTCGAAAAAGTAAGAATACAGGGGCACGTGCATTTAACATTGAATAAATGGGTATCTCGGTAATTTGTATTGAAAATTATAAATGTAATTGACCACTGTGTTAGCTGTAACCGTAATTTCACTTTTAAAGCGAAATAACTTAAATTATTTATTTAAGAAAACGCTTTTCCCATCTAACAGCACTGGAGAAAAAAACACAGCAATGAAGAAAAAAGTTCGCACTAAGATTACAATATTTTGAACTTTGTTTTGAAGATTGTATAAACTGCCAAAATTCAAAAGGACTGTCTTACCACGTTCCTGTTTCGATTTCCCTAGCAAAAAAGGAAATAAAACACTGAAATACTTCTGTCTTAACAAGGAATTCTTTCTTATGAATCTCACGTGATCATAATTTAATTATAGTCGTAATTTGTATTCAAAATTTTAGACGGAATAAAAATAAATGTGTTAAAAGCTGTTGATATTACGTGAAGATTTCTTTGAATATTCTGTTAGTGTAGAAACTTTTTTCCCCCACAGTATAATTTCCATGTGGCAATTTAGAATCTAATTATTCTTCATCCGCCTCAACGACTCATCTGACTAAATCCTATAAAATAAAGTTTCACGCCAAAAATGCCGTTTCTAAATTTGTGTCGCCCAGGTCGGGCTACCCCTTCCAGCTATGCCGCTGGGTAAATTATTAAGAGGCAATCAGGTGTAACTTTACAATATATAACTGAAAATGGTCTTAGATTGATACTACAGCTTTATAAATTTTCTGATTTTCTGTAGTATTAAATCTGTCTAACCGGTATAATTTTTAGGTACTATTCGGTTTTGAGGGCTGTAAAAAACCGCCAAACTATTGTTGATGCCAATGCTACCAAAAATAATTGCGGCAACCCTAATAATTGCGGCAAGAAAGGAAGTATAATAGTAAATAACTATTTAAGATTGATGTTTTAATTTAGATGAAAAGTTAATTTCATATAATACTTTTGATGTACGTGTGAGTAACACGTGCATACGAAAATATCCCTAACATTAACTAGGAAAGCCGAAATCTTAGTTAAGATAGACATGTTACAATTAATAATCAAATTTAATAAGGAAAAGTAACAGTTGCCGGATACATTATAACGGCTTAAGAAATTCAGAGCACAGTACAGATGCGAGTACACAAGATCACATATTTCGGCGAAGCAGAGACGCACACATTTGTTGAAGTAGTTCCACTTGACTGCCGGGGAAAAATCTTCTCTCTCCGTCAGCCTGTAGGTTTGCCAAACGGGTTTACTGTTTCGTCAATTGGCGCTTTTCTGTACAGTTTTTAAGTCCGTATCGCCTGTTTGGCGCTGCCGCTGCATACTCCCTCCGCAGTGTCAACGAAATGTGACATACCGATGCGGGGGTCGGATTAATCGTCCAGAACGGGTGATACAATTGTCCGAAGTTTTTTTCACAGTCTTGGAAGCAACTTGAGAAAAGTCCATGGTTACAAAAGCGGGTTTCAGTCTATCTATGGAGATCGTTTGCTTAGTCCCTTTTATTTCGAGATCAAACGTTTTATCTCGTCTTTCTAGCACCTTAAATGGTCCATCGTAAGGAGTTTGAAGTGGTTTTCTAACTCCGTCGTGTCGAACAAACACATATGTGGACTTGTGAAGGCGTGGATGAATGAAACATGTTCGCTGGCCGTGGCTAGAAGTCGTGGTCGGGCGGACACTGGCAAAGTGAGATTTTAAATCCTCCACAAACTGTTTGGGGGACGCATCCGGAGGTGTCGGATTGAAAAATTCTCCTGGGAGACGGATAGTCTTTCCATACACCAGTTCAGAAGTGGTTGCTCCTATGTCCTCTTTGAGAGCGGCGCGGAAACCCATCAGCAGCGTTGGAAGGGCAGCCACCCAGTCACTGGTATCGTGCGCTTTTAAGGCAGCTTTCAAAGGACGGTGGAATTCCTCGATCAGTCCATTCGCCTGTGGGTGGTACGGAGACGTCCTGATCCTCTTGATTCCCAATAATTCGGAAAGGGCTCGAAATAAGCCGCTTTCAAACTGTCGCCCTTGGTCGGTAGTAATAACAGTCGGACAACCAAATCGAGTAATCCAGTGGTCATAGAAAGCCTGTGCTACTGTGCGTGCTGTTATGTCTGGTATGGGTACTGCTTCGGGCCATCTAGTAAATCTATCTATCATAGTTAGACAGTAATAATTATTTTGAGAAGGAGGTAGGGGACCAACAAGGTCAAGGTGGACGTGATCAAACCTCTGTGATTGGTCTGGAAACTTCATTAACGGGGTTCTAGTATGCCTGCTTACTTTTGCTTTCTGGCACGGAATGCACTGCCGTGCCCATTTCGCGCAATCATTGCGGATGGAAGACCAAACAAACCGTGAACATACTAACTTTGTTGATGCGCGAATGCCGGGGTGAGACAAATTGTGCAAGGTGGCAAAAACTTTCTCACGGAATGCCGGAGGAATGTAAGGACGGGCGTTACCTGTTGACACATCGCAATATATCGGTAAGCTACAATTCGGTAAGGTAACTTTTTTGAGATGTAGAACTTTTGACTCTTTAAGCAATGTTTGTAATTCTGGGTCGATTTCTTGCATTTTAGCGATTTTTTCATAGTCGATAAGGTTAGGCATGCTTATTGCTTCTATACGCGAAAGTACGTCGGCAGCGATATTCTCCGAACCTTTTATATGGCGAATTTCAGTGGTGAATTGTGAGATAAAGTCTAACTGCCTAGCCTGACGAGGTGAACACTTATCCAAACGCTGTCGGAATGCATACGTGAGCGGTTTGTGATCGGTGATTAAAGAAAAGTTCCGTGCTTCCAACATATGCTTAAAATGCCTAATAGCAGCATAAGCTGCCAATAGCTCTCGATCATACGCACTATAGTTCCTTTCCGCCTGCGAAAGCTTTCGTGAGAAAAATGCGAGAGGCTGTAAATTTCTATCAACTATTTGTGATAGCGTTCCACCGATCGCGAAGTCTGACGCATCAACCTGTAAAACCAACTGGGCATCTTTCTTCGGGTGTGCCAAAAGAACAGCATTAGCGATTAGCTGTTTGCACTTTTGAAATTCACTCCGCGCTTCCTCAGACAAATTCAGGATTGTCTTATCATTTTTCTTAGCCCCTTTTAAATACGAAGTTAAATGTATTTGATTCTGGGCTACGTTGGGTAAAAATCGACGGTAAAAATTTAAAAATCCTAAAAATCTCTGCAAATCTTTTACCGTTTTAGGAAGTGGGTAGTTAAGTATCGGTTCCACTTTGTTCGTCAGAGGCTTGGTACCATCTTTATTGATTATATGGCCTAAAAAAGATATTTCCGGAACGCCGAAAACACATTTCGAAGCGTTAATTGTCAATCCATATGAAGTTAATCTTTCAAAAACAGTACGTAGGTGAGATTTATGCTCATCTTCCGTATCACTAAATATCAAAATATCATCTGAGTAGGCGTAGGCGAATTTTAGATCTCCAAGAATTTCGAGTTTCGAATTTCGTTCATAAACCTTTGAAAGGTTTGAGCTGCTCCGCACAGTCCGAAATTTAAAAACGGAAATTCGAAAAGACCAAAGGGGGTGCAAACTGCAGTTTTCGGTATATAATCTGGATGGACTGGTATATGATGATATGCCCGAACGATATCAATTTTTGAAAAAATTGTCTTTCCGCTAAGCGTATTATTAAAGTCTTGTAAATGCGGGATAGGGTATCTGTCGGGTTCGGTGCACGCGTTTAGTTTTCGGTAGTCTCCTACTGGCCGTATGTCGCCCGAACTTTTAGAAACTACATGAAGAGGTGATGACCATGCTGATTTTGATGGTCTACAAATACCTTGATCTATCATAAATTGAAATTCTTTTTTTTACTGCTTCGTATAACTTAGGGCTTAACCTACGCGGTTTACTGTGCACAGGAGGACCGTTTGTTTCGATGTAATGAACCGTACTATGCTTTACTCTACCCGAATCGGATTTTAACTTCAGTACTTCCGGAAAGTCTTTCAAGATTCTGTGATATGGTGAATCACCAGATATTAACTTCTGGTAATCTAAAAATAATTTTTAGAATCGGAAAGAGAACCAATACGAGTTAATTTCGTAGTATTATCGATAAGCCTACCTCGTTTTAAATCGATTAAAAGATCAAAATGCCTTAAAAAGTCGGCTCCTATTATAGGCACTGGTACATCGGCGATTAAAAACTTCCAAGAAAAGTTTCGTCTAAGTCCTAAATTCACAGTTAACAATTTTGTTCCATACGTAGAAATTCTGGAATTATTCGCGGCAAATAATTGAAGCGAATCAGGATGCATTTTCTTAAACTTAGAAGTCGGTGTCACACATGAAACATCCGAGCCCGAATCAATCAAAAAGTTTAAATTTAGTCTGTTATCGTAAACATGTAAACGACATGAATGCGCGACTGCCGATGAATTTCGATCGACAGCCGCTACTGCTAGTTTTCCTGGGCCGTAGTGTTCTGAGAAAAGGAACAAGGTGCTCGACATTTTCGTGCATTATTACCGAATCGCGAATGAAAATAACAATAATTGTTCACTCGCTCTCGGGAATGCCCACGCGAAAAACTACGTGCTTTGTTATGTTGATCCCGGGGGAAATTATTCCTCGTTTTTCCGCGGGAGAGTCGCTCGACTTGTTTACTTAGGGCAAAGATTTCACTCCTTAAGGCCTTAAGCTCCTCGAGGGGGGCACCAGAATCGTTAGGGTTTCTGAGGGAACTCGCCGAAGCTGCCTGGACCGCGAACACGCTGTTGTTCGTTGGCGTGCGCACTTCAGCTATCTTATCAGCCATTTTTGCTAAGTTGTCTAAGGATTCCGAACTTATTGATAAAATGGCATGCACCTCGGAAGGTAACCTTTGCAGCCATAATGATTTTAAAAATTCGTCAGTTATACAGTTTCCACCTAATTCTCTCATTTTTTCTCAATAAGTGAGATGGTTTGTCGTCCCCTAAATGTAATTCAGAAATAAGTCTGCGTATTTGCTCGCTTTCCGAATCTGAGAATTCTACTATTAACCTAGCTTTAAGGGCATCATATTTAGCCGTCGCTGGGGGATTAAATAAAATATCTGATACTGCGGAAAGAGTTTCAGGGTCTATCGAAGAAACCACGTGGTTGTATTTTGTACTATCGCTACTAATCTTCGCTAAAGCAAAGTTACTTTCAACTTGAATAAACCAAAGTTTAACATTCTTTTTCCATAACGGGGGAATTTTAACTGCCACGTGTGAGATTTGTGGCTCCTGAACCGCCATATTCGATTCCTCGTTGGTTTGGCCTTCCGATCCTGGCATGGTTGCCAATTATAAATATATCGTAAATCGTAAACTTAATGTTTTGCACTATACCTTATCAAAACAGTATCAATTTAGAATAAAATAATGAAGACATTCAATATCTCAATAAAAGTGTGAGCACGAATATTACCCAAAGATCAATTTTAAACAATCAATAATTAAATTAAAACTATAATTTTGGAGCAAAACATATCACAAAAACATAATTAAGACCAATCACAGATAATTAAAAAAAATTGACCACATACCTGTAAATCCTCCTTAAGTGTGATAAACCACGTGTAATCCGTACGATAAAATGAGGAGGAAATAAATAGGGTTGAGCCTTTATCAGTCATAAGGAAGAGCATTGGCATCAAAATAAGGCATATTTTTAGTTTTTAAACAAAGATTGAGACAGATAGTCATTAGGGATCGAAACAGAAGGAGCGAGGGACAGGGTCACCAATGATGTACGTGTGAGTAACACGTGCATACGAAAATATCCCTAACATTAACTAGGAAAGTCGAAATCTTAGTTAAGATAGACATGTTACAATTAATAATCAAATTTAATAAGGAAAAGTAACAGTTACCGGATACATTATAACGGCTTAAGAAATTCAGAGCACAGTACAGATGCGAGTACACAAGATCACATATTTCGGCGAAGCAGAGACGCACACATTTGTTGAAGTAGTTCCACTTGACTGCCGGGGAAAAATCTTCTCTCTCCGTCAGCCTGTAGGTTTGCCAAACGGGTTTACTGTTTCGCCAATTGGCGGTTTTCTGTACAGTTTTTAAGTCCGTATCGCCTGTTTGGCGCTGCCGCTGCACTTTTTTATTATTATAATTTATGTGAAAAAAGCTAAACATGACTGAATGGAAGCATAAGAGTAAATAACTATTTCAGATCATTATTATAATTTATATAAAAATTGCTAAACATAACTGAATGGATGCCTGCATCGCTATTTCGCTACCGACTTATCGCTAAAGCATAATTTTATCTCGTTGGTTGTTCAAACGTAATTTTCTATAATGAATGATGCCTTTTCTTTGAAAATATTCTCGGTAAAGTGCAGAATCGCTCACTTATTTGTTTGCCGTTTTTTACAAGTGTAAAAACAATCGGATTTTTGCCAATTTTCTTTACTTTTTAAGTGAAAATAGGTCGATGTGTACATACATAAAGTCAAGGGTGTGCGCAGTGCCATTTTTGTGCAATTCTAGGATTTTTTTTAAAGTCAAAATAGGTCGATGTGCACATGGATACCGAGTATGTGCAATTCATAAAAATGCGTCAAGCAGCGGATGATTCTGCACTTTACCCAAAATTCTATTGCCGAGTTTTCGTCATGGGCAATTCCCAAATTGTTAAATCCATAGGATATCAAAAAAGGATTTAAAATCAAAAAAGGATTTAAAAATTAAACTAGTATTTCAATGGCGTCTTAAGAAATATATAACTACATAAACTTACGCAATCTGAAATCAGCGCGTACGCTAGATTTGGCGCGCTGTTAAATGGGCGCGTTTGCTAGATTTGGCGCTTTTGCGCGTACATTTTCGCTGCAATTTTTTTACGGCCCTCGAAACCGAATAGTAACAATTTTTATTTAAATAAATTATATATTCATTTAGATATTTACGAGATTATTAGACACACTGAACACTGATTTCTTACTTGTCCATGAAAGGTTTTTCTCCTGGTTAAGACAGCCGTTCTTTTACGATGAAGGGGTATTGTTCCATTACTCGATGCATCTCCATTCACATCTTTCGTTACATTGCCATTGTTAAGCTCGGGAACTCTACCATTTGAAGTATAAATCTTTCTTCTGCTCCAGTAAGGCTGCGATTTTACTTCAGGCACAGACATACTGAAAGAAATATGCAAATAATCCAAACATTGTCTGCATATGTAACAGAAAATGAAAAGAAAAGAAATTGTTATGTTCCCCGATTTCGATTTTTACATCATATAGAGAATGTTTAAACGTTTTTAGAATGAAATCGATAAAGAATTAAAAAAAAGAAAATATTAGAAATAATAAATGAGAATATATTGCTTTCTTTTCAAACGAAGTATTTTCAATGTGTCCCATAGCAATAAGCTCTGTGATTAAGACTACTTAATGCTAAGAGTTCTACCCTGTTTGATTCCTCGCCAACGTGCTGGCTGCATTGTTGGCTTCTGCAGTTTTCCATATCTGGATGACTATGAAGCAATTTCCCCTAGTAAAGTCTCCTCAAAGCCATCCCTCGCGCCAGGCATTTAACCCTCCTTTTATTTGCTTTTTTTCAAATAACCTAACCTTCACTCAAACAAATCAGTTATGGCATGAAATTTGAAAGAAATTAATTTAAATAACTTTTACAAATCTCTCGATTGGGTATACACTAGAAATTAAAGAATTCACACACACACAGATACACTAAAAACAAATATTAAACTGAAAGATTTCAGACTTTTTACTAAGCCCAAAGGACAACAGAGCCTAATTAAGCCACAGAGCCCCTAACCGTACGAGGGGGGCGGGCTGCTCTGCACAAGCAAACAAAGATCAATGTCAGAGCATGTCAAAAAATTGCTTTGGATCTCAATAGCAGAAAAACATTTATGTATACAGTATCATGTGGAATGCTTCATTTATGTATAGCATATATTTCTCTCACTGCATTTGTATTTTAGTTTCAAACAGCGTTACAATAATAACAAAACGATCTGCCAGGATAGTGGTTAGTGACTACCGTACCGAAGGGCTCGCGTTTGAATCCCGGAGAAGGCATGACTGTTTGTAAATGCATAGTGTCTGTGCGATATGGGGGCATTCAAAATATGCGGCGAATCGAAAGTTCTCTCGAGAGGATGATGGTAAGGGGAAGAGGGGTGGAAAACCCTCGGACCCTTTTCTCCGGGGTGCTCGCTCTGCTTCAAAATTAGGGTGGAGCTGAACAAAGTCGTACTGTGAAATAAGCAACGACAGGCGCAATTTTGACTTTTTGCGATGAATTTTATGCGATGAACTCTTTGCGATTAATCTCAATTTTGATTCTTTACTATGAATTTCGTGGGTTTGTTCTGATTTCAGACAAGCAAGATTAGTCACAACTAACAATATAATCTTTATTTATTATTGGAAATGCTCGTTTCGTATACAAGCAAAGTTTTAAAACTGTTTAATGACGTATACAGCAGTACCACTGTGTTCCACAAATCTTAGTACTGAAAAAAGATGTGCGGATCGCTCTGACCAACAAATCCTCTAAAAGCCTTATAGGGAATATAGTAGCTAGAGCTAGCTGTTTTTAACATGCATTGTTATGGCCAAAAGATAGTATTTAGCACACTTTGAGGGTATAATAATAAGATATCCCGCAGCTTCTCATCGATAGGGTCAGATTTACAAACCTGAAGACTGGGACAAAACTTGTTACGAAAGCTTCCCTCCTAATTTTGTTCACCACTGTAGGTAATATTAATGCAAATAAAAATAAAGTTCAAAAGATTTAATAAAATAGCCTTGTAATTAAACAGTTTTTATTTATAGTTAATTAAACAACTTCGAAGTTAATTAACAAATTTTCTTGCAAGGTCTTAATTTCCTATTTCTTTAATTCTCATTTTGCATTTTTTTTGCCTTTATTGGATATTTTGAAACTTATTAGTATTGAATTTCACTCTTTCTGTGTCTTTGTCTAGAATGGATTCTAAATTTCTTACTTTTTGTCTCTCTATATATGCATATATGTATGTACAATTATTTTAGGCAGCTAGCCATGCAATCGGTTTCTTTGAATAAAATACGGAAGGCATTATGGGGTTTAATACTTAATTAAAAAATAATACAGATTAAATAGAGATAATACAGATAAAATTAATAAAAAAACACTGAAATATGCTCTCAATAGATCCAAAACATATGCTGAACTTCAGGAAGTATGCAATTTCTTTTACTCAAAAGTGAAAGGAAGTAGAAAAAGTCGCTTTAAAAAGTAAATTCGAACACTTAAATTCAAGTATGATATCGAAATATTACTTACCAATTTGATTTAAGGTGTCAGATATCTTTATATATCCACACAAATGGAACTTTTAAATGCTTATATATTAAATGCGATTTTTACATGCATTTTAAAACATATTCCATGTGGAAATTTGCTCTAGAAACAAAGTTATGGTAAAAAACAATTCTACACTTTTACTGTTTAAAAAACCAGATGGTTTGTTTTATATTTGCATTTCAGCTAAATCTTTGCATTCCTTCAATAACATGCATACAACACTTTTATATACAGTTTTAAATAATATAATTATTGTAATGATAGAAAGGTTAACTTAGTAGTCTTCTATCAATATACTTAAACTTTTTAAGAAAGTAATGAGCCGACAGACCCCAAGATAATTTTATTTTTTAATTAAGATTTCATATATATGTAATTTTTCTGCTACTTTCTGATTTCTCTGAACTAGTCTATTAGAATTTTTTAAATATTATTTGTTCAATTGTGTAAACACTATTTTCTGTAAAAAATGAAAAATTAATGTGCTTGTGACACACAAGCTTTAAGAACTATAACTAAACTTAAATTCGCATGAAAATTTCGACTCCTGAATTTTTACTATCTCAATTAAAATTATGATGATTATGCGAAATTTCTTTGATACCGTTCGTCAGTTCAGGAAATTTTGATCAAATGTTTAAGTCCTATACAAGTGTAATAAAACTTACTGTCATGAAATATTACATTAAAAACATTTTACAAATAATCTTTAATTTTATGTTAAAAATATTTTTTTTTGGAGTCCCAAAACAAATTAAAAAAGTGTAGTTCCGTTTTTCTGAAAGTAGGTCATTTTGGTTATACATTATTATTATTTTTTTTTAATTTAGAAAAAGCGAATCTGCTAAAAATAGTGATTTGTTTATCGAGAATCTTCCAGTTTATCCGGTACACGTTACAATTACATCCTAGTAATAAAAAAGATATTTTGTTTTCATTCCATTTAAAATATTTCAATATCTGAAAAATAATAAATACAACATAAAGGTTATCAAAGTAAGTGTACAAAATTTTGAGATCATAAACCAGGTAATTATAAAGATATTGAGCTTTAAAATGCGTAATAATTTTGATTTATTTTTAGCTTTCAAAAATACCTGACCTATTAAATAAATTTAAGTGAAAGCATAGATAATATTTCTGCTCGCGAAACTCTTTCGCTTTAGTTTTAAAACTATCGTCCGGCGTTTTAACTCGGTTCACTATAAAATACATTCTCGAATGTTTATAATTTAATTTAGCAAATAATTAATATTATATATCTTGCTAATCAGTTAAAAGAAAAGTATAAATGATTTGAACAAGGTTTCTCAGTTCTGTGATATTTTTAAAATATTCAGATTTAGTTTTAGTTTAAATTTAGAAAATAATTTTTGGTACACACAAAAATTACTTTTTATATTATTATTACTTTTACGATTTTTTTAAATACTATGAAAATATACTACTTACACTTCAGTAGCCATCGCCTTTCTACCAATTTTAGTAACTTAAAGCATATTCTCCTCATAAATAGAAAATGCGATTTAACAGAGACAAAAGTATGTACGTGACGAACGCAGAAAAGATTGGCAACAACTTCAGCGATACTCTAACATCATTCACACATCGGACGAAATCCCTCTATGACCGTTCTACTTCCTGATTGGTGGGAAAACTCTTCGCATTTATCGATTTTGCGGGTATTTGGATGCGCAACAGTTTTTCAGGTAATACATTCACGATGATTAAAAAAAAAGTGAAATAAAGTAAGCAAGTTTAATTCTGGTTGATGTCTCTCATAACCGTGATGCAAAGATTTCGAATATATTTTGATAGAGAAAAATGTTGCTCACTTCTTTTATTATTGGTCTTTAGACGTTCATTTGCTGCGTCAAGAGAACTTTGTAATTTACGCGGCCAGGCATCTAAAATAGTTATTACGAAAAAGGAAACATATGTAATGATTTTAATGTGTCTTACTGAGTAATTTCTTAAAAATATTTAATATTTCTAATTAGATATCACGTGATTAAAATGCATCTTCATTTAATTCAATCTGATTAAAAAGCAGAAAAAGTATCCCTCAGGACTGCCTTTATTGCTCTTAAATCGCATAGTTTGTAAATTTATTACAGTTAAGTTCGAAAGCTAAATATCTGTGGCTTTGAATGGCAACATGCGAGTGGAAGATAGAAGTCAACAATTGCTTTTCTATAGTTCAGTTTGTTTATTAAAATTTAAAGATATATATATTTTATTTTGTCGAATATTTTATTTTATTTTGTTTGTTTATTATTATAGTTTATTTTGTTTTTTTTGGGGGGGGAGGACAGTATTGCCACTGCTCACTTTCAAATCGCTGAATTTGTTAATCAAAAATTCATTAAATTCGAACAAAATCTAAAATAAATGAAAAACAAGTTCGAAATTCAAAATTCGGGTTCCGAGATGCCTATGTTCGTGTCGACGACTACATGGATTCGGTGGCTCTGAATGCCGTCATGAGAGAAACAAATAAACATTCAATACGTACATATTCTTCATTATTTAATTTTTTTTTTAGAAAAAATAAATGGCGATAGCATGTGGTGGCAACAATTTGAAAGCAATTTGAAGCAAGTTTTCTCCTAAAAGCTTTTCTATACTTCCTTTTATAAATGTTTTTATTTCTGTTATGCAATGGTATTCTAAATAACTAACTAGCTGCAAAGTATAATGAAATGTGTTATTTCAAACAGTTTTGCCACTGCTCGCTTTCATATCTCTGTGTTTAATAACCAGAAATTCATTAAATTTGTACAAAACCTGAAATAAATCAGAAACTAATTCGAAATTCAAAATTCGGGCATCGAGGTGCTCATGTTCGGGTGGAGGTATGGTATTCAAAATTGGGTGGCTCGAGGTGCGATCGTTTTTACTTCCTTGTACAAAGTAAAAAGTATAGTAATCGCGAAAATTTTCAGGCATCATATTTCAACGGAAATATCCATTTTGACCGCTATCGAATGCAATTTAACGATATTTTTGCGTGACATCTGTATGTAAGTACAGAATAAAAGACTCTTTTTCCCCCAAAAAATTATGAAACTGATTTAAAATGAATTCTGAAGAGAATTTTTCTGTAGCCACGTACGTATCTCGCAAAACTCAAAGACGAGTAGCCTCAGAACGTTGAAATTTTGTATATAGGACTGCTATAACATGTAGATGTGCCCCTCGTATTTTGGTTGCAATCGCCGCCTCAAACATACGTAAATGTATGTATATATATATCCCACTCTGTTAACCGGCTTAGTGATCTTAGTTTCTTTACTCTTATATGTTTGTAAGTTGTGCATTTTTTTTTTCCTTTAAAAATGATTGAATTATGTTGTTCTTATCTTCCAGTTAAGGTTTTTATGCCTTTAGCAAATCTGTATGCAATATTTTTAGAGTTATCAACAATTTTAAAGTTGTTTAAGTGCCGCTAAGCCTAATAATTTTTTTGATGGGGGCCATTGCTTGTTTACATTTGAAACAGCAGAATAGTGGATTTGTTGCCAATCTAGAGAAACTAAGCTTCGCAACAACAAACATAACGCCTTTTTTTATTATTGCGAATTAAATCATGTTTAATACATTCTGGAATTTATTCGAGGAAATAAGGGTTTAGAATTTACCTCGTAATTTTTAATACAGATATTTTGAATTTATATGTATTTTTTCCTTGTCGGGAAGTTAGAACTGAATTAAATGAATGAGAAATACTGAATCATCTGTAAAAAACTGTGTCTTTTTTGTTTTGTTTGCTTAATTTCTTTTATAATCTTTTTAGATTTATTCTAGTATTTGAACACATGTGGCAAAAATTAGATAATTCTTCAAATGATATAAATTTATATGCACTCCGATTTATAATATGATTTTGTACCTGATATAGCAAGTTTTGTGGACTGTATTTGTATATATTGTATTATATTCTGTATGCGACAGCTCTATGCGTAGTAGATAAGACAAACAATTGGAAACTTTCCATGACCGGTTCGAGTCCCGATAGAATTGTTTACGCACATATACCTGTTCAAAATTGTTTCTCATTTTGCAACTTATTTTTATGCTCTTCACTGTATTTATGCCAAATAGAATTTGCCTCAAGAAACTATCTCAAGGAAAATCTACTTCTTCAAAGTTATGCCATTGCTTTATCCCATGGCATCAGATGGCGCCACATGAACGTCACTCCAAAGATACGCAATTACCACGGAGTAGTCATTACTGGAGATTACTGAAGTCATCAGATGGCGTCGTACTTCTTTCTCTTATGAGATCCGCACCCAGTGCTTTAAGACTTTCCGCTTATTCGGATTTTTTTTTCCCCTCATCTTTATGCCATTAGAAACTTAAGAAATATAGACTAGTAAAAGCTTCAACAGGCCGCATGCCTTTTATTACGAAGCGATTAACGATACAAATGCGAAGTTCGAAAGGCGAGTATAACACTTGACGGTTCTTGTACGAATGCTATTTTTGTTTCGACGAGTTTGCACCAGTGGTAATTTTGATCTTGATTTGGTATACAAAAATACATGACGACATCTTTCATTTATATTTTATGAAAAAAAAAAATTATCACAGTAATACAGACACATCGCAACGGCGAACCAACAGTTACATAATGTAAACACATAAGAATTCTTTCGGCGCAACAGCGCCCTCTATACCATGAAAAGTTCTAACATACCCCACCTGTGCTCTGTTAAGAGTACACATCAATAATATATGTAGATATAATCACAAATCAATATGCACGAATCACAAATCAATTCTGAAAACTACATTGCAAATTAATACAATACATGACACAAACATATATTACATATAACTTTAAACTTCAAAAGGATATATAAATTGGACGGGTTTCGATAAAGTCCTTAAGAAGTACGAATCAAACAAGAACGCACATACCCATCCTACCTTTATAAACTTCTATAATTCCAATAGGCCATAAAAATTTTGATTTCGTCGACCCCTCCAGCAATACAACCTCACCCATTTTAAGATTCCTTTCAGGAAATGGATTTCGAAAAGCATGCGCAGACCTCAATTCGAGGAGATAATTCTGCTTCCACTTTTTCCAAATTTTTTTTCAAAAGATTAGTTTGATACAGTTTTCTTCTAGTCAAAGTCTGCCTGTACAATGGTTCATTCCTGAAAAGGTCGGCAAAATGTACAGGATAAGAAATATTTTCTTGCCCTGGAAACAAGAATTGGTCAGGTTTGAGAGCTTGTGGCTCTTTTATTTTATTGTGGACATAAGTAAGAGGTCTATGATTTAGAACTAACTCAATTTCTGATATAATAATCATCATTTCCTCAAAGTTAAGAAGATTCCTTCCAAGAATCTTTCTCAAAGGATCTTTGATACTTTTCATAAGCCTTTCATAAAAACCACCTCACCAACGCGCGTGAGGCGCAATATATTGCAAAGTTATGCCGTTTATTGATACGAAATCTTTCAATTTTGAATCTATTATAATTTTTGAAAATTCTTTAAGAATTTCATTAGTGGCTCTAAAGCTCTTAGCATTTTCGGAAATGATAAGTTTACAATTTCCTCTCCTAGCTAAAAATCTCCTTAATGACAAAATAAAATTTCTTGTTAACATATTTGTGATTAATTCTATGTGCACAGCTCTAGTCACACTGCATGTAAATAATGTTATGTAAGTCTTTTGAGGCGTATCCTTTCCTGATTTTATTAAAACTGGGCCAGTGAAATCTATGCCAGTTACAGTAAAAGGAGGATTTTCAGTAATTCTGTTTTTAGGTAGTTGGCTAGTTATTTGTTTAGCTGGATTCAGTTTATACTTTCGACAAATTAGGCAGTTACCTAATATTTTTTTTTTTATAATTTGTCTACCTCGAGGAATCCAAGTAGTGGTAGTGGTAGTGGTAGATTTATGGCGCAAAGCTCTATTGGCCATATGCGCCAAACACAGGATTCGTATTTCAGCATATAAAAGTATAAAAGAAAAAAGTCTAAAGCAACAGCACACTTTTAAAATCGAGGCAAGTAAAAAAGATAGTGAAATAGTGGGATGAAAATGTTGATTATGATTCAGATAATGAAATATGCAATATAGATACAAAATTTTAAAATATCTGATTCATTAAAATTCTAACATAAAATCTCAAGACAAAAATTCAAATTAAATAATAGAAACCTGTTTCTTTCAGGTAGTCAAACAAATTGGTATTGACCTCTCTTCCGATTAAACGGTCGAGAGGCAGGTCGCAGCTATTAAAATACTCCTCACGAAGACTATTAAAATATGGACATTCAGTTAAAATGTGATAGACTGAGAGACAAACATCACAGTTTGCCCAAACAGGCTCGTTTTCAGCTTTCAAAATGTAGTTATGTGTTACTGTAGTGTGACCAATTCTAAGGCGAGTCAAAAGAACTTGCTCCTTACGATTGCAAGTAGTATGCCAATGCTCTATTTTAGCCTTCACCCTTCTCAACTTGTTATGAATCTGAATGTCCCAAAGTTGTTGCCATTTATTTCTGATCTTCTCTTTGATGACACAACAGATATCTCTAAAAGGGATCAGACGGCCAGACGTTTCCACAGCAGATTTTGCTGTGAAGTCTGCCAGCTCGTTGCCTTTTATTCCTGTATGTCCAGGGACCCAGCAGTACAAAATTTCATATCTACGACTTGTTAATTTAATATTTAGCTTCAGTACATCCACTATCACAGGATTCTCGGTGCTTGAAAAGGAATCTAAAGCTTTCAGTGCACTGTAGGAGTCTGTATATATAATGAAATTTCTATAACATAGCGTTGAGATGTACAAAAGCGCATAATAGATAGCAGTCAGTTCAGTGGTTAAGACCGAGGAGGCGTCGTGTAAACGTCTGCCGTCCAAATGGTCACCAATTATACAGGACATCCCAGCTTGACAAGTTGACTTAGATCCATCCGTATATATGGGAAGATAACTGCTGTAATTATGCCTGTGCTCAGCAAAAATTTGTCTGTACATGATGTCATTAGTGGTTGTTTTTCCGTAACTGTGGAAAATGTCAAGAAGCTGGATTTGTGAATTTTCCCAAGGCGGGATCTCAAAATGCTGTACTGCTTGTGGGGACATATCAGACAAGACGACGAACCCTGACATGAAAATAAAGCACACAGGATGGACGTGCTTCAAATAAAAGGTCACAGCTATCATCAAGTAAACACAGTTTATAAGGAGAGTCAGGTTGAGACAATATATTAAAATACTGTAAAAGAGACAACTCCTCACGCCTCAAACGGAGTGATGGCTCGTGACAGTCAACATAAAGGCTCTGCACAGGAGATGTCCTGAAGGCTCCAGAACAAATCCTCGGGCCCTGATGATGAACAGGATCTAGTTTTAACAACACTGAAGACCGAGCGGATCCGTAAAAAGCTGAGCCGTAGTCCAGTCTAAAGCGAACAAGAGCTCTGTAAATGCGAAGCATGGAGCAACGCTCTGCACCTCAGGAGGTGTTCGCCAGGGCTCTTAAAATATTTAAAACTTTGGTACACTTTTTTCTCAAGTTTAGAACATGAGGAAGAAAAGTCAATTTTCGGTCGAACATCACCCCTAAAAATTTTACAACTCCACCATGAAAAATTTTATTATTCTCTCTTATAATAATTAACTCTGTAAATTTAGACTGCTTTGGAAGAAGTACAGGATAAGCTTCATCTTTGTAAATAAATGCTCCTTCTTCTAATCTTCCTTTCATGCGCAATACACCCCAACTGTCGAGAAACGGGGCTAAATTCGAAAGTGGAGAGTTTTTAGGAAATGACTTACCGTCTTTAAGGTTCTGTAATTCTAAGTTAAACTCTATGTTTTGCTCATGTTTTATCCAGTCTATTTCAGCATTTTGAAGTTCTGCTGTGAGGGGACCTGCAACCGTTTGTCGTTTTTGAAGTTTATTAACAAACCGTTTAACTAGTGCAGTTACTCTTAGTACATTTAACAAACAACTGTATCTCCTTAAATCTAAAAAATAAATTTCGTTTGCACTGTACTTTCAAATTCCTTTTTTAGCTCTAAGTCTACGTCTGTAGATTTTAAGTTCTCTCTTTCAGTAGGCCAGTATTCAGGTGATTGGCTTAGCCACTGTGGACCATGCCACGAAAGATGGTTTGTAGCTAAATTTGCTGCAGAAATTCCTCTGGACAAGATATCTACAGGATTATCTTTCACAGGGCAAGGAGCCCAATTATTGGTATCTGATAAAGATTGAATTTATTCTATTCTATTTTTTTACGAAAGTTTTGTCTTTATTAGCTTGTCCCTTAATCCAAAATAACGTAATTATTGAGTCGGTTAAAAATAACTAGAAGTATTAAATTTAAGACATTTACTTACTTGATGGACTAATCTTGCGGACTATAAAGCTCCCATTAATTCCAGTCTTGGTAATGTAAGACCTTTCAGAGGAGCTACACGACTTTTAGAACAAATAAAAGTAATACTTATCCTTCCATCTTCAGATATAGCTCTTAAATACAACACAGTTCCATAGGCTAAAAGAGATGAATCCGAAAAAGAATGAATTTCAAATGAAATAAATTTACAGTTAAAATTTGAAAAATAACATCTAGGAATCTAGAGTTCTAATAAGTGTTCGAATTCCTTGCACCACAATTGCCACTTGTGATCCAGTGACGATGGAAGTTTGTCATCCCAGTCCATGTCATGACTCCACAGTTCTTGTAGAATGCACTTTAGCTTTATGACGAAAGGTCCAAGAAATCCGATAGGATCATAATACGACCCACTACTAGAAGAATAAACCTTTTTCAAGCAGTTAAGCAGTTCCGTTCTTGACACTTTGATAATTCTTTCACGTTGAAAGATATACTGTCCGCATCTGGATCCCAAAATAGACCCAACACTTTGGATGCCGAGTCAAGTCCCGTACTTGAGCTCTTTTCCTCATCATTGTCGAACTCAGCATCTTTCCACAGCTCACGCAGTTCCATGGAATTTGTTTTCCATTTTAGGTCTTAGGTCTTCGCTTATTCAATAGGTACACGACCCTGAAGTCTTTACCTATCTATAACTGTCCTTATTATGAAACTTAAAAGTGAAAAAAAATCCAAATATTGGAATAAACCTGTACACTTGAAGTGTTGAATGACATCCAATGTGGCAGTATGTAACAGTGGCATAATTTGGCCAAAATAGCGATTTAACGTCTGAAGCATAACTTTCACATCGTAAAAGAAATTTAACATAAAACTTTGGCATAATTTTCTCCTCGTAGGTACTACGGCTGAGTGTCTTCCTTCCTCCGTGTCTTGGAGCAACAGAATAGCGTGGGCATAATACGAGGGTTGGAACTTTAATAGTGGCAACTATTTATTTACAAGGAATACAAAAGTGATTCATGTCACCATGTTTTACAGTCCTTCAATATAGTCTCCAGCATTGTGTACAACCCGTTTCCAACGATGTGGAAGTCGCAGAATACCTGTAGCAGCGCCTGTTTTGTTGATAGTTTGAATGGACCGGTCTACTGCCGCAAGAATCTCAGGAACAGTTCGGAAGCGAGTGCCACGAAGTTGTTCCTTCATCTTAGGAATTAAGTCATAGTCACAAGGGTTTAGATCAGGGGAGTATGGTGGATGGTAAAGCACTGCCCAGCCCCATCGCTTGAACAAATCAGTCACAACTTGCGCTGCATGCGGCCGAGCATTGTCATGCCAAAATGAGAGGAGCGTTCTGCAGAAAGTGCCGCCGTTTTTTTCTCAAAGCAGGTCGGAGATTGTGCTCCAAAAATGAGCAGTAATACTGCGCAGTGACGGTCTACTGTGGGGGAACGGTATGCGTTAAGATGACACCATTACAGTCGTACACGAGAATCACCATAACTTTCACATTGCTGGGGTTCTGACGAAATTTCGAACGTTGTGGTGACCCTTCAGTTCTGGCTGGTGCGATCGGGCCCAAGTCTCATCCAGCATAATGATACGGCGTAAAAAAGCATCTTCTTCGCGCTCATAGCGCTCCAGGTGGGTTCCGGCACCATCGTATCGTAGCCATTTCTGCATGTCCATCAATTGATGTGGAACCCATCGTGAAGCAATTTTTCTCATGGACAGGCGTTCCTTCAGAATGTGCAACACAGTCGTATGCGCTAATCCTGTTTGTCCGGCCAGCTGACGAATCGTTTGGCGGCGATCACTGTCCATTAGTGCGGCAACAGCTTGCATGTCTGCATCGCTGACACTCGGACGACCTGGCCGCAGCATGTCTGCCACGTTTTGGCGTCCTTCATTGAATGCTTTCACCCATCTTGCTACGGTTCTCTAAGGCAATGCAGATTCCCCGCAAGCCCCCTGAAGCCCTTGATGATACTGTCATGCTGTACGACCTCTGGCACATTCAATTTTTATCCAACATCGTTGTTCTTGTTTTGAAAACATCCTGACAACACTTACTTTAGACCGCGAGCTAATACAAGGATTCGTTCTTCGCGTCACTCCGCATGCTCGTGACGTAGGCAGGACGAGTCTTTTTGCTGAGAGGTAAGGTAGGTATGTAGTTTACGTGTGGTATACGCGATATTCTTTGGTTTTGTTGCGTAGCGTTTTATCAGCTGTGTTGCCACTATTAAACTTCCAACCCTCGTAGTTGAGGCATATAACAGTAGTGGGCGGAGCATAGTTGCACTGACCAAACGTTGAAATTTTATACACATAATCCAAATCAAAGTCCTGCCTCCGGGGGCGCAAAGTCCATATCGCTTTGCAATAATTAAGTAAAGATAAATAAGAGTAAACAATGAAAAGTAGAAAAAACATTAAATTCACTATGTACTCGTACATCGATCACCATAATTCGTTATGGTGTATCATTCTTGGTCTTTTAAAGCGTTGAATGACTGTATAGTCATAATCTCCTATGCTACGTACAGCTTCATTTTCGTGATTATTACATTTGGTGTAGAAATCATGTGAGGCAATTAAGATCTCGCTATCTAATGGTTTGATTTTCATTCCACGATGTATTGCAGTGTTTCTTACAAACCACGGTGAGTCTGTGATAGTTCTAAGAAATTTATTTTGCAATCTTTGCAAAATCTGGAGATTTGATCTGGCTGTAGCGGCCCATGCTGGTGCTGCGTACAATTAAATCGATCTTATTGCTTGAAAACAGAGAATTCTCTTAGTATTTAGTTGTAATTTTGAATGTCTCCCTATTAAGGCATACATAGACTTAAAAGCTTTGTGAACTTTTTCACGAGTATACATAATATGCGGCCTGAATGTAAGCTTATCGTCAAGAATTACACCCAAGTATTTAATATTTTTAACTGTAGGTACTGTGGCACCATGTTGTTTACTTCTTTGAGGTTGTATCTAAAAAATATGACTTGAGACTTAGTTGCATTGGTTTTGATCTTCCAAGCGTAAAACCACTTGGTGAGGATATTAACGGCCTTCTTGAAGCTTATCTCTTGCTTTGATGGGACTAATAGAACTGCACATGATTGCGGTGTCATTCGCATAGCAGGCAAAAGTAGTATCTGGGATATTTGGCATATCGTTGATGTATAGACAAAATAATATTGGCGAAAGTAAACTTCCTTGCGGAAGATCGGCCTAAATACTTTTCTTGCTGAATAAATTTTTTAATTTTTTTGCTGTTTTCCATTTTCGTAATATCATGCTACCTCTTTTGAGAATTTCTACACTTTCAGTGGTAACCTTCAAAGCCGCTTGCAAGTCTTCTTCGCTTCCAATCAAATCGTCGACATAAAACTATTCTGACAGTAATTTAAAAGTATCAGTAAATTCTTGTTTACATTTATAAAAATGATATTTCAGAGTTTAAGCTAATAAATATGGACTTGGTTTTAGTCCAAATAAAACTCTACTAAAGTTCATTTCTTGATATGAATTAGAACCGATATCATCAGTCCAGAAGAACCTAGTAAATTTTCTATCACTAGAATCGATCAAAATTTGTAGATACGCTTGCTTTATATCGGCTGTGAAGGCGATTATATTTTGTCGAAACTTTAAAATCATTTCAAATAAATTTGGATGCAAGTTTAGTCCTTTAAATAAACAGTCTGTTACATCTAAACTCCGGACTATCAGCGCCACCACATCTAAACTCCGAACTATCAGCACCAGTACATCTAAACTCCAGAATAATCCTACGTAAGAACGTACTTAGAACTCTAAACCCGAACTTGAATGACTGTTAGTTGGAGAGCGCGTAATTTTCATGTAACCTAATAATTGTATATAAAATGTATAAATGTGTCTAAATATAATATCTTTATTTAAACAGAAGTGTCAGTCTTTATGCAAAAGCTTGGAATTATTTAGATATTTCATCGAATAAGAATTTGGAATGGAACAAGCTCGGCTTCCGGGTGAAAGAAAAGGTAAGAGATTTCTTTTTACCTTTTAGAATTCTATTGAGAGATACAACAAATTTTGGCATCCCTGCCGAGACGCCCGAGCTAAGAATAAGAATTTAAATTAGACAATAAAGATTAAGAATACAATTATTGATTACTTTTTAATTTTTGAACTGTTAAGAACATGTCTGAAGAGATTTAAAATAAATTAAAAAAGAAGCGCGCAGCTCTCCGAACATCAGTAACGAAATCGCTTAAAGATTTGGAATCGCAGCTTTCGGAAATTGATCCAAAAATTCATGACTTGGAAGAAAATTTAAAAATATTAAAGAATAATTTCGAATCGCTTAAAAGTGTCGATACAGAATTAGAACCTCTTTTTAAAGTCGAAGAATTTGATGCTGAATTCCAAAAATGTGAAGAATATCGCCAAAAGGTCGTTAAATGCGGTTTCCGTACCTCCAAAAGAATCGACGAATTAAAACGCAAATCTACTGAAACGGTAGTAAATAACCAGTTCAGTACTGACAGTCAAAGCGAACCAAAACATAACGAGTCTGTTCGAATTAAATTACCTAAGTTAACTTTAACGAAATTCTACGGAGATATAAACAACTGGCTAACCTTTTGGAACAGTTTCGAGTCTGCCATTCATAAAAATGATTCATTAGATAAAATAGACAAATTTAATTATTTGAAAGCTCATTTAGGTGGTTCTGCTTTAAATACAGTCGAAGGGTTACCGATTACTGCTGCTAATTACGATTCCGCAATTGATCTTCTAAAAGAAAGATTTGCGAAAACAGATGTGCTCATTTACACCCACGTAAATAATATTTTGAACACTAAACCGTTGAAAATCTCGAATGATGTTCGCGCCTTTAGAAAAATTTATGATAATATTTCTATCGAATTAAGATGTTTAGAAAATTTGGGTCAGTCTCTCGAGAATTTATCGAGTGTGTTATGTCCAATAATTCTGAAATCACTTCCCCAAGATATTTTGCTTGAGATTATCAGAATGAGTAATGGAAGTGCGTATTGTAATATTAAAAGCCTGTGCTTGATTATAGCTCAATGTTTAGATTCACGCGAAAGGGCGGAAGTCATAAATAAGAATTCAGAGCATTTGACAGGGAATAGTGAGCGCCGTCAGTCTGCGTATGCAGTCCAGAAAATAAACACTCGTCATTTCAGCGATGGAAAGAGCAATAAATTAGAAACGAAAGCTTCTTCTGCTTCTGATTTAGTGTCCACGAGTATTAAAGAAAAATTGATTAAGGCATGCGTTTTTTGCGGAGATTTTTCCCATTCAAGCCATAAATGTCCTATTGCCCAGAAACTAACGAATGACGAAAAGGTTGAAATACTACGCAAAAATGGCACTTGTTTTAAGTGTTTACAAAATAAGGGTCACATCAGCAAATTCTGTGATTCTAACATTTTTTGCTCCCATTGTCACTCTAAGCATTCTACGATTATGTGCAACAGAATTAATTCCGAGAGTAGGAAGGGAACGATCAAAACTGTCCAGGAAGTTGAAAATAAAGTACTTTCGAATCAAAGCAACCGTTCTGAAGTTTATTTACAAACTTTGTCGTAGGGGTAGTTGGGAAAACCTTAAAGGGTTATTTAAGATTGCTAATAGACACCGGAAGTCAGAACACGTACATAAGTCAATATGCTGCTAAAACGTTGAAATTAGAAAAGATAGGAACTGAAAGAATTAAACATGGGTTATTTGGGGGTGTAGAAGTTTCGGAAGATCATAATCGTTATCAAATAGATTTAACTAGTTTAGATGGAAAGTACAGGTGTAAAATCGAAGCACTAGACCAGAGGAAAATTTGTTCGTCACTACCTAAGATCAAAGACGAAAAGTTGATTGAAGTAATGGAAAAAAGGGGAATCCTTATCAACGACAATCATGCGAATGGAAATCTCTGTCTGTTTCAAGAAAATCCGGAAGAGATTCATATGCTGTTAGGAGCGGACACCACAGCACAATTGTTCACTGAAAGAATTGAAGATTTTGCGGAGGATTAGGTAGCCTTTGAGACCAAGTTAGGCTGGACTTTAATGGGCAAGATTAAAGAGAATGCGAATACTTCGAGTTCCCTGTCCGTTCTTTCTTTATCCTTACATGTTTCCTATACAAATTTGCTCAATCTTTGGCGTTTAGACACCTTGGGGATTTCAAGCGAGGAAAACAAAACGAAAAGTGTCTTGGAAGAAGAAACTCGAAAACATTTCTTAAAAAGTGTAAAACGAGATAGCTCAGGGAGATATGAAGTAACCTTACCCTTTATTTTAGATAAATCCGTCTTATCCAGTAACCGTACTGTGGCAGAAAGACACCTCATCAAAACCGAAAGTAAACTAATTAACACACGCAGAAGAAAAGATTACGAAGAAATATATTATGAGTGGGAAGCGAAGGACATTATTGAGGTAGTAACTGAGGAAAAGGAGGAAGGAGTGCACTACTTGTCACACAGACCTGTAATAAAAGAGTCTAGTGAAACTACAAAGATACGGCCTGTTTTCAATGCATCTGCACGTTCTAAGAATTCACCCTCTCTCAATGATTGTTTGAGTAAAGGACCAAATTTAATAGAAATTATTCCACGTATATTGAATCGTTTTCGAAAATATCGCATAGGAGTGTCATCGGATATCGAAAAGGCCTTTTGTCAAACCAAAATAGCAGAAAAGGATAGAGATTTTTTAAGGTTTCTATGGTTCGATAATCAACATAAGTTTAAAATTTACAGACATAACCGAGTTGTTTTTGGACTCACATCAAGTCCGTTTCTGCTAGCCGCTACACTTAGTCACCTTTTGACTACAGTCCCAGAAAAGTTTGTAGAAACTTCTAATATTTTGAAGGATTCATTTTACCTCGATAATTCGTTAATTAGCTTAAATCATGTAGATGAAGCTGAAAATTTCGTTCAAGAAGCAAGATTGATTTTGGCTTCAGGGCATTTCAATTTGAGATGTTGGCGATCAAATTTTCGCATTGACATGATCGATGAGATAGAGAGCAAGACGAAAGTTGTCCCAGTATTAGGATTAGTATGGGATTTAGAAAAAGATAGTTTGAGTTGCAAGATCGAAGAAACATTTAACTTGAGGGAACCTATTACCAAAAGAAAAGTTTTGTCAATTACCCAGAAAATTTTTGATCCCACTGGCTTTACTGCACCGATAACTGTAATTCCTAAGCTAATTTTGCAAGAAACATGGAACCAGAAGATTAAGTGGGATGAAGATCTTCCTCTTCTCCTAAGTGAGCAGTTTGGGACTTGGTTGAACCAATTGCCTCTGCTATCTCAGATTGAAATTCCTCGTTGGTTAAATATTGATTACGAAAACGAAGATACCGTAGTGCTCCACGTTTTTTCGGATGCCAGTAAAAGAGCCTATGCCACATGTGCATTTTTAAGAGCTCAAACCATCGAAGGGGTAAAGGTTCAGTTAGTAAGCGCGAGAAGTCGAATAGCCCCTATTAAGGAACTTACGATTACACGTCTTGAACTTCTCTCCTGTCTGATAGGTGCCAGGCTTGCCAAAACAATTCTATCAGATTTGAAACTTAAGAATTGTAGAACAGTGTTCTGGAGTGATTCTTCTACAGCTTTGGGGTGGATAAGAAGAGATCAAGCATGGGGTACGTTTGTTCATAATCGAGTACAAGAAATAAGATCGCTTACCAGAATATTTGAGTGGAGGCATGTACCTGGAAGTTTAAACCCAGCGGATCTCCTATCGAGAGGATGTACTATTGACCAATTACAGAAATCGGCATGGTGGGAGGGCCCATCGTGGCTTTACTTACCAGAAGACGAGTGGCCCCATGTAGAAGAAAAGCCTGATGAAGAACTTATAAACAAAGAAAAAAAGAAAACGATTCTGACTCTTCTAGATCATGGAGACCATTTGGACCGGTACTACAAATACTTCTCTTCATATAGAAAAACCGTGAGAATGATCGCTTGGATTTTCAGGTTTTACTACAATTTAAAGAACAAAGATGAACACCTAACTCCTGATGTCTCAGTTGATGAATTGGAAAATGCTGAAAAAGGCACTTTGTAGATTGGTACAGAAAGAATCATTTACAGGCATAAAAGATCCCGCCATTCGTGCGCTGAGACCAATCGTAGACCAAAATGGAATTTTAAGAGCCAAAACGAACGTCCTACAGCGTCAAGATAATGAAAATTTCCGATATCCTATAATTTTACCTTCAAAACATATTCTTGTTGAGAGACTAATTTACGAGAAACATCTAGAACTCCAGCATGCTGGTGTCAGCACTTTAATGACAAATCTTAGAGAAAACTTTTGGATATTAAAATCCAGAAAAAGTGTTCGAAATATTATCAGAAAATGTGTAAGATGTAAAAGATTTGTTTCACAAAGAGTGGAAGTCGAGCCAGGATTTCCACCTGAAGACCGAGTCAGAGAAGGGGCGACTTTTGAAGTCGTCGGTGTAGATCTAGCGGGTCCTCTCTATCTCCGTGAGGGGTCTAAAGCGTGGATAGTCTTGTATACATGTGCCATTTATAGAGCCATTCACCTCGAACTAGTTACTTCTCTATCTACAGAAACTTTCATCCAATCTTTACGTAGATTCATTGCCAGAAGAGGTAGACCTTATGTGATATATTCCGACAACGGAACTAATTTTGTAGGGACTAACCGTGTTCTTAAGAAAGTTAATTGGAACGCCATATGATCAGCTGCTTCTATCCAAAGGATACGATGGAAGTTCAACCCTCCGACCGCCGCCTGGTGGGGAGGTTGGTGGGAGAGGCTTGTGCGAATGGTGAAAGAAAATTTAAGACTAGTATTAGGTCGAACGTCCTTAAATTATGAAGAATTATATACTATATTATGTGACTGTGAACAAGTGATTAATTCGCGACCTATCACATACGTATCAGAGGATAATCAAGATCCATCACCACTGACGCCTATGATGTTCCTGCAAGAATTGCCGTCATCAGGCGTTCCTGATATGGACTACGTAGATTCCAAAGAACTAAACCGTCGAGCCAAATACCGACAGAGAATAAGACATGATCTACGAAACAGATTTCGTAATGAATATCTTGGTCAGTTAAGACAACAGGCAATAAAGAAGGGAAAATTTCAAAAGTTGCAAGTAGGCGATGTCGTTCTATTGGAAGACAGCCAGAGACGACGCATACATTGGCCTTTAGCCAAAATAGTTGAGCTTTTCCCCAGTAAAGACGGAATAGTTAGACTAGCGAGGGTCAAGACAAGAAATGGAATTCTGCTTCGTCCAGTGCCCCGCCTTTTCCCGTTGGAGATCTCTACTTCCGAATCCGTTGGCCCTCCGTTCCCCGACAGAGCACCTCGAGATAGAAACGACCATGCAACTGGTCAGGCTGATCAGGCAGCTAGTATTCCACAACCTGCTTCGAGACCTCGAGTGATGACTAGAGCTGGACGAGTTGTTCGGCCTCCTCATCGACTGGACCCGTGTGCATTGAGTTTCTCCACATCGTCGGATCTCAATGGTGGGAGGTGATGTTACATCTAAACTCCGGACTATCAGCGCCACCACATCTAAACTCCGAACTATCAGCGCCATTACATCTAAACTCCAGAATAATCCTACGTAAGAACGTAGTTAGAAGTCTGAACCCGAACTTGACTGACTGTTAGCTAGAGAGCGCGTAATTTTCATGTAACCTAATAATTGTATATAAAATGTATAAATGTGTCTAAATATAATATCTTTATTTAAACAGAAGTGTCAGTCTTTATGCAAAAGCTTGGAATTATTTAGATATTCCATCGAATAAGAATTTGGAATGGAACAAGCTCGGCTCCCGGGTGAAAGAAAAGGTAAGAGATTTCTTTTTACCTTTTAGAATTCTATTGAGAGATACAACACAGTTATTAATCGAAAGTTGTCCTCCTTCATGAGAAGAACCATCAAACACGATTCGAAGGCGACTAGTAGATTTGTCCTCGCGAATGGCCGCATGGTGGGGTAAGTAGAATGACTGCTCAGGACATGGCATTTCAATACCTGACGACAAGTTCTCAATGATACTTACGATAATCATCAGTTACCTTTTTATAATCCTCACAAAAAGCTGCATCATTTCTAAATCTCCTATCCAGACCATCGAAACGTTTCGGAGCCACTTCTCTATTATTTGCTAATTTATCCAGCATACCTGGTTTCCACGGCAACTTTACACAATACCTTCCATCTACGAACCCAACAGAATTATTAAATTTCTCAAGTATTTGTTGTTCCACTAAAGTCAAAGCTTCCTGGAAACATCAGCACTTTCCTAAAAACATGAAGTTGGCAGAAATGGCGTTATTCCTAAAATCTGGCAAAACTCCGGCAGAACCTTCATCTACAGGCCAGTCTGTCTACTGCCAGCGCTCGGTAAGGTACTGGAAAGAGTAATTCTTTCCAGACTAGACTTCTTCCTGCAAAGGAACAATGCCCTGCATCACAACCAATTTTGAATGGAAAACTAAACTAAGTATGCCATAAAAGACTTAATGGCCACTATCCAACAGAACAAGGACAACAATTTGCACTCACTGGTAATAGCCATTGACATCAAAGGAGCCTTTGACTCCCTTTGGTGGCCAGAAGTAATAAATTTGCTGCACAACATGGCCTGCCCAACAGCCATTATTACCATCCTTCGCTCGTACCTTCAAGATAGAAGTGTACAAATAACATCAGACAACGGCATTTATGTCAAAAATGTCTTTAAAGGGTGCCCACAGGGGTCATGCCTTGGACTAACCCTGTGGAATATAGTGACAAACTCGCCATTTCGTCAGTTCGAGAGCGTAGAATGCTCTCGAATCATAGCCTATGCGGACGATTTTATGCTAGTTGTGGCAGGAAGGAGTAACCTCGAAATGAGATCTCAGTACTGTCTTGATCTGTTCTCCCAATGGGCCAGAGCACATAAGCTTCGGATTTCGGCAGAGAAAACTAAAGCTTTACTCATAGGACGCAGCAGGCAGCTTAGACGCAATCCAAGCATTAAACTCCATGGGATACTGGTAAAATGTTTCTCCCAGTTGAAATATCTTGGGCTATTACTCGACAACAGACTTTCTTGGATGTCACATGTCAGGAATCTTAAAAGACTCAAATCAGCATCCTAAGCAACAGCATGAGACGCACGACTTCACATAAATGGGGTATCTCCTCTATGCTACTAAAAATTTGGCATAGAACGATTACAGAAAGAGCAATAACTTACGGAGCAGCAATCTGGGGCGGTGAACTTATTTCTCATATGAGAAGATCCATGCTCTCTATTCAGAGACAGCAGCTACTTCAAGTATGCAGCGCCTACCGTACCACGTCAACACTAAGCCCTACAACAACTGGTAGGAATTCCTCCCCTAGATTTGATAGTAGAAAAGGAGGCAGTTATGAGCTAAAGGGTTATCAGCCTGGGTCAAACTTCAACACTCTGGGGTCATAGTTATCACCACTCGGACTACGAGGAGCAAAACAACTTGAATAACTTTCATCCAGCAGCTTTTAATCTCTCCGACGGTATCAGCATAAACGACCAAATAATTCAGAGGAACAGTAATAACCTTTTCACGGATGGCTCCAAAACTGAAAATGGCACGGGCAGCGCCTTCTGTAGACTGGAAAATGGAGTTATAACATTGGAAAATGGAGTTATAACATTCGAGTGGAAAAGGAAACTAGGCTTGAACAACTCGGTATACAAAGCAGAGCTTCTAGCTATCAGTGCCGCAATTAGAATGCGAACACATGTCAACAGGAGAAATTCTCCATACTCAGTGATTCGGCATCAAGTCTGGCGGCTATCGCAAGTCAAAACAAGTCCTTTGGTATACCGAATTCAGAAACAGCTCCTGACAATGGCTATTTCGCAAAGACCCACTTTAAAATGAGTTCCCGCTCACACAGGGATTCAAAGCAATGAAGCCGTTGACTTACTGGACAGGAGCAGGCAGCCAACTGCACGGATATATTAGAAAGACCAACTAAACTTCCTTGGTCTCATATTAAGCAAACAATTTTGACAAGTCTGCTACAAAATTGGCAAAGTAGATGGACAGAGGCAGAGGTAGGACGAAGGACATTTCGCTTACTGCCAAAACTTAACGTGGAAATAAAGACTCACTGTGCTAGCCTAACACAGTTCTTGACAGGTCATGGACCAAGTATACTTGAACAGATTCAGACTTGGATACTCCTTTCTGCGAATGCGGAGAGGAAGGCGACACGGACCATTATTACTTCCATTGTGTACATACAAGAACCTGGCACTTGAAGAAACCAGCGGACTGTGCCTGGGCAATGTGGACGTCTAACACACTCAAAAACAGAGTAGCCCTTGATAAAATAGAGAAAATCTCAAGACATTGCCTAAGCAGAAACAACCGTAAATAATATTATGTTTCAAATGTTCAGAACTTAAAGCAGATAACCAGAATAGCGCTTAGTGCCTGCAGTTATCAAACTGTAAAAACTGTTATTAATATGTAATATTCAACCTTGTTACTTTGGAGTCTTCCCGCTGTGATTGTATATAATTTCGTTTGGTTCATGTTCCGTAGTCGGAAGCCATCATAGCGGTGCACTCACTCACTCCGCTTCCTTGTTTGCAATACCTAAACTTTCCAGTTCCCTGAAACGCCTGAGCTCAGCTGACACAGTGCTTGAATCACCCAAAACTAAGTTTACAGCAGCAGTTTTACTCAGATCACCACAATTTCCTTGCAAGGACCATCCAAGTTCAGTATTTACAGCTACCAAAGACGGATTTAACCTTTCAAATACTTTAACAATAAATTCTAATTCTAGAATTCTAAGAAAACAAATTGGAATTTTCAACAACAAATCACACTTCAAGCATTAACAACAAATTCTAATTCTAAGAAAACACAACATATTCTTACTTGCAAATACATTCGAACTTCCAAATATCAATGCAAACATTCAGTACATGCGAAAACGAAAGTTGTAAATTTTTACCAAGCAAGATCAACGACATCAAACAACTTTACCACTTCAACAATTACAAAATATTCTATTCAAAAAAATTTTCAACAAACCTATTTACTCACCCCACCATACGATGTTTCCCGGGCAATGCACCACACATTACGAAGCGATTAACGATACGAATGCGAAGTTCGAAAGGTGAGTCACTTGAAAGACACTTGACGATTCTTGTACGAATGCTATTTTTGTTTCGACGAGTTTGTATCAGTGGTAATTTTGATCTTGATTTGGTATACAAAAATACATGACGACATCTTTCATTTATATTTTATGAAAAAAAAAAAAAAATTATCACAGTAATACAGACACATCGCAACGGGGAACCAACAGTTACATAATGTAAACACATAAGAATTCTCTCGGCGCAACAGCGTTCTCTATACGATGATGCCCTCTATACCTTTTACACGATTGATGATCTGTGATCTGTGATTTATAATATGAACGAAATGTAACAGTGAAGCTCTAGCGCCAGAGTGTCGCTGTGGTAAACAAATATAGTGAATTTTAAAGAGTGCATTTATTCTATTGTGGTTTATGCGCTATCGGCGAAGTAGATTTAATTCAATCCAATACGTTTAAATGAAATGGAAGGAAAAAATGCGTATAATTTAATACTCCGTGAAAGGAATCATGTGGTGTACACATCAGATTTTTTTTTTTTTTTTTTTTTTTTTTTTTTTTAACAATGCGAGAAACATACAAACATGCGTACAGATACTTCATTATTCAATAGTAAAGATCAATTTCGCACTATTTTGAACGGTATTTAGAGTATTTATTAATCAATTATTGTTCAGTTTTTTTTATCCTTATACTAAGCATTAAAAGTATAAATAATAATTATAAATACGAGTATACGAGTATTATACACTTTAACCCAGAGTATTATATTTTCCAGGGATAAACCAAAATAAAAATAAAAAGAAATAAATAATTCTCATTGATTTTATTACAAACCCTGATTAATTAAATTACAAACCTAAAACCAAAAATATTGCAATTAAATTGTTTATCATTATATTAATCACTCACATGACCAAGCTTACGATAATCAAGAGATCTCCATAGTCATGAGGTTCAAATGTGATAGTCATAAAATACAATAATAAAGATTTATTATGCATGCCAGCATTAATTTATAAAAGGAGATTTGCTAAGCCATATTAGTCATCAGCGGCCCAGCATTAAAGTCGCTGAATAGTGGTAATTTGACCTGGTTGGAATCTCTGCGAACGGTTTGGTTGCATGGGAGTTTTCGGGGTTCCCCCATGTGTAATGTGGATACAGTCCTCCTCGAAGCATCCCTCTCCGTAGGCAGATAGCCTTCGAGTTGCGTTGTCTTAATCAATTAACCTAATCTAACCTAACTATGTTAGTCTTCAATAAGAGTGAAAGACAAAATCAAATGTATGATTTCTGAAGAAAGACATGAAAGCAGTGACACGAAGCTCCTCATGCATGAAAACTGAACATTTATGAATATCCATGTGATGCTTCACCTACTCACGTAACAAACTGAGATACCGACTTCCATTCACAAAGCGGTTTTAGGTGGCAGGAAAAACAGAGTACCAGACACAAGCATTTCACCTCGTATCATCTGGCTTGAAGGATTTTTCACAGTTGGAGTCGTATATCTGTCTTGGCGAACAGTTATAGCATGTGCAGAAAATTGCTGCAGACTTGACGCATCAGAAAATAAGACCGCACACCGGTAGTATACTGTCCAATTCTGATATTTTCTGGTGACAGTTAATCTTTTCTATTCTTTCTTGGAATAAGTCGAGGTTTCCTTGAAGGTTTATAGGATAATATAGAAAAATCTGCGGTCAAACGACTTGAAATAGTACTCAAACTGACATTCCTACCCTTTGCAGCCAGAATAAGTCGAATCTAATTGCAAGAGATTGTTACAGATTGCACATTCATTCTTCTTATCACATGCTTATCATGTGCATTCGGTTTTCTTAGGTGAGCTCTTTTTTCCGGCTACTTACAAGCCATGATTGCCTAGGCGAACATCTTTACCGAACTGAAATATTTGCCCAATTTATGATCTTGTGAAACCCATGAATAGAGTCTATCTTCATCCCCGTGGGGCACTACTTAATTACGACTCCAAGACCATCCGATATTGGCGTGCCAAAGACTGTCTTAGGAAACGACTTTCGATCACTTCCTGTTAATGTTCTGTGTTTGAACTCCTTGTTGTATTTTGCCTTGCCATTAGGAAAAAAAAAAAAAAGTCACAACAAACATGACCCTCGAATTTCAAAACAACGTGGATTACTACCACTGTTACTGAGACACATAGCGACATTACGCGCGAGCCACCATTAGTGGTTGCCAGATATATCTGCGTAAAATTCTGCTGCCGAAAAAGAAATTTAAAACCCAATAGTGTGCCTAGAAAAGAAAATAATGCAGAGTGCTTTTGAAAAACTAATTGAATTAAGTTTGAAGAAAATTCATTTTGAGGCCGATTGCAAAAATGATACAAATAATAAATGAGATATGAATGATTAAATTAGAACTCACAGATGACAATGCAAATATTGCTAAACGCCCTAATTTTACAAATTAAGAAGAATGCATTGATAATTTGTAAAAAACAAAGTTACCTCAGCATGTTAGGTAATTTATAATAGTATAAAACCTGAAAGTAATTTCGCATAAAAAGATGTTCCTCCTTTGCCCCTCTTTTGAAAGATTAAGTAATTCTCTTTAGATACTGCGAGCAAAGTTGTTTTGTTAAAACTTAAGACAGAGATGTGTTGTATGTACATTAACGTGAGTATAAATTAGATAATTAGTTTAAAAATAGCTGTTATTAAATCAAATCGGAAGAGGAACAGGCCATTGTAAAATTTATAATTAGCAAAAAAGCAATTTTAAATTAGATTAAATTTTGAATAAAACTATCAATTTCAAGAGCAGCCAAACATAAGTTCCCCTTTTTTTAGCTGCAGGAAAAAAAAATGGAATACATAATTCAAAACTGTGCCAAACTAAGGCTTTTTTTTTCCCCTCCTAACTTTAAAAAGCTGTTATTATAGTTGTATTAGAAAGAGTAATAGAATTCTCCCACTCAGAATGCAGATGAAAGAAAAGATAATGAACACCGCAGTTTTTGTTCTTCATGATTTAATAATAAATGCATAGCGGAAAAAAACCTGCAACTTTTACGAAAACGTACTGTATTTTTCTATTATTTTAAAATTAATAAATACGTATGATTAACTTTTTAAACGTTATAAATGCCTACAGTAATAACATCTTCTCTTTTAAATTAAAACGATTTTTTCACTCGCATTTTTTAAGGCTGTTTCTTCAAATTTAAAACGTCTATTTTTTTTACTGTGAATTGCGCCTTTACATTCAGTGCCAACCTTAAGAAATAGACGAAACCAAATGGCTTTTCTCCCTCTGATGACGCATTACCGGCTGTCACCTTGACTACATCCGGAGAAGTAGGGACGATTTGCAGAAACTTACAATGAATTGGCTATTGCAGTGTGTATAATTCTCAAGAAAAAGTTGGTTGTAGCGCCTCATTTCAAAAATTAGAATTTTTAGATATTTTTATTTTTCAAACTGAGATTGATTTTTTTTAAATTTAGCATATTTATCAAGCATAATTAGCGTTCCAAATAATTATAAAGCTATTGCATGCTTTCAGGCCTGGCTATTTTTTTAGCTTTTCCTATGCAGTAAGGGAATTTGTAACTACCTCTTTTAGATAATATTTTAAATCTGAAATAATAGCAAATTTCAAACAAAGAATTTTCTCTTGTAATTTTTATGCTTTTTATTGATGTAAATAAGTAAAAAAATTCTAAGATACCTAAAAATGAATTTTTGGAAGTTTTTGCTTAAAATTCTAAGTTGTGCTGCGTTTTTAAGATTATACGTGAATATTATAGCATACGCTTTATAAAGGAGTTTTATTTCAATTATATTTCACAATACATCATAGTGATAAACACTTTTTAACACCTTAATAATTTTTATACATTTATTCGAATATCAAAATTATAAACTGTAATAATGGATTATGCTAACATTTTATAGTGATAATTTTTTTTATTTAATTCTAGTTCTGCATAAATTCTTTATATTTACTGTGAATTTAATTTATTATCCCAAAGGGGCAGTAGCCCAGAAAGGCTATTATTTTCGAAACGGCATTTTGCGCTGTTTTATTATAAACGTCCGTTTCACTTTGCAAATTGTTGCCACCAAATATTATCGCATTGTATTATATTTAAAGAAATTTAATATTGAATAATCTGCTTGAATACATGTATGTTTCTCGCACTGTGAAAAAACGACGGTATCTAGAGCCATTAAATTTTGAATAACGTAATCCTCCACCCGAATTTCGAATTTGTTTTAATCCATTTTGCATTTTGTAAACTTTTAACGAATTTTTGATTAAGAAACTCAACGAGTTCAAAGCGAGCAATGGCAACACTGTACGGAAAATAACATTTTTTTCTCCAGCGCGGAAATTCTAAAGGTATGCTGTTTTCAAATATTTTGTGCTACTGCTGTTGAATTGAATTTTGTGTGGTTTACGTGGAAGAACATGATTGTATTCAATAAATAGAGGTAACACACAAAGCGTTAAAAACGTCCCTTTGTGCATAACATAAAATCTGACTGCTTCCAGATTTTATTTATTTATTTACTTTCATTACACTGTGTGAAAAGTTTATGCTCCGAATTTTATTAATTAATAAAATAAAAAATCATCTTATGATGTTAATAATTAATGATCATATGATTAAATAAATGCTCGTCTTGAAATGTTATAATAATTTCAAAAACCAATGCCTGAAAATGCTCATAAATTAAAATATATATATATATATCAGATCTTGTTTAATTTTGCTTTATTTGTTTCAAAGCTTCATGTGCTGCCATTCTTATTTAATTTTACTTTAATTTATTTGTTCTCAAGTTCATAAATTTTGTGTTTAGTGTTTTTACTGTTTTACCAAAGTAAACGTGTTTATACAAGAGTTACGCATGAAAAGAATGCGCAAAATGCAGTAAAAAGTGCTTTAGAGAGATATATTAAATCTTATTTGAAAGAACTGTGACTTTCACAATCTCATAACTTATGCAACATATCACATATAATAATTAAAAACAATTATGTGATACAAACGCCATAGGTTTCAGTGTTAAAGTAAACCAGATTGTCCCTACTCTTCCTTGAGGACATGTGGGTGACGTGTGCCCCACCCACTGGGTTAGTCTGTCTCTTATAAGGTCCATGGTGCCGAAACGATTACATCATCACTCCTCACTTCCTTTTTCAGAGGGAAAAACTCTATGAACTAACCCTTCTCTTCTAAGTCCTGTATTAGATGAATAAACATTTAGACTTACATGGGAACATTATAAACTATCTTCTGCATATTTAAAAAGTTAAAAAATATGTAACGTAATTCTGTAAAAATATTGAACGTTTTTAATAAGCTACATCATGAATTAAATGCATTTTTATTCAACTCCATCAGATTAAAGAGTAAAAAAATTAACTCCATCAGATTAAAGAGTTAAAAAAAAAAAAAATTATTTTTAAGAACTGCATCTATTGCTTTTAAATAGTTTAGCTTGCTAATTAATGATAGATAGATTAAAAATGAGAGAATAATATTTTACATTTTCCGAATGGCAAGAGACTCGAATGAAAAGTTAAACAGCACATTAAATTGAAAATTATGTTTGAAAAGGGAAAAAATATATACCGTAATTCTATAAAAATATTTAACGTTTTTAATTAGATATATCATGATTTAAATGCATTTTTATTTAAATGAATCATCTTCAAAAGTAAAAAAGTACTATTTTTCAGAACTGCATTATTGCTTTTAAATAGCTTACATTGTTCATCAATAACAGAGAGGTTAAATCTAAAATATAAATCTGACATTTTTGCTAATGGCAGCAGACTTGAATGCAAAATGAAAGGAAACAAAATCGTGTTTCGAGACTAGTAGACCCTTCTGGACTAACAAGAAGTTTTTCTAGATGTTCTTTCCTTTTTTAAAGGAACTTGGGGGGGGGATAAATAAAGTAAAGATGTGTTTCTGCTTCATTAGGAAAAATGCTATTCTTTAAAATAACTCTTAATTCTTAATGAAATTTATGGGTAAAATTTTGGATAATTAGAGTTTTTTTAAATCAAACTATTTAAAACCCCTTTAATCACAAACACAGCCTTTTGAAACAAATACAAATATATGCTAAAAATGTATTTTCCAAATTAAGAAACTTTCATTCATAATATTACATATGCTTTGTTATATTTACAAAAATAGCTTTCAATACGTACATAATTAAACATGCTTTTATATTTGCAAATATCTACTTATATCCCCGTCTATATACATATGTACAAATGTGCACTTATAATATACACACATACATTACAAATCAGTAATAAATAAGTGATACCCAAAATGAAAACACAATAACAAAAATATTTTTTTTATTGTTTCACAGACTAGGAATATTATAGAAATGCAATTAATTTTATGAAAATATGCTGAAAAACAAATCTAGTACAATCAAAACAATACTTTAGAACCACACAACACATCAAATAAAAATATGCATAATAAATATTTTAATGTTTCTGTTAACTGCGGTGTTACAGTTTACAGTTTCTTTTAGTGAAAAATTTGAAAAGCGTAATAAAAATTATGATAAGAATTTATTATAGAATAGGGATAGTTTTAGTTTTAGAGTAACATGGCCAAAAATTTTCATTTTGAAAGCTTTCCTGAGTATTTCCTTCTTTCCTTCTAATAGCAAACTTGCTTTTTTTTTTTTTTTTTTTTTTTTTTTGCTTAATTTTACATGTTTGATTAAAATCGAAACCAAGCTGTTTGCTGACTTACTCGGTGGCATTTCTCTATTAGTTAGAAAATTTTTGACTTGCTTTGATTTTAATTGGCGAATTCATTTTAAAAAACTCATTTTATAATAATTTGATCACATTTAATATTTGATTTTCATATATTTTGATTTATTTTCTAATATTTTGACCAAATTGTTGATCACAATAAGCGAAGTATTTTCCACGTTTCTGTATACAAATGGATGGAACTTTTACTGATCGACAATAGTATCTGAATCATACATAATATTTTGATCACATTTGATATTTGATTTTCATATATTTTGATTTATTTTCTAATATTTTGACTGAGTTATTGATCATAATAAGCGAAGTATTTTCCACGTTTCTGTATACCATTGGATGGAACTTTGGCAGATCGATAATAGTATCTGAATCATACATAACTGTGATAACATTAAGTGGATTCCACTGTACAAGAATACTGAGAACACCTGATTTCAACCCACATAAATTATGTTATTGATTAAAATAAATATTTACTACGGGAGACTTGACTTTTTATCATAATTTCACCATTTTTGTAACTTGTATACCAAAAACATGCATTAAAAAGAAATAATTTATAATTCATATTAAATAACTATAATACTAAAAGAAACTAAAATACATTTAAACAGCTTTTGCATAGCATCACTGTGACGTACATAATAAAATTATGTATTAAAGGGAAATAATTTATAATTTATATTTAAATATCTATAATACGAAAAGAAACTTGAATGTATTTAAAAACTTACACATTAATATTTATTCCAAGAAATAAAACCCCCATTTAACACTAAAATTTTATACACATTATTTTTTAAAATAAATTTATAATTAATTTACCAAATAGTTTCACTTCAGAACTCTAATTTTATTGAAGAGAGCAGAGTATAGATATAATTCACTTTTAAATGTTTGCATGTATTATAAATCCTCTTCACTATCAGATAGAAAGTCATAATCTACTAAACTGGGTATCTGTTTACATGGAGATTCAACAGAATTTTTATTACATCTCTCTTTTTCACAATTATTACTTACAGAGATTTCCTGTGTTTTAATCTCTTCTGAAGAATCATTAACACTTGCTGCAGACGATAACGTACTAGTATTTTTAATGTCTTTACAATTTTCCGCTGGTTGGCAAGTATCCAAAACAATACTGCAATTTCCAGATGATAATTCATAATCATCAACAATATTTTTGCAATTTACAGATGATAATTTACATGTTTCTACAACATTTTTGCAAACGTTTGTATTATTAGTAACAAAATATAATGGTTTATCCATGGAAGGTAAATTCTGTATATGAAACTGTTGTTCTTTTGGCTTTTCTCCCTCAAGTATTGGAGTAGGTATTGGAACAAATTCTTTATTTGGAGTAGCATTTACAACATCTGAAAAGATTCAAAATAATTTTGTAACAATGAAAATAACTTCAGGTTTATTTAATAGTGTAATAAATTAGTACATAATTCAGAAAAGAACAGAATTTTTGAAGTAAAAATAAAACTCATAGTAACATACAGGGTGATTGTAATTAAAGTTAAGGTTTCAAAACGCTCTAACTTTAAAACAATCAGACAGAATGATTTGATATTTAACAAGAACAATCATGAGGCAATGGATTTGGCGAAGGAAAAAAATAGTTCTAAAATGTGCCGAAAGATGGCGCTGTCATAGAAAAAGGCCTTGTGTTCTTAAACATAGGATGGAGTTCTTAAACATTGTTCTTAAACAAAAAAGATTGTGCATGCAATACACTGGCGTGCTTGTAGAGGCAGAAAAATTTCATTCTTTAATAGCAATGCATATTGCTGCCCAGTGATCCAGCATGTCACTGGACCTGTAGAACTTAACTACTCGAAGAAGTACGCAGCGAGCATAAATGATGCAGAAAATCGGCACCTTACCGTAACTTTTGGTGAATGCAATGGGTTCTCTTTGACAGGGTGCAGGTTTTCTGGTTCCTAAATTCGGCATTTGAGATTATTCATTGTAAAATTCCAAATTAAAATGCACTTCATCTCTCTAGAGGATATTCTAATGCCATCCTGAATTCGTCTCAAAGCCAGCAACAAACTGAACTTAGAACTGAAATAAATCAAGCATTAAAAATCATGTAGAACCAACCAACCGCTGCATAGCGACAGTTTGTAAGGATAATATTAGAGAATATTTCTCAAGATTTCATGCACAGTTGAACATGGCTTACCAATACCTCTGTTACATGCAGACTACCTGATGTTAGCCTGAAAGTTTGAAGCTGTGTCATCTACCACCTGAAGTGCACGCTCCTATACTGCTTCCGCAGAAACGGGTTTTCTTCCTCTTTCAGGATGAACAGAAAATGACTCTGTTTCTTCAAATTTCGTTATCATTTTCCAAAGGTTTTAATGTTGTTACGGATTCGGTACTTAAAAAGCTAATGTTAGTTCAATTATAAATTAATTGGTTTTATTTCCCGCGCAGTGCAGCGCGTGACGAATATTAAAAGAAGAAAGCTAAGCCGGAAAATTAAAAATACAAGAGCGCGTGCATTAAATAAATAAATATCTCTTTTTGATTTCGAGAAAGTACTGGAAAATTCTAGCGCGTGATTTTAAAAGCTTATAAAAGGAGGAAAACATCTCAGTTTGTAGTAGTTGCTTAGTTTGTTGTTGTTTAGAAAACTGCTCTTGTTGATTGTAGCGAATTCGCGGATTAGAGTTCTTTAGCTGTTTTGAATTACGTTCTATTGGACATTTGAGTAGTTAAAAGATAACTACTGTGAGATATTGTAATACTGCATGATAATTTGAGAAAATTTAAGCATTTTTGTTGTGATAATAATAAATTTTTGTTTATTTTTCATCGGACTTGTGCATTTACTTCATAACGAACCCGTACGCACGCAACAATTTTTGGTGTCAGGAGTGGGGTTTGAATGCCAATAACAAGAGCGATGGAAGAGCAATTAAGGCAGTTAATATCAGCCTTTGCCTCATTTAAAGAAGAAATGAAATTGGGCCAGGAATCCGTTAAGGACGAAATGAAAGCCGTTCAAGCTGGTCAAGAAAAGATTGAAGCATGTCAAGAAGAAATGAAAAGAGAAATTACCTGCATAATAGAAAATGACTCTTTTTTAATAATAATTTATTAAAAAATCTTTTTAATAAATTTGAAGCTATGGAAGGCAGAATTGACACAGTTGAAAATAAAGTTGGACAAATTGAAGAAAAAGTTTCTTTCGTAAAAGATCAAATTGAAGAAAGAGTTTCTTCGGTGAAAGAAGAAATAGAAAAAAAGTTTCTTCTGTAAAAGAACATATAGAAGGGCTGTGGAGGAACGAATTTCCTCCACAGCCCTTCTATATGTTCCAATTATTTCGGCTGTGGAGGAACGAATTGAAGGAAGAGTTTGTGCCGTCCAACACCAAATCGAACAACAAATTCATGAGAGAGTTTCTGCAGTTGCCAAAGAAATGGAAACTTTAAAGAAATTCGTAGCGACGGCAGGGAGCAAGAGTGAGGATTTTAAATTCTTACCGATGCCTGCTCGTCCATTTCTGAAACTGTCCACATATGATGGGAAGACATCCTGGCAAGTGTACAAGACCCAGTTTTCTATCGTTGCGGATGCGAATGGATGGGATTTCCAAGCTAAGGCCTGTCATCTCGCCGCTTCTTTAAGAGCCGATGCAGCGGATATCCTTCAGACTCTTCCCGAAAACAAAAGGTTAGATTTCGAAGCTCTGTCCGGCGCGTTGGAGCTGCGCTTTGGAGAGAAGTGTTTAAAAGACTACAGCAGGCTCCAATTAAAATCTCGTCAACAGAAGCCTACCGAAACACTTCAGGAGCTCGCCACGGATGTTGAAAGGCTGTCCCATCTCGCCTTTTCGGAATGCCCGACAGAAACAAGGGAAATCCTGTCCCTGCAATACTTTATCGACGGCATCCGGGATACTGAAATACAAAAAGCTCTACGAATGGCGGATGTAAAAGATTTAAAAAGCGCTCTAGTGTACGCCATGAAATTCGAGGCAGCCCAGCAAGCCACTCGTCGAGACCGCCAACCAGTCAGAGCTGCTCAAGTCCAGGAGCCAGGGAATAAAGTCACCGCTCGTCTAGACGATTTAACTAGACAACTGAACGCCTTGAGACGGAATATTGGTGAGAAGAAACCGACCGTTAAGTGCTGGAACTGCGGTGCTGAAGGACACATACGACGAAACTGCAGAATACCCCAGGGTACGAATGTTAAGACCGCTTCTAACAAGCAGCAGGGAAACTAATTAGTGGCCATCTCGCGGGGCGGAGGTTGCCAGATAATGAAAACCCCCAGTTTAAAGCGCTTCAGATTTCTGCAGTGAGAGGCGGCAGTAATGGACTTTTCATAATAGGACATATTAATGGAGTTCCCTGCAATATGACGATAGACACAGGAGCCAACGTTACCATCATCCGAAAAGATTTGGCTCAACAACTGGAAAGCAAACTTATCTGGACGCCGCCCTGCGTTACCCTACAGACTGTGTCCGGTGAGAAGATCGACATCAATGGGAAAGTAAATTTTAACATCACGTTTGGAAGTGCCGCTTACCATCACACGGCATATGTAGTAGAGATCACTGATTCTTGCATACTCGGATTGGACTTTCTAAGGAAATAGAATTTTTCCTTGGACTTTAAAAATAACGAATTGCATTCTGCGTCTGAGGACATAACGTTATTTGGAATTAATAATGAAGAAGTTAAATCTGTCCACAGAATCATAGCACAAGACAATATCACAATACCGGCAAGAACAGAAATTTTACTCCCTGGATCTATAGCCGAAAACAGAGATTTCCGCTACGGCATCATAGAATATCCCAATAACTGTAATAGCCTGAAAGGAGTACTAGTAGCCTCAACACTCGTCGACCTATCGAGAATGGTTATCCCGGTGAGAGTTGCCAATGTAACTGAGAAGGCGAGAGTTATTAAGAAAGGCGACGTGGTTGCAGCATGTACTCCAGTAACCAGCGTTGAAAGAAAGAGCAATATCCAAGAATCCGTGTCTTCAGAGAGCATTACATCGGAGTTATTGCAGAATGCGCAATTGAACGATGAAGAGAAGAATGCTGCCGATCGCGTCATTAAAGATCTTCAAGTTGTTTTCTCCCGCTCGTCTTCTGACGTGGGTCGAACTAGTTTGACACAACATAGAATAGATACCGGAGATCATCCCCCGATCAAGCAACATCGAAGACATCTACCTTTTGCTAAACAGGAAGAGGTGCGAACACTGTTAAAAGATATGGAAGAAGGCGATGTCATTGAGCCTTCAGCGAGTCCATGGGCATCTCCTATCGTTCTCGTCAGAAAGAAAGACGGCTCAACAAGATTTTGCGTTGACTATCGCCGTTTGAATGAGGTTACGAAGAAAGACAGTTACCCTCTTCCTAGAGTTGACGACATTCTAGACACTCTTTCTGGAAGCAAGTGGTTCTCAACACATGATTTAAAGAGTGGGTATTGGCAGGTAGAAATACAGCCTGAAGACCGAGAAAAGACGGCATTTACTACGGGACAAGGGCTTTGGTAATTCAAGGTGATGCCGTATGGACTGTGTAATGCGCCGGCAACATTCGAACGTCTTATGGAGACTGTTTTGAAAGGTCTTTCCTACGAAGCCTGCCTGATATACCTGGACGACATCATCATCGTCGGAAAGAGTTTTGAAGAACATTTAGAAAATCTTAGGAAGGTGCTTCAGAAACTGAAAGAAGCCAATCTGAAGCTGAGTCCCACTAAATGCAAATTATTCCGAAAGGAAGTGACTTACCTGGGACATGTCATCTCTGCAGAAGGTGTGCGCACGGATCCTGAAAAGGTATCAGCGGTTAAATCCTGGAAACGTCCTGAAAATGTCCATCAGCTGAGAAACTTCCTAGGGCTTTGCACCTACTATAGGAGATTCGTGGAGGACTTTTCTTCCATCGCAAGACCCCTTCACAAGCTGACAGAGAGCAAGCAAAGATTCTTGTGGACAAAAGAATGCGAGGATGCATTTAACAACTTAAAGGAGGCTTTAACATCTGCTCCAATCCTGACGTATCCTCAGCTCGACCGACCATTTATTCTTGACACCGACGCGAGCAATGAAAGTGTCGGTGCTGTTTTGTCCCAAGAAATAGACGGCCAAGAACGTGTAGTGGCGTACTGGAGCAATTGCCTGTCTAAACCGGAGAGGAATTATTGTGTCACCAGGAAAGAGTTGCTCGCCATAGTCAAAGCTGTAGAACAGTTCCATCACTATCTATGAGGCAGAAAATTCCTGCTCCGCACTGATCGTGCATCATTGACCTGGCTTTTAAATTTCAAGAATCCTGAGGGTCAAATAGCCAGGTGGATACAGAGACTCCAAGAATATGACATCACTATCCGTCATCGTAAGGGATCATCACACGGAAACGCCGACGCCCTGTCTAGAAGACCTTGCCAAGGAAGCTGCCGATATTGTTCCAGGGTGGAAGCGAAATACGAGCTGCTGACTCCGGTCGCAAGATAACTTACAACATCAACATCGGCTGATCGAGAACCGTGGAGTGATGATGAAGTCAGGAAAGACCAGCTGGAAGACCGCGACATTAAACCCATAATTGATTTAATGGAGTCAGAAACCAGAAAACATACCTGGCAGGACATTTCTGTCTGTAGTCCTACAACCAAACAGTATTGGGCACTCTGGGATTCACTTCACATTCGAAACGGTGTCTTATACCGGAAATTTGAATCGGATGATGGGAAGACGTTCCGATGGCAGCTGATACTTCCAAGTTCCCGCATTCCTGATGTCCTTAAAGAACTACATAACAGCCCTACGGAAGGTGACTTTGGAATAATGAAGACCTTACAGAGAGTTCGTGAGCGCTTTTACTGGAATAATGCAAAGGATGACATGCAAAAGTGGTGCCGATCCTGCGATGCCTGTGCAGGTCGGAAAGGACCGAAGAGACGCAGCCGAGGCAAGCTGCAACGTTCCAACGTAGGGGCGCCTTTTGAACGTATCGCCTTTGACATCTTAGGACCTCTACCACGAACTGCTGATGGCAACAAATACATACTCGTTGTCATTGATTACTTCACCAAGTGGTCTGAAGCGTACCCTGTTCCTGATCAAGAGACTGTCACAGTAGCTGAGGTAATGATACAGCACTGGATTTCCAGGTTCGGAGTGCCTCTTCAGTTATATTCCGATCAGGGAAGGAATTTTGCCTCGGCAGTAATCAAAGAACTATGCAAACTACTCGGCATTGACAAAACTCAATCGACGCCATTGCATCCCCAGTCGGACGGCATGGTAGAGAGGTTCAATCGAACAATCTTTAATAACCTCTCATTAGTGGTTTCCAGAAACCAACAGGACTTGGACAAGAAATTACCACTCTTTTTACTGGCTTACCGCAGTGCTGTCCACGAGACTACCGGCTATTCTCCATCACAAATGCTCTTCGGTCGTGATCTTCGTCTTCCTTGTGATCTATTGTTTGGTCGCCCTCCGGATGCTCCTTCATCGTCTGAGGAATATTTTCAAGATCTCCAGGCCCGGTTTGAAGTGATGCACAACTTTGCACGAAAGCAAGTCAACTTGGCGACGGAGAAAACGAAGACCCGATGCGACACAAGAGCTACTAGACATAGATCCAACAAAGGAGACAAGGTGTGGTTGTGGAACCCGATTCAACGAAAAGGACTGAGTGCTAAATTACAGCCACCTTCGGATGGTCCATATACAGTGCTGAACACGAATGACGTCGTGTTTCGGATTCGTAAGTCTTCGAACTCTAAACCTAAAGTCGTTCATTACGACAGGTTAGCACATTACTATGGCCATAGTACGTAATGTAAATAATTGTAAATAGTGTAAGACCATGGTCCTTTTTGCTTCTAAATGTGTATTTAGTAATTGATTTGTATTTTCCATTTGATTTGTATTTTGTATTTGATTTGTTTTATTTATTGCATTTATTGTTCATGTTGTTTATTATTGTAATGTAATGCTTATTTTTGCATTCATGCTTTAGTTGTATATTTGGCTTCCAGTCCAGGGATTGTACTGCCCGGGACGTGCAGTCCTTGGAAAGGGGGCAGTGTTACGGATTCGGTACTTAAAAAGCTAGTGTTAGTTCAATTATAAATTAATTGGTTTTATTTCCCGCGCAGTGCAGCGCGTGACGAATATTAAAAGAAGAAAGCTAAGCCGGAAAATTAAAAATACAAGAGCGCGTGCATTAAATAAATAAATATCTCTTTTTGATTTCGAGAAAGTACTGGAAAATTCTAGCGCGTGATTTTAAAAGCTTATAAAAGGAGGAAAACATCTCAGTTTGTAGTAGTTGCTTAGTTTGTTGTTGTTTAGAAAACTGCTCTTGTTGATTGTAGCGAATTCGCGGATTAGAGTTCTTTAGCTGTTTTGAATTACGTTCTATTGGACATTTGAGTAGTTAAAAGATAACTACTGTAAGATATTGTAATACTGCATGATAATTCGAGAAAATTTAAGCATTTTTGTTGTGATAATAATAAATTTTTGTTTATTTTTCATCGGACTTGTGCATTCACTTCATAACGAACCCGTACGCACGCAACAATATTTAGTGGTGTGAATGTTAAATTCACTGGTGTGAATGTTCAGTGAAATCAGAGCCTGTTCTACTTGCTTGAAACCCATGCTGCTAACTTTGAATATAAAAGATTTGATTCTCTCAGTTAAAATTCTGTGGTGTTGAGTTATTCTTGCCATTAAGTTGTTTATGCGAATATAACAGCTGCTACGTAATGGCGATAAAGATTTTCATTTTTACTACAAGTTTTTCAAAGTAAAATGGCATTTTACCTTCTGGTTGACGGTATTTGAAACCCTATTTTTCCCATTAAAGACATTCCTATCCTTTCATTTTAAGTCTGCCACAACATTTAACGATTTTCTGATACTACTTTCACCACTAGGCAGCTTTGAAATAGGATTTTTAATTCTGGACACGTTGTATTTTAATTAGTAAAGGTTTTCTTTCCATGAATTTGATACAAATGCATGCTGAGAATGATAGATACTTGGGTATTAGCTGGAATCGCCAATAAACAACAAGTGATACAACCCATGGCTTTGCTTTTCTTATAGCATTACAGCAGCCTTAAAAGCAGTTTTAGATATTTCTAGAAAGGTGTTTTACAACACGCCTTTTTTGGCACCTCACTTTTTTGACCATATCACATCTGTATCCATTTCAGCTTTTCAGATGTTGCCACCAAATGTTAATTGCCATGTATTATTTTTGAAGAAATAATACAGCAAATATTAAAAAAATATGGCAACACAATAAAAAGGGCATTGTCACTAAATGTTATCTGTATATATTATTTTCATAGAAATAATAATAAAAGTATGGCAATATGAATAAAAGAAGTTGCCACCAAATGTATTATTTTTAAAGAAATAATATAGTGAATATAAACAAAAGAATGACAATATTTTATCAAAAATTCTAATAAGTTATCTGATATAAAATATTTTTAACTTCCATATACCAGTTTTTTACCATTTGATGAAGGTTAAGATATTTAACTTTTTTTAAAATTCAATCTGCCTGTTACTTATTAGCAAAATAAGTGACTTAAAGCAATAAATGCAGTAAGCATGAAGAGTTAAAGCTTTTAGAGCTTGTGAAAAGCTGATACTTTTCAGGATCATATAGTCAATACAACATGCTTTTGAATTCTACAGAAAAGTCAGCACATTTCAGTATATATTTAATCTTTTTTATATTTATGTAATATCAATAAAACGCTATCTTTTAAATAATGTATTTAAACAATTTAGCATATTTTATTTGAATTCCATGTCCATTTTGGCATGTTGAAGTGCCATAATCTTTATGCTGAATATGATATTTGATTCTACTTCAATTGCACAAACATTGCAGGATTTGAATAAATTAATAACAAAAAGCATATTAAATCATTCCCTAATATTAATAATTTTGCCACAATATGAAATAATTTAGAAGAATTATGATATTTACATATCATTTCATTGACCATGAAAATGTCACCAAGCAGAGTGATTTAGTCTCAATTATAGATAAGAATGATGTTACATCACACTCATAACACGCATTTTTGTTTAATGTAACTCTTACTGATACCTCACCTTTCATTTTTACATACAAGAATTATAAATTTACTGTTATTGCCGTATTTTTTGTTGTATGTGTGTGTGTGGGGGGGAAGAGTGGGTCTGAGAGTTGCAGAAATTTGTAGCTGTATTTCAATTCAATTACAACTGGTTGAGAGAATTAATTTCTGTTGAATGGGAAAAAAGAACAGCTGGCAAAAAAATAGCAATTGGTTGGAACAATTACAATCACCTGCAGAAGTTAGTATTCATAATGTTTTAATCACAGCTTCCAACAAAATAAGAGAAGTTAACAAAATAACAGAAATTGATAAAAGCCTTTTTAAAAAGTGCAAAAGCGAAGCAAGTCAAATAATTCCACAGGACTGACTATTTTATGATTATTCGAGATTGATGAATATTTTTCTTAAAGGGTTGCACGCAGAAGTGCAGTTCAGAATTCCAAAGGAAAGACTGGTGCAGATTTACTAGAATTTTTGCCAAATTTCATGGTAGTCAACATTCATGAATGATGAGATAATACATAAGCACTGATATTGTTATTCTTCAATAATTGATAATATTCATTTAATGATTTTTCTCATGTGAAAGGAATGACATGTTAAAAAAAAAAAAAGTAAACTATAGAAGTAACTGAATGAATTGTAGATGCATACACACATAAATAAATATACAAATAAAAACTACACATTAATATTCAACAAAATACATTCTACTGAGTCACATTCCATAATTTTATTTTTTGTTGACTTTGCAATTTTTAAAAATAATGCATGAAAAATAATGATAAAAATATAACCTTAGCACTCATTTAATGGCTCGATTTTGTCCATTTTTTTTACGCTTGTGGTGGTATTTTTTTTTTACATTTACTGGTTATAAAAAGACTGAAGAAATATTAAACCATAATAAACTTACCTGCTTTCTTTCTCTTGTATGGGCGATTTGTCCAGGGAATACTATGTAATGTACCAGGCGTTAACTGTTTTAGTTTACGAACAAAAGCTTTAAATTCTTTTTCAAGTTTTACTATTTTCAGTCTACATTCTTCAACATGCTGATCTGAATAGCAAGTCACCTAAGTAAAGTAAAAAAAAAATATAATTAATGTAATTTTATTTTTAATAGCTCCAACTAACAATATACAAGAAACTAAATATTCCAAAGATTATATTTAATTTCAACTCAAGTGATCCAAATTTAGATTCCAGCTGATGAAATGGCTGGATCATCCATGAAAGCTCTAAAAAAAATCTGAACATATTTTAAACATAGCCGTCTGTGAAATTTTAACTTTAATCATTCATTTTTATGCAGTATATGCTGATGAACTTCTAAGTGGAGAAATATGAAATTCTTGTGTTCTAAAAAATGTCATCATCAACCATAATAATAATAATGCAAACTTTATAAATAGGCCAGAAGAAATTTCGATAAAAACTTATTTTTGCAATTTGTATTTCTTTTGAATAACAGTAACAGGACTGGAGTTTTTCCAGAGAAACTCGGGGGTTGGGGGCACCAGAAAAGGAAAGAAATTGGAAGCACTGAAAGAAATTGGAAAGAATTAAACAACAATGCAGCAATGAAGCTGTTAAATGGATAAATTTACAAATAACAATTTAACTTGATTGGAAATAAATATTTTATTATTTCTGCTACAAAATTCAAACTAATTAAATAACCTTTCCCTAGAATTCCATATGATAAATCTTTAAGCTTATTAGATACATAGTCATGATTTCTATGAATAAAATATAAACATAATACTGTCAAAAGTCGTTAATTCGGACACCCATAATCCGGAATGATCTATAATCCGGACCTCAAAGCTACAAACTTTCTGCGCATGCGTCGCGTTCACGCATGCGCACAGGCGTTTACGAGAGCGCGTAAGACCCTTACGGCTGCGAATATGTTTGTGCGCATGCGCGTTTAATGTGTAACGGAGTTATACGCTAAGCTAAAGTTATCTAATTCAGTTAATGTTGCAGATTGCGTTGTTCCTTAATCTTCGAATTGGATCCGGCTTATTATTTTTTGCAGAATGTTAGAGCAATTTTATAAAAGTAAGCTTGAACTTTCGATTATGTCAAATAGAATTTCCGATATATATTTACTACAAAGCGAAAGTATGTTTTGAAATCCGAAATCTGTTTATCAATTTCACGCTGTTTTGCGGCAGAGGGGAGGGGCAGAAACGTCATTATTAGATTATGATAGATTAGAAAGATTATGTCAAATAAAATTTCCGATATATATTTACTATTATGTAATTTGTATCTACAAAGCGAAAGTATGTTTTGAAATCTGAAATCTGTTTATCAATTTCACGCGGCGGATTGGAAGTTAATCTGTCAGCACTATCCTTATCTTCAGGGCAGATGTTTTTATTTTATTTGGTTTATAATTCCGTATTAATTAAGTGTAGTATTTTATCTCGATGTACTCCGTCTTTGATATGATTTAAATCAAGTTCCTCGTCATTATAATTCGCTTCCGATAGTGAAGAAAGTGACCCAGAGGTTATTGAAAACGAAAACATTTCGATTGACAAATTAGTCGGTATTCTCAACACAGCAATTATAGGACTTGAACAGCGGAACTTTGTAACTAAACAAGAAATTATGTCTGTTTAATAGAATTAAAGAGAAAGTATTATCACATGAAACGAAGCAACTTACATTGAAGGAAATGTTTAATAAAGTAAACAAATAAATATTAAGCTTTTTCTTTTTGTAAATTTTGATACCCTTTAGATCATAATTGTTCTTTATTTCATAAATTAAGGTTTCATATTTTTAATTTTGTAATTTCTGCATGCCATCTTACCAGATTTAAACTGATGATCTATAATCCGGAAAAATCGATAATCCGGAATCGCCGAAGTCCCGAGGAGTCCGGATTAACGACTTTTGACTGTAATGTTAATGTGAAATAAGTTAACCGCTTAATGCCCAAATTTATATGACAAATTATTCCAAAAATCCCTGAATTTTTTTATAACATTTTCATTTTTTCCCGACGAAAATAAGATATTTATTATGATTGATGACATTACCCGAGTAAATTCGGACTTCAATGAAAGCAGGGGAAAAAAAAAATCTCCACAATCTAGACAAAAGTTATAAGGTATTTCTCCCGTTGTCTTAACGAGCCTTCATGGTGTAGTGGTCTACACGCTCGGCGCGTAATTGAGAGGTCCACGGTTCGATTCCTGTCGAAGGCGTTGCTAGTTTTTCATCTTGCTTGCTTCCAGAAATACCTAATGTCTGTACAGTAGTGCCCGAACTAAAATTGTGTTGGATGATGATTTTCCTCCCCCAGGATTTGGCCATTGGGTCCCCTAAAAACCCCAGTCGCCCTTAAAAAGGGGGAGTATAAAAGGTATTTCTTCCGCCTTCTTAACGAGCCTTCATGGTGTAGTAATCTGCACGCTCAGCGCGTAATTGAGAGGTCCGCGGTTCGATTCGCGGCGAAGGAGTTGCTAATTTTTCATCTTTCCTGCTTCCAAAAAATACCTAATATCTCTACAAAGTAATAAAAAACTGTAGTCAAAGTAATAATAGGTAATAAGAGCTAAAGTAAAAAATCAAGTAAATACATTTTACGATCCATAAATGTCATTGACAGTATGCTACAGTCTGAAACATGGTGTAACACATAGCGGCACATCACAATCTGCAACAGCATAATAATCTGGTAATCTGCATCGACTAACAAAACACATTTGCATAAGAGAAAATTTGGTGTAGCACCAGAGTACCTGGGTCTAAGACCCTACCTCTAATCGAAAAATTGAACTTGCAGTTCATTTATAATGCGGCCATGTCACCGACTGCAGCTCAGGGTCATGGAGAAACCAATCACGAAAGCCGATTGGATCCCTCCCACAGCTAAGAAAACATGTGCATGGCAGAGTGTCGATTGCCAAGAGATATTACAGGGGATGGCATTAACTATCCTTAAAATTTTCAGCACCCGAGTTAACTCGTTGATAGAAAAATCGAAACGGCACGTATTCCCAAAATATTTCGAGATGCGGTAGTTAAGCGATTAAAAAAGTCCATTTTTCTGTAAGTTCTCTCCATAATGAAAGATATTTGCTACTAATTTATCCATTTAAAATTACAAATTAAGTTACTATATGCAATAGCAAAAACTGTTCTGCTTTGTTAGATTGTTTTTAAGTGATATAGATTCAGTTTTGTAACATAATTTTTTAATTTAATTTTGTTTTGTATTTTTTCTAAATAATTATGTTATTTTGCTATATTTATCATTGTTATGAACTGAAATTCATCTTTAAAAACCTATCTAAATTCAAAAGCAGATTTCATTGCAAGAACACAAAAATGCATTCTGCAAGATTTGTACATTGTGAGCAGGAAAGCTCACAATGATTAAATTTGTAGGGATATTACCCACCTTTTCAGTTTTTCTGCGGCTTTTCCCGCAAGAATATCTTTTATAACTTTCTTGACATCTGTAGGGCTTCATACAGACTAATAGATCAATAACTGACACTTTTGTCAGTACCCCTCAAACATTAAAAGAGTAATTCGGCGTGTTATTGTGTCTTAATTATTAAAAGAGTAATTATTTGTTTAATTTCCTATTATTTGAAATATTTCTAAATTTTATCACCATATTCCTAAACTAACTTAAAATTGTGCCATAATAAATAAATTTATGTAATTTTTTTATGTTGACCTTTATACACAATGAGAAATTAAAATCATTTCAGCATCCATTAAGAATAATTAGTAAAAAGGATCTTATGTGATCAAAAATTAAAAAGGGAAAATCCACACAAATTCTGGAATCGGAACAGAATAACTGAATAAAATTCTTACTTATGTTGAGAAAAAAAATTTACCCTTGTATTAATCCTTAAAAATTCAATCAGGAGTTAATTTTAAATAACGTTTTATGAACGCCTAACACAGTGATTCTCAACCTTTTCAAAGCTCCCGCCCCTCCTAAGAAACGAAAAATTTTTCAACGCCCCCCCTTTGTGAAAATCCTGTAATTTAGGTATGGGAAAGGGGGTTTTCTGAATTATAAAAGGCAAAAATTGAAAGTAATTTTTTTCAGTAGACACACCAAATTTGTTTTATTAAAGTCGATAATTTTGCCTGGAAGGTGATTACATCCCTTTGTCAAAACTGAAATGACTAATCCCACAAAAATTGCTTAAGCGATGCTTTATGTTTAAAAATTCTTTATTCTTAATTAAATAATTAAAAAAGAACAGCAAGAGATATGATATAAACAGTAATATCAATGAAACAATCATGTATGATCAATGGCCTCTCTGTGCTTAAGGTTCAGAGTCAGTTTCTGAACATTCAGTACAATATTTTTAGAGAGATGAAGGCGCAAGTCCTCTCTTTCCACGATTTTTGAAGTCAACTTTTTTTTTTTTTTTTTTTTTTTTTTTGTAATTAGATCAGTAACTGATTCCTCGCTCCATAGGAAGAAGGGAAGTCAATTAAAAGTTTTGACGATAGTCCACAATCCTGGGTATTTCATTATTTGAAAATTCGATCAGTTCCTTCTGAAGCTGAGCCTCTGTAGTCTCAATATCCATAAAAGGGTTCATGACCCACTGAGGAACTTTCAGGAACAAAATATCCTCAAACCGCCCAGAAAAAAGTCCTTGTGCAAAGACTAAAGATGTTGACAGTAATCATGTGTTTCATCGAACGGGATTCACTGTTCTTATGCAGATCAGACAAGACCGGAAACTAGCTCAACTCGTTGTGACCAAAATTCTGCTTCCACAAGGTGAGTCTTTTCAGGAAGTCTGAAATAATTGATTTTGCTGTGATCAAACTGAGCTGTTCGCCTTGAAATTGCAAATTAATTCCAATGAATTTTGCGAATAAATCGGTCATGTAAGCAACATCAATCTTAAATTGTAACAATTTGCCTTTCAGAGCTACATTTTTCTCTTCGAGGAACTCAAGTACAGAGTCGAAAAGATTCCAGAACCTAGAAAGGCAGACGCCTTTGGAAAGATAGCGAAGACGTCTGGTGAGTAGCCAAAGGAATAATTGTGTTGTTGGTTCTTTTGCGCATCATTCTTAATCTCCATTTAGTTCGCAGCATTCTTAAACTCCACTTTTAGTTCTTCCTTGGTCTCCATTTCCAAGTGGAGCGCTTCTTCGTGAGACTACTCAATTATCTTGAGATCTCTGCAAAATTAGGAAAGTAGCGTCGATACCGGCTACAATTCTGAAGGAAATTGTGCACTTGCTTCACATTCTTTGAAGAGGGAATTTGTTGAATGACTTTTACTTTGGCAAGGTAAGTTTGTTGAATGACTTTTGAGTTCCAGAACTTGTGATATAATGTCCGAGATACTTCACTTTAGAACAAGCAAAATGACATTTGTTTCGATTGGCATGAAGTTTAAATTTTAGGAGTCCATTAAACACTAAGCGCAAGTTTTCGAGATGCTCCTCAAAAGTAGAAAACATCATAATAATATCGTCGAGATAATAAGAGTTATTGACTTAGGTTGACATACAAAGGCAGTTTTGTCTTTGTCCCGAGGGTACATCTTAACTTGATGATACTCTGATTTTAAGTCTATGGCAGACATGCATCTAGTTTGTTTTGCATTATGAAGAAGTTCATCCAGACGACGCAGCGGGCATGGACCACAGAATTCAGTTTCCTGTAGTCAATACATAATCGAAAGTCACCGTTCGGATAGCGAATTAAAACAATGGGTGCTGCGTATGGTGAATCGCACTCTTCGATTATGCCTGATGCAAGTAGTGCATCCATTTCTTTCTTCAAATCCCCTTTCTTGCAGGAGATAGCCTGGAAGGGGCTGTAGCCACTGGAGGTGAATCACCTGTATCGCTTCTGTGCTCGATGTAAAGAGTTGCTTGTCCCCCCCCCCAGAGAGAATGTAGTTCGTATTTTTCTAATAAGGCATTCGATCATTTTAGCTGCTCTTCAGTCAGATTTTCACCTTCGTCTGCACGTAGTAGGCAAGGATTTATTAACATGTCACAGGATTGGACTTGAACTCTTTCAACAAATGGAAAACATTTAATTGGATTGTAACACACACACACACACAAAACAAAACAAAAAAAAAATAACTTTTGCTTTCAAATATTTAGAACTACTTCAGCTTTCTTTAGGAAGTTTTCTCCAATCAGTGTTCGATTACCTATCGCATCAGGAAGAGCTATGAGTATCAAAGAGTGTGTATTTAATTATGGCAAAGCACACTAGGGCTATCTGCCTAAGGGGAGGGATGCCTTCGTGGAGGACTTTCTGAGGGAAACTGGCTCGTATACACGTTACACATGGGGAAACCACGAAAACACCCATGCAGCTAGCCCGTTCGCGGGATTCGAACATCGGACCGAACTACCAGTGTTCAGCGACCTTACCGCTCGGCCGCTGGTGGGCTCTGAGTATAAAAGAGAAGGTCCGTCCTTCAAAGTCAAATTTCACACAAGTTGTGTAAACGTCTTTCGTTGTTTGACTGCCATCAGCGAGACAAACAGTGCAAGAGGATTTCTCGAACTTTACACCATCTTCTTTCAAGATTTGCTACAGTTTTTTTGCCAGCGCTTGAATGACTTGCTCGACTATCTGCACAAAGTGTGCCATATATTCCGTTGATGAAGATATTCATCACTGCAGTTATCTTAGTGTTGCCTAACTTTTGTATACAAATATTGTCAAAATGAGCTGAAGGTGAAATAGTGGAGTGCTGACAATCTGGAAATTTTGATTTAGTAAATCTAACTTTGCCACAACCATAGCAAGAGAGGGTTCATTTATCTGCTACATTGGTATATGCCTTCTTTACTTGCGTGGATTTGGGGATACCACCTTCAGAATTGTGCTTTGATTATTATGTAAACAATCGTAAGTGTCCAACATTTCTGCTAATTCTACTGGCGAGCTTAAGTTCGGCCAAATGTCTAAAAAGTGATGTCTAATTTCTTGAGAAACTCTCTTTTTCATCTGGTCAGTTATAATGAGCTGCTTCAAATCATCAAATTTTGTAATATTTAATTCTCTAAGCCAATTTTCAAAATAACTTCTCAGTTCAAAGTAGAAATCACGCCAAGTACTTTCTGGTTTCTTCCGATGTAAAGCGAACAGTTGTCGGAATTTATCAGCGGTCAGCTTATATCTCTTTAGAAGCATTTCCTTCATCTTTTGGTAAGCTCTCGATTCCTCTTCTGGCTCACAAGCAACCAATTTTCTAATTTCTGTTGGTAACGATCCCACTAAATACAGAACTTAAGTTTCTTCTGCAACCTATAAAAACTTCAGTTGTCTCTCAAAAAGAAAAGGCCATGTCATTATTCTTAGGATCATATTTAGGTAAAAGTCTCTCAAGATCCTAACTGGTTTTTCCAACTTCTGCAACAGGACCTGCTGTAGTTGAGAGGGGTATCTTCTGAACTTCAAGTTGAAGTTTCAAGCGTTCCAATTCAAAAGCTTGCTCTTCTTTTTCTTTGGCTAATTTCTCTTCCTTAGCAGCTTCTCCTTGAGCAATAACGTTCTAATTCAGCTTGTTTCTCTTTCTGGATTGTTTTTTCTATTACATTAATTAACCTATTTTTCACACTTTTCATCCTAATTATCGGATTTTGTTATGAGTTCTTTTAATTGTATTGTTACGGATTTGGTATTTAAATAGCTAATGTTAGTTGAATTATAAATTAAATTGCTTTATTCCCCGTGCAGTGTAGCGCGTGACGAATATTATAGGAAAGCTAAGCCGGAAAATTAAAAATACAAGAGCACGTGCATTTACTATTAAATAAATAAATATATCTCATTTTGTTTTCGAGAAAGTTCCAGAAAATTCTCGCGCGCGATATAAAAATCGTATAAAAAGCAGGAAAAACCTCTCAATTCGATGATTAGTTTGTTGTTGTTCTAAGAGTTTGTTTAGAAAACTGCTCTTGTTGACTGTAGCGAATGCGCGGATTAGCTTTCTCTAGCTGTTTTGAATTAAATACTCTTGAATGTTTGAGTAGTTAAAAGATAACTACTGTGAGATATTGTAATACTGCACGAATATTTTAGGAAATTTAAGCATATTTGTTGTGATAATAATAAATTTTTGCTCATTTTTCATCGGACTTGTGCATTCATTTCGTAACCAACCCGTAAGCACGCAACAATTTTTGGTGACAGAAGTGGGATTTGAAGACAAGAGCGATGGAAGAACAGTTCAGGCAGTTGATATCAGCCTTTGCTTCGTTTAAGGAAGAAATGAAAACGGAACAAGAAGAAATGAAAGAAAAGATGGATGCTAGTCAGGAAAAGATGGAAGAATCCGTTAGAAGAGAGATGAAATCTGTTAAAGCGGAAATGAAAGTAGGAATCGAAGAGAGAAATTACTTGCATAATAGAAAACAAGTTCGAAGCTATGGAAGGAAGAACACATACAGCTGAAGACAAAGTTGGAGAAATTCAAGAAAGAGTTTCTGCGGTAGAGCAACAAATTGAACAAAGAGTTTCTGCCGTCCAACAACAAATTGAGGAAAGGGTTTCTGCTACTGTTGCCAAAGAAGTTGACACTTTAAAGAAGAGCATAGCGACAGATGGAGGCAATTCTGAGGGTTTTAAATTCTTGCCGATGCCTGCTCGTCCATCTCTGAAGCTATCTACATATGATGGGAAGACATCCTGGAAAGTGTATAAGACTCAATTTTCGATAGTTGCGGTTGCGAATGGATGGGATTCCGAAGCTAAGGCCGTCATCTCGCTGCTTCTCTGAGAGCAGATATCCTGCAGACACTTCCCGAAAATCAGAGACTAGACTTTGAAGCTCTATCCGGCGCTTTGGGAAAAAGTGTTTGAAAGACTACAGCAGGCTTCAACTAAAATCCCGTCAACAGAAAACCACCGAAACACCTCAGGAGCTCGCCACAGATGTTGAAAGGCTGTCACATCACGCCTTTTCGGAGTGCTTGATAGAAACAAGGGAAATCCTGTTCCTGCAATACTTCATCGATGGCATTCGGGAGCCTGAAATAAAGAAAGCACTGCGAATGGCGGATGTTAAAGATCTGAAAAGCGCTCTAGTGTACGCCATGGAATTCGAGGCAGCCAAGCAAGCCACTCGTAGAGACCGCCACCCAATCAGAACTGCTCAAGTCCAGGAGCCAGGGGATCAAGTCACTGCTCGTCTAGACGATTTAACTAGACAACTGAACGCCTTGAGAACGAATATTGGTGACAAGAAACCGACCGTAAAGTGCTGGAACTGTGGTGCTGAAGGACACATACGACGAAACTGCAGAACACCCCAGGGCACGGATGTTAAGACCGTTCCTAGCAAGCAGCGGGGGAACTAATTAGTGGCCATTTCGCGGGGCGGAGGTTGCCAGATAAAGAAAAGCCTCAGTTGAAAGCGCTTCAAATTTCTGCAGTGAGAGGCGGCAGTAATGGACTGTTCATAATAGGACATATTAATGGAGTTCTCTGTAATATGACGATAGATACGGGAACCAACGTTACCATCATCCGAAAAGATTTGGCTCAACACTTGGGAAGCAAACTTATCTGGACGCCGCCCTGCGTTACCCTCCAGACTGTGTCCGGTGACAAGATCGACATCGACGGAAAAGTAAACGATAACATCACGTTTGGAAGTGCAGCTTACCATCACACGGCATATGTAGCAGAGATCAATGTAGCCCTATTCGGAACTAATGATGGAGTGAAATCTACCCACAAAATTATAGCTCAAGATAATATCACAATACCCGCAAGAACCGAGTTTTTACTTCCTGGATTCATAGCCGAAAATAGTTATTTCCGCTACGGCATCATAGAATATCCCAATAACTGTAATAGCCCGAAAGGAGTACTAGTAGCCTCAACACTCGTCGGCCTATCGAGAACGGTTATCCCGGTGAGAGTTGCCAATGTAACTGAGAAGGCGAGAGTTATTAAGAAAGGTGAAGTGGTTGCAGCATGTACTCCAGTAACCAGCGTTGAAAGACAGAGTAAGATCTCAGATTCCATGTCCTCAGAGAGCATTACATCCGAGTTATTGTAGAATGCGCAATTAAACAATAAAGAGAGGAATGCTGCCGATCGCGTCATTAAAGATCTTTAAGTTGTTTTCTCCCGCTCGTCTTCTGACGTGGGTCGAACCAGTTTGACACAACATAGAATCGATACCGGCGATCATTCCCCGATCAAGCAACATCCAAGACGTCTACCGTTTGCTAAACAGGAAGAGGTGCGAAAACTGTTAAAAGATATGGAAGAAGATGTCATCGAGCCTTCAGCAAGTCCATGGGCATCTCCTATCGTTCTCGTCAGAGAGAGAGACGGCTTAACAAGATTTTGCGTTGACTATCGCCGGTTGAATGAGGTTACGAAGAAAGACAGTTACCCTCTTCCTAGAGTTGACGACATTCTAGATACTCTTTTCTGGAAGCAAGTGGTTCTCAACACTTCATTTAAAGAGTGGGTATTGACAGGTAGAAATACGTCGTGATGACCGAGAAAAGACGGCATTTACTATGGGACAAGACCTTTGACACTTCAAGCTGATGCCATTTGGACTCTGCTATGCACCGGCTACATTCGAACGCCTAATGGAGACTGTTTTGAAAGGTCTTTCTTACGAGGCCTGTCTGATATACCTGGATGATATCATCATCGTCGGAAAGACTTTTGAAGAACATTTAGAAAATTTTAGAAAGGTGCTTCAGAAACTGAGAGAAGCCAATTTAAAGTTGAGTCATGCTAAATGCAAATTATTCAGACAGGAAGTGACTTATCTCGGACATGTCATCTCTACAGAAGGTGTGTGCACGGATCCTGAAAAGGTGTCAGCCATTAAATCCTGGAAACGTCCCGAAAATATCCATCAGCTGAGAAGCTTCCTAGGGCTTTGCACCTACTATAGAAGATTCGTGAAGGACTTTTTTTCCATCGCAAGACCCCTTCACAAGCTGACAGAGAGCAAGTTCTTGTGGACAAAAGAATGCGAGAATGCATTTAACAACTTAAAGAATGCTTTAACATCTGCTCCGATCCTGACGTATCCTCAGTTCGAGAGAACATTTATTCTCGACACGGACACGAGCAATGAAAGTGTCGGTGCTGTTTTGTCCCAAGAAATAGATGGCCAAGAACGTGTAGTAGCTTACTGGAGTAAGTGTCTGTCTAAACCGGAGAGGAATTACTGTGTCACTAGGAAAGAGTTGCTCGCCATAGTTAAAACCATAGAACATTTCCATCACTATCTATACGGCAGAAAATTCCTGCTGCGCACGGACCATGCCTCATTGGCCTGGCTTTTAAATTTCAAGAATCCTGAGGGTCAAACAGCCAGGTGGATAGAGAGACTCCAAGAATATGATATCACTATCCGTCATCGTAAGGGATCAGCACACGGGAACGCTGACGCCCTGTCTAGAAGACCTTGTCCAGAAAGATGCGATATTGTTCCAGGGTGGAAGCGAAATACGAGCTGCTGACTCCGGTCGCAATACAAATTACAACATCAACATCGGCTGATCGAGGCCCGTGGAGTGATGATGAAGTCAGGTAAGACTAGCTGGAAGACCGCGACATTAAACCCATAATTGATTTAATGGAGTCATCAAACAGAAAACCTACCTAGTAGGATATTTCTATCTGTAGTCCCACAACAAAACAATACTTGGCACTCTAGGATTCACTTTACATTCGAAACGGCGTCTTATACCGGAAATTCGAATCAGATGATTTTATAAAAGTAATGAAAATTACTATAATTCGAAATGTATATTTAAACTTCACCGATAAACTTTATTCGAAATAATAATTTTATTTTAAATTAATATATTTCACTTCTGCAAACAAGATTTTTATTTTGTTATTATACACTTAAAAATTACATCTAACCCTCTAATTACGTCTAATTTAGTTATCTAAGCTTATCACATCCAGTTTTGCTTTAATTTTATCATTTGCAGAAATAGACATTGAAAAGATACTAATTTCTGCAATCGTATTTAAAAAGCTTAGACAAATTAAGAAATGAATCTTTCACAAAGGAATTTAAAAATTTCATTGTGATAACTTGGAAATTCGCATATTATAAAACACTGATGAATTAAAGTAAAGTCTTTGTCAAACAGGGGAAGAAAAACTGATTTTAAGGTAAAATATAACTTCATGGAATTCTTTTTATTGGGACAGACTTCAGTTCTTTGCCGCATTTAAATAAGCAAATAAATTTGTTTGGAAATTTTATAACAGAAAGCCAATTCCTGGAGAGTTAATCGAAGGTTCTGAAAACTCCGTATAATTTCGCTGCATTATACTGTGGGACAAACAAATATTTTTTGTAATGTAAGAGGAAGAGTTTTATATTTTCATTATTTTTTAATTTTAACAAAAGTTGTAAAGTTAGGTATTGGAATTACTTTTATTTTCATAAATACAGCCAATTTCAATTTGAACTTAAGTAAATAACTGAAATTCAGTTTTAATTGCGTAATTTCTAAAATAAAAGGCATAAACATATTTTCATATTTCATTTCACACTGTGTTTTCATTTTTTATATTAAAGAAATAAAATAATCTATTTCTCTTCAGTTAAAAGTATACTAAGGAAACTGTTTCTTTAATTCCCGTCTAGTAAAAAAACTATAACGTCATTGCTAAAACATGTATTGATGCCTTTTTGACATTTTAACAGTTTGAAATCATTTCTGATTTCAATAAAGAAATCAAATGAAAAGTTTAAAGAAAAATGAAGTACATTTAAGAAAGTAAAGCATCAGAGCCTTATCATCAGATTTTAATATCTGAAACTAATCTCATAACTGCTTCTTCTAAACATTTTTATTACGTTCCAAATTCTTATACATAAAGTATATATGTGCCCCATTATTTTCAAATGCCTGATTCACCCCAAAACGGTACGGCTCTGTGTTGTACAGTATCATTTAGATTAGATTAACGCTTTGCACTCGAGCGGTGCCTCTCAGGCACCACTGCATGTGATGCGATAACTCGAGCGGTGCCTGAGAGGCACCATTCGAATCGATGAGTTTATTTGTGTTTGACTTAAGGAATATCGCTTGAGAGATCTACTTGGCCTTCTGTAGATCATATTACGAGATGTCTGAATAGCTATAAGGATGTCTTATCTCAAATAAAGGTTGTCTTTGCAATGCTTACGCGATTAAATGTCTTATCTCAAAAATACTTGCGACTGCGGGTAGGACTCTTGTCTTCGACATCAGTTCGAACTCAACCTTCTTGCCGATCGCAGTATTTCTTTCAAAGTTACTGAGCCCAATAAGTATGGAACACGACGAAGAAGTTACTTCTAGCGAAGATGAGTTTAATTTTTCGGCAATAACGAACGAAATTACATCACTACATAGACAGCTTGCCCATGAGAACGAAGACGGAAGTGATAAAGATAGTGACGACGTTAGAGGAGCAAGAAGACGAAAAATCCGAATAATCGATAGTGAATCTGGAAGCCAAAGTGATTGTACAGAAGAGACTGAACCTTCAGAATGGACAGTGTGCACAGAAAAGCGCCTCGAGAGTAAAGGGTTAATAACTTTTTGAAAGTATGCATTGTAAAACATGATATCTTGATATTATTTAAATGAAATAAAAAAGTGAATCGTGTCTATACTAAAGGAGAAGGATAGCAAGAATACCTAGATCTCATGTTATCTCATATTTACATCAAATCACATTTTCCGAATCCTCATCCTTGCTCTGAAAAATCGTATTAAAATTATTCCAAATGCCCTGATTTCATTGTCTGTTTGTAGAAATTTGTGGATTGCAAAAAATCTTCATTGATTTTTCTCGCGCTTCTATAAAGTTCATGCATATCTGCGCGTCGATAATCACTTCATTCTTAATAATTTTTAAATTTATTTTCAGTTATTATATATTAATTATTGCTGCTATCATTCAAGTCAGTAAAAATAAGTGTTTACTCTCCATATGTCTTGATTAAATAAAGGAGCTGGTGTACTTTAACGCATAAATAGCCGGGTTTCATTCAGTTTATCGTATGAGCTACGAATAGTATTTAAGCATTGCTGTGAAGGTCATAGTATAGTGCAGTGGTCGGCAAAGTGCGGCTCCAGAGCCGCATGTGGCTCTTTGGCTTCTTAAGTGCGGCTCTGGTACAAATATCCACGGAAGGCGCAATAATATTTTCATTTAAAAAAAACTTGGTAAGAAAAAAATTACATCTTATTTTGATAAATTAAAATTCTTCAATAAATCAAGAACATGCATAATTTTTTGTTGAGTAAAAAGATAGATAGGCAATTAAAATTTTATATTATTGTAAAAATACGTAACGACATCGAGTTTAATTTTATTAGTTTTCGTAAACGTAAGCATAAACCATGTACAAGCTACCAACATGCGCGTGCATGCTTTTTATAAAGTAGTGAAGGTACAAATTGGCATCACAGAGCAGCAGTTGGAGTGTGAACAGTTTTGTCTTATCTACCGTGTCTGCCATTGTCCCGTCTTATTAAAAAGTTGTATTTTTTAATCTAGCTGCACATCTTACAGGTATTGTTATACGATTTTATTACACCTACCATGTATGTTTGTGGTTCCGGTACAAAATTTGTAATTGATTTTTCGATAATTTCTATTTGTCCAAATGTTGGAAGTTTTCTTCAATTTTTGGTCATATTAAAAGTTTTGTTATTCTGATGATATAAAAAATTATTTTTTTCTTTGTAGTACATTTACATATATTAATAAAATTGGATTTTTTAAAAAGTTTTATTTTAATTTTTATTCTGATCAATTTAATAATTTTGTACTGGTGGATTTACAGAAAAATATATTTGGAATATTTTTATAGGCACTCCAATTAACATGGCTACCAAAAAAAGGCAAAGAAAAACGGAAGATGAAAACCGCGAATTTAAAGTTGAGTGAACCGAGAATTTTGCGTTTATTCAAAACTTGAATGGACTTCCGACATGTTTTATTTGTAAGGAGAAATTCTCGCATAACAAGAAATCAAATTTAGAGAGACACTTAACAAGAAAGCATGCGTCATTTAGCACTAAATATCCTACCGGTGGTGCAAGGAAGAAAGCAGTTGAGGAACTTCAGAAGAGTCAAGAGTCGTCAACTTCTGTGTTTAATAACTGGATGTAATCTTCCAGCAATATTAATATGGCAAGTTTTGTTTGTAGCCAAGAGATTGCTAAGAGAGGAAAACCGTACACAGACGGCGAATACATAAAAAATTGTTTTATAAATGCATCCGAAGAGCTATTTCGAGATTTTAAGAACAAAGCAGATATTCTTAAAAGAATTAAAGAGTTACCATTGTCTGCCAAAACCAATAAAGGTAGAACAATTAAAATGTGTTCGAATATAACAACCGAGCATGTCGAAGATCTGAAATTGGTTTTGGCTTTATCAATAGAAGTTGACGAGTCTTGTGACATAGTTTCACTTTCCGAGCCTGCTGAAGCATCGCCAAGAAAATAATTCCTCTATTGATAAACACCATTTTAAAACAATAATTTTAAATAGGAGGGAAGCATTTCTCAGCAGGTTTCAGGAATTTAAAAACAGCAGAGCAACTTTAGCATTTGTCAAAAATCCCCTTAATGAATGCTACAATAACCGAGTTGAAATTTTCTTCTTTTGAAATTGACACTCGTAGCTTTGAAATACAATTGCTGGATTTAAAAAAACAAGGAGATATGGCGCTCTAAATTCGAACGTCTTTGTGTTGAATTGGAAATATTGGAGAAGAAAAAATGTGATCTTAGTTCACAACACAAGTGGTCTGTTTGAATGACCTGGAGAAGGAAGACGTGATAATTTTCAACGCTTGGAATAATATTCCTGACTCTTACGATCAGCTGAAAAAGCTCGCGTTTGCTGTTCTTTCCCTTTTCGGTTCTACATATATATGCGAACAATCTTTTTCAAGCATGAACATTATCAAGAGTAAGTCATCTTATTGATGAGAACTTGGAATCACGCCTAAAATTAAAAACAACAACATACAAACCTGACTTACTCAAACTTTCCAAGGAGACGCTAGCACATTGTTCGCATTAATAAATATTTATTAAGTATTAAATTTAGTTTTATATAGTGTAATAAAAGTTTACTAAATAAGCAAATTTGGCTTCCAATTTTTTTTTAAATTGTTGTAATGTTCATATTTGGCTCTTTAGCTAATAAGTTTGTCGACCACTGGTATAGTGTATATTCTCAGAAGTGAGTAATACAGATTTTCCGAAAGTCAGCTTTGGTAAAAATAATTGTTTTATGAACTGGAATAATTAATTCATGCAAATTTGTTTTGCTTTTTTATAATACTCTATTTGTTAAGAGAACAGAAAAACGCGTTTAGGAAATGCTGAAATATTTAAAACGAATGATTCACATTAATCATCAAATGAAACAAATTATGCGATATTTTTACCGTAATACAATTATTTAAATATATTGAAGCTATGCAGTGTAAGACAGTTATTTTAAATTTATAGCTTAAAAATCTCATAAAACTGTAATTTGAATTTTTTGTAAAGAGAATGCCAGTTTTGTATAACTAATATAACTTAGTATAAATATTTATTTCCTGTAATTTAGTTTCTATAACCACGTTTCCCAGCTACTGACCTTTTGTACCCATAACTATTTGTTCAGTAGTATAGATTAAGCAACAAATCGCTAATTTGGAAACGAAGATTGCAGTTAACTAATTTGGAGTCTATGATTGTGTTGATTTACAAAAGCTTTTAATTCAAAACGAAACATTTCGTTATATAACAAGATAATAAAATAGGTAAATGTTCTATAAAATATAGTACTAAAACGGTTTTTCTTTCATCCAGTTATCAAAATAATTTAGCTCTTTTTCTGGAAGGAAACCAATTAAGGAAATACGAAATGAAGACCAGAAAACAATATTAAAAGCTAAACTGTTAAAAAAATATTCCAAGCCAAATTGAATTTTTTTTTACAGTATTTCTGTTTAGAATGAGGGGAAAAAAGGTATTAAGAAATATAGTTATTATAAACATTGCAAGCCAATGAATATTTTTTTGAAATATTTCATTTTGAAAGAGGGGGGGGCAAGAAGGTGTTAAATTAAGAAATAAAATTAAATTTTTAATAAGTTATAATAAGAACTCAGACATTTAATACAATTTAGAAATTTTGGAAAAATATGAACTGTCTTTAAATATTAAATTCTAAAGAATGAAAGCAAAATTATGTAGCTTCTGGACAGCTTATCCACAAAAGTATTAGCAATTTAATACGGTTAGAAAATGACCATAGATCACTTTTGCATCATATACATTGCAACTAGCTTTACCCGCGGCTTCGCTCGCGTTGATGTCCTTAAAATAAGTTTCAAACTCCGCGTGAATTTTAAAAATACACTCCGCGTAAAATTTCAGTAAATACTGCCCTTATTCAAAATCTATAAGCCGCGGATATTTTGTATTTACGCCTGACCAAAGGGTTATTTTTAAAAATAAAGAACATTCGAGCGCCTTAAAATTATCAACCTAGTTGTTATCGCACACAGTAAAATGTAAAAAATATAAAATGTAAATGCAAGTTTTCAAGCAACAATAACAGAAATATATAACACGAATGAACAGATCTTTAAAAAGATAAGAAACAAAACATTAAATATATCACAGAAGTCGAAATGTTGATAATAGTTTCAAGTCGGTAAGTTAATTAGAAGTCATTAATTTTTAAATGATTTTCCACGTGTAAATCTGTGAACTTTGACCTTTTCGTCAACCCAACGGTCGACCGGATACCAACTAACCCCCTCCGTCGAATTCAAATCGCAATCCGTCAACAAAAAGTTATTAGCATACAGAGTATTCTTTAATCTGAGATTAAGCTGGAAATAATTAAGCGACAAAAACAGTTCCACCATCATTGTTCCTATCATTCAGAGAGCGACACAAGTTTCTAAATTTCGAGAAATTTGGCTACTTAGATTACAAGTTATAATTTTTATCACTAATTTTTTTAACCCACACGGGAAGACCTAAGAAAATATCTTAAATGTCGCTATTGAATCTCATTCAAATTAGCGTTTTCAGGGTTTTTAATTAATATCTCAGTTGATTAAAGTCGTATGAGGTAAATATTATGATTAAAGTCGTAAGATGAAATTGGTATTGATAAATTTCGATGAATTTTTGGAATCATGGGAATGTGTCTCGAAATTCAATTAACCGCCGTTCCATCGATATTTGTGAAAGTATAAATTGGCGCGTAGCCAAATTCCTCTAATAGGGAAAAACCCAACAAAGTAAGTGAAAAATGTAGAGAAAAGTAGTTTTCAATTAATATCTCGGCTAATTAAAGTCGTACGAAGACATTTTATAGCCTATAACCTTTTCTAATGTATCAAAAATATTTCTTGAAAATTTCATGATGATCGGTTAAGTAATTGAAGCGTGAAAGCGCAACAAACAAACACACAAACTCACATTCGCATTTACACTGACTACCAATAAGTATTTGGACACCTGTGATAGAAAAGAAAAACTAACTTTATTCAAAATCAATAGTTGGTAGAGTCTCCACGAGAGGTATTTACAGCGTGGACCCTCCGGGGCATACTTTCCACAAGTCTTTGTATGACAGCTAGTGGTATTTTCTTCCACTCGGCTTGGAGAAGACATAGAAGTTCCTTCACCGATTTTGCAAGGGTAGTGCATCCCTGAATTCGGCGATGCAACTCGTCCCAGAGGTTCTCGATAGGGTTCAGGTCTGGACTCTGGGCAAGCCAGTCCATTCGATGAACTCCATTGGCACCATACCAAGCCTTGGTTAACGTCGAAACATGACAATTGGCATTGTCGTCCTGAAAGTAACAGGGGTCCAACCCGTAAAACTGCCACAACGTAGGAAGCACATTGTCATCCAAAATAGTGCAGTAGGCATCGGAGTTGAGCTTACCATGAATGGGGACCAAGGGTCCCAGTCCATACCAGGAGAAACACCCCCAGACTATAATTCCACCTTCGTCGAACTTGACTGACATAATGCATTCTGGCAGGAGACGTTCTCCAGGTAGACGCCAGACCCAGACCCTGCCATCCGAACGGTAAAGGGTGAACCTTGATTCGTCACTCCAAAGAACCCATTTCCACTGATCTACGGTCCAATTTCAATGTGCTTTGCACCACATTAACCAAGCAGCGCGGTTGGACTTTGGGATCAAAGGCTTATGGGCAGCAGCACTACCATGAAAACCAAGCAGATGTGCTTCCTTACGGATGGTATTCATTGAAACAATACTCCCGGATGCCTGTTGAAACTCCTCACGGATAAGGGCTATCGGTTGGGTGCGCTTCTTCCGAATTTCTCTGAACAGCACTCGTCGGTCTCTATCCCTCAGTTTCGTTGGTCTGCCGACTCGGGGCACATTCCGACAATCACCCCTCACCTTCCACTTCTTAATCACATACGCCGCTCTCGATATTGGGTACTTCAGATCGCTATATACGTCCCTTAAGGATCGGCCACATTTGTGATACCCGATAATTATACCTTTCTCGAAATCAGAGAGCTCCGAACTGCATCTTGCATTCGACTAAAGCCGATGCTGTTTCCTACACGATATATACCGCCGGAGTCCGTGGCGTACCTTGGGACCGCAGATATCGTCATTTGCATGTGTCCAAATACTTATTGGTAGTCAGTGTATAATATTAGTAAGGATACGTTCTGCATTTTCTGTACACTCTAGTTTATACAGATATGTAATAAACATAAATGGATTACAGTTATATAACCTTAATAGGGTGAGATACAACCTCACTAAGATAAGGAAATTTCAAATGATTATATTGGATATTTTCAATTATTTAAAAATTTCGAATATTACGGAAGTATTTTAATACCTCGAAAAGTATAATACCTTACTGGATCATTAAAACATTGTTGTAGTTACCTGTTCTCTAAAATAGGTCCAGTGTTGCGTGATATCTATTTACATCTTTAGGGACATTATATTCATGGGACATTTTTATGCTGCATTCATTCACTCTATGGCTTTATATTAAGTCGAAATGAGTTGTTACATGAATGTCGCAGTGTGACTTCACAACAATATTGCAGTGTAACTTCAAAGTCGCAGCGTGACTTCACAGCAAAGTCCCAATCTGACTTCACATCAACGTCGCAAAGAGCGGACATTAAGCCATTCCTACAACGTTACTGCGACATTGAAGTCGTCACAATGCGACACATTTGAAATGTTGCAGCGACGTGCCGTGCTGTTGGGGGAGTTAAGCTATTGGCGCCATCTATTGATGAAACGAGAACTAAAATATAATTTTCTTAAAGGCTGAAGGCAAAGATGGATTTCAATTAGAGTCGTTAAATAGAACAGAATTTTTTTTTTGAATGTGAAAGGCCTCCAGAGAATCCAGTTCACCAATGGATTTTGCTTTTTGAATAATTTTGGCTGCAGAAAAATTGAAAGTGCAATTTACGGACTAACAACGCTGGGAAAGAGGGGACTTCTGTGTTTCCTTTTTCTAACATATGCCTTATGTTCCTTAATATGAAATTTTAAGGCACTCTTAGTTTGACCCATGTAAATTAAACCACATTGGCAAGGCATCCTGAAAATACCCCAGGAATTCATACCCGGAATGGGGTCCTTAAATATGGAACTCCTTTTAGAACATTATAAGAATTCTTTTCGTCATTCCTTTCTTTCCATCTATTAGTTATAAAATTGCACATATTTTACAGAAATTTAACTTTCGGGTCGTTTATTCTCCCTCCTATCGATAAAATTTCGAGTTCCATACTCATTTGGCGATATGGTAACTAATACAATAATTAATATAATATCCACTGCAAATTCATTATCCTTATTAGCAGGTAGAATGATAAATCAGACATGTTCTTTTGCTCTTTTAAATATTTAAATAAATCACAATCTTTGCTTTTGTAATCCGTATGTCTTGTATGTAAATGTTGCAAAAGAAACGAAGGCTTCATGCGTTCATTTAAAAGCACTGCCCCATACACTATACACATGGGCTTAGGGCAGGTCTACAGTATATGAAAATCCATATTTTATATAGTGACAATATTTTCTCTAAACATCCCTTTGAAGAACTGAAGAGAACTGAAGACTGCGCGATTTCAACGTTTTGCATCAAACTTTCAGACTGGTTATTATTTGTAAAACTTGGCAATATTTCACTGTTTATATTTTTGTTTGAGATTTTGGCACATACTGGTTCTTAACCACTGATCCAAAGGAAAAAAAAATTAATATGGGGATCAATGAATTTTAATACAATCACAAACAATAACCTGCCATTTATAGGCCACGCGGTGAGGTGAACAAGAGTGCAGCGCCATCACAACAGCGGCGGCGAAATCTCAAGTTACTGATGGCTAACGGCTAAATTTAAAAATTCACTCCAAAAAAAAAAAAAAAAAAAAAAAAAAAAAAGATATTAATTGCTGGATTTTAGATCATTGACTGTACATATAACAACTTTCTGTATAACATTATAAATTAAAATAATTTTTATGAATTATATGAAAAAACGTTTCTATGACTTTTTTAATTTAATTTTTCCTTTTATTTTTTATGTCCCCATTATTGGTTACCACAGGTTACCAAACCCCATACCACCAATGGTATGCGTACCACAGGTTGGGAAATGTTGTTTTAGAACATCATCAGATATCTGAAAGAAAAAGCTCTAAATATTACCAAAATCATCTGTCTGAAAAACACATTCTAGAACATAAATAACTATTTCCTTTTTCTAACATATGCCTTATGTTCCTTAATATGAAATTTTAAGGCATTCTTAGTTTGACCCATGTAAATTAAACCACATTGGCAAGGAATCCTGAAAATACCCCAGGAATTCATATCCGGAATGGGGTCCTTAAATATGGAACTCCTTTTAGAACATTATAAGAATTCTTTTCGTCATTCCTTTCTTTCCATCTATTAGTTATAAAATTGCACATATTTTACAGAAATTTAACTTTCGGGTCGTTTATTCTCCCTCCTATCGATAAAATTCCGAGTTCCATACTCATTTGGCCGTATGGTAACTAATACAATAATTAATATCCACTGCAAATTCATTATCCTTATTAGCAGGTAGAATGATAAATCATTATGTATATATTTAAATAAAATGGGCAGATAAACGCTTGGAAGAGGTCCATTGGAAACGTTAAAATCTATTGGTTTTTCAGCTGCCACATCAGAAAGAACACTTACAACAGTGCACCATAGAGTGTATCCATGAGAAGATAAAGACACATGTCAACAACAAAACCACATAAGGAAATGGAACATGTACCATGGAATTTAGAACTAGCAGTTCCAAACTCCAGGGCTCTTCTACTAGAACAACGTGAAAGATGTAACCAGATATGTTAACTGATAATTTACTGAATCAGCATTTTTTGCCACCAGTGAGATTCAACTACACTGGATATTTCCAATTATCCAAAGTTTACTGCCAATGCTTTTTCATTTATAAAAGATAAAGCATTCTATGAAAAGTTAACATGATAATCTTCATTAGTTAGCACTTTTTTATTTGTTTATGTGTGTGTAATCCTATGATATTAAATCTGACAATGATTTCTGCTCTTCCATGTGAAAGAGACTAACTATCACATGCATCTAATATCAGATTTCATTACAGAAACAATGTATTTCCAATGAAGATTTATGATGCTGACTGAGCATAACAGCATTCTATAACTACTTCTTTTAACACACAAGCACCTAGCTCCTTGTTAGGCTCAAAATTATTATTACAAACAAGAAAATATATGACCACTTTAATAAATTAAATTAGTGTAATTTAATGGGTATAGCTAGTAATTCATAATAATAATAATAATAAAGACACAGAACAGCATTTATTCTTTTACAATTGCTTAGTTATTTATTAAATAACAAGCAGATTAAATATTAAAAAAATAAATATTTTATTTGAGGCAGTGGCATTACATTTATTTTAAACCACTGAGTTTCTTCATCAAACTTGAAACACAAATATCTTACACTTTGTCCAGTGGCAACATATTTCTTTTAAATTGGCATATTTTCTGATTAAATTTGAAACATAAATATTTCACGCTATAGTGAGTGGCTACACAAAGCACTAAAATCACTGAGTTTATTACTAAAAATTTCCTTTAAGTTTGTACAAAGCATAAAATAAATCAAAAATTAACTTGAATTTCAAAATTTAGGCTTCAAGGTGCACATGTTCAAGGAAGGACTATGCGTGTTCAAAATTTGGCGGTTCCAGGTGCCACTATATGAGGAACATACATACATGCATACATATATGCAAATACATACATAGAAAAAAATATACATAATTGCATACATTCATTATTTAATAACAGAGACTGACAATGCATGAGGTATCAGCAACCTTTATAAACTCAACTAACATATAATGTTCATTGATTTGATACTATACATATTATCAATTATGTAAAGATAACTTCATATTTGCAATGCCCAGCAAAAACTAGAATCCATCATTAATGAATGGATAACAGTATCACACTGAACAATAACCAAAAATACATCACTTCTTTGTACCATATGTATCTATTTCAAAACTTTATTTTGTAGTAAATAAAGTTTTGCCATCAAATATAATTAAAGGACATTAAAAACATAAATAAAGAATTCAAAATTTAAATATACTAGAAGTATTAAAAAGTTAAACACTCATCAAACACATACGTATTTATATAAAATCATCTATTACCCCCAGACAGATAAATACCAACCTGTGACTTTTTCAAATAAAAATCTATATCTTCTTTAATACTTGGCAACCATTTTTGAATTTCTTCAGCTGTTTCCAGAACTTCCTGTAATGATTCATAATTATACATTTTTTTAGCTTCAATCTACAAGATTTCAGATATTTATAGTTTTTATGCAAAGAGCAAATATAAATGCGGGAGAACTTGATTTACCAGGACATGAGCTATTTGTGTTTTATTTTATATGTGTTGGGTATGTGATCAGTGATGATTACAAGATGTACACTATATTACAGTTATGATTAAAGATAATAATAGATATAGTTACAGTTACATATATAACATCTCCCTTTTTTTTATAAAAAATAATAGTAATAGTAAAATTAAACATATTCTTTTAAATAATAAGGTTTCTTAACAGTCCTACCAGATCGAGTGACGTAGTTATGTCCATTTGAAAAATTTGACGATACTATACCTCTTTTACTATTTGGTGACAAAACACTTCTGTTAGATTTTGAAGGACTGACAGGCACATCTAAATTTGTAGTGCTCCTACTATTTTCATGTACCTCGGGTTCATCTATAACTTCCTTCTCATAGTTGTTTTGTATTGCAAACTCTTCCTGATTAGTTCCTTTAAGAAGGTCTCTTCTGTTCCTTTCTATTGTCTCTTCAGTAAATGTTGTTTATGGTCTTCATATTGTTTAGCTTGGACAAAATTCTCTTTTATAGGCATCAATCCATTTACTTTTCTTCCAAACATCAATTCTGAAGGTGACTTAATTTCATCTGAAATAGGAGAGTTACGATATTCCAGTAATACTAAATATGGATCCTTGTTGTCAACTACAGCTTTTCTAACATTCGCTTGACAGTTTGAATATGTCTTTCAACCATTCCATTAGATTGTGGATAATTTGGACTTGAAGTTCTGGTTTCAAAATTCCATCTTCTTGCAAAATCTTTAAATTTCCTGCAATTATATTGTGGACCATTATCCGAATATACTATTTTCGGAATACCATGTCTTGCAAAAATTGATTTCAATTACTTTAACACTGCTACACTTGACAAATCTTCCAAATGTCCAATTTCAACATATTTGCTAAAATAATCTATAACCATTAGATAATCCCTTCCTTGAAAGTAAAAGAGATCTGTTCCCAATACTTCCCATGGACCATTAGGTATTTCTTTAGATATCATTGGTTCTTTAGTATTAGCTTTTTGTAAACTTAAACATGTTTGACAATTCAGTACCAAATCTTCAATTTCTTTCGACATTCCTGGCCAATATAATATTTCTCTTGCTTTGATCTTGCATTTTACTACTCCTAAATAACCATAATGAATTCTGTTTAACATATCTTTTTGTAAACTTCTTGGTACAACAACACAGGAATTTTTAAATATTAATCCATTTGCTTCTGATAGTTCTTCTCTGAAGTTAAAATATGGTTTTGCCAGTTCTGGAACCATACATTTTTCATCTGGCCATCCAGTTTTAATTAATTTTCTTAAAACTTGTAGTTCTTCATCTTTTTCTGTTTCCAGTTGAAAAACTTCCATTTTACCATTAGACATTGGTATACATTCTACAACCAGTCCCACATGAGCTTCTATATCTCCTTCAAAGAAATCAGATCCTTCATCAGTGAATGATCTTGATAATGCATCCGCTATAAAAAGTTCCTGGTTTATATTTTCTTTTTTAATCATCGACGGGCTGCCCCATGTGTTGTATTTTATATGTGTTGGGTACGTGCTCAGTGATGATTACAAGATGTACACAAACATCGTTTATTCTACATTACTCATCTACTATTCTATATTACAGTCATGATTAAAGATAATAATAGATACAGTTACATATATAACACTATTGACAGCCAGTTTCTACGAGTCTTAAATAGCGATAAGCTAAGACATTGCTTTCGGTTGATAGTTAGTTACAAAATCTAATTTGTTGTTCCATGAAATAAAAAGTCCTGTAACAAGCAGATTTGGATTAAATTTTATTTCATATAATTGGCCACATGTAAAAACTGGTTTCTCTAAATTTAAATCAATATTATCAAATGTTCATCGCTAGTTTTTTTTTTTAATAGAAACTGTCTTTTAATGGGCTACCGAATAACATAATTTGTTTTTAATGAAAGAAAATGAAGTGTTTTTAGAATAAATACTTTGGAATGAATACCATAATTTAATTTCTTCTGTTTTATTTCCAGCATGTATATCCCAATGACACTTAAGTTTCTTGAATTATTAATTTTTGAAACCACAGCTGAATAGTGACTACTGTGCATTCCAGGATCAGTTAGAAGTAAAGCAATGGTTGTTTTCAAATTTCCTCTTGTATCTCATCATCATTAACAGTGTAAGAGTGCAACGTGGAAATGCAATTTTTTGCAACATGCCTGCATTTTCAGAACTTCAATATGTTGCAAATGAAACGTTGTTCTAACAATAATTCTTTTCTACAGCTTGATCTAAGAAATATCATGCTTAGGTATAATAAAAATAGCTTTAATATTGTTACGGTTTAGTATTGAATTAGCTATTTTTAAATAGAATTAATAACAATTATTTTATATTACTGTGCAATGCAACATGAGACTTATTTCAAGAGAAAGCTACATCAGAAAAATTAAAAATACAGAAGCGCGCACATTTAATAAATAGATATCTCGTATTTGTACGCTTTTGCTTTTCAGGAAAAATCCAGAAAATACCAAAATGTGCCTGTGCATTCAAAAAGCTTACAAAAAGCACGATAAAAACATCTCAGTTCAGTTGTTTAGAAAACTGTTGTTGTTTACTGTAGCAAATGCACGATGAAATCGAATTAACATTCTCTATTTTGAATTAAATTCTGTTGAATGTTTTTAGTGGTTGAAAAGATAACTACTGTCAGATATTGCAGGAATATCTGAGGAAATGTAAGCATTTTGTTTTATTTGTTGTGATAATAATAAATTTTTTATTCACTTTTCATCAGACTTGTGCATTTAATTTATTACAAACCCGTACGCACATAACACTTTTGGTGTCAGGAGTAAGGTTTTGAATGCCAATAACTAGAGTGATGGAAGGACAATTCAGGCAGTTTATGATGGTATTTGCTGCATTCCAAGAAAAGATGGATGGGGCCATCAACTCTGTTAACCTTCTAAAATCGGGCCGAAATTCTCATAATATAGCCTTCAGACCGGCGCGATCCGAAACAGTTTTGGCCTCTCTTTGACATTTTCCTAATGAGAAAAGTCGTTAGTTCCCCTCCATGGATGAAGTAAAATTTACATGTTTGTCGGACGCTTCAGTCCCATACCAGAGGGGTTGCTAGATTTGCAATTTTTTCGATGATTATTTTGCTTTCATTTAAATGAAGTTCTAAATAAATAGTGCATAAATAAATATGCAGTACTGGATGCATATCCAGTGCACACTTTATTTAGAACAAAATGTCTGCAATGTTTATATTTCACTCACTATTTCTAATCAATCTCGTAAGTAATTTGTGAATTTTTTAACTTTGTTTTCACTCTTCATTTATATTCGCGTATTTTCGTATTAGAAATTAGAAAGCGAGAACAAAATTTAACAAAATATAGTAAATACGGACGAGATTTGTAAGTCTGCAGGCTGGAATGCGATTTTTAATAACATATTTTCATTAATAAAATAATGGTAATGACTAATTTAATGAAATAATAATAATAATATTTATTACCATTAGATGATTAGAATGAGATTCAATACAATTAGATTTTGAGATGAACTTACAGCAATAATAAAGCTTTACATAACAATAACAGAGATTTAAATCTGCTTTTTTTGATCATTTTGTTATTATAATATAAAAATCAAAATCCGAGATACATTGGTTGCGTTTAATCATTTAACATTAACAAATATTACATTGGACTGTCAGGCAAAGAAGGTATATCTTTAACGAGAATTTTTCTTTGTAAAATTGGCTTTTGTTTATGTTAGCAGAGAAAAAAATCCGTGACTTATATATGCAATCATCAAAAGAATTTTGAGAACAGTTTTAAATGTTCATGAAGAATTAATTATACGTCAATTTCTTTTCATAGGTAGATATTTCGTCTAAAACCATCGTTATATCCAAAAGTTGAAGTCTATTTCATTTTCAACGAATATTCTATTTGCACATAATATATTTTCTAATTTATTTTAGAAAGAGTAATCTTTCACGTTTTCAAACGAATAAGGAAATATTGGGTGTTGACACAATGTAGTAAATCTGTTTTTCATATTTCTTCCAGTAATGAAAACGATTACACTGGAATATTTTCAAAGCAAAATTAAGAAAACCGTTTACGCCAAATTTTGCATAAAGTATCTTCTCGTGTATTTTTTTATTTAAAGTGTGGAATTTTCTCTTTGAAAATATCAAAAATCATGAAGAGCAAAATTAATTCATGAGAAATAACTTTGAAATGCAATAATTCCATCGTAATATGAAATAGTGGAGAAAAGTGCAATACAGTTTATTTATTCACAAATAATCCCCCTCATATGCGTTATTTATGTACTGTAGATTGAGAAATATAGGTTAGTAAATTAAACCGGTTATTTCAATACTTTTCCTTTATCAATATTTTTACGGGCTCTTCAGTAGAGCGGTAAAGGTGGCTGAACACTTGTAGCTCGCTTGGGTTTGAATCCCGGATAAATAGTTAGATTCACGGTTTTTGTGTAACGTAAATGCATGCCAGCTTCTCTTAGAAAGTCCTCCGCAAAGGCATAACTCCCCTTATACAGGTAATTGTTGTGTGCTTTGATTTAATTCAGTAAGCGAACAAAATTAATCCAGCAATTTTCTCTTAAAAAGGTTTACACGAAAGCATCCATCCCCTTAAGCAGATAGCATTCACGTGCTTTTCCGTAATCCAATCCTAATTTTCATACATTTAATAGTAAGTTGACATACACCTTATTACAGACAAAATAACAACCTTTTTTAAAGATATTTTTTTATCAACTTGTCTGAATTCCGTTTATCTCTTGAGGAGTATAAGAATTTTAGCAAATAAAACTGGCCGAAATTTTATAAAATGTAACTGATGTTTTGATTCAATTGTCTCTTATTAATCTCCTGATAAATCAGACAAAATTGCCTGCATAATAGAAGCACTTTGAAAGAGTTAACAGTTCTTAAGGGTTTTATGCACTCCACAAAAAAAATGTCAAAATAAAATCTTATTATTCATAAGTATGAAAAGGAAGTTAACGATAAAAGCAGTTTTACCTATTTTCTAGAAGGCCATTAAATCTAAAATATTAATCTATTCTTATTTGTTATGATTAAAAAACATTAAATATGGTAAGCTTAAAGAGCGTGCAAAATCGCTGACGTTTTAATCATAGCAAAAGTCAGTACTAAAAAAATTAGCATTAAAATTATGAGACAGATTGAGAAAGAGATGGCCTCTATTTAATTTTCAAGTATATTGGCGCGAGACGAAACCTGCGGTTTTTGCCAAAATGTAGCCAAACTGATAAGAAGAGGGAAATAATGTGTAGCCAGCGGCTACTCTGAGCAGCGACAATGGACCACCCAAAGATCTACAGATAGGCGATTCTCTAAAATGGGGAGGGCATGGATGGTACGACAGTTGTACCAGAGCCGGCGTCTGAGAAAGTCATTCTCCTGGTACAACTGCTGTACTAGCCGGCTTGAAGAGGTTAAAGGAAACATGGAAGCTGCTCAAGAAAGATGGCCGCTCATCAATTATCAGATAAAAAAGAAATGGAAGCCATTCAAGCAAGTCAAGAAGAAATGAAAAAGGAAATTACTTGCATAACTGAAAACAAATTTGAGGCTATGGAAGGCAAAATAGACATGGTTAAAAATAAAGTTGAACAAATTGAAGAAAAAGTTTCTTCTGTGAAAGAGCAAATAGAAGACAGAATTTCAGCAGTGGAACAACAAATAGGTCACAAAGTTTCTTCTGTGAAAGATGAAATCGAAGGAAGAGTTTGTTCTGGTCAACAACAAATCGAACAACAAATTGATGACACAGTTTCTGCAATTGCCAAAGAAGTTCATACTTTAAAGAAATTTTTAGCAAGAGCAGGGAGCAATTCGGATAGTTTTAAATTTTTACCGATGCCTGCTCGTCCGCCTCTGAAGCTATCTATGTATGATGGGAAAACCGGGGGGTAATGTTACCCGCGTCCGTGATTATCCTTAAGTCACACGTGCCCCCTGGATGGTGCTAAATGGGTAACTGTCACAAAGTCCTGTGGCATACTGGGGTTCAGTGGGATGAGGTTCGGTCTGATGATGAGTAATCTTATGACGACCCAACGGACCGCTCTTCCCTGGGAAAACCGGCGATTGTGGGGAGGATTCGAAATTCCGAGGACCTTTGATCTGGAGAGGAGGGGTCTTGGAGGAAGCAGCCATGTAGAGGATACAGGAGAAAAGCTGAGTTTTGCGTCTCAGGCCGCCAGATAGTACAGGAGCCCGGGGCAGCCTAACCAGCATGTCCTGGCTGCTCTATCAGCTGGTGTATAATCTCGCCTGCCTTGTAGTTCCAGGTGGTGCCTGGGTGGGGTCCTGCATGGCAGAGCGGGGGGCTCTTCCGAGGTCACTACTGGCTACTGAATCTGGGGCTAGCCCCTCAAAACTGGCTCTTAGAAAATCGGAAGGAATTTTCTCCCCCTTCCTTCAATCTTATACCAAAATGGATGCTTGCAATACAAAATTAGATAAAAACGCATCTTCTGAAATCCCCACTATAACCACTGTAATTCCTTCTGAGGGAGTGAATGTACCCTCGGGTGCGGACGCTCTTCTCTTCAGGACTACAGAAACCAGAACCGCTGGTGAAAGGGTGAATGTGCCTTCGGACACGGACGCCTTGAACCCAGTGGGGATGGATACTGACTCCTCTGTCAGAAGTACTGTGCCAGATGCGCAAGCGGATGACCAGTCACCAATGACGGAGGTTGTAAATAAAAGAAGAGAAAAAAGGCAACGCCAGAAAGAGCGGAAACGACTGGAGAGGGCCATGGAAGGGATCTCGATCTCTGGGGAGAAGGGAGCGAAAGAGAAAACAGATAAAGCTGGGACCTCTGGAGCAACCTCCAAACCGGTGAGGAAGAACCATCCAAGCAATGAAGAGTCTCGTAAGAGAGAACGCATTGCTGGTGACACCCCGGAAATGGCCCTCAAGAAACGACGGCTATATAGTCAAGCTGCAAGAAAGGCAATCACTCTGCGAATCGTCTGCAAGGATGATTCCAGAGACATAACATCGGTGGATTCAGATTTCATCACCTCTATAATTGATGACCGAATTATAGATGGCTCTATAACCACCTGCAGGGTCCACAAGACAGTCCTGCAGCCGAATGGCCTCAACATTGCATGTGAGGATCAGGAGACTGTGGACGTCCTGAAGACTTTAATTAATGATCTACCCGGCCCTGAAGAAAACCATCCAGGTTATCATGCCATGGCTCCCGGAGACAGACCCCCCATGAAGAGGTTTTTCGCTTGGCTTCCTGGTAACAGGTCACCAAAAGATAACATCAAGCTCCTTGATGCCTGTAACAAGAGACTTGATGTTAAGAAGATCGCCATCAAGGCAGTTATCCCTGGAGACGTAGGTAATACCTTGGTGCTGGGAGTAGAACATGAACTTATGGATTATCTGGAGGCCCAGAATTTCAAACTTTTTTGTGGTGTCCGTGGCTGTGTACAGTTGAAGGAACCAAGGCAACAGGAGAAATCAATTCCTTCGCCCAGGGATCCTCCAAAGAAACAGTTGACGGAAGAAAGGGAGACCGAAAAGGAGTCGGAACCAGAGCTTTCTTTGGAGGCTCTGGAGAAGACATCTGAATAGGTCTCCCTTGTCACTACTTCCTTTGAAGTAGTATGCTAAGGATGCGGCTTTTAACTAAGTCTCTCCTAAAATCCTTCAGGGTAAGTTCTTTTCTTTCATTTAACCTGTTTTAATGGTTAAGGTTAGTCAGTTAAACCTGCAACATAGCAGAGCAGCTTCATACAATTTAGCTGCTCAATTAGGTAAGCAAGGCACTTTTGTTGCCTTAATTCAAGAACCTTGGGTGTACAAGGGTAAAATCCTTGGTAGGCCCATGAACGCGCACTTCTTTTCGACAGAGGGACCTGATAAAAGACCTAGAACTAGCATTTACATTTCTAAAAATATAAAGGCTATGAAATTATCTCAATTTACATCAGAGGACTTAACTGCTATTGTAATTAAGGACATAAACAGTTCACTGAGAGGAAACATTTGTTTTTGCTCGGTTTACATGGCTTATGACCTTAACATTCCGCAAGAATTTATAGATCTTGTGAGCTTCTGTGAAATAAACAATATTCCTATGGTTATTGGTGGTGATGTTAACGCTCACCACCTGTCATGGAGCAGTTCTGATACTAATCCTAGAGGAGAAAAACTCATGGAATTTATAATGAATACCAACCTCACTTGGGTAAATAGGGGAAATCGCCCCACCTTTGTTAACAGAAGAAGAGAAGAAGTCATTGACCTCACATTAACTTCTTCTGATATTTATAACCTTATTGAGAATTGGCATGTAAGTGACAATCCCTCACTTTCTGACCATCGCCTTATACAATTTTGTATTAGAGATGAAATTCCAGCTGAATATTTCAGAAACATTAAAAACACAAATTGGGACCTTTATAAGGATTTCCTGGTTTCTAATGTCATTAACCTTCAGGTTTTAGACAATAATTGTACAGTCGAGGAGCTTGATATTCAAGCAAACAACTTGACAAATATCATTATTGAATCTTATCATGCATCATGCCCTCTCAAACGAAGGAAGTACTCTCCTAGCAAGAGAGTTTGGTGGACCAAGGAGCTTGAAAGCCTCCGCCTAGAGGTTCGGAGAGCTCACAGGAAAGCTGTCAGAAATAAATCTGAAGTTAACTGGTCTAACTTCAAAATTCTACAAAGGAAATTTAAAAGGGAAATCAGGAAAACTAAATACAACTCATGGAGATCGTTCTGCACAGATATTCTGTCCTACCATGAGACTGCCAAAGTATATAAGATTCTTAAAAGATCTCAGGAGTCTCAACTCTCATCGGTTATGCGACCTGATGGCAGTTATACTATAAACCCTTTGGATACACTTTCGACCATGTTGAATTTTCATCTGGGGGACAGAAGTGTCACCTCTGACCCCCAGGAAAATCCATTGGAACTACTTCATAATCCATTAGATCTGGATTTTGCTAAGACAATTGTGAATTTTGAAAAGGCTAAAGCGGCCCTTGATGTATTTCTTCCCTTTAAATCTCCAGGGAACGATGTCATTTACCCAATTCTGCTTCAGAAAGGCTGGGATATTTTTGGTCACATTCTCGTGGACATATTCAGGTCCAGTTTGATTTTAGGATATGTTCCTAAGGTTTGGAGAACTTCACGAGGTGTGTTTCTTCCTAAACCAGGAAAAGATACATATGAGAAACCAAACTCTTTTAGAATGATCACGCTAACATCCTTCCAGCTTAAGCTGTTGGAGCGATTGATTTTCTGGCACCTCCAGTCAGATAATAATCTGAAACATACCTTTGGCTTAGACCAACACGGTTTTAGGCCTGGCTTCTCCACTGAGTCGGCCTTACACCAACTTGTGAGGAGAATAGAAAAAACAATTATAGACGGACACTTTGCCATTGGGATTCTACTGGATATTGTAGGAGCCTTTGATAACATCGGTTTCGAGAAAATACACAAGGCCCTTACTGGAAGTCATATTCACCCTATGATAACTAGATGGGTCATCTTCATGATTAAAAACAGGAATATCTGTGTTAGTCTCGCTGACTATGAAGTAAAGAGAGATATTACTAAAGGGTGTCCGCAGGGTGGTATTCTTTCTCCGTTCCTGTGGAACCTGGTTTTCGACTCACTCTTAGTACTTCTACGGGAGGAACCTGGCATGTCACAGGCTTATGCAGATGACCTTATTGTGTTATTACAGGGTTTCGATATCGGAACCCTACATAATCAAGCTCAGCAGATCTTAAATAAAGTTTCACACTGGGGTGATACAAATGGCCTTTCTTTCTCTGCTGAAAAATCTGAGGTTATAGTTTTCACGTGGAGAAGGAAATGGAAACTGGCAGATTTATATCTGGGTCACCAGATTATTAGGCGTAAGGAATGCGTTAAATACCTAGGATGTTACCTGGATAGTAAACTTACATGGATCACCCATATAAAAGAAAAGGCACAAACGGCCACAAATGTTCTAGTACTTTGTAGGCGAATCGTTGGTAAACAATGGGGCCTTAACCCAAAATCTACTCTATGGATTTATACTGCCATTGTCCGGCCAATGCTTTCTTACGGATGCGTGGTCTGGATTAATGTTATTAACAAAAGCACGTATTTAAACATTTTACAAAAGGTGCAAAGACTTGCTTGCCTAAGCATTAGTGGGGCTTTAAATAGTACCCCTACTGCTGCATTAGAATTTTTACTGCAAATTCCACCCTTGAAATTATTCTTGAGCGGAGAAGCAATTAAAGCCATGTATAGATTGAATAAAAATGGCACATGGTGCCAAAGGACAGGTTTTGGTCATAAAAGCCACATTGACATATGTCTGGAGTCCAATGTGTCTGGACTTGGGCAATGAGATCCCTATAATCTATATGCCCAAAGATGCAATTACTAAAACAATAGTTCCAGATAAACTATTCTCAACTTATATACCAAAAAGGAATGAGATAGAATCTCTAATTGACCTAATTCCAACAGGCTCAATTGAATGTTACACAGATGGATCAAAATCCAACTTCACTGGAGCTGGAGCTATTATAAGGACCAAGGGATCTGAAGAAGATTTCATTAGATTTCATCTATACCTTGGTAAATTTACAACTGTTTTCCAAGCCGAGGTTCTGGCGATCAATATGGTCGCAAGGGAGCTCTTAGCTAAAAATACAGTTGATAAGTATATATATATTCTCTCTGACAGCCAATCAGCCATCCTTGCCCTGGCTAATAGTGTCAAGTTACAAAACTGTGTTTTGAACTGTACTCAAGATCTCAATTCTCTGGCTCAGGCCCATAATACCATTAGTTTAGTCTGGGTCCCAGGTCATTGTGATTTTGCTGGAAATGAACTAGCTGATAAAGTAGCTAAAGATGCTTCGCAACTACCCATGTCTGGCCCAGAACCATTTTACCCAGTTTCATATCAAACGGTTAAAAAAGAAGTAAGAAGCTGGATAAAGAACAAACATGATGATATATGGTCTAAACTTCCAGACTGTGCTCATTCTAAATTGGTGCTCAGTACACTTAACTTTTCAGGTAAACTCATACACCTCAGTAGAACTAACTTACGCCAGGTAATTCAAATTGTTACTGGACATGCTTATCTAGCTAAGCATCTCCACAAATGTGGTCTTGTCGAATCTCCTCTCTGCCCAGCTTGTGGAGAAGAAGAGGAAACACCTTTTCACTTTCTGGGACGATGCCCAGTGTTCTCTGTCCCTAGAAACAAATTCCTTGGGTTTCCCTATATTACCTTTGATCAAGCCCTTTTATACAAAGGGCTCTCTGGCATAATAGGGTTTCTGATGTATACTAAACACCTACAGGTAAGGTGAATATGGAACCACAAGAAACAAGCATTGAGACGCCCTATGAGTTCTTTTTTTTTTTTTTTTTTTTGAAAAGAAACTATGCAGGGATTTCCCTCTCATAGCTGTGTTTTGGAATATATTGATATCAAATCTTTATACACTACCTGGCCATTTGGCTTGAGAATGCACCTCTGCCCTCCTTATTTATTTATTTATTTATTTGACTCTCCATCGCACTCTTGTTTGGTCAAGAATTTGCGTTTGGTGGTTTGGGAGGGATTGAATCGGTTTTCCATCCAATAGGCAAGTTTTTACGATCCAGCCGACACCTTGAACTTAGAGATGGGATCTTTTGTTGATACTATAGATTTGGTGTCAGTTTGAGATCTTATCTATTTATTATTTACCTTTTACGGGAGTTACCATTTAAATCCCTTGATTTAAATGATCAAATGGCGGAAGAGTAATGGGCAATTTTGCCTAAACTCCTTTCCTTCTTTTCATAAGAAGGAAGCGCCCTATTGTTATTATTATGTTATTATTATGATGGGAAAACCTCTTGGCAAGTTTATAAGATGCAATTTTCAATAGTGGCAGAAGCAAATGGTTGGGATTAACAAGCTAAGGCCTGTCATCTCGGTGCTTCTCTAAGAGCAGATATCCTGCAGACTCTTCCCGAAAACCTGAGATTAGATTTCGAAGCTGTGTCCGGGGCATTAAAGCTGCACATTGGCGAGAAATGTTTAAAAGACTACAGCAGGCTTCATTTAAAATCTTGTCAACAGAAACCCATGGAAACGCTTCAGAATCTTACCACGAATGTTGCAGCAGGCTTCATTTAAAAGCTCATCAACAGAAACCTATGGAAACGCTTCAGGACATCACCACAGATGTTGAAAGGCTGTCTCACCTCACCTTTTAGGAATGCCCAATAGAAATAAGAGAAATCCTGTTCCTGCAGTACTTTATCGACCGCATCCGGGATCCTGAAATACAGAAAGCTCTGGGAATGGTGAATGTTAAGGATATAAAAAGCATTCCAGTGTTACGCCATGAAATTTGAGGCAGCCCAGCAAGTAACTCGTAGAGATCGCTACCCAGTCAAAGCTGTACAAGTCCACGAGCCAGTGGATCAATTGATGATGTTTAGATGATTTATCCAGACAAGTCAATGCTTTGATACAGAATAAAAGTGAGAAGAAACTGTCTCTAAAGTGTTGGAAATGTGGTGTTTAAGGCTACATACGAAAGAACTGCAGAACATCCCTGGGCACGAAAAATAATACAGACTATTTGACCAAACAACTCAATACCTTGAGACGGAATATCTGTGACAAGAAACCAAAGACCTGGAATTGCGGAGCTGAAGGCCATGTACAAAGGAACTGCAGAACACTCCAGGGTACAGAAAATAAGACCATTTCCCAGCAACAACGCAGGAATCAAATTAATGATCATATCACAGAGCAGAGTTTGAAGGATAGTGAAAACCCCCATTTTAAAGCACTCACGATTTCTGCAGTGAAAGGCAGTAATAATGGACTATCCATCAATGGGCATATCAATGGAGTTCCTTGCAATATTATCATTAACACAGGAGCTAATGTTACCATCATTTTGAAGGATTTAGCTCAAAAATTTAAAGATAAACTCATTTGGACGCCATCCTGTGTTACCTAGACTGCGTCTGGTGATAAAATCTCCATAGCTGGGAAGTTAAATGTGAACATCACCTTTGGAGGTACTGCTTACCATCACACAGTATATATGGCATATATTACAGATCCATGCATACTCGAAATGAATGTTTTAAGAAATACAATTTTTCCTTAGACTTCAAAGACAACAACTGCTTTCAGCATCTGAGGACATGACTATCCATCCTCAGAAGGGATCTCACCTGGAAACGCGGATGTCTCATGTGAAAGACGGTGCTCAGAAAGCTGCTGAAATCATACCAGGGTCAAAGAGAAACACCAGTCTACCGGCTATTCTCCATCCCATATGCTTTTCAGTTGTGACGTTTGTGATCTTTTGTTTCATTGACCTCTGGGTGTCTTCATTGCCTTAGGAATACATCCAAGATCTCCAGGCCTGGTTTGAAGTGATGCACAATTTTGCACAAGAGCGAGTCAACTTGGCAACGAGGAATATGAAGACCCGATATGACACAAGAGCTACTGGACATCAATTCCACAAAGGAGACAAGGTGTGACTGTGGAATCTGACTCGACAGAAATGACTCTGTCTGAAATTACAGTCAGCTTGGAATGGCCCATACACAGTCCTAAATAGGCTGAATGATGTCGTGGTTTGGATTCGTAAGTCATCAAACTCTAAACCTAAAGTCGTTCATTACAACAGGTTAACTCATTACTATGGCCACAGTATGTGGTGTAAATAATAGTAAATAGTGCAAGACTATGGTCCTTTTTGTTTCTAAATGCATATTTGATTTGACTTGTATTTAGTATTTGATTTGTATTTAGCATTTGATAGTATTTGAATTGTTTTAAGTTACTATTGTAATTATTAAGTTGTTTGTTATTGTAATGTAATGTTTATTATTGCATTGATGCCTTAGTTGTAAGTTTGGCTTCCTGTCCAGGGATTGTACTGCACTGGTCGTAAAGTCCTTGAGAAGGGGACAGTGTTACGGTTTTTGTATTGAATTAGCTATTTTTAAATAGAATTAATTAAAATTATTTTATATTACCATGCAATGCAGCACAAGACTTATTTGAAGGAAAAGCTATGCCGAAAATATTAAAAATACAGAAGCACACGCATTTAATAAATAGATATCTTGTAACTGTATGATTTTGCTTTTCGGGAAATATCGAGAAAATACCAGAATGTGCTCGTGTATTTAAAAATGTTATAAAAAGCGGGACTGAAAAAACATCTCTGTTCAGCTGTTTAAAAAACTGTTGTTGTTTACTGTAGCGAATTCATGGTGAAATTGGATTAGCTTTCTCTATTTTGAATTAAGTTCTGTTGAACGTTTTTAGTAGTTTAAAGATAACTACTGTGAGATATTACAATATCACATGAATATCTTGATGAAGTTAAAGCATTTTGTTTTATTTGCTGTGATAGTAACAAATTTTTTATTCACTTTTCACCAGACCATTCAATTTATTACGAACCCGTATGCATGTAACAATATGTACTGCATTACTTTATATTAAACGAATTGCAAGGCTATATTTTTCTAAAAAAATCTCTTTACCCAATTTGAAGTGTGTTGTTTATTTTATCACAAAAACTTTTGGATCATATTTTAATATAGTTTTTCAATAGGAACTGTTATGGATTTCAAATAAAGTACCACTTCTCACTGTTCAGTTTTATTCATAATCTGATCAACTCTTAATATGAATGCAGAGAGCTTAAATATGGAAAACAAAAATTTTTAGAAGTTCGATATAAGAGTTATTGTGCATAAAAAAGATCACCATACACATGTGCATCATTTCTAAAAAAGTCAAAATATGTGGCGACCCTAATTCATGCTTATTCACTGGCAAGTCACTATCAAATTTTTGGACTGAAAACATTATCTCCCTAACCTATGTGTATAGATTGGTGAAAGGTTAAAAATGTTCAGCTTCATAATATAAATGTATGTTTCATACAAATTAAATACTATTTATATTATTTACACAGAAACTATGATTTGTGTAATTCCTGTCATTTTTATTTTGAACTTATATAACTTTCAAGATAACAATGCATAACTCTGTTTAAAAGATTTTTTTTTGGGGGGGAGAGGGGTTCAAAAAATTGTAAACAATAAAAGTCATTAGCCAATACAAATACCTAATTAATACCAACATAATATATTTAAAAATTTATTTATTTATTTAAGCAAAAAACGTTTACATGTAACATATGAATTCCTACCAATTCATTTTTAAGATAGAAATATAATTTTAATATGCAATGCCACAGTTGTGCACAATGCTAAATTTGTGCAATTCTTTTTTTTTTTCTTAAAGGGATAACAGATCACCATGTATATATATGGAAAGAACAACAAAATGTTTTTTTAATGTATCATATGGTCCCTATTTAATAAATAAAATTTGTATTTCAAACTGATAAAGTTTATTTTCTTTTGATAGGTTGATGTTAGCCAACTTATGATATTTACTGTTAGTTTGGTGATTTTTAACCACTTAACAGATTTGCCGAAGTACAGTTTGGATGTCACAAAAGGCTTAACTTATATAAGTACAGTTTGGGTGTCACAAAAGGCTTTCTTGTTTTGGCCATATATCACTCAGGCAGCATATTTTCCTACACCAATCCACTGATTTGCTTGGGGTTTTTACTTTGTGGTGTTTCTACTAAATGTCTTTAGTAGCGCAGGAGAGGCTGGATTGTAAATCTAGTTGAAGGACAGGTTTTACTGCTTTTCATTTAGGCTTTGTGTGTAACTCGAAAAGGAATGGAAAATATCTGACAAGAAACCAGATATTTTTGTCTCGGCCCAATTAGACAAAGAAATCGGTCCTGGCAGGAAAAAACATGCCAGCCCTAAGGCCTCATATGAATTGTCATTATACATTTAAGTTATCATTGTCATATCATCATCATAAAAAAAATTATAAAATAAAAATATACCTTTGCAGAAAAGTAACAGTTTATTCATATGTAACTAAAATAAATAAAATAAAAACAATAAATAACAGTGACTAAATAATTAATGCAAACAAAACAGCAGTTAATTCAGAATTGGCCATTTAAATATTTTTTAATTCCAGGCACCAGGGAAAATATTTCCTCTATTACATCTTCAATTTTTGCTGTATCCAAAATATCTTTCTCTATGTTCATCAACAGCAATGTTTTGAAATTAGCTTGCTTCACATTACTCCTTAATCTACTTTTTACAATTTTTAATTTTGAATGTTGTTGAGTTGTCCCCATGAAAAGTTGAAGTTCTTTCGCATTCAGTTTGCATTATAGATAGGGTGAGTACAAACTTATAAGCAAAAAATGACATTTGAGTATGAGTTACTTTATTAATTATATTTCAAGAGTAATTTATATACACACAAGACGCAATTTTTTCAAAAATTGCATTTCAGCTTTGGATGAATACTCATTAATAGATAGAGCACTGTCTCCTTCTGACTCGGTATCAGATTTAAAATAATGATTTTTTAATCACTATTGATCAAGAAACTCGAAAATCTTAATCAGCCCAAAATCGCTCCGGCCCTATCTGTCACTGGTTCCGGTTGTGATATTGAATTCTGCTTATCTCCGTGTTTTAAAATACATCATATCAAAACTGAGTTCTGAAAAGAAATAAAAATATAAGTATTTCAAACAATACATGCGTTTTTCAAACATTCATCTCTTTGCTAGTGTTCTTTGCAGTACCACAGCTTCGTCAGAAAAAAGAAAACTTTAAGTAAAAATGCCTTGTTTTTGCAGTAATTAAAATGATGTTAAATTAATAAATGTTTTCTTGAAACAGTTCTGATTGCTATTTGAATTCATGCAATTGATTTGAACATAAAATTGTTTATAAAAAATATGCTTATTTTTGGTCCCAATATGGCAGAACAATGAAACTGATAAATGGTTAAAATAAATCACCAAAACTGTCAACTTGTATCTCATAAGTAACTTTTCTCTAGTCTACTTCCAACTAAAACATAACACAAATAACTATTTTAATTTCTATCAATTCAATTTGATGTTAATTCTGAAAAAAAAAAAAAAAAAAAAAAAAAAAAAAAAAAATCACTTATTGATTGTAATATTAAGGTTTTAAAAAATTATGACTTTAACATAGAAAGAATTTTAAAACAAGTGTTATACTTACAAGCCTTGGTCTTTTCGGATGTGTTTTTTCATATTCTAAAATATATCAAAATACATATAAAATTAATAACAAGTACTTAAAAATATAATTTAAAGTAAAATTACAGGAATAATTTATTGTAGAAAAATTTTTAAATCAAAAGAGATTTAAAATTATTTTTTTTAAATGTTATTTTATCAAAAATAAATTTTGGTAGTTCCTGAATATCCGCACCCCTCCCCATGAAAAGTTGAAGACTGTGACTTTGTGAAAAATATTTGTTTGATTGCACTTACAACTCAGAGGTAATGTTCTGTTCATATATAATAATAAATAAAAGTAGTTTACAAGAACCAAGATATTTTAAGAGAGGAAAAATTCTAAATGGTAAGATGGTTAAATATAAAGCATGTAAATCAACATATTTTCAAAAACACGCATGGTATGCACCATGAGTACCACATACATACTGTCTATTGTTGCATGTATGATGGAAGATACACCCAAAACATGGCACTTCAATCATATGTTGAAAAACGAAATATGAATAGAAGATATATAAATACTTCTGATAACTTTTTGATGTTCATCAACGAGCTCAGGGCCCAGCAGCGGCCGAGTGGTAAAGTCACTGAACACTGGTAGTTCGGTCTGAGGTTCGAATCCCGCGAACAGGCTGGCTGCATGGGTGTTTATGCAGTTTTCCCCCATGTGTAACGTGTATATGAGCCAGTTTCCCTTAGAAAGTCTTCCACGAAGGCATCCCTCCCCTTAGGTAGACAGTGTGTCAGCCCTAGTGTGCTTTGCCATAATTAAATACACCAAACACCAATGAGTTAAGCTTGCATTCCAGTTACGCACCACAGTGGGCGCAAACGAACACAGCTTACATTACAAATTTATCACTAAAAGTTATTGTGTGTATTGGGGAAGAAAGAATTACTAAATTTTGTAATTGACAAAGGGTTAAAAAAAATTTACTTTCTTGAATTTTAAAATATATACATACTTATATAAAAATTATTTTAGATCCAAAGTTTGATAAATGGAATTTTATACTTTAAATATTTTTTACATATAAATTTTGTATGGAACATTATTTTTTGATGGCAGGTTTCCCAATACAGTATTCTGCGCAAAGTCTAAATATTAAAAAAATTAAAATTAGAATAAGCAGAAAGAGACAGGAAGATGTAAAAATTTTATTTTTTAAGGAAAACATACAATTTTTAAGAACAACTGTAGAGAAGACTTAAATAAATAAAATACACTTCAATTTAAATTCATCGTAACTAAAAATTATCAATTATTTTACAACACACATTTTTTCTCAGTAATCACATATGCATCATACCTTCTTTTTCTTTCATCAGCAACAAGCGATTTAATCGCCCATAATGCTTCTCTTCATTTCTTGCCATTATGTTTAAAAAAAAAAAAAAAAAAAAAAATCAGTCTGAAAAATAGAAATAATTTTGTTTTAATAGTAGTTGAACAGAAAAACTGCAAAGCATATTTACACTATTAAACAAGTCATCTATTCATACCTTAATGACATGCAAAAGCATAGCTAGGGTTTTCAGCACACGGGGAGAACTGAGATTCTGCATCCCTTTCTGTGTCCCAAGAATGTAAAACATTTCATTCAAAAATTTCACAACATCAATTTGGCACCCCCTGGATGCTGCGCTGGGAGACAGCTGTCCCTCCTTGCCCCACCCTAGCTACGCCACTGATGACATGAAGGCTACAAGTGTAATTCATTACATATTTGCAGTCATGAAATTAGCAAAGCAACAACATTCTATTTGATGAAGGTTTAGTCAAGAATTCTATCGAATAAATCTATGCCAAATGTCATTAAAATTACAACACCAAGAATCAAAATTTGTGACATTTAGACGACGGAATGGCATATGTATGTGCACCTATAAGCCTCAAACACAGCACATATGTATATGTACCTATAAGCCTCAAAGGAAGGATTATTGGCCAATTTATCCTTTTAAGAAAGGAAAACAGATAATTCTATCACCAATCAGAATTTTGTCTGACCTTCATTCTTGTGCATAAGTTGTATCTTCCTGAATAGTCATACCAATCACTTTCTAACTTAAAAAAAAAAAAAAAAAAAAAAAAAAAAAAATTATAGCATATGAAGACTGAAGATTATTCTCTCCAAGAAACAGGTATGTATGTAGAAGATTATCTTTCCAAGAAACTGGTATTTATGTTGGATCAAATATATATACAATGAATTGTTGGAATGAGGAACCTCTACTTCAATGACCATCTTGATACTTTATCAAAATATTAACAACCTGTGAGCATGCCTACTTTGCACTGTACAGCTACTTCACAAATCTTAAAATCTCTGCATGCATAATTCAATATCAACTCCAAAATCAAAAAGCTTTTACTGCTTTTTATCTTGAAATATGAAAAATTGCAAGATCTGAGAAATTTTCATGCTGTATGGTCATATAATTTCAAAAGAATTCCAAATTGCATAATCCAAGTAATTGAACTATTTAAAATATTATTCTGAAGTAAAATGTACTTTTATATTAAGAAATGTTATCTTATAAGGTTATTTTCTTCCTCCTTTCTGCATGCCTTCGTGGTGTAACTGGAAGCACACTCAATGTGTATTCAGGTGGTCTGGAGTTTGAATCCAGCCAAAGGCATTGCATTTTTTTCACATCTCCTGCATCAATAAACCTAATGACTCTACAATCTAAATACTTTAAAATATAATAAAAATAAAATTAATATACATACTATTACATGGCGTATGAGTGTCACAGATTTATGTCAAACAAAATTAAATACAAATATCAACTAACTAAACATTGGTTGAAGCTTCAAAAAATTTTTTGCAAATGTCTATAGTAGAGAATAAACTTCACTTATTGCTGGGAAATATTTTCCTCAGCAAAGGCTACCTAAATTAAAAACCAGGACATTCTGTGATCTAAAAGACCAGGAAATATAATGAAAAATTGGGACAGTTATCAGCTATATCATTGCTTTTGGCTACCTTTCACTCTTGTAGGATCTGCAAATAAAAATGATGTAGAGAGCCAGATTTAGATTTGATAAGGCCCTAAGCTATTTTAAATATGGGACCCTTTATAAGTCTTTTATAATATATTTTAATACTATTTATATTTTAATTTGGGGGGGCCAAGAAAGAGGGGGTCCTAAGCTATAGCTTGTATAGCTTATCTGTAAATCCAGCCCTGTAGAGAACATCAAAGATGGAAGGACAAAAATGCCATAACATCCTCCTCTCGGATGAGTCCTATAAGACTGCAGCACCATGATAATAACATCAATACTTTACAACACTCTGTTAACAGATTGGAAAATTCTTGCATTGTGCCTCTAACCAGCTAAGCATTTGCCTCAGAAATCCTATGTTTTAAAAAATTACCATGACAAAGAGGTATTTTCTTGATTATAATAACAAAATGCTCTGTTATTTCCAGGTTCAGCACTAAATGTTTTACTGCTCAGTACAATCTCAGTGACTTTTTATATTCTAAAAATTTTGTTACCTGATACCCACACAGTGATTCTGGACCAGCTCTGGGTATTTTATATCTGGATTATCTTTACTGCCTAAACTTTGATGTATTTCATGATGCACATATATATAATGAGTGGTTCAAAATTACTGAGCACATTTTCATGTTTGGGGAAAAACAAATAAATAAATAAAATAAAAATAAAAATGAGGTATGTACATGTTTATTGTTTTCTTGGAAAGATAATTGAAAAAAATTTTACACAGCAAAATTTTAAACATTAAATAACTTCTACATAAGGTAGTAAGCAAATCATGCAACAACATTTTGCAAGAAAAATTAACTAAGTCCATCAATCTGCAATGGTGTATTTAATTACGACAAAGCACACTAGCATTATCTGCCTAAGAGGAGGGATGCCTTTGTGGAGGACTTTCTAAGGGAAACTAGCTCGTATACACGTTACACACGGTGAAAACCACGAAAACGCCCATGCAGCCAGTCCGTTCACGGGATTCAAACCTTGGACCGAACTACCAGTGTTCAGCAACTTTTACCGCTCAGCCGCTGGTGGGCCTATCAATCTGCAAATGGTTATGATACAAGAAAAAGCAATGTGCAATTTATGGTTCCATGAAAGCAGATCTATTGTAATAGTTCTATAGCAACCAATTTTTGTCACCTGACCTATGTATTTCTTAAGTTTTATTTGACTGGATCTTCTTAGTTTGCTGGAGGCATGTGGCACTATTTTCCAAATTTTAACTACAGTTAGTTGACCATAAGTTTTTGTTAGCTGATCTAGCTTGTTCTTAATTGATCATTATCCCATTACCTTCACAAAGAAGTATGTCTGGTGAGATAAATGCCCATTTTCTCTTTTCCATGGCTGAGAGCATAAGGATAAGAAAGCTATTATTGACTAGAATATGAATGAAGGTTTAATTAGCTCTCAGTATGAATGTCCAGTTTGTATGATAGGTATGCATCTGGTCAGTGGCATATCTACACAGAATGGTGGCCATTGCAAGATTTTAAAACTTCAGCCCTTTAAAATAATGTTAATCTCTTTTTGATATAATTTCAGGGACATTTTGGCACTCACGGTACATGCCCTGCTGCCATAGATACACCACTGGATTTCTTTTAGCATAAGGATCGACCAGACAACTAGGAATAGGTTTATCCTGAGAAAGGTGCAAATATTTATCACTGCAAGAAAGGTGCAAATATTTATTACTCCTATAACAAAGGATAGATGGCTCAAAGAAGGCAAGCTGAGTACAATAGATATTTTAATATTTTTCTATTTATGGGAGTATGAAGCTGGAATGAATCTGCTTATGAATGAGATGAATGTCTGTTCAAATAAAACTGTAGTTGATTACAGGAATTTTTGTACAGAAGTGCATACAGATGTACGAGTCAAAAAGAGTGAAATGATTGGTGGTTCTCGTATAGCTGTGAAGAATGATGAGCAATTTCAACAAAAGGAAAGTATAATAGAGGCAGAAGAGTGAATAGAAAGTGGATGTTTGGCAATGATACTCAGAGAGAAAGTGGTAGGTGATTTTTTGAAGTTACGGAAGATGATACAAAAGACATTTTGTTGGAGGTGATTTTTTGGACAATCTTGCCTGGAACCAAGGTTATTTCTGACTGTTGGAAAGCATATAGTTGCATCAGTAATCAAAGCTTCAAATATTTGTTGATCATCATTTCCTGATAAATAAAGACCATGAAACTGGCATCTATACCAACACCACTGAGAGTATGTGAAACCAGATTAAAAGAGAATATCACATGTGGGGGTCTTCAACAGTCTCCAAATGAAATTTTTATTCCTTCTTTGTGGAGTTTATGTGGCATTACTGGTATCAGGATCAGGAGAAAGAGGATTAATTCTGGGACTATATGCATTGTAATAAGAGCTGTAAGTGCCACATTCACTCAATGACTTATAGCCGAGAACACATGAGGTGAGTATTTTTGTTGCTTTTATTACATACATTTTTGGAATTATTTTGGGTGACAGCCATCTAAGGAACATTGCTTCTTGGTGTTACTCTCGAAGTAAAAAAAAATAACCAAAAAATAAAAGGATTGTAATGTCGGTAAAAATTTACTCTATGGTACCCCTTGGAGAATCGTTTCTTTTTTGACGCCAAGATCGGCACCAATTTCAAGATGACCGCTACACAAAACCAAAATAAGAAGTGAAAGACTTACACAAACTCGGTGTCCATGTACACATCGACATATTTAAACTTTAAAAAACATCAGAGAATTGCACAAACTAGGCAATGTGCACTGCCTTAACTTTGTCCATGAAACACATCAATCTATTTTCACTAAAACAAAATCAGGAAGCTAAAACAAAGTTAAAACTATTATGGTAACAAGAAAAAAATTCTCGGTTGATCTTTACATTATGGTAACTTGGCGTTTTTTTGGCGAAAATTTAACGACCAACTCTCCTACAGCAACCCTCTATTTTTTTTTCCCGCCGCCATTTTATCATCACGAAGTAAAGACATGTTTCTTTTCTTTTTATCTACTGAACACTTCTTCCAACAATCTACTAGCCAAATTACACTTATGCTAGAAATTTTATCTAACAAAACTGCTTAATCATGACAAATATTCACTGCAAAATTGGGAAAAAGTGCACAATACCATACTCCTTACGCGTTTTTCAAAATAACGCATACACATAAACCATGTACACGCCGACTTATATTTACTTAAAAAAACATCCCAGAATTGCACAAAAATGGCATTGTGCACACTCTTCACTATATCCATGTACACTGCTTTTTTCTCATAAATTAGAAAAATTTCACGAAAATACATGACAATTTTCTCAATCTTTAAACCCGGTAAAAAGAACATATATGAAATTATCTGATCGCGAAAAAGTAATGAACATTTCCACATATAAAATAAATAAAATATCCAAAAACTTTTACCTCTAAATCATCTATTACATTATACACGTCACCAACGAATTCATACCGCAACCATTACAAATACTTATTGTCAGATATTTAAATTATTTCCATGCATGTTTACTTCAACTAAAACGTATACCAAATTCCTACAAACATAAAATTCACAAAATAACTATCATTTAATTAAAATATAATTAAATTCAAAAACACTACTTAAAATATAAATGAGCACATACATTAAATTAATATATACATAAATACCCATTTCAAATTCACTTTAGTTACGGCCATGGGATCCAAAAATTCACGAACACTGTTTCACACAACACAGAATAAAGCCAAATACAAAATTTCCAGATTTTTTCCCGATTTCCCCCCTTTTCCGATTAAAGAACCGTAATTCGTCCATTAATATCACATGACATATCCCATGATCTCTCATTTCCCTCACACAAAATAATGCGTAATCGGAACTGAGTACTGCTCACATTATTACCAAAGTGCCAGGTAGTAACCTTTATCGCCTCCAAAATGTCGCCAAACTACCAGTTACCATATTGTAAAGATCAACCAAATTCTCCGCTGTCTTAACACAGAGACAAACAAATAACCAAAAATATACAAACAGAGAGGGATAAATAACCCAAAGTACATATTTCCTAATGTAAAAACATTAAACAACATATATTTTAACAAAAATTAATCCACAGAGACAAATAAATAAAATGAAACATAAATTTTTTAACGTATCTTTTTTCACGTATATACGTTTAGGCTTCCCCCCCATCTCCTCCATTCTCCAGGTAAGCAATTCAATTAAATTTTTTGTCGTTTCGGCTTATTCATATCTATCGGAAATTAAACCAGCTTTCATGCAAAAATCAAACGTCTTTCCTCCATCATCCAACCCACCAACATTCATCCTTAGTCACCTACTGAAATGATGGTACCCACAGCAAAATAATAGCAAGTTCAAAATAAAAGACCATACCACGCACGTGCACCCAAACACAGAACGGTAAGAACCAAAACCACGGGGCCATACGAAAGGGTTACAATTACAAAAAATAGCCAAAATCTAAATTTATCACATGTTTAGCAATATTCACAGAAATAACCCCTTTTGGTACTACTCTGGTATATGCCCTCCAGATGTATGGTGTCGGTTTTTAGCGCAATGTTGTTTGTATGGCAACTTTTTTGACACTGAAACTTGATTTTGCTAGAGTGGTTTTATTTGCTAGTTTGTTGGGTGCTTTGAAAAGGCTTATGTTGCAATGAAAGATATGGTGGGAAAATTTCAGTCGTGTTTTTTGTATTGTGTGCAAGGTAAATTTAATATTAAAAAATACGGGCAAAATTTTTTCATGAATGTATGCTGGACTTTGTATGCTCTGTGTCTCAGAAGATGGGGGAGAACTAACTACATTTGTACCACTGCCTGTGAACTAAATCACATTCGGGGAACTAGCACAAAGTACCAGTTAAAGTCACCCAAAAGGATAGTCGTAAACACTTCTGATGGACCCAGGGTCCCACATCCCTGAGACATCAACAATTTTAACTAGGCTCCCTCTTTACAAAGAACCCACCACTGAACCAGCCAGCCAAGACCACCGTCCCAGTTGTTGGTGATCATGATGGGGTGGGCATGAGAACTTGGAGCAATAACTAGCCGTTCATTATGGCTACCTACCAGCAGTATGCAGGATACCCCTCTCCTTAGAATTAACATGGAATACCAAGGACAGCAGTGACCATATGCTCAATGGCCCAGGTGCTATTTGGCTACCAATACCCTGGTGGAGGGGACTGATACCTCCCAGCCCATGAAGAGTGAATATAAGATCTACCCCCATGGACCATCAGGAACTGCCAAGTTTGTCATATTGTACCCCCGTTGCCGAGACTGCCTAGGTACAGATCCTAGCCAGTACTTCGCAGAGTACTCTATGTCGACCTCCGGGGGGGGGGAAGAGGTGGAAGGATAAAGTGGTGGAAATTGATTAATTTTACTGATGTTTGAAATTGACATTTCTACAGTTTGAAGAAGCATTAACAATGGTAAGCGCATTTTATTTTATTGTTGTTCTTATTTTGTAGAATGTTATGTTCATTGTTTTTTTTTTGCAATGGATTTCTGTCGTTATTGTTAGTCCAAGGGGGTTTGTCCCTGAAGGACTATTGTTTTTGTTTTGCGATTTTGCATTGAATCACTATAAATGTCCGTTTCACTTTTCAAACTGTTGCCACCAAATGTTAGAGTCCTGCATTATATTTGAAGAAATTAAATAATGAAAAATCTGCATAAATGTATGTATATATCTCGCATTGTGATAAACCAATGGTACATAGAGCCATTGAATTTTGAATGACATAAGCCTACTGCGAATATAGGCACAGTTAAAACAGAACACTGTGTATATGGTATTGTTTAAAATTTCTCGTTGTTATGTTAGTTAATTTTAGCAACGTGTGCGTAATTCCTATGCTGCATAGATTGTGCAATTTTCTGATTTTTTTTTTTTATGTTAAAACATATCGCTGTATACATGGATTCTTCTCAAATATTTTTGGTTAGAAACTTTACATTTTTGCTTTTGTTTCGGACTTTTTGTGTAAACTGTGTGTTAAAAACATGGATTTTGCATGTGCGAAAACCGCGCTTTTGCAGAAATTTCTTAAAGTTTGAAATGCAGACAAAAAAATTTAGACAGTAATATGGCGCTGTGGAGTTTCTCACTAAAAATGCTTGGCGAGAAATTTGTCACCAACCTAGGGTGTATACAAGAGTAATTCCACCCCTTTGTAAAGACAAAAAAAAAGAAAAAAATTACCCAAGGCTAGTTTCGCCAACATTATCAACATCAGGGTTCCCAAAAAACCTATTTCACGAACAATCAATACCACTTGGCGATTTTTTGAGACAAAAACCAAGGGGTACTGTACAGTAAAGATTAGCTGTAATGTCTTACAACAATAATATGTGTGTATGTCTATATATTTGGCAAACTAAAGTAATCATTATTTATTTATTTTTTGTTAAAACTCCCCTAATTTTAATAAGGTAGGTCCATAATACATATGTGTCTTAATTTTACAGTTTTTACATGCTGTCTTATCAGATTTAAACTGATGATCTATAATTTAGAAATTTCCAAAATCCAGACAATTCCTGATCTCACACTTTGTACTTTACATAGTATGGCTGGTTTGGAATATCTGTCCATCAGTTTGGCTATGAAATGGGTTGGTCTTGTATTAAGTATCCAAAAAAAGTTCATGCCATAGTTTTCAGTGAGAAATAACAACCGAGTCATCTTGACAGGGTTGCTAACATCAGATGTTTGAATTAGACTTTTCAAATCTACATATTCAAAATTTTTCATATGGATATATACGATGTTTTAGCGTAGAATTTTATAAAGAGATATAAAGCTTTATATTTATAAAGAGAATTTGGTACTTCCTTGTTACAGCAGCACCCAAAATTTAATGGCTAATCAACTGAGATGGAACATGTAGCCAGGAATAAAAACACGTGGTGAGATATCTCCATAGATTAGCGTTGACCACTATAATAAGAAAGTACCGAGAATTTTTATTTAAAACTACTTCTACAGTAAACCGAAACTTTAACGTTAGCCTCCAGAAGATATGCTCATTTTTAAGTAAATTATTTTAATTAATTTATACGAGTTTTCATTTTAAATTTCGTTAATTATCTCTTTTCAGCCTTCAGAATAAGATAAACTTTTCTAGTGACAACCATACGCAGTTGAGCAGCAAACGTTGAACACTTATAATGAATACACAAGGTAAACTTTTTCCTCATAAATTTTTAATTCTTACAAGCCTAACTTGAGGTTCTCTCTTTGTTTTTTTTTTTTTAGTTTTCTTCAGTATTTTGAAGTTATTTTATTCATCGTTTTACATTTCTAGCGTTTATATAAACATACATCAGAGTTTTCTTATTCAAAGAAGAAAAATTAAACTTAATTAATTGTACATTACTCACACTTTTAAAGCTAATACGAAATTAATGCTTTTACTTATCAATCCTAATGGACTATTTGCCGATTAGATACTGATTTTACACTTAACTTTGACGAACTCAAAGGTATGTAATATTCTCACACCGTAATGTTTACGCTTCCAGACAGCACTATGTACAGTACATCACCAAGGAGGCCAACATCTTTTCACTTCAAAATATGATTCAGGCAGTTCCGGCTGGAGCAAAAAACTTAATATTAGTTAAATTTATAGTTATGTAATTTCTCTGTTGAGTTTTTATTCAATAAATTCGTTTAATTAAATTATTTTTGCTGTCGTTAATTATATCGAAGTATTTTTATGTGATTTTTCTCTCAAGTAATTTCCAGTAAGAGGCTCAGTCGTAGCGCCAATAATGAAACAGCTTGAGAGAGAAAAAGAGCTAGTGTAATCGAATTAACCGTAATCGAATATTCTCTATTTTCATCCGAATTCTCATGTGAGTTGCACAGAAATCGTTCACGATGGTAAGAGACAATCTAATATAATCTTTAATCTCATTAATTGTTATTCATTTAATATGGACATATTTGACTTATATATTATATCAAGAATTATTTTGTGTGGTTATTCATAATTTTAATATTTTTGGTGCTGTGTAAAGAATAGAATATTAAGTAACCCTAAATGTATTATATTGACTGCAATATTTTTTTATTGCTTTAATAACTTCATATAAAGACCAAATTATTATGCTGTATGCATTTCAGCAAGATGAAAAATAATTGACATAAATTGTAATTCTATAGCTGCTTGTATACACAGTTTTATATTTCTAGCAAATAAATCGGTTTATAAATCATTCTGCTGATTAATTTATGATAACATATAGTGTATGTGCATATTCTCAAGCTCTAAATATGATTTTATTTTCTGCCATTTAGACGAAAGGTACATCAAGTTTTGGTAAAAGGAGAAATAAGACTCACACACTTTGCCGTCGTTGCGGACGTAGCAGTTACCATATTCAAAAATCTTTATGTGCACAATGTGGATATCCTCATAAAAGATTGCGTCATTGTGAGTATTTAAACTTACGTTAATTTCCTCTTTAAGGCACTAGTACTGATACATCTTACATGTTTACAAAGCTGTAAATTAAAGTATGCAATACGCATCTATACCTGGTGCATAATTTTAATATTTTAGCTGTTTTAAGTTCACTGGACAGCAATAAAATTCCGGTCATGGAATACTTAGGTAAATACTGTGGCATGTTCTATGTCATAATTAATTAGGAATTGCAGTTGATTTTTTATTTGCCAGTAATTGTATTTGTTCAGCTGTATGAGAGGTGTTGGTAGAATCTTATTTAAAAAAAAAATGGATTGAAAAGTTTACAATTAAGTGCCCCTTGTTTTTTAGCAATTCTTTTTTGAAGTTAAGATCAGGGCCAGGAAGGCACAATTTCAAGATGGCTGTAATACAAAATTAAAATAAAAAGTCAAAGAATTGCACAAACTTGAGATTGTGTACTTCCTTGACTTTGTTCATGTATGCATCGATCTATTTTCACTTTAAAAAAAATCAGGAAGATAAAACAAAGCTAAAACTATCATGGTAATCAGAAATGGAGTTTCATCACCAAAACAACAACAAAAAAAAAAGTCACTAATTGAATCAATTCTGCACTAGAGCCAAAATTTTGTATATGTGCTTATTGAATTGGCATTAGTAAAAGATGGAAGCACTTCCACAAAGAACTCCGTAAATGTAAACGCTGCCAATAATTACGAGTTCAAACTTAGTAACAGAATGGATTTGCATGTTTGGAGGCAGCAATCATTCCTCTTGGAATATTTCTGGTTCCTTGTATTGCTGTTTATAATTTTGCATATTGTAGCATCACATTAATAAATTACCTTTGTACATGCAATTTATTCTTTAGTTATTCAGTATATTTTGATGCTATCTTTTCTGAGTTTTTTAACAATTAATAGATTAGAATTATTATCAGCTAAGGAAGTTGTCTAGCACATGGCAAAGAGAATGGGTGTTATGCAGAATGGCAGACATGTTCGTTCTTAGGAATGGCATGGATATTACATGCATCGGACTGCTAATCACTCCACAAATTTTGTTAATCCCACAGTTGGTGCACATATTCCGTCCCGAGAATCGAAAGAGCGGTCTCTGAAAGCAAAATTACAGAAAAAGTTGGTCTTCAAGGAAAGTCTGGCTGATCATGAACTCAAATACCTGTAAATGTGCGAAATTAAACAATGTCAGAATCCATTTGCAGAAATTTTAAATGCAATTAAAGGTTATAGGGTAATACATATCTGGCAATTTGCTTAATGGCATAGATTTATTAGGGTCTTAAAAGTCTAGAAAAAGAAATTAAGTATTATAAGATTTAAGTATTCAAGCTTTTATAATATTAGTATTAATTTGGAATATATTTCAAAAATAATACATTTTGTAATGCTAATCTTAACTTCCATCATGCTTTTCTACCAAACTGAATTGTATTAAATAGCATCAGGGCTTGTAGTGTTTCTTACAAGTGCTTATAAGTCCTTATATTTGAAAATAAAATATTAAGGCCCTTATAGGTGCTTACTTTTTCTTTAAAGCCCTTATTTTTTGGCTTTTAGTGTCTTCCCAGAAATAGCTTTTACCCCTTCTTCTGTATTAACATAACCTTTGATGCATGTGCGAGAATACAGACGGTTGAACGTCATTCTATTCGTCAATGATTTGCGATGGCGGTAAGAAGCTCCAGTACATGGTACATTCTGTATTCTTTTACTGCCATCCAAATACCGCACACGTTTGAATTTCTATCAAGATTTTAATAATTTGCATTCTTGTTCTGCGTGATCAGTTCATATTTGCGTTTATTATGATCGTCTTATATTATGAGCATATGTATGAACATTTATAATAATATAGTTGCAGTAGCTGCTGAAGTATAGATAAACTTCCAAAATTGGGTATGTTTTAACACGGATAAGCTCTGTAAGGAATAAAATTCACAATGTCCTAAATAAAAAAAAGTACTCGAATAGTCAAAAAAAAAATTTTTTTTTTGCCAATACACTATACAGTACGCTTCGCTGCAAAACAAGCAACGGACTTTTTTTTTTTTTTTTGTCACTTTCCAATTTGGATTGAATAGGACTAAAAGTTCTGTGGTCTACCAACCCAAGCAAAGAATTATTCTGTTCTGGAAATTTAACATGGTCTGTTCAAAATTAGAATCAAAAACACCCCAGATTGGTAAGTCTCTTTCTTTTCCGTTATTCTCCGAATGCCGGCAAGTGTTGATTCCGATTGTGTAATATCACGTATGAAAAGATTACGGCGCACATATTGCGCAGTAACGTTTTCGATATTTTGCAGAGATAATTAATTTTGATGTTCAGTCGGAGATTTGCTTTTGAAAACTTAAAAGAGTTTTACTACTGCTTGCTAAGTAAAATATTTTTCAGTTCCATTGGTCTTTTATAATATGATGCACATATCGAAATGTCAAAATTATTTAGCAAAAAAATTTAAAGAATGGCTACAATCTACCTCTTTTTCCAGTTATGCTCGACTATCCGGAATATTTGGCAATTTCCGAGTATGCAGGTTACTCAAGCTTTTACTTTTAAAGGATGACTGCATGAAACAATTTCCTGTCTTCTGATTTCAGAAATATTCCTCTTTTTTACTTAAATTACTTTGCTTCCAATGTCTGTTAAGGGAACTGTTATACAATGAAAACGTTCATAGTTTAGATTTAAGTTAAATTATTTAAATATTAATACTATGAGTAGAAAAATAAATTTATTATTAGGTTCCAAGCGAATACAATAAATATGGCTTATTATTATTTATTTTCTCTACTGAAATTTCATCATTAAATCTTTTAATATAGTTTAGTTCTGCATAGTTTTCCCCCTCTCATTGTAAACTAGCTCTGTGAATTGAACTGTTATTTAAAATTTAAAAAAAAAAGTAATTGTTTTCCATAGTTGACGTAATGCTCATTCTCTCTTAATAAATACTGCATTTCTCATATTTTAAATTACATGTCTAATTTTTCTTTTAAGGTTATGCAGTTATGTATAATGTAATTAGACAAATGCTCATTTTTTTTCTTAAAATGGGCTTGAAAAGTGCTTATAGGTGCATTTTTTAAAACTAAAATGTGACTACAAACTCTGTAGCATGTATAATCAGCTAATTTTTAATTGCATATGCTTAATATGATACTTTTCTGCTAAGTTAAATTGGACACTAAATAACACACTAAATTTGACTTGTATGTGCTTAGTAAGTTTAATCACCTAATTTTTAATTAAATTTAACTTACATATGCTTAATATAACACTATGCACTAAATTTAATCTTTAAAACGCTAAATTTCACTTGTATATGTTTTATATATTTTTAAACTTAACTCTATGTCATTAAAATCATTGCCATTGGCGAGCTTGGCCACAAAAGTCACCAATGGTACGAAAATCCAAATTAATTCTTAAAAAGTAGGTAAGAATATGAGCATTTTTAATACTGAAATTGACTTACCAGGTATTAAATCTTTGAATATGTCAAAATTTGTATACTTCTTCATATTTATGTTTCAATCCTCTAAGCATAACAAGCCTTAGTGTTTCAGAGTTCTTCGAAATGTGATTGATGAACAGATAGTATTTTCTTGATTATAATTTCAAAATGACTCTGACTGTGTACCTAGACTTTTCTTCTGGGTCCCATCTGCGACAGAGCGGTAAGTCACTGAACATTGGTAATTCGGTGTGAATCCCGAGGCTTGAATGTATATGGGGGTTCACATTAGTTAAAATTAGAGCTTGGGGTCCATAAGCAAAAAAGGTTGGGTAGTCTAAATTTAATTATGTTTAGCCATTTGAAACAGTTAAATATGATCGGATTTAGGTTTTAAAACTGAAGACTACTGAAAATTGTTTGATCAAAAAGTAGTCTTAGTTAGCTTTTAAATTTAGAATGCATTACAAAATGCTAAAATTTTTGTTTCTACTTTCCATCTGTTTTGTTTCAGACACATGTCAATTTTTTTTAATTCTTAAATTCAAAATGATTTTTTATTGGTGTTATTCAGTTTGAGACAAATAATGGTTAATAGTAATAGTCAAATTGGAATTAAAATTACCTTGAGATAAGGTCTAAGAGGATTTTTGTTGCAAGGTATAATAAAATGTAGTCTTCCCACCATCATAAAATTTGTCAAAAGGTGGTGCGAAGAAGTAAAATTGTATTTGAAAGGTCTCCCAGTTTTCGCATTTTGTATTCTACAGTTCTTGAGTTGAATAATAATGATCTTGAAAGTCAAAAGTTTCGTGCCAGGTATAAGGCTCAGATTATTATTTGCATTATTTCTTTGTAAGATGGGTCACTCTACAAAATGAGAAATAATCTATATCTTTATATGTAAAGAAGAATGTCTGTTCGCGATTAACATGATCAGTACTATAGTTGTTGTCACTAAACTTACTACAATTCTTTTCTGGGTACTGGAAAAGGTCTCCAAAAAAGAGTTACTTTAATTTTTAATATAGATATTTTGAGTTTTTATGTATTTTTGTATTGTTACCTTTGAGAACTGAATTAAATGAATGATACTGAATCGTTTGGGAAAAACTTTTTTTTGTTTACATAATTTCTTTTAGATTTATTATAGTATATTGGATTTATTATAGAATATGTGGCAACCGTTATTCTTCAGATGATATAAATTTTGTGTATTCTGAGATAAAAATTAGCCATGAGATTGTTACTACTCAAGGGATTGCTTTTAAAGATAATTTCACGTGCCATTTAATTGCTCCAGCCATAGATGTACCTCCGAGTTTTCAGAATTTCACGAATGTATGATTTTTGATGCTATGAACTTTCAATGATATATGGGAGTAAATATTTTCAGATCGCACACTTCGCTACATAACTGCCAATCTACTGTTATAAAAATGAATAAATGTAACAAACACTGTTAAGTGAACGTAGCGGTGGAGTGTCGTTATGGTAAACAAATATAGCGAATTTTAAAGAGTGCATTTATTCTATTGTGGTTTATGCACTTTCAACGAAGTAGATTTAATTTAATCCGGTAAGTTGAAATGAAATGCAAGAAAAAATGCGTATAATTTATTGTTCCTTACAAGGAAGTCGTGTGCACATTGGAATTCCCCCCCCCCCCCAGAAAAACTGTTTAATTTACTATTAATGATTTTCGCTTCTAATTACTATAAGTATGCTTTCATTTTAAATGTGTATAATTAATACATTACCGTAACTAAACTCTTAGATGTAACATTCGTTATAATTAATATAGTTTTTAAAAACTCACACTGTAGTGCTTAAGAGTAACCCTTTGCAATGACCGCATCGAAAACTACTTGGTTTAGATTAAGGGTGAAGAAACCAATTCTTACCTCTCAGCTGCCAGTGGGTTGGAAATATAAGGAAACTATGTCATAGGTAGAATTACAGCAAGTTAATAAGAAATTATTAATTAGGATAAAATTTAGCACTTCTGAAAATATTTTCGAGCTCTTTTATTGTGCAAAAGAATTCGAAAACATATTTATTGGGGGTTAGTGTTTTAATTGTTTTGGAATAAGATTTAGGTTTTAAGATAATGGTTAATTTGCAATTGCTTCTGCTAGATGTTATTTTGTTCTTTTCAGGGTAGGTTTTTAAGGTAATACATTTTGTGGCTAGTGTCATTATGCTAAAATTTGAGGGATTTGATGAAGTTTAGTTTTAAAAAATTTTTGGCAGCCATTGGTTCTTAAAAGTAAAGCAGATAATGTGCATTGCATAAGAAAACTTCATACTGAGATACTTTCAAATGTTCCTTATTTCTTTTGTAATCATGGTTATAATTTTAACCTAAAATATTCCAATGAGAGTTTCCAATCCAACTGCTCAGTACATACAATTTTTTTATTGTGTCATGAAATGAATTTTTTATGAAATTAAAGTTGCCAACTGAAACATATTTCTAAATTAAAACAAATTTCTAAAATTAAACAAGAATTATAAGTTTTAGGTAAAGAATTCACTTTTTAAACCATTCGATATAATGCTGTGACAGGTTCTCAGATTTTGCTGGCAGTTTTGGATCGCCATCGCAGATGAATTTCGAGGTCTGCCTGTAAAGTTTTTCGACCCCGTGCACATTTTAGACTGAATTTTTCTGCATGGCGTTGAAGCTTTATTTCTCCCAGTTAGTGCTTCATCATTATATTTTATTGTGATCTAATTTTAGTAATTTAATTAAGAAAATCACTTGGTCACCAGAAAAACCACTGGTAAGTCTCAGAAAACAAGCTTTGTCGTCTCTGCATTTTTAACAAGCTGCACAAAACGAGTTTAGTCATTTCCCAAGCTTTAATTATATACACAGAATGAATAAATACAAACTATTAATGTAAGCAGTAGTTATTAATAATTGATTTCCAAAAATATTAAATGCATGAAAAGTTTCACTGGAGATTTTTTATGATATTTGATCATTTGTCATGCATAGAGCTTATATTCATTGTAAACGTGTTAGTGAAAATGTATTTTTAATAGTGTAAGAGTTATTTCTTAGTGTAGTGATTAATAGAAATTCTTTAGAAATAAAGAAGAAGCTAGAAGCAATTCTGGAATTTACCCTTGTTTTCAAAAATGAGGATAAGCGCTTGTATTTTGAAATCTTTTAAATAACAAGTATTTTAAATTTACCTTATGAGATGTCTGAAAACTACTGTTGAGTCATTTGGTTATTTTTCTTACGTGGCAAAGTCCTGTAAAAACGTTTTTTAGTTGGGCATTCTATTTTAAAAACATTTTTAGAAAACAAATGAGTTTTTTTTAAGGAAATTTCTTTTAACATTCTTTACGGTTTTTTATAATATTAATAAAGTTGCTCTTCCTTTTTTTTAGAATTTTAAGATAATGTTACTCTACTTCTTCAGTAGGTAGATAAATAACATGCCTGAATTAATTACAGAAATTGTTAAAATATATGCAGAGTTGCCAACTCTCCCGATTTTCGACCGCTCTCCCGCCAACCCGATTTACAATATATTTCTCCCGACTTTTTCTTATTCTTAATATTTCTCACGATTTTTATGCAACTTGGCTTAATACTTTGTTATATGAATAAAAAAAGTGCTTTTGGACGTCTGAAAGCAATTGAATTTTCTCTACATTATATCTAAAGCAAAACCTTGCGAATCAGATAGCTTCTGCTTTGTGAGGGAGAGCATTATACGTATCCAGAAACGTCATTCTCCAGTTCTCCAATAGGCTTCGAGCTCCACTGCGTGTCAGCTGGCATATATTAGCCAATGAGGACAAAGCAAGTTGTTATTTGGACGTTCTTTTTAGTTATTTCGTTCATTTTGTCCTGAGTCATTCGACTGCTTGCTCCTGAGCGTGAAGGTGCTCGTCCCCTCGCTCTTCGTTTTCGCTGTTCTGCAGTATTAACCTCTCGTTTTTCTGAGTTTGACTATTGTGACTGAGAAACTGCTGTGCTCTCTCGATTGTGTATTCAGGTCAGCATGCAAACCACTATGTTTAGTATGCTGTAAAACGACCTGCTTTTACCCTGTGCTTTTTAAGCATAGACTTTCTGCATTTCACTACTTCATCAACCGGCATCATGGAACGTTTTCTGGACTTCATTGCAACTGAGATTACTCAGCTGGAACTCCGTCAAGAAGACAAAGGTTTCCTTACCCCTGAAGAAACAAGAGACCTGAATTTGTTCAAAAAATTCCGAGCTCTTGCTGACCAGGAATTTGTGAACTCCAGAACACAGGATGACCGTGCTAAGACCAAAACTGATGACAACCCTGGCTTCCCGCCTCTCCCAAAGATCAACGCTCGACGTGCTGAGAGTCCCGCCAGGTCGGATGAGGACTTTACAAAATACAAGGCTTTAGATGTCAGCTCTGACTCCGATGGAGAACCCAAAGGAGACAGAACCAGACGCACCAGAAAACCTGCGAAAAAAGCTGTTGCCCCCCTGGCTGCTGCGACTGCTCCTGAAATTCCAAAGACTCACCCTGTTGCTGATCTCACTCCGCAACAGAATATGGACACAGACCCCGCCCCAGTGCAGACACCTCCAACCAATCAGAACGCTCCGATCAACAGTGCGAGAAAAGTGCCGCCGATTATAATCAAAGACAGCAGATTCACATGGAATGACTTTAAAAACGCTGTTTAATAATAAGAATTTTTCTCTGCACGATTTCTATGGAGAAAACATGAAGGACGGAATCAAGATTAAAGTGAAATTGCCCACCATTTATCGGGAAATGGTAAAAGTGTTAGAAGAAGAAGGCATCAGGTATCACTGCTATGCGCTTCCCGAATCTAAACATATAAAAGCTGTGATACGTAACCTCCCGTCTTACATGGACCCTGAGGAAATTATGATGGATCTTAAAGAACATGGACTCGACGTCGTGCGGGTCAACCAACTCACTATCAGGCGTAACGGAGAAGTTATTAAGCTTCCCCTGTTTCTCGTTACTCTCACCCGCAAGGAGAAAAACAAGGAGATACACCAGTTAAAATTTGTGCTGGGAATGAAGATTAGTGTTGAGAGATACCGTGGCCGTAAGGGACCCTTGCAGTGTTATCGCTGTCAAGGGTTCCATCACGCCCAATCGCACTGCAATCACGAACCACGTTGTGTTCGTTGCGGTGAACCTCATGAATCATTTAACTGTGACAAGGATAAGGCAACTCCGCCTAAATGTGCCAATTGTCATGTGATAGGTCATATAGCTAACTACAGATTATGTGTGCGTTTTCCAAAACCAAAAACCACTCCGGCTGTGAAAACGTTCTCTGATCGGGTAGTGCATAATAAAACTTATGCACAAGCTTTAAACACCGGCCTCGCTCCTGAATTTCTAACTGAAGCAAAACAAGTTGCAGCTGAGCTACATATGCTTGTCTCTGTTCTAAAAGAAACTGGATTTACTCTGATGGCAAAATCAAACGTATCTCAAGATCATACTCCTGCAGCCCCTGCTAATGGCTAATTACATGAAAAAGTGTACTCCCGTACAAATAATGATATGGAATGCCTGCGGGCTACCCAACAAAATTACTGAACTGCACCATTTTTTAAGTGAGCATGATATTGACATTGCAATCATATCAGAGACTCATGCAAAACCATGCCAACGCCTGAGAATTGCAAATTATAATTCATACCGCTGTGATAGACTTTCACACAGAGGTGGTGGTGTGGCAATATATGTGAAACGTAATTATGCATCTTGTCTTATATCTGATTCAAGAAATTTTAATTGTGAGCAAACTACTGTGTGTGTCACTCTTCCTGTGTTTAATAACATCAATTTTTGTGCTGTGTATAACCCTCCTACGAATAGACTATGTGATAATTTTCTAAATAGCATTCTACCGGATGACATACCTACCCTTGCTGCCGGGGACTTTAATGCTAAGCATATAGACTGGAACTGTCGTCGAACAAACCTAAATGGTAAAATTCTCCATGAATATATTTTACAGCATCCGGTGGCGCTACATGCCCCACCAAAATACACGCGGCTCCATAATAGAATTGAATTTTCTGATATACTAGACATTGCAGTCACTACAACGACTATCCCCGTTGCAATGGAAGTATTTCATGAATTGTCCTCTGACCACCTCCCCGTAATCGCAACATTAGGAGTGACAAAAACTTCTGAGTTCTCTACTAAGCAAATTACGAATTGGAATCTCTTCAGCAATATCATGAAAAACTCACCTCCTCGACTGCAAAATCTCAATACCAAACAAGGCATAAACACCGTAATTAATGCCTTAAGTGAAAGCATTCAAGGTGCAATTAAGGAAGCCAGTACTGAAATTACTAATCGTGATAAGGCTTTCAGACTGCCCCTTAATATACGACAGCTTATGAGAGAGCGAAATAGACTCAGGAAATGTTATCATTTATCGTGGGACCCGGCACTTAAACGTGAAATAAATAGTAAAAATAAGCAAATTCAGAAGGCCATTAAAACCTTCAAAGAAGAACTATGGGATGATAAAATGTTAAATCTGGATTCTAGAGAAGGTACATTCTGGTCTTTAATCAAAAATTTTAAAACTTCCTTCACAAGTAATCGACCCCTCTATGACAGAGGTAATATTGCCATCTCCAATCAGGAAAAGGCAGAAATCTTCGCAGCACACCTCCAAGAACAGTTCTCGCCAAATGATTGGCCAAATGACTCTGATTTCGAATTAAAGACCCTCCTACGAGTGAGGGATTGGCTCAACGCCCCTTCAGTCAGACTTCCAATTAAATATGCCACTCCTACTGAAACGACTAATATTATCAAACACCTGAGACAAAAGAAATCTCCAGGAATTGATGAAATCAGCAATACAGCAATTAAAAATTTGCCGCCTAACATCATCTGCAGCCTGACAAGTATTTTTAATGCTTGTCTTGCTCTTTCTTACTTTCCAACACCTTGGAAAATTGCTAAAATTATTTTACTACCTAAACCGGCTAAAGATCACACCCGACCAGACGGATATCGTCCTATTAGTCTACTGCCGGGCTTAGGCAAAATTTTTGAGAGAATTATCCTGAATAGACTGAAACCATATTTTCAGCATCTTCCGCCGGAACAATTTGAGTTCCGTGCTCACCTCTCAACAACGAAGCAACTTGTCCGAATAACCGAATTCGCTGGTGCAGCTCTGCACTGCAAACTTAATGTTGCTATACTCATGCTAGACGTGGCAAAAGCATTCGACCGCGTCTGGCATGAGGGCTTAATTGCTAAATTAATTGACCTTCAACTGGACAGAGAACTCATTCTGCTAATCCATTCTTTTATCAGGGATCGAACATTCAGAGTCTCGGTAAAAAATGAATTATCCAGCACTAAAATAATGACTAGCGGTGTTCCACAGGGTTCTGTGACTGGCCCTATACTCTATCTATTCTACGTTTCAGACTTTCCGAGATTGCATTTAAATCATAATTCTATGCTAGCCTGTTATGCAGACGACACTGCCCTGGCAGTGAAGTCTGCTAACATCAATCATGCTATTCGGAAACTCCAAGACACTATTCCCTCCATAGAACAATGGTGTGGATATTGGAAGATACGAATTAACGCTCAAAAATCGCAGCTCCTACTCATAAGGAAAAGGAAGAAAAATGTTCCGATCACGCAAAGTGTTTATCTTTTTAACGAGGCTGTGCCTATCGTGAAACAAGCCAAATATCTGGGCATCACCATCAACGACAAGCTCACATGGCAGCATCACATCCAACAAATCAGGGATAAAGCGATTAAAGTCATGAAATGTTTATATCCTATGATAGGGAAATATTCAAAACTTTCGTTAGACAAGAAACGACTTATTTATCTAGCCACAATCCGACCCATCATGACGTACGCTTCGCCAGCATGGACTACCGCTACGAAGGGTGAAATCCAAAAATTACAAGTTGTGCAAAACCAATTTTTAAGAATTATCACAAATGCACACCCGTATGTGAAGAACAAACGTCTCCATGAAGATTTAAAAATGGATACAATAGTGGAATATTTAAGAAGAACTAACACGGCATTTTATGACGCCGCTAAGGAGTGCCAACATATGGACATTTTCAACCTATTTCACTATAAAATTTTACACGAGGACAGGCACCTCCGTCCATATGCCGCTTTTCTACTCAGTGGAAACCAGGATTTTCCAACATAATTTGTGTTTTTAAGTATGTAGTACTCTGAAAAACTTTTTGACTTGTAAATAATGATGTTTAGAAATCTTAGCCGGATGATCATGTGACACACACAGCCACGCCCACAAGATATTACTTATATTTTTTCCTGTATATACTATTATAATTTTTGGAATCGTATTTTATTTTCTGCATTTATGACTGCAACACACACCTTTTATGAACTGATTTAGTACTATTTTATGTATAACTACTGTAAAACTTCAGATTTACAGCGCTACGATGCCTGGATACCTCATCGCCAACCAGATGTCTTATCGCTCATCACGTGACATTGGTCACACCCCCTGCATCTGCTATCCTGTCTCCACGAGAACTACGTTCGGCATTTCCTTACCTGCAGCGCTCCTAGAAGCACCAAAGTTCGATAGCCGGAACACAACCTGCGATTTCGCAGGTTAATCGCGGCAAATAAAGCAAGTTGGAGTTGGAGTTGTCCTGAGTTGTGTGAGTACACGTGCCTTAGGGAAATAGTTTTAGAAATTATCTTTTGTTACGTCTGCGAGAAAGGTGAAATACTCGTGTACGTTTCAAAAATCATACACAGTTGACTTTCCTTCCATTATTTCCTCAAGGAAATGTAATAAATTTGCGATGTGTACCGCCTGTCGTTGCGATTTTTCGATTTCGTATGTTGGAAGGGCGGATGTTCTCAAACATGTGCGTACACAAAAACACAAGGATAACATGAGTTGTTTTGAAAAAAATGAAAAATTAAATTTTTCTTCGGAAACAAAGGACCAAAAAGTTATTAATGCAGAATGTCTGTTCTCTGCCTTTTTACTGGAGCACAACCTGCTACTGAATGCATCGGATCACGCTGCAGCTTTATTTAGAAAAATGTTTCCCGATAGTGAAATCGCCAAGAAATACTCAAGGTGCAAGAATCAAAACAGGTGCAATTGTTAAAGAAATGGGTTTGAAAAATAAATCTTCAGTTATTGATTGCATTAAAACAGCTCCGGTCTGCCTCTCTACTGATGGAAGCAATACCGATTCAAAACTGTATCCAATTGTTGTTTCTTGTTTTGATCCAGAGTCTTCAGAAATTGAGTGCAATTTACTTTATGTTCCCACTTTATAAGGACATTTGACAGGCTTTAATATAACACAGCTAATTATTGAAACTTTAAAAGAAAACTGCAGGCACTCTGTATAATTGCTTAGCACTTGGTGCCGATAATGCACCAGTATTGGTAGGCTTGGAAGGCTGGTGTTGCAGGCATCTTAAGAAAGGAAAATTCAGATTATGAGGTGCACCTGTCACCTCTTAAATTTAGCAGCTGAAAAAGGGGCAACTTCTTTACCAATAAATGTGGATGAACACATTGTTGATATTTATTATTATCTTGAAAGGAGTTCTAAAAGGAAGGAAAAATTAAAACAGTTCCAACAGCTGCATAACAGCAGTTTACAATTAGAAAACTTGGATGAAGTTATAAAATCAGCTACGATTGACACTCAGTGGAGTTTAATTGCAAAACTGAAAGGTGCTGATGGAATTTTAAAATATAGTGAACTGTCTATAATTGTGTTGGCCATCTTGACAGTTCCCTATAGTAATGCAGAGTGTGAGAGGATCCTCAGTGTTGTTGCGAAAACGAGGACTAAATTTAGATCTAATATTAGAGATGGCACATTAGAAAAACTTTTATCAGCGAAAGCAGGCCTACGTGGCAATTGCTGTGAACACAATGATAAAGTTTCTTTCTTAAAGAAAGCAAAATCTGCCACTGTTTATAACATTTGTACGAAAACTGATTAAAGAGTCTTTTTTTTTTCCTTCTTAAATGATGCGTGTAGTAAAAATTTTTTTATGTGTAAGGTATTTTTGTGTTGCTTGCATTTTAGAATTAGTTACTACTTAAAGTTCATTCATTATTAAAAACTATATTTTTATCATTTAAAAAGTCTTTTTAACATTGTGAAAAATCTCCTGATTTTTGAGTGTCATAGGTTGGCAAGTATGTATATGAAACTTCCAATTTTTCATGGATTCTTTTGGGTTCAAATATTTCTGCAATTTCATATTCTATTTCATCTGTTTAGCAAAGAGACTATTTTATTTGTGTTAGTTGTTGAAGGAATAAGGCCAAAATGAAAATTATGTATTTTTGGACATTTTTTATCTGTTAATTAAAAAGCAAAGTTTCTTAATATTTTAAGAGTATTATGAATGCTGTAATTGACATTTTTTTTATTCTTTGCTGTACGTTAGAACTTATTAAGATTTATGTTTTACTGTGTTTTCAGTTGTAATCCTACTAATACGACCCATCTGTTTCAGATAATTGGAGTGTAAAGGGAAAACGTAGGAAGACAACTGGTACTGGCCGTCTGCGTCATCTTAGAAAAGTTTGGAGAAGATTTAGGTATGGTATTTAATTTATATTGAGGATTAACATATAAGAATAATTCTTTAATTCTTAATGCTTGCTTCAAATAGTGCATAACATTCTTGTGAGTCTTTAAGTGAATGGTTCAGCTGTTCACAAGGATTAAAATAAGTCTTTAACAGCAAATGTAGTTGTATATTTTTTGTTTAAGGACAAAGTGAAGTTTCAAGACCTGTATCATGTTGAAATTGGCCACCAAAAGTGTGAAAAAACACAATTATGCTAAGTAAATCATTCTTCCCTGCCCCCTTTTTGGAAGAGTAATAAATGTAAAATTATTTCAAAACTGCTTGTATTACGAACTGGGAATTTTTGTTTCAAACATAACAAAATCATTAAGTAATGTTGATTAACTATGAAAGAGTTTTTGTTAAAAGCTGTCTGTTAACTAGCACAGAGCATACATTTTCATTTTAGGAATTTGTATCTTCATACACACAAAGCATATAAAATGTTTTTGGTTGAATATATAAGCAGTGAATTAGTTAATTGCAGTATGTGTAATTTTTCATTAGGTTTAAACTTACTTTTTAAGCCTAAATGCTAATTTAAAAATCCATTAAAATATTTGTTTTCTAAAAAGATTTTCTTCCCAATTCCAAATTTTAATTCATGCCTTTAACCTTCTAAAACCGGGCCGAAATTCTCATAATGCCTTCAGACCGGCGCGACCCGAAACAGTTTTGCCCTCTCTTTGACATTTTCCTAATGAGAAAAGTTGTTAGTCCTCCTCCATGGATGAAGTAAAATTTACATATTTGTCGGACGCTTACGTCCCATAGTAGAGGGGTTGCTAGATTTGCAATTTTTTTGATGATTATTTTGGTTTCATTTAAATGAAGTTCTAAATAAATAGTGCATAAATAAATATGCAGTACTGGATGCATATCCAGTGCACAATTTATTTAGAACAAAATGTATGCAATGTTTATATTTCACTCACTATTTCTAATCAATCTCGTAAATAATTTGTGAATTTTTTAACTTATTTTCACTCTTCATTTATATTCGCGTATTTTTGTATTAGAAATTAGAAAGCGAGAACAAAATTTAACAAAATATAGTAAATACGGACTAGATTTGTAAGTCTGCAGGCTGGAATGTGATTTTTAATAACATATTTTCATTAATAAAATAATGGTAATGACTAATTTAATGAAATAATAATAATAATATTTATTACCATTAGATGATTAGAATGAGATTCAATACAATTAGATTTTGAGATGAACTTACAGCAATAATAAAGCTTTACATAACAATAACAGATTTAAATCTGCTTTTTTCAACAATTTTGTTTGTTATAATATAAAAATCAAAATCCAAGATACATTGCTTGCGTTTAATCATTAAACTTTAACAAATATTACATTGACTATTAGGCAAAGAAGGTATATCTTTAACGAGAATTTTTCTTTGTAAAATTGGTTTATGTTAGCAGAGAAAAAAATCCGTGACCTATACATGTAATCATCAAAAGAATTTTGAGAACAGTTTTAAATGTTTATGAAGAATTAATTATACGTCAATTTCTTTTCATAGGTAGATATTTCGTCTAAAACCATCATTATATCCAAAAGTTGAAGTCTATTTCATTTTCAACGAATATTCTATTTGCACATAATATATTTTCTAATTTATTTTAGAAAGAGTAATCTTTCACGTTTTCAAACGAATAAGGAAATATTGGGTGTTGACACAATGTAGTAAATCTGTTTTTCATATTTCTTCCAGTAATGAAAACGATTACCCTGGAATATTTTCAAAGCAAAATTAAGAAAACCGTTTATGCCAAATTTTGCATAAAGTATCTTCTCGTGTATTTTTTTATTTAAAGTGTGGAATTTTCTCTTTGAAAAGATCAAAAATCATGAACGGAGCAAAATTTATTCATGGGAAATAACTTTGAAATGCAATAATTCCATCGTAATATGAAATAGTGGAGAAAAGTGCAATACAGTTTATTTATTCACAAATAATCCCCCTCATATGCGTAATTAATGTACTGTCGATTGAGAAATATAGGTTAGTAAATTAAATCTATTTTTTCAATACTTTTCCTTTATCAATATTTTTACGGGCTCCTCAGTAGAGCGGTAGAGGTGGCTGAACACTTGTAGCTCGCTTGGGTTTGAATCCCGGCTAAATAGTTGGATTCACAGTTTTTGTGTAACGTAAATGCAAGCCGGCTTCAGTTAGAAAGTCCTTCGCAAAGGCATAACTCCCCTTATACAGGTCATTGTTGTGTGCTTTGATGTAATTCAGTAAGCGAACAAAATTAATCCAATCAAACCTGAAGAAGGCGTTGATTTCATGTGGAGTTTTCCACCAGGAACGTAAATGCGAGCAATTTTCTCTTAAAAAGGTTTACACGAAAGCATCCATCCCCTTAAGCAGATAGCGTTTGCGTGCTTTTCCGTAATCCAATCCTAATTTTCATACATTTAATAGTAAGTTGACATACACCTTATTACAGACAAAACAAAAACATTTTTTAAAGATGTCTGAATTCCCTTTATCTCTTGAGGAGTATAAGAATTTCAGCAAATAAAACTGGCCGAAATTTTATACAGTGTAACTGATGTTTTGATCCAATTTAGAAGTAATGTGAGCTTTACTGATATTTAAATACTTTTTGGCAGATCTCATCCTAAAAGAGGGTCTAAAGATAAATTGATTTTATTTAATTTACAATCAAGGAAAATCATTGAAAGCAATCACTGAATGAATGAAAATCACAAAAACTATTATGCATACAATTGTCTCTTATTTATCTCCTGATAAATCAGACAAAATTGCCTACATAATAGAAGCGCTTTGAAAGAGTTAACAGTTCTTAAGGGTTTTATGCACTCCACAAAAAAATGTCAAAATAAAATCTTATTATTCATAAGTATGAAAAGAAGTAAACAATAAAAGCGATTTTACCTTTTTTCTAGAAGGGCATTAAATCTAAAATATTAATCTATTCTTATTTGTATGATTAGAAAACATTAAATATGGTAAGCTTAAAGAGCGTGCAAAATCGCTGACGTTTTAATCATAGCAAAAAGTCAGTACTAAAAAAATTAGCATTAAAATTATGAGACAGATTGAGAAAGAGATGGCCTCTATTTGATTTTCAAGTATATTGGCGCGAGACGAGACTTGCGGTTTTCGCCAAAATGTAGCCAAACTGATAAGAGGGAAATAATGCGTAGCCAGCGGCTACTCTGAGCAGCGACAATGGACCACCCAGAAATCTACAGATAGGCGATTCTCTAAAATGGGGAGGGCATGGATGGTACGACAGTTGTACCAATGCAGGCATCTGAGAAAGCCATTTTCCTGGTACAACTGCTGTACCAGCTGTCTTCAGAAAGTTAATACCACTTAAAATGTCATGTTGTTGACTAAAAACATGTCAGTTGACTTCTGATAGACAGCCTAATAAAACTTAAAAATCTTCCTGCCATCTATTTTCATTTTAAAAGGTTTCTGTAAAACGATGTTCTATCCTGTTACAATTAATGAATATTAAAATCTCATTTTGTAATCCTTTATAGCCTAAAATTGTTAAAAAACGTTCAGAAAAAGTATTTCTTAATAATGTTGTACTTTGCTTAAAACAGAAACTGTACTGTTAAAGGAAAAACATTTTAAAGCACTGTATAAAAATCAAACAGTACAATTTGATCAAACAATAATCTGTATTTTTAAGTTTTCAAGAATAAATAAAATTAAGACCACAGAATGAGAAATCACAAGGCTGATTTATATTATATTTTTACTGTCATTTTTATAGTGACCCAGCAAGTTTGACCTGGGTTGAATTCCATGCAGGCTACATCATTTTAAGCAATTTTGCCTTCACAAATGCATCCTTTCCTTTAGACAGCTGTAGCTGCATTGCCATTATGATTAAAATTAAAACCAATTGTCACTTTGATGTGAAAAAATAAGGCGGCAGTAAAGTGCTTAAAATGAAGACAGCAAAATTTTGCTGACATAAATATTGCTTTTCAAAATATTACTGAAAGCAAAAACAGCAAATGCTCTTAAAGGAGGGAAAATACCTGAAGCGCAAAAGGCACATAAATTATGAAAATTCCCTCTAAGAGCACAAGTTTCCTTAAATGGAATTCAATGATTCTGCTGTTATATTCTGTGTGTGTTGTATTAATGTAGGGAAAATTCACTAATATACACCACTAAAACTCATTGAGTTATTTACTAAACTATGATTTATTTACTAAAATAAAGAATGATCATTACAACATTCTCACACACATCTTTCCTCATCATTAACATCTTCTCTGCACGTTTATCTATACTGTAGTTCAGCATTATATAACACAGTTGCATGGCCATTTCCTGCATGCATAATTTGGTCATCTTACATCATCTGCCCTCAGATGACAAAAGCACACAGTAAAGTTTAACGTAAAATACACTAAAAATGGAAATAATACTAAATCAGGATCTTCTAATAACAGTACCTAAAAAATAATAGTTAATAATCATTATCAAAGAAAAGATTGATAGGATTAAAGTCCAAAAGTGTAAATCAGTTAATATGAGAGATGTCCATAAAATACTTAAAGTTTGGGTAGTATGTTCTGATCGCCAATAAATGATAAATTATCGCTAAGTTTGATGATTTCTTGCCAAATTTCGTGATGGAATAAGTCAACAAAACCATCGCCAGCTTAGCAATATCTCATCAATTTTGTGAGAAACCCATTTGCATGTGTATTCTTACTTTTCCAGCAAAGTTTTGCTTCTTTAGATTTTCGTGTTACATTTTACAAAAGACAAACAATACAATTTCACTAAAATCATTTACATATACACAAAATTCATAACAATATGTTAGTATTCCGAAAATTATAGAAATAGATTATTTTCTGTACTGAGGCTGAAAAGTACATAATTTTGTTCCCACCTTCTTTTTTTTTTTCTTCTAAATTTCTTTCATTCATACCTTATAATTTACCTGCTTTAAATATCTATTTTTATGTGTATAAAAAATTATTTTATGTAAAATAACAGAATCAATTAAACATGTTGCATTTGATGATAATATAGTATCAGTGAGAGAAAGTGTATTAATTTTTAGATCAAAAGAAACTGGTTTGTTTATATTTCAACATTGTTACAATATTTTATTAAAAATATTTATTTCAGACATGGATTCCGAGAAGGTGGCCAGGCAAAGCCACAGAAGCAAGGTGCAGCAGCTTCTACAACAGCATCTTTGTCTAAATAGTTTTGTGTAAAATAAAAAAATTTGCCCTACGGCATGTTTGTGTTATTTGTTTAGGTATTCATAGTTATTATTGTATGTCTATGCTTAGAAATTCTTAGGAAATTTTAATACTTATTAAATATTTGAAAGTAGCATTTCAGTAGATAATGCTGTAGTAGATTTTAATTAAAGATTATATAATAAGGAAATGTATTAAAGTTTTAAGATCTGGGAATTTTCAAGATATTAAAAAGCACATGACAAAATATTCTTATTGTACACATTTCCATCATTAACTGTGTGTAACGTTTACTAGTTCATATTCTTGTTTTTGAAAATTAAAATGCTATTAATGTGTGTTAAGGACTAGTATACATAGAACATCTGGAGTTAAATATATACAGTCAAAAGTCATTAATTCAGACACCCATAATCCGGAACTCAAAGCTACAAACTTTCTGCGCATGCATCGCTTCGACCTTATGGCTGTGCATATGAGCACGCGCGTAATACGTTTACGCATTCGCATTTAATGTATAACGAACTGTATAAGCTAAAATTATTTATCTATTTCAGTTAATGTAGCAGATTGCGTTGTTCCTTAATCTTCGAATTGGATCCGGCTTATTTTTTGCAGACTGTTAGAGCAATTTTATAAAAGTAAGCTTGAACTTTCGATTATGTCCAATAGAATTTCCAATATATATTTACTAATATGTAAAGTATCTACAAAGCAAAAGTATGTTTCGAAGTCCATTAAACAAAAAGTGGAATTGCTGCAAAAAATGGATAAAGGCATATCCTTCGTTTCTCTAGCCATTCCGAAATCTGTTTATGAATTTCACACTGCTCTGCGGCAGGGGGGAGGAGAAATGCCGCAGTGCGCAATGAATTGGAAGTTGATCTGTCAGCACTATCCTTATCTTCAGGGCAGATGTTTTTATTTTATTCGTCTTATAATTCCTTACTAAATGTAGTATTTCATCTCGATGTACTCCGCCTTTCATATGATTTAAATCAAATTTGTCAGATAAATATCACGAATACACATACATCAAATAGTTTTCTGGTTGCAATTTTCTAATTTCGACTATGCGTTGTGTATGCTTTACGCATGCGCGAGTTGAAAGAAGTGTAATAAAGTAAACAAATATTGAGCTTTTTTTTTTTTTTTTTTGTAAATTTTGATACCCTTTAGATCATAATTGCTCTTTATTTCATAAATTATAATTTGAGTTATGAAGAAGAGAATGAAGTTGTAGACAGACCCAAGGCTACACCTGCCGATATGGTGAAAATAGTTTTGGGTGGTGAAAACGTTAACGAGTGGTTGTAGTGTGACGTCAACGAACCCGGCTTCGAACGCTTGACGGATGACGAAATTGTGAAGAAAGCAAGAGGAGAGACCAAGAATTAAGGAAAGCGAAGAAGAGCCCACTGTGCAGATGCGTAAGACTCACGAAGCGGCGGCCGAGCGGTGAAGTCGCTGAACACTTGAAGTTCGCCCCGAGGTTCGAATCCCGCAAACGGGCTGGCTGCATGGGAGTTTTCGTGGTTTTCCCCCCATGTGTAACGTGTATATGAACCAGTTCTCCTTAGAAAGTCCTCCACAAAGGCATCCCTCTCCTTAGGTTGGCTTTGCCATAATCACACACATCTGAAAAGGCTTTGCAACAAGATGACGTGGAGTTGGCGGAGAAACTTATGCTAAGAAAAATGCAATCTCGGATCAAGAGAAAATGCTTCCAAAGCAAGAAGCAATGACTGATTTCTTCAAAAAGGTGTAGTTTTACAGTTATGTTTTGTAATTACATAATACATTACAGTATTAAAACAGTACATGTATTAATTTTTCTGTGTATCCTTGACGCCTCTCGTAAGTACAAAGCACTTTTCTGTTTTCATTAACAAAATGCATTTTAGGTGAGTTTTGAGTGACGTACTAAAATATTAAGCGTTAGTTAAACATTTTCTGCTGTTTATTTTACGTTTTTTGTACATAAAATGATTTTTCAAAGTTGAAATGACCGTTTTCTCTTGCTATACCCGTTTTTAGCTTTTTTCCGATTATCTGCGGCGGCCGAGCCACCCAATTCCGCGGATAATCGGGAGTGTACCATAAATCACCTAACTTCAGAAAATTCACAGTTAGAGAAGTATGTGCCATTCAAACTGATCTTTCAATAATATAATAAGTGGAAGAAATTTGTTGATAGCATCTTTTTTAAAATGTACATATAAATGTGTTTGTGGCTTATATATATAAATTCTTGAAATTTTCTCAAGAATTTTATTTCTTACGGGTACAGAGTTGCCAACTCTCCCGATTTAGGCGGGAGACTCCCGATTTTCGACCGTTCTCCCGCCAACCCGATTTACAATATATTTCTCCCGACTTTTTCTTATTCTTAATATTTCTCACGATTTTTATGGAACTTGGCTTAATACTTCGTTATATGAACAAAAAAAAAAGGTGATTTTAGACGTCTGAAAGCAATTGAATTTTCTCTAGATTATATCTAAAATGAAACCTTGCGAATCAGATAAGAATTTCTGCTTTGTGATTGACAGCATACGTATCCAGAAACGTCGTTCTCCAGTTGTCCAATGGGCATCGAGCTCCACTGTCACTGCGTGTCATCTGGCATATATTAGCCAATGAGCACAAAGCAAGCTCAAGGCTGTTAGCCGGTCTTTGGATGTTCTTTCGCTATTTCGTTCATCTTGTCCTGAGTTGTGTGAGTACACGTGCCTTTAGGAAATAGTTTTAGAAATTATCATCTTTTGATATGTCTGCGAGAAAGGTGAAATACTCGTGCGCGTTTCAAAAATCGTACACAGTTGACTTTCCTTTCATTATTTCTTCAAGGAAATGTAATAAATTTGCAAGGTGTACCATCTGTCGTTGCGATTTTTCGATTTCGCTTGGTGGAAGGACAGATGTTCTCAAACATGTGCGTACACAAAAACACAAGGACAACATGAGTTGTTTTGAAAAAACGAAAAATTAAATTTTTCTTCGGAAACAAAAGACCAAAAAGTGATTAATGCAGAATGTCTGTTCTCTGCCTTTTTACTGGAGCACAACCTGCCACTGAATGCATCGGATCACGCTGCAGCTTTATTTAAAAAAAGTTTCCCGATAGTGAAATCGCTAAAAAATACTTAAGTGCAAGGACCAAAACAGGTGCAATTGTTAAAGAAATGGGTTTGAAAAATAAATCTTCAGTTATTGATTGCATTAAAACAGCTCCGTTCTGCCTCTCTACGGATGGAAGCAATAATACCAATTCAAAACTGTATCCAATTGTTGTTTCTTTTTTTAATCCAGAGTCTTCAGAAATTGAGTGCAGTTTACTTTATGTCCCCACTTTAGAAGGACATTCGACAGGCTTTAATATAGCACAGCTAATTATTAAAACTTTAAAATAAAATGCAGTCCCTCTGGATAATTGCTTAGCGCTTGGTGCCGATAATGCACCAGTAATGGTAGGCTTGAAAACTGGTGTTGCAGGCATCTTAAGAAAGGCAAATTCAGATTTGCAGATTATGAGGTGCACCTGTTAAATTTAGCAGCTGAAAAAGGGTCAGATTCTTTACCATTAAATGTGGATGGACACATTGTTGATATTTATTATTATCTTGAAAGGAGTTCTAAAAGAAAGGAAAAATTGAAACAGTTCCAACAGCTGCATAATACTGAAATGAGAAAAATTTTAATTTTTTGTAATTTCTGCATCATTCAGCAATTCAACTGGCAGTTCTCAAAATAATACTGCAAAATATAAGCGTAAAGCTGATACAAATTTCTCTCAAAATAATAAAAAAGAAGGAAAAAAAAAATTGCTCAACACACGAAACATTTTCCGATTACTGTAAGTTTATCTTGTGAAGAACGAATATTTATTTTTATTTCTTCGGACCTTAACAAAGCTTTTTGCTTTTTTTTTTTTTACAATTCATTTTGCCATCATTCGATGTTCTGAACACAATTATACAAAGCAGAATTCCATTAATTCATGTTTTGCAATCAATGATTTATGATCTGTTTAAAGACATTTTATCAAAGTTTGTAAAACCAGTCTGTGTTTTGTCTTGTAATTCTATATATGATGTGATTTATGGTGAAACAGAAAATCAGAAGGAAGATGAAGATTTGGTAATAGGAGCTGCAACTACAAAAGTAGTGGAAGAACTTTCAGAAGAAGACAAAAATAAGTTTTATCTTCATGTTAGAAGTTACTTCTGTTGAGTATGTGATTACAACCTACATAAATTTCCAGTCAACGATGAAGTGATTTTGCATGCTAAAGTTGCTGATGTTTCTGCTCTAGCAAATGCATCTTTTTTATATATAAGGTACTTTTTGAACAGATTTCCTGTGTTACTTCGTTTAGTCATGAAAGATGATGATATTGATATTGCTACTGATATACTGCAGTCGCAATTTTGCAGTTTACAATTAGAAAACTTGGGTGAAGTTATAAAATCAGCTAGGATTGACACCCAGTGGAGGATAATTGGAAAATTGAAAGGTGCTAATGGAATTTTAAAATATAGTGAACTCTCTAGAATTATGTTGGCCATCTTGACAGTTCCCCATAGTAATGCATGCAGTGTGAGAGGATTTTCAGTGTTGTTGCGAAAACGAGGTCTAAATTTAGATCTAATATTAGTGATGACACATTAGAAAAACTTTTATTAGCGAAAGCAGGCCTAAGTGGCAATTGCTATGAACAAAATTATGAAGTTTCTTTCTTAACGAGAGCAAAATCTGCCACTGTCCTTTGTATGAAAACTGATTAAAGTGCTTTTTTTTTTTTTTTTAAACGATGAAAGTAATAAAAATGTTTTTTATGTCTAAGGTATTTTTGTTTTGCTTGCATTTAAGACTTAGTAACTATTTAAAGTTAATTCATTATTAAAAACTATATTTTTATCATTTAAAAAGTCTTTTTAACATTGTGAAAAATCTCCTGATTTTTGAGTGTCATAGGTTGGCAAGTATGCGGGTAGCAAGATGAAATTAAAAAATATTTGGCTACACTTAAAAGTGAACAAACAAAATAATAAGGGCATACGAGGTGTTTAAACAAAGTAATGACACTTTTTTATTTGATCGTAATTACAATTGAAACAATGAAATAGTAAACATATATACCTAAAACCATTAGATTTTGAATAACACAATTTTTCACCAGATCATGTGTACCTGAAACCCTAATTCTGAATTAGTTTAATTTCTTCATATTTTTTTTAACCAATACATTTTTGGATAACAAACTCAATGCTATTTTTTAATATTTTGCTATTCGGAACTTTTGTAAGCCATCTTACTGGGAAAACTCAGTATTGGTATAATGAACCGTGGAAAAAACTGAAAAGAATATAAAAATGTATGCCAACACTTAACATTGAACTAGGAGTTCTAAGCATTAGAAGGGGAAGGAGTGTGAAAAGGATATAAAAGCACACAGACGGTGAACGCTTTTGCACAGTGTATATTGTTATCAATGATTTAAATTACTATAACTTCTCTTGGATCTGGCAATCCAGGATCATTGGGAAGTTGAAGGCCAAGCGTGGCAGTGGAGTATGGGATTGTTCCACGAACATGGTGATCCATGTCCAACACCGACTTGGGGCAACCGGTATATCGTCATCCTGGCAAGAATAGACAGTAGGAGATATCTTAAGGCACATACAGCAGACTACCAAACGTTTGCTTTCGTTTTACTGTGCCATGGGGGACCACAAACAGTCTGCACAATGATCAGTATGGTGTATCCCTTTGTGCCTCTCATCGGAGACGTTTTCCATGGGGCCGTTTGCTCCTGACGGATTAGTCCCAGTTTGATGAGCGATTCTAGACTTGTAAAAATCTGGAAAGAAAGGGAATGTGTAGTCACTTCCAACATTATTCGATTTGGAGGTGTTGGTGTGTTCTCTTTTAAGGTGGCACGCTTGATAGCCATGCTGACCTTATCTGGCAAGGAGGTTCACTTAGTGGTGTCTGCTATTGTACCGAGCTTCTGTTTAGAGGTGGTGTTTGTTGGGACTTCCTCATCATGCATAGCCCTTGGATAATAAAGGTATTAAATGCATGGAAGGTCCCAGGACCTGAATCCCATATAATACATGTGGGATCTTTTTAGGAGATGCTTTCAGCACATGACCAGCTCTCTGCAATGTATACGAATAGAGTAAAGAAAATAACAATATATTGCGACAATTGTAAGGGAAAGCCGGGACTTTGTTTAGCTTGCTTTAATTAAATTTTTACAGTTAAAATTTTGTGCTACATAATTTTTTGATATACAAGCGTGACCCATCTCTGATTAATGCCGCTACACAGAACATTCAAGTATGACCCACCGGAGGGTCAGGCCGGCGTCAGCATGTTCATTTTGGCCAAAATCGGCAGAAGGTCCTTAATTTTAATCATTTGAAATGTTTGGCGATTCACTGATAAATATGGTTATCTTTTTAAATGGGTTATATGGGATACTTGAGATTCTAGCCAAAAGGTGAACCCACACATTTCGAATATATTTCATTTTTTCTAAAAAAGAGCTGTTAAACAACTTTTTGCTTTTGGTGATGTGAATTCTTTTATTAAAAGGTTCTAAATTTGGCGATTTTAAGATCAGTTTCCTTTACCTTTGGAAAACTTATTGCATAATAAAAAAAGATATTACATAATAAACATATATAAAATTAAATAGTGAAGAAAATTTGGTACTGTTCTGTTATCAGGACCGAAGTCATTGCCAGATGTTTTGCTAAACTCAAGATGAGACTGATTCATATAAACTCTCCAATATTTACTTTTTGTTTTTATATTGTCTACTTTAAAAAGTAAAAGAATGCCTATTCAAAATTGGCATGTCTGCAGTTTCATGACTCCACATTAATTTTAATTTAGAAATCACATTTCCCCTACTAATTTCTTTGGGAAGTTGTTTACTTTAAAAATTTCTAATTTTATGAATATATTATTTTTCCCCCTTGGATTTTCTTTAATTTAATTGTATCGTAAATGTTTTTGTGATTTTTTTTTTTTTTTTTGGCAAAACAAACAGCTTTTGCAGATATCTGAATGTAGTCCTAATAATGGAGGAGTACCAAAAATTCTTTCAATAGTTATGAAAAATGACAGAAGAAATAATTGCAATAAACTTTGTCTATGTATCTTATGGGCATTAATGATGTTAAGAGATTAGCAATATTTTAGTCAATTTTTGGATCAAAGCTATTGTACCTTTATTTAGGCATACAGAGTTACACAACATTCTGAATTAAGTCTCTCATCTCTTTTGTATCTAATTTACAAAAGTATTAAGAAATGTGTGTAAGTAATAATGCAGAAGTATTATGCATTAAGTAACATACTGAATTAAGTCTTTTAGATTTAATTCACAAAAGTATTAAGAAACATGCATGTGTAAGTAATAATAAAGAGTACTATTATGCATTAAGTAACATGCTGAATTAACCCGTAACGAGACGTGCGGTCTGAAGGACCGCGCCACATGTTCCTCCCATCAGCCCTATTGCATGCTTTGTCCAATTGAATGGATTCTTCCCCTAGCTTCACATTTCGTGACCTTCTTTTTGACCCCTTCTTATCGGAATGCTTTGGCAAGTGTATCTGTCGAAATTCTCCTAGAGCGGTCTGCGAGACCACCTCCCTCTCAGTGTTACAATTTTCGGCAGTAGTAAACACATGGCTCTGAAGTTGGTCTGTGGAGATTCATTCATCCTTTTGATCTGCGTTATTCAGAAGAACTGAAAAAAATTCTAGATGAAGTTGGAAATGATTCTAGTGAAGAAGATGACTGCGAAAGTGCCCACTCAACAGACTCTGAATTTTCTGCAGACAGCAATGATTTCTCTGATCTAGAAACAACTAATTCTGTAAAATACTACTATGGAAAAAATCAGTTCAAATGGTCATCCATTGAACCAAATTGAAAAGTTAGAAGGCCAGCTCACAATATCGTAAGACTTCCTGGACTAAGACCTTATGTAAAAATTGATAATTCAGATCCAAAAAATGTATGGCAACTACTTTTTACTGACAAACTTTAAAGCATAATTGTGAAATGGACAAATCTAAAAATTGAAAGAAAAATAAAAAATATATGTAGTCCGTTTAAAGGTGAAATTGACTACACCGGTGTTGATGAACTGAAAGCACGTTTGGGTTTACTTATTTACACATCAGTCTTCAAATCCAATCATGAAGATATTGAATGTTTATTTGCCACGGATGGAACTGGCCGCAATATTTTTCGTGCAGTTATGTCAATGAAACATTTTAAATTTTTACTTTCAAATTTGCGATTTGATAACCCAGATGATAGGGAAGAACGAAAGAAATCTGATCCGGCAGCACTTATTTCTGAAGTGATGAATTTATTCATTTATAACTCCCAGAAAGCGTACACATTAGGCACTTGCGCCTGCATTGATGAAATGCTTGTTGGATTCAGACGAAAGTGTCTATTTAAAATGTATATGCCCCAAAAGCCTGTGAAATATGGATTAAAAGTTATGTGTTTGACTGATGCTCGGAATAATTATGCTTACAATGCATATCTTTATTGTGGAAAAGACTCCGATGGAATTAACGTAGAAGAGAGTTGGAAAAAATTCAGCAAACCAAGTCAAGCTGTTCTGCATTTGAGCAAACCAATTTCTAATATGAACAGGAATGCAACAGCAGACAATTGGTTTTCTTCCATAGAACTTACCACAGAATTGTTGAAAAATGGACTGACATACGTTGGAACTGTTAAAAAAAATAAAAAAAAATTCCAAAAGATTTTCTTCCATGTAAGTCAAGAAAAAGAGAATTCAACATTGTATGGATTTACTAAGGACATAACCTTGATTTCATTTGTTCCAAAGAAAAGGCAAGCAGTGGTTTTGATGTCATCATTGCATCATTCGATAGAAACAGACTTGGAAACACAGAAACCTAAAATAATTGCTATTTATAATGGAACCAAAGGTGGTGTTGATGCTTTAGATGAAAAATATTCTGTCCATTCCTGTAGCAGGAGAACAACGTGTTGGCCTATGGCTCTTTTCTACCGGTTAGTAGATATGAGTACAGTAAACGCATACATTTTGCACCAAGGTTATAACCAAGACCCTGTTATGACCAGAATGGTGTTTTTGAAAGAATCAGCGAGAGAATTAGTCCAACCACTACTACAAACCAGAGTGAAAAATCAAAGAATAAATCAAGAATTGCACCTGATGATTAAGTGGATTTTAGGAAAAGAAGCTAAGTCTAAGAATGTGGAGCAGTGCACAAAAGAAGCAAAATTAAAATCAAGGAAAACGTGTCGTCTGTGCCCCCCAAGCAAGAAAAAAAGGACAGCATATTTATGTTTATCTTGCCAAGACCCTGTTTGTTTGGAATGCACGCAAAAGTTATGCAATGAATGTGCTAAAGAAGACGAAAACTAAATTGTTTACTATCAGAAAATCGGTGAGATACTGATATTTCAGGTACTGTCAAAATTTTTCTGTATTATGCTACATACAATTTTCTCCGGTTAAAATTTGCTTTAAATATTAAATAATATATGTAAAATAGTTAATTCAAAATAGATACATTCTTATTTTTAGTTTTATAGAATTTAGTGCAGCATATGATTTTCATCGAAAAATTTAAGGCTATGGGGAAATTTTCTTGAAAAAATTTCACTTTAAAGTGTAAAAACATATTTTCGTTTCAGAGTAAAATGTTCAAAGAACATCTAAGTGAAATATCATGATGATATTTTAATTAGACGATTTTTAAAAATTGATTATAATGCGCGGTCTCTGAGACCGCACGTCCCCTGTTATGTTCAACTTTTCACCTCCCCTGTTACGGGTTAATTATCTCCTTTACATTAACTCACAAGAGTATTAAAAAACATGCATTACATGTAAGTAATTTAATAAAAGAGTACCATTATAGATTAAATAACATGCTGAATTACATCTTAGCTCTTTTAGATTTAATTCACAAGAGTATTGAGAAACATGCATTATGTGTAAGTAATAATAAAGAGTACTATTATGCATTAAGTATGAGTGATGAACAGTATGTATTATCCCATCCATTGTAAAAGCAGACTACCATCAAATCATTAGAATGCTGGAAATCAAAGTTGCGCCCCCCCCCACCCATTTATTCCTGAGGAATTCTGAGTCACGCTTGTATCTGTAGATCTTACCAAAAAAAAAAAAAAAAAAAAAAAATCATTTAACAGTCTTTCTGTACAATCTACTAAATATCTACTACTGAGAATCTTATTTGACCAGCTTCATTTTGTTCATCATAAAAACGCTTCAGTCAATTTCTGCTATTTTGTTAGGCCTCTAATTTTACTGGAATCTCTGTTTCGAAAGTTACAAGTATCAAATTCTGGTACTCTTCAGCTATCAGGATCAGATTCAGAAATTTATGTATGCGTGTGTACACAACCTAGCCATTTGTCACTGGATGCCCCTCCAAAAGTGCTTGGAATCGTCTGACTACGTGACACTAGCTATAAAAGGTGTCGGTGGAGAAAGACTCAAATTAGCTACAGCAGCCACTATGGAGAAGTGGAAAGAGGGATGATCATTGGAACCCACAGGTTTGGGTATTCGACCCGTGAGATTTCCAACAAATTTCAGGTACCCTGATCGACAGTGAGAGATATTATTGTGAAGTGGAAGCAGGAGTGGGTCGTGACATGCCAGCCCAGACCAACTAAACTGAAAATATTAACATATCTTTACCGTCGAAGCTTGAAATGTGTGGTGAAGTCAAATAGGGAGGCATTGCTACAGATGGTGGCACAGGAGTTTCGTTCAACTTCCAGTAGTGTTGCAAGTGATCGTACTGTCAGCCGGGAGATAATTGCACTTGGTTTCCTTTGTCATGCAGCAGTTCACAAGCCGCCTATCACAGCCCACAATGCGAGTCGTCATTTACAGTGGTGCAAGGAACAGTGCCATTGGGTATGGTCATGCTTCTTGTGGTATGGTCTTGGTCCTCTTGTTTTAGTGCCGGAAAAAAATGAATGCCAATGCATACCAAACAGTTCTGGACAATTATGCGCTGCCGATATTGGGCACAATTTGGTATTGGTCTATATTCCTTTCAGCAAGACAATGCTCCATGCCATACTGCAGTTGTTATAAACATGTGGTTTGAGGATATGGGTGTGCAAAAACTTGACTGGCCAGCCCAAAGTCCTGATATCAACCCTATTGAGCGTCTCTGGAATGAGTTGGAGCGCCGCTCGAGAACCAGGCCATGTCGCCCAAAAAACACTAGAGAGTTGTTTGCCGCCTTACAAGAGGAACGGAGCAAGATTCCTGTGAAAACCTATCGCAAGTTGGTGGAAAGTCTTACTCAAAGGGTTGCGGCGAAAGTTGCATATGTAATAACATTTTATATGCATGCTTCAATATTTTTATGCTAATATACTCTATGTGTATATGCATATGTACATACATATATATCAGGGATATTTCCGTAAGCAGCACTTTGTGAAATTTTGGATTTGTTGACATCTGAAGAGAGCATGTGTGTGCCAGAACATGGTAATCCAGAAAAGTATTGCAACCCACACGGAATTTTTCTGAAGGAAGAAAAGGGATATTTTCTGATTACTTAGATTTACGAACATTACAATAAAAGAAAATTAAAAATCGTATATCTATGCATACATGAACACATCTATCCATCCATACACACATTTCTGAATCCTGTTTTGATAACAAGAATACCCAAATTTCTGCAGGTAATTGTAATTCCCATGTGACGGATATAAATTTTTCTTAACAAGCTAAAAATGAAGCCGAGTGCAGTCATAAATGTGATTCTACAGCTCTTGAATTTATAATTTTTTCCAAGATGGAAGGAAAAAAGTACAGTTGTAGCAGCCACTTTACAAGCTTGTTCATGAAAACAAAAGGTAGTTTCTCCACAGTCAGTTAATGTTACGTCAGATGAAAGCACAGATATCATGAGTATGTTGCCATGTCACACCTGTCCATTACAAGGCACTAAATTGTGTGGCTTGACAACAGTTTCAAAGTCAACAGTATAATATCCAAGTAGCCAAAAAGTGCATGACTTTTAAAACTTATTGAATAAATATTAAAATATCTAAGCTTGAAATAGTAATTATTAAAAAATACAGCTGAAGCTATTTAATTATCAATTATCTTTCATTAACATGAAAAGATGTAAAAAGCAGATTAAGGGATGAATGCTGCAAATAGCACTTGCAGCATTCATCCCTTAATCTGCTTTTTACATAAAGTATTAATTAATTAGCATTTGCTTTTAACATTAAAAATTTTTATAAATGAGTAAAAACTATTTATATTAAAAACATTTTAGAAGTCTTTAATTAAGTACCTTGATAACTTCAATAATTTTATGCTATTTCACTCTTTAAAATAATTTATGAGAAACATTTATGGTTAAAATTTAAAAAAATATATTAACAGATTAAAATACAGCAACGTTTCTTCAGTTAATCTCATGAAATAAAATTCTAATATTCTCGCAAAGCCTTTCCATACATATCTTGTACAAAAATCTCTTAGGCCTAATTTCAGAATTGGTTGTTTCCTGAATTAAAATCACAGAAATAGTCACAACTTGTCAAACATGGCAAGTTTGTGTTCAACTATAGAGTTACATTTTTATAGAAACCATTTTGGAAAAAAATTGTTTAGGCTTCAGTTCCTTATAATGATAATTTGTATCAATGCTTGAAAACTGAGCATGAGTTGCAAGTTGAAATTGAGATACATTTTTGGCACACACTTCATGCTTATAATAGAAGTATGGATCGATCCTTTCAGTTGTTTAAAAATCAAGTTTCTTTCGCCACTACATGGAAAAACAGAACAGTTTTTGAATAAGTATCTAGTATACACAGATTTCTTACCTGTTTCCAATTTTTCCAAATAATCTTGTTACATTTACATGGAGTTGCTCTACTTGCTATGTCCAAATTAGGGTATGTGCAAGATTTGAGTGAAAATGTTTGAGAAAACATCCCTTCTCGTTCACAACTTATGTGACAAACCAATATTGGTTTTGAAAATATTATACACTGACACATTTGATATTGGAGATAGACAGGCATGCTCTTAATCATTCATCATGTATGGATATACTTAACACATTATTTCATAAAGGCACAAGGAAGACATTTCTGCCATTAAAGGCAGAGCTGTGATTGGTTTCTGCATTAAACAACAAACAGACATTTTTTTAATATAAAGCACATACACAACTTACAAGTACGCATATAAAACATTTAGATACATTCTGAAACAGTAACAAGCATATGATCCACACAGTGCATTTGGGTATGCAACAGATGTAAATATTAAATACTTATCAGTACACAGTAAATAGTGATTATTATGTAAAAATCTTTTGAAGACCATTGCAACCACTAGAAAGGTAACACATTGTTTTCTCAAGAACTCTGGCTCTGAATAACAATACAAGCTGCATATTTTGCTGTGGTATCAGCAACACAGTCTGAAATTGATCTTTTAAATTTCATATACTGAGTGCCTAAACTGGACTTGGTCTTATCACTGAGCATTCTCAACATTTAAGACCTGTGTGGGAGGTTGACATCCAATAAGGAAGTGAAAAATTCCAACCTTCTGAGCTAAAGAGGATGTAACAAAACAGTTTATTTCAAATCCTTTTACTGTTTACAAAATGCTATATATAGTGCAATCCAGTGAAAAGAATTCATGTTTAGGGGGAGGGAGAAGAAATACAAAACTAATGAAGTCTTATTTTGACTAAACTGTCTAAGCTTTTTTTAATCAGCCTAGACCAATGCTGTTTTAAACATATCGTTCATTAGAAAGCTTAATGGACAAACAGGATGTTACTATATCAATATTTATTTAAATTAACTTGAGATTTACCTTGAATAAATATATTTTTATTTTTTTTTTATTTTGAGGAAACAAATAAATGGCTTATTATTTGATCAAATGATAATTTATGTACCTCACATAATGTCAGCAATAGTCTTTATAATACCTGGAATAATTTCTACAAATACTAACACAGTACCATTCTAAATTCTAAGAATTCTGCCATTTGTTACAAATAAGCTGGAAAAACAAAGAGTTTCTCTACTGTGTAAATAAACAAATAATCACCTGTCAAAAAGACTTGTTACATATAAAGCCCTTGTGATTTCTCTATGTGGAAAAGTACATTTAAATAATTTTTTAGTATAAACAAATTTTTTCATATCTTACATACAAGTTTTGTCTGATGTGTGAATATGCATATGCTTCTTTAAACTACCCTTTTCACGAAATGACTTCATACATATTTCACAACCATGAGGTTTCTCTTCAGTGTGAATAAGCATATGATTGTTTAAATTACGCTTTTGAATAAATGACTTTTTACATATTTTACACATATAAGGTTTCACTCCAGTGTGAATAAGCATATGCTTGTTTAAAGTACACTTTTCACTAAACGACTTCTTACATACTTTACACACATGAGGTTTTTCTCCAGTGTGAATAAGCATATGCTTGTTTAAACTATCCTTTCGACTAAACAATTTATTACATATTTTACACATATGAGGTTTCTCTCCAGTGTGAATAAGCAAATGCTTGTTTAAACTACACCTTTCACTAAAAAACTTCTTACATACTTCACATACGTGAGGTTTCTTTCCAGTATGAATAAGCATATGGTGGTTTAATTTACAATTTTCACTAAATAACTTCTGACATACTTCACACATATAAGGCTTCTCTCCTGTGTGGATGAGGATATGAGTGTTTAAACTACGTTTTTGACTAAATGACTTCTTACATTGTTCACACACATGAGGTTTTTCTCCTGTGTGAATAAGCATATGCTCAATTAAACTACACTTATGACAAAATGACTTTTTACATACTTCACACACATGAGGTTTTTCTCCTGTGTGAATAAGCATATGCTCGTTTAAATTACCTTTACGACTAAATGACTTCTCACATACTCCACACACATGAGGTTTCTCTCCTGTGTGAATAAGCATATGCATGTACAAGCTACCCTTCTGACTAAATGACTTCTTACATACTTCACATGCATGAGGTTTCTCTCCTGTGTGAATGAACATATGCTTGTTTAAATTAGCCTTTTGTCGGAATGATTGATGACAGTGCTCGCACACATAAGGTTTTTCTCCTGTATGAGTCTCCATAAGCTCATAGTAAAACCCTGCTTCTTTCAAATGATTGTTTATATGCCATTAGATATGAATTTCATTGCTATATACATATTTATAAGCTTTGCTATCATACTGTTTGTTACATAGTTCAGGATGATACTTATACTTTCCATGGATATAAAATAGATTGGTTAATGGAAATTTTACCGAATATAGTATGGGGTACTTCACATTAGTTCTCATTGTCTCATGCAGATACACATTGATAAAAATATAAATATATATTTTGCATAAGACTTATCTAATGTGGTGAATAAGGATGACCTGATTTCCAGGGACTGTTCAATAAAAATCAATTTGCTATAGTTCAGACAAATGTGATTTCTTACTTAAGAATATATACGTACTTAATTATACACAAAATTCAATTTGTATTTCATTTTTAACTGCAGTAAAAATATAAAAATTTCATTAAACCTGCTAGAAGCATACATATTTTGCAGTATTTAAACACATATCTAGTTATATGCATTATGTAATGGAAAGAGTAATTTGCCATTAAACATTTCCTCATCTTTATGTTTATAGTATTTTATAGGTATAATTCATTATAGACTGAAAGGTTGCAATAAATATTAATAAATTAATATTTCCTGATGTGTAATAAGTAAAATTTTAATGCTGTATGCAGTTTATAAAAGTGAATTTATATGATATAAGAATAAACTAAAAATAGTTTGTTTCATTAAGGGAATATGTCTATATGTTACATTCTGATTACATTTAGTTTTACTTCTATATTTGTTAGTGTTTCAAAGTTCGAAGAAGTTACTTATTTTAAAATTGCTACATAGTTTCTCCAGTTCACGGCACACAAGTTGCGTAGCATTTTGCTGCAGAGAACTTTAACAAATACATCAGACATTTTACTTCAGAATTGCAGAGTGGACAAATGCATTGTTTTGCAAACGCAAAGTCTTTCTGCCTACATGGGCTATAGTAAGATAATCACGTTGGATCAAGGAAGGTTCAATTACGGGGCTCATAGACTTAATGCCTTAATCCCCACATCATCAAAGATTAAATAATTATCATCAAAAAGAGGGTTCGGCAACGAGAATACATATATATATTTATTAATCAGTGGTAACTTAAAATAGCTCAAAATGGTAATTAATGCTTGATTATAATTTATAATCATTATTAAATATCTTTTCTTACAATTTATAGTGAAAAGGTGGAAGGATGTTAAGAGTACATTATTATTTTAATGTTTAGGTTTTGTATTTTGTTAGATAAGCCTCACTTAAATTTTCCAACTATAATTTAGAAATCTGTGCATGGGGACAGATATGTATTTTTGAGTTCAAGAATGCTTTTTTTAAATGTGGTAGGCAGGACAAATAATATGTATTGAATAGACTCTCTTTGGCCAAGAATCTGTATTCGATAACTTCTTTGGTGGTATTTGGTTGGTTCTGTGGTCTATTCTATAACTTCTTTGGTTACCACCGAAGCATGGAATATATGCTCCGTGATTGGTAGTAATTTCCCCCATGAAGTCGAATTCATTCTCTAAATAATCACTGCAAGTGCAATTTTCTGTGCAAGTGACTGTTTTAAAACAATGATGCGACTGTTTAATTACGAGCTTCTTCGTTCTGAAGTGTGGTTAATGTGTACTGAGAGCGACTTTTATTCTAAGCCTTGTTAACCACGCACACTTTGCCAAACATATTCCTCATTTGTTAATATATAACTCTGCAGATCCCAGTATTTCGGTAAGACGGGGGACACTGTTCTGTATCTGAAATAATATTTATTTGTGTAATATACGTCTTCAAACAGATGAACTGTTTTTGTTACAAATTAATATGAAGTTTTCTTCCTCTGCAATGTGTATCTCAGATAGTGTACTGTAGAATGTGGAAGTAGTTCAGCCCTTTTAAATATTAACTGTGAGCTATAGAAAAAATATCATATAATCAATTTAGATAACTCTATAAAAATATCATATAATCAGTATAGGCATATATGGCAAAATTGCATAATTTCGTATTTAAACATTATATATATCGGATAGGGAATCGTCTTTGTGTGCAATTTTTCATGGAATGTTTCTAGAAATCAGTGCTTCTGTACATCACACACCGGATAAGTCAATATGTAACGATATTGTTACAAATAGTGTCGCATGAACATGCATAAGATACTGAAAGAGTTAGCCAAGAACTACGTAGCGTGAAATTTCTGTTAAGCGGCACATTTCTGCATAGTGTGAATAATACGAAGTATGATGCAAGTTACATATGAAGGCTGTCTATATAGTGCAGAAGTTTCATTTTCTAGAACATATCTAACTAATCATTTGAAGAAAGTAATATTTTGAAAGAGCACATGGATACCCATATGGAAGGGAAACCTAATGAGTGTGAGGTTTGTAGCAAATCATTTAGACAAAAGTCAGAGTTAAAGAAACATATGTTTATTCACACAAAAGAGAAACCTTATAAGTGTAAAGTATGTGGAAAGTCATTTAATCAACAATCTCATGTAAAGATGCATATGCCCACTCACACAGGAGAAAAACCTTATGTGTGTGTGGTATGCATGAAATCATTTAATCGTAAGTTTAGTTTAAATCAACATATGCGTATTCACACGGGGGAGAAACCTCATGTGTGTGAAGTATGTAAGAAATCATTTAGTTTAAAGTTTAGATTAAACGAGCATATGCTGTATCATACAGGAGAAAAGCCTTATATGTGTGAGGTATGTAAGCAGTCATTTAGACTAAAAACTAGTTTAAAGAGACATATGCTTATTCACACAGGGTTGAAACCACATCAATGTGAGGTTTGTAACAAGTCATTTAAAGAAAAGTGTGAGTTAAAGAAGCATATGTTAAGCCACATAGAAGAGAAATCTCATTTGTGTAAAGAATGCAAGAAGTCATTTAATTGTAAGGAAAGCTTAAAGAGCCATATGGTTATTCACACAGAAGATAAACCTCATGTGTGTGAAATATGTAAGAAATCATTTAGTCGAAAGGGTTATGTAAAGAAGCATATGGGTATTCACACAGGAGAAAAACCTCATGTGTGCGAAGTATGTAACAAGTCTTTTTATTTTATAAGTAATTTATACAGTCACAGGCATATTCACACAGGAGAGAAACTTCATGTGTGTGAAGTATGTAGAAAATCATTTGCTCAGAAAAGTGGTTTAAGCCGTCATTTACGTTTCCACACAGGAGAAAGACCTTATGAATGTGAAGTTTGTAAGAAGTCATTTAGTCAAAAGGACCATTTAAACAGGCATTTGCTTATTCATAGAGGGGAGAAACCTCATGTTTGTGAAATATGTATGAAGTCATTTGGCCAGAAGTATACTTTGAAAGATCACATGCTTATTCATGCTGGGAAGAAACCCGAATTTTGTGAAGTATGCAAGAAGTCATTTAGTAAGGGTAGTTTAAGTGATCATATGAGTACTCACGCAGAAGAAAGACCTTATGTGTGTGAAGTATGTAAGAAATCATTTAAGCAAAGGAAGGGTTTAAACCATCATATGCTTATTCATGTAGGGTTGAAACGTCATGTTTGTGAAGTGTGTAGGAAGTCATTTACTACTAAGGGTCATCTAAACAGGCATCTGCTTATTCATACAGGAGAGAAACCTTATGTTTGTGACATATGTGAGATGTCATTTAGTGAAAAATATAATTTAAACAAGCATATGTATATTCACACAGTAGAGAAACCTTGTGTGCAAGGTGTATAAAAATCTTTCATATTTCAAGATGATTTAGGTATGCATATCTACATTGGAGAGAATTATCTCATGTATGTAAAAAGAATCTCGAGAAACATCCTTGGATTTTCTTTCGGAAAGGATCCGTTGGTGCCAGTGCGTATTTATTCGCCAACAGCTAATCGGCCACGATTTTAGCGGTGTATATTTAACATATGGAAGCGATGATTTTAGCGGTGTAGAGTTAAGTTATAAGATACATAGCATATAGAAGTAAAATAAATAGGTTAACCATGACATTTAGCAGTGTATAGTTAACCCGAGAGGATGCACGTTGCAATTAAATGACGTACAAATGTAATAATGTAAAATAATGCATTTTATATTAATTATAACATTTATTATATAAAATTGCTTAAAAATAATGTTAATTTTAAAATTAATAACAAATAAATCAAAAGTACTTACATTTTCTTCATATGACGAGGAACTGTTGATTTCTATGAGAAATTTGTGTTTTTTATTTTCGAATGCAATTATAATTCAAATTAGGCAGAATTATTACATGGACAATGAGTTATATAATTAATTTTCAAATCAATTAGGCTCAAGAAGAATTAGATATTTTGTAGTGTGGATGAAGCTTCTATTTCGCAGTGTTCTTGACATATATATTTTTTTTTATACTTCACACATATAGTTTTTGATTTTCTGTCTTTTCCCTTGAGCACATGTAACATCTCTGGTAACATAATTTTCTTTTCTTTTTTTGAGAATCTTTGTTGTATTCCTTCTGTTTCTGTTGTGATTTTAAATGAGGATCTAAAAGTGCAAAGGGCTAATCAGAAGTACCTCCTATTCCTGAACTTCTCTGGTGGAGTTTTAGTAGATAAAAGCAAGATCTTTGAATTTATGCCGGCAATATTTAATAGCGAAAAAAATATGCCCATAGGCCATCCGTTTGATATTCTGGCCACAGAATAAGTGCCACCCATTTCGTCGACTATATCAACTGCTCTTTTTGTCATGTTATAAAATGTAATTATTTTAGATTTTTTCAAATCTCCTGTGCTTTCATCAATATGGACATCATTGTGCATAGTTGACAAAAGGTTGACACATTTGTTCTTTTTAGCCATATAAGAAAGTAGCATTATATACTTTTGAAACCCCAGAGGGTTGAATACTGTTCTCTATTCTTATTCGACACAAATTCAGGTGGGATAATCTTATCCCTGCGTATTGTTCCTATGATAAAAATTTTATTTTTCTGTAAGAAATTGGCCAATTTATAAATTGGTGTACTAATTGTCTGTGGTAATGTTTCTTCCAGAATTGTATAATAGAGCTAGGATGCACTTTGCTGTTCACAAGAACTGTTGACTTTCTTGTATGGCCCATCTGGCATCTGACCTGAGTAAATTTCCATCTTAAAAGTATAGAAGGTTCTAAAATCAACCACAGTAAATATCTTTATACCATATCTTGCAGGTTTCTTAGGAATATACTGCGGAAAGGAGCATTGTCCTCGAACAGGTTCTAGCTTTTCGTCCAAAATTGGGAAAATTTATAGTTTTCAAGAATAAAATATGGTTGATTTTGTTATGAATCCCGTGATTCTGATATGTTTTAAATATACTCCTGCCACACGGATAAAGGCAGAATGATCATTGTATTGCTTACAACAGATACGTCATGTCAATGTAGAATTTGAAAGAAAGTTTAGGTTATTCGAATATGGCAAAGAATACTGGCATTCGACCTGAAGAAGAATGCCTTTTTGAACAACTTTCTAAGGGCAACTGGCTTGTATTTGGATTACATATGAGGAAAACGAGAAAAATCAACCATGCAGCCAGCCCTTTAACCATGATATGAAACTAGATCAAACTACCAGTATTCAATGGTCTTAACCAGTTATAAGAAAAATCTGAAGAAAATGCTTGCAATATCATGTAATCAGAAATTAACTATGTGTTGCATAGCAGGATTACTTTTCAAGTGTTGAGGTACAGAATACTTTCTTTTGTTTCTTTTTCTTTATATAGGTATTTGGCCATGGTATTTATTACATATATTCTCTGTCATTCATACAGAATACTAATATTTTTAGTAAAAAGTGTCTTTTTCATTAAGTGCTTTGCTTGTTGATATTCTCAAAATTATGTTTAATAATTAGTTAATTAATTAATGGATTCATTACTAAATAATACCTTTAAAACATTCATTGGTTGATCTTTACATTATGGTAACTTGGCGTTTTTTTGGCGAAAATATGCCGACCAACTCTCCTATAGCAACCCTCGTATTTTTTCTTTCCGCCGCCATTTTGTCTTCACGAAGTAAAGACATGTTTCTTTTCTTTTTATCTACTGAACACTTCTTCCAACAATCTACTAGCCGAATTACACTTATGCTAGAAATTTTATCTAACAAAACTGCTTAATCATGACAAATATTCACTGCAAAATTGGGAAAAAGTGCACAATACCATACTCCTTACGCGTTCTTCAAAATAACACATACACATAAACCACGTACACGCCGACTTATTTTTACTTAAAAAAACATCCCAGAATTACACAAAAATGGCATTGCGCACACTCTTCACTATATCCATGTACACTCATAAATTAGAAAAATTTCACGAAAATACATGACAATTTTCTGAATCTTTAAACACAGTAAAAAGAACATATATGAAATTACCTGATCGCGAAAAAGTTTATACCCTTTCCAAATATGAACATTTCCACATATAAAATAAATAAAATATCCAAAAACTTTTACCTCTAAATCGTCTATTATATTATACACGTCACCAACGAATTCATACCGCAAGCATTACAAATACTTAGTGTCAAATCTTTAAATTATTTCCATGCACGTTTACTTCAACTTAAACGTATACCAAATTCCTACAAAATTAAAATTCACAAAAACTATCATTTAATTAAAATATCACTAAACCATGTACACGTCGACTTATTTTTTACTTAAAAAAACATCCCAGAATTGCACAAAAATGGCATTGCGCATACTCTTCACTATATCCATGTACATTGCTTTTTTCTCATAAATTAGAAAAATTTCACGAAAATGCATAACAATTTTCTGAATCTTTAAACCCGGTAAAAAGAACATATGTGAAATTACCTGATCGTGAAAAAGTACATACCCTTTCCAAATATGAACATTTCCCCGTATAAAATAAATAAAATATCCAAAAACTTTTACCTCTACATTATCTATTATATTACAAACGTCACTAACTAATTCATACCTTTACTTCATTACAAATGGTTACAAATACTTAGTGTCAAATATTTAAATTATTTCCATGCACGTTTACGCAAATTACTTTCCTTCCACCTTACATTTAAAACAATGCATAAAAATAATATCCTCAAATAATTAAAAATACTAACTATTTTTCTTCAGAATCTTGATTACGTGTCTGATAAACTTTTCTTATTTCTATTTCAGGATCTTTAAAATCATACTTATAGTTCACACCAAGGTACCAAGTAAAATAAATAACTTAATAAAACATCTTTACTTCTATCTCGCACAACCTTAAAGAAACACTTATTACCCCTTTCAATCCCACTAAATACCCATTTCGAATTCACTTTAGTTAGGGCCATGAGATCCAAAAATTAACGAACACTGTTTCACACAACACAGAATAAAGGCAAATACAAAATTTCCAGATTTTTTCCCGATTTCCCCCCTTTTCTGATTAAAGAACCGTAATTCGTCCATTAATATCACATGACATATCCCATGATCTCTCATTTCCCTCACACAAAATAATGCGTAATCGGAACTGAGTACTGCTCACATTATTACCAAAGTCCCAGGTAGTAACCTTTATCGCCTCCAAAATGTCGCCAAACTCTCAGTTACCATATTGTAAAGATCAGCCCATTCATTTTTCACAAGCAATTTTTCAAAGTTGTTTTTTGAATTTACTTGCTGATAGCTTAAAATATTTTATTTTGAAACAACTGCCTTTTTCATAATAAATTTCACAATGCCAAGAATCTTCAATAATATTCAAATCCTTTAAAGTAGCATTGTAAATAAAACTAGAAGAAACATTATGTATCTTGTTATCTTTCAAGATTCATTCAAACTTTGATTAATTACTCAAAGCAGTGGTTTACTAACTTTGATAACTCTGGGAATACATAAAAGTATTTTGTCATCTCAGAGAACCAATAATAATTTTTATTTCATTCTAATCATCTATTGTATATAAACACCTAGCGTAAAAGCCTAAAAGTATTTTGTTATTTCAGAGAACCAATAGTAATTTTTATTTCATTCTATTCATCTATTGTATATAAACACCTAGCATCCTTTGAAAAGTAATTGTTAAAATCCATTAAAATTATATCAAATTTTTAAGCACGAAAACTGATTTAGTTCTTATTATTTTAGGTAAAAATAACAGTAATAAAAATAAAAACTTTATTGTTTAAAACATATATTATTGCGGCGTTCTGCTTGTTTAATGTCTTTTAAAAATTACGTAAGAACACAGCCATACCAAACAGCCGTATTATAAATTATCTTCACCCCAGCCGATTTTCACTACCTCATCCAGTAGTGACGCACCGCTAGCCAGCGGCAAAACGAAGCCCCAAACAGATGAAAAATATTCTTGTAGCGCTTGTAGAACCAGGTTGTTACCTCTGACAAACCAATTCGCAAGTTACCAGCTTAGAACTTTTATTGACATTTTTGGCAATGTTTACATTTAACGGATCCTTTGCGGAAGTGCTTCCACATCTTTATCTGCTCACAAGATAAACCTGTCTTTTGAGGAAATGTTAATAAAAATATATTGGCTAATCTTTGGAATATGGTAACAGGTAGTTTGGCGACATTTTGTTAAAAAAACGTTACTAGCTAGGACTTTAGCAGTGTACATGGATAAAGTCAAGAGTGTGCGCAATGCCATTTTTGTGCAATTCTGGGATGTTTTTTTGGAGCTACTTTGGTAGACGGTTGCACGGATTTTGGTGATTTGTTGGCGATTTTTCTTTTGGCGAGTAATACAACTTATGGTAAACCCATTGATGGATAAGTTATTTATGGTAACCGATACTTTGTTGTCATTTTATTTAAAAAATAATGTGTTTTATTGTGCATAAATTCCGTGGTTTAAATATTATTTATGGCTTCTAAATATTAAAAATCAATTTAATTTTGCATTTTTATTTGAAATAAAAATTTTATTGTTTATCATATTTTATGAAATTTTATATTGTGAATGATGTAACCAATGACGTCACCTTTCTTTAAAAGTAATTGGTTTTTATATGTATAAATTTAATCTAATGTTTTAAACATTATTTATGGCTGTTAAATATTAAAATACAATTTAATTTTGCATTTAAAAAAAAATGATTTTATTATGTATGAATTTTTAAATAATTTCAATTCTAGGCGTGATGTAATAAGCTCTCTGATTGGTTATAGAATATTTGTGCATTAACGAGCTATAATCAGCTCCCTGATTGGTTACTGAAAATTTGTGCATTTCCGCGCCGTTTTAAAATTTAATTCATATCTTCGAATTCCTTGAAAGATGTCTTTCAAAGATGTTATTTAAATTATGATTCTGATTTTTTTTGTAGTACTTATCAATACGCAATAGGTTAAATGACTAAAAAAATGTAAGTACATATTTTTCCTTTATTTTATAATTGTATACTTCAATTTTTTGTTGAAAAAATTAATACACTATTTTCAAAAATTGCTGAGATAATTATTGTCCATATGTTTTAATGTTAATTATATTCTATATAACGTATTTTAAAGTATTTGAATTTAATAATATTCTAATTCTTTTAAATGTTGGTTTGATGGTTTTTAATTCGATATTCAATTTCAATAATATTTTAATCTAATTAAACGTTGGCACAATGTTTTTATAGCGGTGTTTTTATTCTCTTTGCTATATGAAAGTAATACAGTCAAAAGTCGTTAATCCGGACTCGTCGGGACTTCGGCGATTCCGGATTATCGATTTTTCCGGATTATAGATCATCAGTTTAAATCTGGTGAAATGGCATGCAGAAATTATAAAATGAAAAATATGAAACCGTAATTTACGAAATAAAGAACAATTATGATCTAAAGGGTATCAAAATTTACAAAAAAAAAAAGCTTAATATTTATTTGTTTACTTTATTAAACATTTCTTTCAATGTAAGTTGTTTAAGTTGCTTCGTTTTTTATGTGATAATACATTCTCTTTAATTCTATAAACAGACATAATTTCTTGTTCAGTTACAAAGTTCCGCTGTTCAAGTCGTATAATTGCTGTGTCGAGAATACCGACTAATTTGTCAATCGAAATTTTTTGTTTTCAATAATCTCTGTCACTTTCTTCGCTATCGGAAGCGAATGATAATGACGAGGAATTTGATTTAAATCATATCAAAGACGGAGTACATCGAGATGAAATACTACATTTAGTAAGCAATTATAAGCCAAATAAAATAAAAACATCTGCCCTTAAGATAAGGATCTTGCTGACGGATCAACTTCCAATTCATTGCACGCCGCGCGGCGTTAAAGATAAACAAAGTTTAGATAAACAAACGTTAAATTTAAGATAAACAAAGGATATGGCTTTATCCATTTTTTGCAGCAATTCCACTTTTTGTTTAATGGACTCCGAAAGATACTTTCGCTTTGTATATCCTTTACATTAAATATATATCGGAAATTCTATTTGACATAATCGAAAGTTCAAGCTTACTTTTATAAAATTGCTCTAACAGTCTGCAAAAAAATAATAATTCGGATCCAATTCGAAGATTAAGGAACAACGCAATCTGCAACATTAACTGAAATAGATAATTAGATAATTTTAGCTTAGCTTATTCCGTCCGTTATACATTAAACGCGCTTTCGTAAACGTATTTTGCGCACACGCAAATTCGCCGCGGTAAAGATCTTACGCGCATGCGTCAAAGCGACGCATGCGCAGAAAGTTTGTAGCTTTGAGGTCCGGATTATAGATCATTCCGGATTATGGGCGTCCGAATTAACGACTTTTGACTGTAGTAACCTTACTTTACTATTTTATACTCATAGTAAATGTATTTATTTTCCCCTTGCTGCCATCTTAAAAAGCGACATTTTCAACAAAAAATTAATCCATTACTTTTAACGATATTTATTTTTTATAAAGTTTTGAATACTTTACTATGTGTAAAAACAGCGTTTTTCAAGATGGCTGACGTTTGTAAAAATCGCGCCAACAATTGCGCCAACGTAAATCGCCAAAAATCCGTGCAACTGTCTACCAAAGTAGCACCGTTTTTTTAAGTGAAAATAGGTCGACGTGTACATGGATACTGTGTATGTGCAATTCTTAAAAACGCGGCAAGCGGTGGGCAGTTCTGCACTTTTCTCCAATTTTGCACCTAATCTTCGTCATGATTAAGCACTTTTGTTCCATAAAAGTTCTAGCATAAGCGTAATTCGGCTAGCAGATTGTTGGAAAAAAATGTTGAGTTAAAAAAAATGCCTGTAGCAGGGTTGGTCACCAGAAAATCGCCAAGTTACCATAATCAGAAGATTAACCAATATTTTATTTACAAATGGAGTAAGGACTCGTCCATGCAGCAAAGAAACCATCTGAGACTGAGGCTGATCAACTGCTCTGGACGACAGAATTCAGGGGCAGGAAAATTCTTAAAATTGAGAGAGGCATTCAGAAGCAGAATTTAGGATTTGTAGAGAGGTAGCATGTAGCTTGCTACTGATTCTGTATGAGGTATATAAATTCTGATTGGATCAAAGTAAATAATAAATTGTTTCTTTAATATGAGACACTTCATTTATGCATGATAAATCTCAACTCATATTTAAAAAATACTGAAGTAATGTTTGCTTATCTATCCTGTTACGAAAAAGAGGTTAATAGATGCATATGCCTAGGCTGATTGAAACGGTTTAGTTCACAATCAAGCTTCGTAAGTTTTGCTTTCCCTCTATCCCCCTCTAAATTTGATTCCTTTATACTAGATTGCATATTTTACAATATTTTGTTAACAGTATTAAGATGAGAAATGTGCTGTTTTATGACATTGCAAATTGAAATTTTTGGTACTGTTCGGTTTTGAGGGCCGTAAAAAATCGCCAAACTATTGTTGATGCCAATGCTGCCAAAAATAATTGCGGCAACCCTAACGCAAGAAAGGAAGTATAATAGTAAATAACTATTTAAGATTGATGTTTTAATTTCGATGAAAAGTTACTTTCATATAGTACATTTTTATTATTATAATTTATATAAAAAAGGCTAAACATGATTTAATGGAAGCATAAGAGTAAATAACTGTTTCAGATTATTATTTTAATTTAGATAAAAGGTTAATTTCACATCATACAATTTTTTTTTATTATTATTTATATAAAAAAGGCTAAAATAACTGGATGGAAACATAATAATAAATACCTATTTCAGATTTTTATTTTAATTTAGATGAGACATTAATTTCATATAATACAATTTTGTATTACTTTATGAAAAAATCTGATGTGTACACCACATGACTTCCTTGTACAGAATATTAAATTATACGCATTTTTTCTTGCATTTTGTTAAAACTTATTGGATTTAATTATATCTACTTCGCCTACAGCACATAAAACACAATAGAATAAGTGCATTCTTTAAAATTCACTCTATTTGTAAAAATTAAATTATTAAAAATTAAGTAAATCTTGAACACTTATTTTCTCGAAAAAATTCTAGAAAGAATTAAGCATGATTTTAATTGCAATAATAAATGAAGGCGTTTATCTTTGTTGTTGCGAAGCTACGTTTCTCTAGATTGGCAACAAATTCACTACTTAGCTGTTTCAAATGTAAACAAGCAATGGCTGCCATCAAAATAGGCGTAGTGGCACTTAAACAACTTTTAAATTGCTGATAATTCTAAAAATATTGCATACAAATTTACTAAAGGCATAAAACCCTTAACCGGAAGATAAAAACTACATAATTCAATCATTTTTTAAAGAAAAAAAATGTACAATTTACAAGCATATAAGAGTAAAGAAACTGAGATCACTGAGCCGGGTAACAGAGTGGATATATTTATAAATATATTTATATACGTTTGGCGCGGCCGATTGAAACCAAAATAAGAGGTGCACATCTACATGTTATAGCAGTCCTATATACAAAATTTCAACGTTCTGAGGCTACTCGTTTTTTAGTTATGCGAGATACGTATGTACGTTCGTACAGACGCCACAAAAAATTCTCTTCAGAATTCATTTTAAAGCTGTTTTTTAGTTTTTTTGGAGGAAAAGTCTTTTATTCTGTCCTTACGTACAGATATCACGTAGAAACATCGTTAAATTGCATTCGAAAGTGCTCAAAGTGTATATTTTCGTTGAAATATGCTGAAGCTTTTCGCAATTACATTACTTCCTTTTTACTTTGTACAAGGAAGGAAGTAAAAAAGGCTAAATATACTTGCAGTTAAACGGGTGGCATAAAATTTTTTATGTCTTCCAACATAGCAGAAAAAAATTCAGTTTTTATGCATTTCAGTTAATGTACAAATATTAAATATTTAACAGTAAAAATTATGGATATTCGAATATTCTTAGGAAATTCTTCACAAGTTTACGATGAAATCATAAACAGGTAAAAAAAAATTTATTGATATGTATCCAAAGAGCGAAAGGGATTGCGTAATACAAAATGGAAATTTTAAAAATTAAACACAAAATACTTATGGTATGAAGATTTATCTAAATTCAAATACCCACTGTAGCAAAATATGATAATTCCCTTTCGAGTTTCAATCCCAGAAATGTTTAATAATTTAGAGTTTAACTTATAAATACTAACGTATATTTGAAGATGAGTACTCACACTCTGTCTCATGGATTCTAAAAGTAGTACACATAAATACTTGTTTAGGAAACAAGTATAAAGTTTCTTCATAATTAGTAAAAATAAAATTGTATGAAACAAGTTTTGTGTACTTCGTAGAGAAATGCGCAAAACTTGTTGTACCCCAGGTGGATCAGAAAGCAAAAATCAGTTAGGAAAAGCAGATATACAGTCAAAAGTCGTTAATCCGGACTCGTCGGGACTTCGGCGATTCCGGATTATCGATTTTTCCGGATTATAGATCATCAGTTTAAATCTGGTAAGATGGCATGCAGAAATTACAAAATTAAAAATATGAAACCGTAATTTATGAAATAAAGAACAATTATGATCTAAACGGTATCAAAATTTACAAAAAGAAAAAGCTTCATATTTATTTGTTTACTTTATTAAACATTTCCTTCTATGTAAGTTGCTTCGTTTCATGTGATAATACTTTCTCTTTAATTCTATTAAAGAGACATAATTTCTTGTTTAGTTACAAAGTTCCGTTGTTCAAGTCCTATAATTGTTGTGTTGAGAATACCGACTAATTTGTCAATCAAAATGTTTTCGTTTTCAATAACCTGTGGGTCACTTTCTTCACTATCGGAAGCGAATTATAATGACGAGGAACTTGATTTAAATCATATCAAAGACGGAGTACATTGAGATGAAATACTACACTTAGTACGGAATTATAAACCAAATAAAATAAAAACATCTGCCCTGAAGATAAGGATAGTGCTGACAGATCAACTTCCAATCCCCTGCGTGAAATTGATAAACAGATTTTGGATTTCAAAACATACTTTCGCTTTGTAGATACAAATTACATATTAGTAAATATATATAAAAAATTCTATTTGACATAATCTTTCTAATCTATCATAATCTAATAATGACGTTTCTGCCCCCCCCCCTCTGCCGCAGAGCAGCGTGAAATTGATAAACAGATTTCGGATTTCAAAACATACTTTCGCTTTGTAGTAAATATATATCGGAAATTCTATTTGACATAATCGAAAGTTCAAGCTTACTTTTATAAAATTGCTCTAACAGTCTGCAAAAAATAATAAGCCGGATCCAATTCGAAGATTAAAGAACAACGTAATCTGCAACATCAACTGAATTAGATAACTTTAGCGTAGCGTATAACTCTGTTACACATTAAACGCGCATGCACACGAACATATTCGCAGCCGTAAGGGTCTTACGCGCTCTCGTAAACGCCTGTGCGCATGCGTGAACGTGACGCATGCGCAGAAAGTTTGTAGCTTTGAGGTCCGGATTATGGGTGTCCGAATTAACGACTTTTGACTGTATTTTAGGAGCATTAATATTTATGATTATTGTTATGTTTTGTTTGCGTCTTAGAAAGCTATTTATGTCTCAGAAATTAATGACCTCAGATTTCCAGTCTTTACATTGCTTATAAATTAAGCAGTATCAATTTTTTATCTTAATTATTCATTTATTAATGACAAAAATATAAAAAATAAGTATAATGTATGGGAACATATATTAACAGAAGCTATTTATGTCTTAAAAACGTTATGCAGTGATGCCGAAATGAAAGAGAATAATGTACAAAGGGATTTATGAGAAAATCGCATCATTTACTATTAAAACGTGTTAATTAAATTTTTTAATTTGCAAAAATTATTGAAATATTGCAGTAACGGGGAAGCATTCTTTTCTGAAATATTCCATTCATTTGTGTTGTGAAAATAGCAATGTAATTCACGTTCTTTCAGATGTTGAAATGCAACTTAAAACTATTAGGGCAATGCTGCCATTGATATGAAAATATGTTTAATATTTTCAGTAATTAATTTATCAAAATTTATGAAGTAGTATATACTTTTAGTTGTGTGATGCCATTTTTATTTTCATTATTATACTATTATTGATGATTTCACGTACTGAATGCTGTGTAAAGCAAATTAAAAGCAAAAGTAAAGTCAATTGTAAAATTTCATTTTGAAGAACGATTAGAAAGTACTCCATGAAGGCATTCTTTCCCTTAGGCAAATAGTCTTCAAGTGCTTTATTATTATATAATAATTCAATTCAATTCTGTTTAAATAACCTACAAATTATTGCGCATTATTCAATTATACGCTTAAATGTTTCACGCTGTTAAAAAAATTTTTAATTTATTGTATTTTTTCGAACAGAGAGAGATATTACTTTCAAAACAAATTTAATGTCTTCAGAATTATCTTTTACAAATAAGTGGGAATTTTTGGTAGATGTGTAATTTACAGGTTAAGAAACACTACAGCTCTTCTCTTTTCTAAAGCAAATCAAGTAAATCCTCAAACGAGTTCTATGCTTTCAGATTTAATTCTCGATTAGGGATTTTAAAGAATTCCTAACCTGCATTTTATCTGCAAATGTGAGAATATTTTGAAAATTTTGATATGAAAAATTGGATAAATATTTATTTACTCATTATTTCAAGTAAAAATATTCATCCATTCCATTTCCTACCCCCATGAGTAAAAAAGTAATGAATTTCGATAAATTTAATGAAAAAAATTTCATTAAATTTACACAGGAAATTAACTGAAATATTTGGCCGCTTAATGTTTGAGCATCTGTGTGTTCATAGATTGTCGTAAAACTCTCCCCCTTTTTTTCGGACCATGAATTCATTCAAAGATCCCTAAGCCGAACGGGAAATCTCTCCTTTCCAAATGTGGTGCCATAAATTCTTTGCGTTTCCTGGATTAGAACGGCATTTCGACATGGGGATGGGGCAAAGTTCTTTCATGCCACAACTGCTCAACTTACATCAATGATTTTGTGTCCTTAAGAAAGAAAAGCATGTATTCTGGAGTTAGCAATTTATATTTACGAAGGATTTCCACCCCCTCCAGCTTATTAGTGTAAAAAAGAGAGAAAAAAATCGATCTGCGTTTAACTTTTTGTAATGTCAATCGTGCTTCTAAATCCTAAATGTTTCTGTCCCTTACCTTGCCCCTTGGTGCGATTGCACAGGTTGCAAGTACCATCGTTTTTTACATTGTCAGAACTATATATTCAAACATGCAGATTCTTCCTTATTTACTTTCTTTAAAAATAATACAGGGTGAGGTTATTTGGTGGCAACAATTTGAAAAGTTATATGCTGTTTATAGCGAAACATCAAAATACATGTTATATTAAATTCTAAGAATCATTCACATTAATAAATCCAATTTCAAAATGAATATTAGGGCTGATTTTTGGACTTGCGTTTAATGGAAAAGTTAGTAAGAGATTCAATATATGAACAAAATTAAACGCTACCGGAATGACATATTATGAAAATTACGAACTGCAAATAATATACCACAATTTCTCTTAACTTGCAAAGCTCATTTCAAAGTACCAGAATCCTGCCTAGTTACTTCTTTTATTTATACTTAGAAAATATGTCTACTGATTATTCGATCATAATGCAAATTATACAGAAACAAATTAACATATAAAATAAGTACTTTCCACTTCCACCACTTTTTGATTTGGGATTGCAAAAGGAGAAACCTTTTCTTTAGGGGGTCGCCTTTAATAATTTTTAAGTTTGAGACTAAGGAATACAAAGAAACTTTCCCTATTTTCCGCTCACTGCTATCCCTAAACTGGGGTAGGTCATGAAGTTTTATTTCATAGTCGAATGCTGAAATTTTAACTTTTGCAAACATTTGAATTTAGCTGTTTCAGGTGCTTCCAAGGGCCTCGTATCTGTGTCATACTGAGAATTGTGTTGCTGCAGCATATAGGTAGGGGGCTCTTAAAAACTTAAAAGAAAACGAATTCTATTATCTACATATACTTAAAGATTCTAAAGTTAAAAGTAAATTGGAGTCAAATCAAGGCTATTTCTCAACTATATTAATGTTAAAAATCGCGTAAAAGGGGTTTAACACAAAATCAAAACATATCAAAATTAAAATAAGAATTTATAGTAGTACAAATTCTAAAAATAAAAATGAAAAGCAAATGGGAAAAAATACAAGATAAAAAATATAAAAATAATAATTAATCTTCTTTTATTGAAATTCTAATTCCGAACTCATCAAGGGAACATGAATTAAAGCTTCTATATGTATGTAATGGAATCCATCTTTTAAGTTTAAACATGTAAATGTCGTTCAGCAGGACATTTAAGGGCCCCCTAAGCCTTCGGGCCTCTATGCGACGGCATTCCTTGCATACCCTTATTTACGCCACTGACCATAACCCCGTCAGTTAATAGTGATTTAATCTTCATAGATAAGCATATACAATAGTCTTGAAATATCGGAGCTGGTATACTTCAGGTCAACCTAAGTTGAGAACACTGGATATAGTAGAAAGTGTATGCGTCTGCCGTAGAATATAGTTCTACCATTTCGAGAAGTAATATTGTAAAATTTACGCTGTGATATATGAATACTGTTGAACAAAGAGAACGGAAGGAAGAAATGTGTGAAACGATAGATAACGTTGCGTCCAGCTTTTGTTTTAAAATTTGCTAAATCGTGTCAATCATTCAATGACCAGCAGAAAGATATCCCCCTTTTTTGGCATTATTGGCAAAACTGCAAATTCCCATGGAGGTACCATGCAAATTCCAGCAACCCCGACCTCACCTCACTCTCGACGAGAAATGCAATTAAGGCATTCATTCACTGACTGGGAGGAGAAAAAAGCAATTGCTATGGTATCCTGCTTCATTTTCGACATGTGTATAATTTTCAACCTCATAAAGCTGGAAAACCTCATAAACCTGAATAAACAGTACAGCTAAGATTATCGTAATGAATGTTTTTGTTAATTACGGGAGGGCATTTTCTTAAGAAATATGATAACGATATTGTTACTTGTTACAATCTTTGCAGGACTGAATATCTGAGTTTTAAAAAAAAAGCCCTTTCTAATGCCACAAATTAAAAAGACAACAGCCGTTTTCAAGGCCAAAAAAAAGGCTGACCTATAACAGTTCTAAATAACATTATAAATACAAGTTAACAAATTCCTTAGAAAATATAATATGGAAGTGTCGCACCAGTAGCCGAGTGGTTAAATCACTGAATCGTTGGAGCGCAAGGTGGTTTTCCTATGTGTATCTGAATACGAGCTCGTTTCCTTTAGAAAGTCCTCCATGAAATGCATCTCACCCCTTAGTCGGATATCTCTTGTGTGCTTTGCTATATTCAAATCACCTAACCTGACCAATACGGATGTACTGATCAATTAAATTAACTACGGTAGAAGGAACAAGGGTTTCTGTCTAAAGGAAGAGATGGCTTCGTGGGGAATTTATAAGGCTAAAGGACTTTTTTTATACTACACACTGAGGGACTCCTATGCAGTTCAGAGCTTACAAAAGTCATTACAAATGAACTCGCTGCATACTACCAGTGTTTCACGGTTTAAGCAACTCAATCGTTAATGCGCTTGACTTGCAGATGATTCCATCTAAGGAAAGGAATAACCAGATTTTTTTCATATGATATACTTGTTGTTTTTATACCTCAAAGGAAATGTATTGTTTTTGCCTTAACTTATACAGTCATACACGATAATTTATACAGTCATTCACATATAATTCACAGATTCTCAGTGAGCTGAATCAGTCTGCTTTTTATAAATTGAGAGATGTTAAAGCAATATATTCCTTTGCGCGAAGCAAAAGACCCACCTTTCACGGCCCGTCAAGCATAGATGTTTCATTCGTCAAAGGATAAAAAATTTAATTTTAAAATACAAGCAAACTGTCGTTTAACACGGTAAATGTTAGCAATAAATGTACTTCTTAAGAATTTAATTTTTTTACACTTTTTTAGTTCTTTTGAATATTTGCGCTTTGTTAGCACTCAAAGACATTTCTAATGCTATAATTTTAATTGATTAGAGAAATTAATTGGTATAAAATCATTTGATTCTTAATTTTAAAGTTTGTTTCACAATTTTAAAGCTTTAATATTTTTCTAATACAGTCAAAAGTCGTTAATCCGGACTCGTCGGGAGTTCGGCGATTCCGTATTATCGATTTTTCCGGATTATAGATCATCAGTTTAAATCTCGTAAGATGGCATGCTGAAATTCTAAAATTAAAAATATGAAACCGTAATTTATGAAATAAAGAACAATTATGATCTAAAGGGTATCAAAATTTACAAAAAAAAAAGCTTAATATTTATTTGTTTACTTTATTAAACATTTCTTTCAATGTAAGTTGTTTAAGTTGCTTCGTTTTATGTGATAATACTTTCTCTTTAATTCTATAAACAGACATAATTTCTTGTTCAGTTACAAAGTTCCGCTGTTCAAGTCCCGTATTTGCTGCGCCGAGAATACCGACTAACTTGTCAATCGAATTTTTTTCGTTTTCACTAACCTCTCTGTCACCTTCTTCATGTCTTTATCCATTTTTTACAGCAATTCCACTTTTTGTTTGATGGACATCAAAACATACTTTCATTTTGTAGATCCATTGGGAGCTCCATCATCGTAAATTCTATTTGTCATAATCGAAAGTTCAAGTTTACTTTTATAAAATTGCTCTTACAGTCTGAAAAAAGTAATAAGCCGGATCCAGTTAGAAGATTAAGGAACAACGCAATCATCAGCATTAATTTTAATAGATAATTAGATCATTTTAGCTTATACCGTTCGTTATACATTAAATGCGCACGCGAAAACGTATTCTGCACTTGCGCACACGCATATGCGCAGTCGTAAAGGTCTTACGCGCACGCGTAAACGCCTATGCGCATGTGTCTACGCGGCACATGCGCAGAAAGTTTTTAGCTTTGAGTTTCGGATTATGGGTGTCCGAATTAACGACTTTTGACTGTATCTTGAAATTTTTAATGGTAAGCTCTTTAGTTGACCGCAATCTGAAGATCTCAATTTCCAGTCTTTTTATTCATTTTATTTTTGATTTTAAATAGTAATCAGAAAGACAGGATAAAACATACTGTAGGAGGGTGATTTTCTGAGACTGACTGGAAATGCATGTTTCTTAGGAGACAATTAATACAGGATATAATTTTCATAATGTCTGCTAGAGGGGGGCATCTGCCTCCGGGCGCAGAATCCAAGGGGCACCAAACTGATGTTAGGACATTTTAAAATTAAATGTTTTCCATCCTTGGCAAGCAGTAGGGGGCGCAAAATCTTCAGTTGTCCTTGGGCGCTGAAAACCCTAGCTACTACTCTGGTCTGCTATAAAATATAGTCAGAGTTTTTTAAACAATCCCAAATTAACGTCTTTAAAAAATAAAAATTTCCCCCTCGTTCATTGTCTTGGTAGCAACAAGCCGCATAAATTCTTAAAAATTAGGAGACAATAACTTACTACAAGATTTTCCAAATTTACATATTTTACTTTTAACAAAGTGAACGGTCCTGGGAAAATATTTGAGCTAAACTGCAAGGAATACATTGTTAGCTCTTCCGGTTTCAAGTTTTAAAGATCATCAAATTAGTATTCGTCACATTTAGATAATAGTGAAATATTTCACATAAATTAAGACAATTAATAACATGCTCTACATTTTACACTATGATTAATTATCAATTTCAGCTGCAGCTTCACTGCATAAAAAGATTGTTATTTAAATACGCTGGATTTGGCAAGAAGTCGGCAAATGTGTAGCAAATTGGAGGAATTGAAACTCCGAGGGCAGTTTGCTGCATATGGATAACTTGAAGAACAGGGTGAAAAGGTCGTTCTAGCCTTGTACGTGTTCTCAGGATAGCTTGTCGTGAAGTATAGCATATCTTTAATATATTCAGTTCTTATTAAGCAACGTGTTCTTCATTTAACTTCAGTGGTTTCACAGCTAAATTACACTTCAATATCTTCATTAGCGTGAACCCACTTTTTCATCTTTATACTCTTTACGTTCTAATAATAAAATGAAGTTTATTTCTAAGAAAGCATATTGAATCCAGTAAAGAAATCAAATTCCAGTTAATAATGCTGTAAATACTCAGATAGATATATATGAAATGTATTTTAAGGATTTCTTGACACACACTATGTTAATTCATTGCAATGGTAACTGGTTGCATTTTGATTCAAAATATTTACTGCATTAATTACTGACACAAATTAGCACTTGGTTTCACTAACTTAACATTAACTTCACTTGGTTTAATTCACACAGGTACATTTTATATATTAGATGATTTAAGTCATTATCACTTAAAAGTTTCTGATTATCAATATGCAGAATAATTTGTAAACCAAACTTTACATGCATCTTACAGCAATCAATAATTTCCATCCGAATAGATCTAATTTTCTATTGGAACAGTAGAGTAATCCTTAATATTCCGAAACAAACATTAAATTGTTATATACAGATATACAAGCATATATATAAACACTCTCATTACGAAAAACTAAATGTACAGGTAAAAGTATAGTTTGGTACCCGATGGCGAAATTTGGCGGTACATGGATACCGATTTTGTGCAGTTCTTTGACTAGTTATTTTGGCTTGCGAAGCACAAAGCCAAAATAACAAGACAAACAATTGCACAAACTCGGTATCCATGTACATATCGACTTATTTTCACTTAAAAAAAAAACCCTGAATTGCACAAAAATGGCATTGCGCACTGTTTTAACTTTATCCATGTACACGTCGACCTATTTTCACTTAAAAAAAATCCCAGAATTGCACAAACTTGCATTGCGCACTCGCTTTACTTTGTCCATGTACACATCGATATATTTTCACTTAAAAAGTCTAAGGAGCTCCAAATTCAACAATATAGGCAAACAAAAAATACATAATCCCAATAAAATAAATTTTAAACCAAACAATAAAATAACATAAAAAAGGAAAAACATGTTATACATTTAAGCACTACCAAAAGCAAATATTCACTTACCATGATTTTCGATTTCTCTTCGTACACCCAGAGCCACATAAAAATCAAAATATCAATCATATTCAAATGACTTTTTTCAAACCAGGTACTCTTTCTGATCGAACGCTTCACATAGTGACCATCTGAACCTTTCTTCCTACAAACCCATCTAAATGGTTTTTACGTTCGACTAGAGGCATATCCTTCCTACATACAGGACACTTATAATAGCTACTAAGTAAACCTTCATTTACACACCAGTCAATTAAATCTCTTTTTCCCCTTTCGCTACAAATTGTACAGAAAATTCAAATTAATCTTACTACATTCGATCATTCTACCGTCTAAAGAATCAAACCAACACGCACCACAAAAACGCTTACAAAACATCCCATGATTCAAAATTCCCAGAATCATGCACCCGATTACGTCACAATAGGGTTTCCATAACATTCAATTCCTTAGGCTACCATAAATGAAACAACAACTTCACCATAATACAAGTGGTACCTTAAAGTATACGCTACCCAAATGTACATTCTAAGAACGCACTGCGTAACTCCCAAGAGCGGAATGTAAACAAACGTAAGAAATGTGACATCACTCATGTGAGCAGAGTTAATGGTGACTCTCATCTGGACTGTCATTGGCCAAATTCAAGCCGTTGTCCTAGCAGTGTTCATTTTGCTTTTATGCGCCCCGAACGCATGTTCCTAAAACGTACTCGCCGTACCCTCTGCTGTGACAATGCTGAATCACTATTGGCTGACCGACTTGCTACGTAAAAAACGTCACTTGTTTGGTCACGTGACAAGCCGATTGCATGGATTCTGAAGTGTTGTGGAAGTGTAATTTGTAGTTTGTTGTATAAAACGTAATAAATTTTGTATGCATATACAATTCTGAATTAATAATAAACCACTAAAAGGTACAGCTGGTAAAGAATATAGAACACAAACCTCTTCAGACATAACGCTTGAAGTATTTTATTTGGACGGCATAAGATATGTTTACTGGGAAGACACATTTCGGCAAACAAAATATATAATTATGCAAAAGAAATTTCGTTACCGGACCATAAAAGTATCTATTATTGTACTTTAGATTTTCAAATATCAGAGGTTGTGAAATAATGTAAGATAAATTTGATTTAGCATAAGAGATTCAATTTTGAGGGAGTTGGAGCTTGGCATGAAGGGATTTTTTAAATTTATTTCATAATAAAACAAGATTGGTTTTGTATTCTTGAAAATTTTTGGCAGAAGAACAGTTTAATCTTTTAATATTTCATTGGTATCTTAATATTTTCTGGAACAAAAAATAAAAAATGGAGAACTGTTAATATTTGCAGTAATAACCGATATTCTGAAAAAGAATATTGTTTTTGATTATTTAAAAACATAGAGCAACTTCTGATGATGTCCGTCTTTTAAAAAGGTACGAAAAGGCAAACTAGAACACTACTTTGTCATTGTCACCAGTAATATATCAAAAATATTTGTTTCAGTTTCGGATGTGGGTATTCATTTGCATACTAATTTATGTGAATCACAGGAAAAAAATAAGCATTCAAAAACTTGGAAACAGTCATTATGGTATTTCTAGGCAAAGTTTGGCATGATGAATTAATAATTTCAAAAAGTTGTGTAGTGGATTTGTCATTCGGAAAGCACTTTGTAAGGTTGGAATGTGCTCAGAATATCGTGGTATGCCTTGAATAATAAGAAGAAATGCTTACCAGCAAGGGTCAGAATTCAATAGAGCCAGGATTGTTGCCTATAGAGAGTGTGGATTATCGTTCTGTGATATTACCCATTGCACTAGTCGACATCCAACCACTGTTAAGCGAATATGACATGTATGGAATGCTGAGGATTATACTGAATGGCATGCATGATCTCAATGCCGTCCCATGATTAATACCCGAGAGGACAGGCATATTGTGAGGTCAGCCCTCCAAATTTACAACCACATCATAGACCATTAGTCAGAAAATGGGCAGTTTTGCAGCATGCCCAGTATCTGCTCGTACGGTGTGTCAACGTTTGCATCAGCATGGACTATCAGCACAGTGTCCATTACTTTAGCTTTCTTGACAATGCAGCACATAGAAAGATGGCTACTGTGGTGTGTCCACCAACAAAGCTGGATATAGGAGGGGCACAATGTCGTCTTTTCAGACGAGTCCTGTTTCTGTGTGCATTATTCTGATGGTCGTATAAGTGTCTAGAGGCTCCAAGGAGACCACACATCGCCTGGTTGCATTCAATATCGGCATAGGAACCCTAATGTGATGGTATAGGCAGCCACTGAGCACATGGCACACACATCTTTAGTTCAGATCGATGGTAATTTGAATGCCAGATCGGTACATTTGTGACATCTTACATCCAGGGGTTGTGCTATCTTTGAGGCCTGCCAAATGCAATCTTCCAACAGGATAATTCAAGACCACATGTTGCACATTGTGTTCTGACCTTCCTCGGTATGCAGTGTGTTTGATTGCTGCCCTGGCCTGTACGGTCTCCAAATCTGTCACCAATTGAAAACACCTGCTCATGGTTTGCTGAGGACTGGCCTAGCAACCCTCTCCATCTAATACGATTGATGAAGTGTGGCATAGACTTGAATCAGAATGGAATGAGATGCCGATTTCTGTCATTCAAGCGAAATTCTACTCAGTGCCTAACCGGATAAAGGCCGTTTTAGCTGCCAGGTGGAGCAGTTGTTTCGACTGATTTCGCACCCTGGTAAACCCCCAAGCTGCTTACAAATTTAATCATTTTGTCTTCATGCCATACTATTTACATACCACAAATATTTTTTTTATTTGCTTTCCTTCATGCTGTAGCAACAGTTTTAATGGCTATTAATGTATTATTGAGTAACAGTTATCTAAGAGATTTCAAGAGTAAGTACTTTACATAGTTTATAAAACTATTGCATATTTCTGTATAAAAATTCATGCAGGATAGATAGCGCCTAAGGATTTCATGCAGCCAGCAATGGAGTTGATAACACATTCATATTCGATGATTTTCTTTTATACTTTTCCCAACCACCAGTAGATTGCAAATAAAAAACAAAGTGACTTACTATTACAACATAGCCAAACTGTCCTGAAGTAAACATTAAGAATATGTACAAAGCCAAAATAATTATATTCGCGTAATATGTGCATGACACTTTGTTACTAATAAATATCAGAGTGTCTTGGATCAAATTAATATTTTAACAGATGAAAAATTAAGTTTGACACTAACATAAGCAACTGCAGTTTTTCATTATCATAGTGGCAGGGATATCTTTGAAGATATAATTAATGGCAACTACTAGACAGTTACAGGATCGCTATATATGTGTACAGTGGTTCTCTGCTTCGAAATCAGGAACTCTCTATTAATGGGTTATATCTGATAATGTGAAGTGTCCATTGCTGGAGGCGACTTACATCATCATCATGTTGGGAAAATATTTTGCATCATGACATAATTTATGTGCACGATAAGATACATAAAACTGTTTTGAGTGATATCAGCTGTAAATTTAGAAAGACACTTGGTACACTCCCTTAAAGTGGTTTTTCCATAGGTCTCAGGCATTGTTTAAGATTACATAAAGCAGTCAAGTTGATTCGTGATGAATTACTAACTCTATCTCAGATTTTATTATACTTATGAAAACTACAGATCTTGTTTAATAAAAAGCACCAGAAATAATCACTGTCTTATAGACTAGCCATTTAGTCGCTCTCATACCATTTGCCATTGTGCATAATGATATAAAAGTAATGCCTTAGTAGCACTGCTCAGTCAACATCATGATATTCATGAAATTTTCTAAGGGATAAATCAAACAAAAATGTAAGCAAAAGTCTTCTAAAAGATTATCTTCCCTAGAAAATACCAGCCAGATTTAAGATAAAAATACAGCACGTCTTCTGAGAAGAAAATAATTACTTACAAAATCATGTTTCCAAAACTAATAAAGCACCTAATTATATATTAAAATTTCAAAAGATCTACACAATTGATATTCAACTAAGTCTTGCATATCTATTATTTGGCTTCATAATAAGTTGTCTAAAATGAAGTAGTCATATTAAAAACAATATATTTTTCTTAATGATGGTTATATAAAATTTCTTAATAGAATGTTTTTTCTGAGTAAATGAATTAGAGTTTAAAATGATAAATATAATAGTTGTAACAGACCTATTTAAGTGTAATTGAACTATTTTATTCATGTCATGAACTGTAACCGAACTATTTTATTTAAACGCCATCTCGTGGCGATATGAAAAAACGTCAGTCGACCTCCAGCCGCCATGATGAAAGCTTACTATGTTATGTTATTCTCAATGTTTGATGTTCCATTTGGTATATGTTTCATTTTTTATGTATATTTCTTTTGTTTGTAACCGTTCCTGTGTGCTCTGTTAATAAATCCTTTTAAAGCTAGCCGGCATTAGTGTCTATTGAGGAACGGCTACATCACATTGGCGCCCAACTAAATTTGAATCCAAAATGGCGCAACAAAATGTTTAGAATTTCTGTTTGGCTTTAACAAGTTCTTACTCCCGAATTTAACTTTTAGTTGCTGGAGATCGGCTCAGTTTCTTTTCAGGTTTGGACTGCTGGTCAAAAATTCTAGAAACCAATTCTGGAATTAAAATTGTCATACCGTGCTGCTAGCACATCGAATCATCAACTGGACAATTTCAACGGAAAAGATAAGTTTCGTTTACATTATCGTTTAATCTGAGTTTAAAGTTCTTTTAAACTGATTATTTATTATAAGCTGCTTCTTAAAGCAAATGTAAATTCTTTACTGAAATCTCATTTATTGATACTACATAAGAGTATTAAACGAAAGCAAACAGCTTTCTGTTAACCAAACGTTATTTCTTGAATTGTAATTTGTTATTTTAAAATGTTAATTCGCATAGTAAATTAATTTGTGAATAATATTGTTTCACTGAATACATGTTTTGATGTTAAAGTTTGAATATATTCATGGACGTTGTTCATTAGAATTTATTAGTTTCGCTTCTGCATACAACAGCAGATGTTTCCCCCCCCCCCGCGGAAATGTTTAGACTAGCGATGATTTATGATGTGTTTACGTCAAATCTTTTATTATTTTTATTTCCTTTGAGTGCTTTTGTTCCTTATTAAATGTTTTATTCTACATAAAATAAAATATTGTACTTGTTGATTTATCTTTCGACGAACATTTTGAGAAGATGATTATAGTATAATACTTTAAGAAAATACGATTGTTTTCCTTTAATGAATGCATGTCTTAAAAAATATTTCTTGAAGCGAAAGAAAATCATTATGAATAAAATCGAATGACTATTTAAATAAAGTAAAAGAGTTACTAAGTGTGTGTTGCTTAATCAGCTTAATATTTTGTTAAGATTAAGATTTCGAAGAATTCAGCTTAAATACAAAAGCTTATGGTAAGACATTTATGTATGTTTTGTATGTTTGCTAACTAGTAAACAATTTTTGAGCAATTTATTATATGTTATTTTCTTGATACAAGTTGAATTTATGAGGGCATTTTATGATATTTTTACGACTTCGAAATAATAAACTTTGTGAGTATTATTGTTTACATTTATAAATACTGTTTAATAGTGGTATATAAATGTACGAGTAACATTGTGTACATTCATACATGCTGTTTAATAGGGGTATATACATTTTACTTAAAGGTATAATTATTAATTCTAAAATACTGTATTGTGAATAAAATCGAAATAACAACAAATTCAACTTCATCTTTTCCCTCCCCCCTGACCTCTCATATAATTATGGCTTACCTTGCCAAAGCACGAAAAGAGGATTTAAAACTCTCGCTGCAGAACTAGGTTTCACTGTAAACGACACTATGCGAGTAATAGATCTTAAAGATCTTATTGTCAATTCTGACACTTATGATGAGGCTTTTACCAGGAATCTTCTGGAAACTTTAATCGAAACTAGACAACAAAAACAACGTGAAAGCAACGATCTGGAGACACGTCAAAGAAAAGAACAAGAACTTTTATTAGAATTGGAACGTTTAAAATTAAACCTGGCAGCTGCTAGCTCAAACCCTAACTATGCCGCCTTTGCTTCAAATGCAGCTATTGGAACAAATATTCAACACCTAATCCCTAAATTTACAGGAACGTCTGACATTGCAACCTACCTGCAAATTTTTGAAAGACAATGTGAGAAATTTAATATAAAACAAATAGATTATATCACTCATCTCCTACCTCTTCTGCCTATAGACATTTCGCAAATTATTTTAAGAGAACCAAAAGACAAATTAGAAGATTATTCTTACATCAAGAAGATTCTGCTACAAAGATTCAAATTAAATGCTGAATCATTTCGAATTAAATTTACTACACACCAAAAACACCCTGGGTCTTCATGGAAAGATTTTACTTACGAATTAAACAATTATCTCGAAGAGTGGCTCCATAGTCTCGATGTTACAGACTTTGAATAACTCAAAGACTTGGTCCTGACGGATCAGCTTAAAAGAAGAGTCAGTAGTGACGTTAAGGAGCATTTTATTGATACTTGGGGAAAAATAAAGAGTTCATCTGAATTAGTACAGAAATTGGATGATTATGAAGCTGTACGTGTTAAAAATACGAACTATAAAACTGAACTTCCTGGCAGGCGGAACTATTCTTACAAACCGACTAATCCATCCAAACACAAAGTGGAAAATCGAACAAGTGACATACAGGGAACTCATAAAACCTTTTTAAATCGTAGTCAGCAACAAACAGAGGAAACGCGACCTCCTTTAATATGCTATGGGTGCGGAAAAACTGGTTTTATCAAGTCTAAATGTCCAGACTGTAACCCCCCAAAGACTTCAAATTCATCAAATTTTGGCACTATCCAAATCCGATCCTGTTTATCTTCCACTCGGACTGCTGTATTTCCAATTAGTATTGGTGGTGTTTCCGGTCCAGCTTTCGCCGACACTGGTGCTAGTCACTCAATTGCAAGTGAATCCCTCTATCATATTCTGCAGAAACAAGATGCAGTATTTGAAAAGACAACACTAGAGGTGTCTTTCGCTGATGGTTTGGTATCTGAAAAAGAGGTACTTCGCACCGAACAAATCATTCTTCTCGAAGGCAGAGAGTTCAAAACTCCGCTCCTTGTGTTTCCTGATGCCAAAAATAACTCGACTCTGTTAGGAACTGACTTTCTTCAAAAAGCTAAAATTGTTTTAAATCTTGCTGAAAATAGGTGGAACTTTTCTGATGAACCTCGAAGAAAATATAGCTTCGTGAAACCTCATCAATCCCAAGTACTGGAAGAAACCCCAGTTGTTGTAAACAACTGCGAACTACGAGAAAATGAAGGACAACAATTAACTGCAGCCCAACGGCTTGCAACTGATGCATTGCTTAACAAATATCACACTGTCTTCAAAGTAGGGGGAGAAGCCACTCCATTCATTGAACACCATATTAACACAAGAAACAGCCCCCCTGTTTCAGTCCCTCCATATCGAATGAGCCCAAGTAAGAAAGAACTGTTGAAAAAGGAACTTGATTCCCTTCTAAAACAAGGTATCATAAAAGAATGTGAAAGCCCCTATGCCTCTCCTGTGGTTCTGATTCCCAAGGCAAATGGAAAAGTACGGTTATGCATTGATTATCGTAACCTAAATGCTCAAACCGTTCCAGACACTTATCCTTTGCCACGTATAGATGATTTGTTGAGTGAAGCAAAACCGACACCTTATATGTCAACTATTGATTTGAGATCCGGTTATCATCAGGTGAGAGTAGCTGAAGAAGATCAAAATAAGACTGCTTTTGTTTGCCCTTTTGGTACATATAAATTTACGCGAATGCCCTTCGGATTGAGAAACGCTCCTGCCACTTTTTCTAGATTGATAGATAGGTTCCGTTCTGGACTTAATAATGTGTTTGCTTTGACATATTTAGATGATATCATCGTGCTGTCATCTAGCTTTGAAAAGCACCTTTCTGACTTAGAACAAGTTTTCGAACGTCTATCGTTATTCAAGCTCAATGCTAATCGTGAGAAGTGCCACTTCTGTTGTGAAAAAGTGAAATATTTAGGGCATTACATTACTAAGCATGGTATAGCTGTTGATCCACACAAGACTGCTGCCATTGCAGACATGCCATCGCCGAAAACTGTTAAGCAAGTGCAATCGTTCGTACAAACGTGTTCCTGGTATCGTCGATATATTCCAAATTTTTCTCAAATAGCCAAACCGTTAACGGATTTAACAAAGAAAAAAGCGCTGTGGAAGTGGGAAGCACAACAAGAAAATGCTTTCCAAGAGCTGAAATCCAAATTAATTAGCCCGCCGATTCTTAAGCAAGCTGATGGAACGAAGCCTTTTATCATTCGCACAGATGCTAGCAATGTAGCCATTGGAGCAGTGTTGCTACAAGGGGAGAAAAATGAAGAACACCCTATAGAATATGCCAGCCGCTTGCTGACTGCATCAGAACGAAACTATTCCACCATAGAAAAAGAAGCCTTAGCAGTAGTATGGGCACTCAACAAATTTAGAGGATATGTTGAAAGCCAGTCTATCACAATCACCTCTGACCACCAACCATTGAAATGGCTGATGTCTTTAAAGTCACCAACTGGTAGGCTCGCAAGATGGGCCTTACAAATCCAATCCTACAATCTGACTATCAATTACATTCCTGGACGATTGAACTATATTGCTGATCTATTGTCTCGTCCTATTTGTGAACACTCAAGTACAGATTCTTGTCAAGTATGTGCTGTCTCTGTCGAAATCCCTACTATTAGCCCTGCAGAATTAAGACAATCACAGCTAGAAGATGATGATCTTCGGAAGATCATCGAAACTTTTGAGAGTCCAGAGAAAGAAGCAGACTGTGCAACTTGGACTGGAAGAGGCTACGTTATGAACAGAGGAGTTTTGTACCGATATTCTCCTGATTCAGAAGAGGAAGAAGCTCAACTAGTTATACCTCAAAAAAGAAAAGCAGAAATCTTGAAAGAATATCATGATTCGCCAACGGCCGGTCATTATGGATCTGAAGGAACATTTTATCGAATAGCAAAAAGATACTACTGGGTTGGAATGAGAAAGGATATAGCAGAATATGTCAAAAGCTGTCTCGAATGCTGTCGTTATAAAGCCACTAATCAAAAGCCATCTGGCTTACTTCAAACTCCAGTCTATGCTCAACGTTTTGAGACCTTGTCAATTGATCTTTTCGGCCCCCTTCCTGAAACACCGTATGGTGAAAAATGGATTTTTATTGTGCAGGACTGTGCTACGAAGTGGACAGAACTATTTGCTTTAAAGGAAGCCACGGCCAGAGAATGTGCCACTATTCTTTTGGAGGAAGTTGCCCTTCGATTTCGGTTACCCAGGAAAATAATAAGTGATAATGGTACCCAGTTTACTAGTGCTGTTATGCAACAACTATGCTATATCTTGAACATTGATCAAAGTCTTACTCCTGTCTATCACCCACAATCTAACCCAGTTGAAAGGAAGAATAGAGATCTGAAACCACGTTTAGCAATACTTGTTGGTAACGACCATCAGTCATGGAAGGATAAACTGCCATTAATAAGGTTTGCTTTGAATACAGCCAAATGTGATTCAACTGGACATTCTGCTGCTTTTCTTCAATTTGCACGAGAGTTACGAACCTTAGATGATGTAAAGCATGATATAAAAGCCGTAATTGAGAACGATAATTTTGTTCCCGAAATTACTCCATATTTGAAACGTTTTGCAAGAAATGTACAACAGGTACGAGAAAGAGTCGAATTGCATCAAGATAAACAGAAACGTTATGCTGACAGAAAACGAAGAGAAACGGCGAAATTCGTTCCTGGAGATAAAGTTTGGGTCACCCTCCATCCAATCAGCAAAGGTCCACTGAAGAAAACTGCTAAATTCATGCCCAAGAGAGATGGTCCTTATGTGATAGTGACTACAAGATCTCCAACCACTTATGATATTGCCGATCCTCATGAACCAGACAAAATTCTCGGCAAGTATCATGTTTCAGCCTTGAATCCATATCAAGATCGAAATAAGTTTCAAAACACAGCTCGTGTAACTCCAGTGGTTCCCTTAAAGAAAAGAGGACGCCCGAAACGTGTAATACCACCCGAATCTGCACCTGTTGCACAAGGTGCTGGTGACGCTAAATTTCCTGCTTGTCAAACTGGAGCCCATTCATCTGATTCTCCGCCCGCTGCGCAAAGTAGACAAAGGTCAGTTCCTGACTTCTTGCCGAGACGTCTACGAAGTCAGAGGGGGAGGATGTAACAGACCTATTTAAGTGTAATTGAACTATTTTATTCATGTCATGAACTGTAACCGAACTATTTTATTTAAACGCCATCTCGTGGCGATATGAAAAAACGTCAGTCGACCTCCAGCCGCCATGATGAAAGCTTACTATGTTATGTTATTCTCAATGTTTGATGTTCCATTTGGTATATGTTTCATTTTTTATGTATATTTCTTTTGTTTGTAACCGTTCCTGTGTGCTCTGTTAATAAATCCTTTTAAAGCTAGCCGGCATTAGTGTCTATTGAGGAACGGCTACATCACATAGTGCTATAATAAAGCTTCGTAGGACTAAGGCTGGATTTCCTGCTAATTTGTACTTTAGATTTTTTTTTCTGCTTTGTGGAAATTTTCTCTTCTTCATAACATCATGCTTTTAATGTACCTTTAAAAGCTAATGAATTAATTTTGACAAGTATTTTGCTTGAGAGATGCTCTCATGGAAGCTACTAAATGATATTTGTCTCATACCTGCTTTTCCGATTAGAAAATACATGAAAGACCAAACCAGCCATGACCTGCCTGAGATCAGTGTACAAATATTTTCTGTCTTTAAATATGAAGCTAGATTAAATGATGTATGTTTAGTAAAACTCTTAATCTTTATAATAAAATATACATAAATATAGTATACCTACATAAATATGTATCACAGAACATTTGCTTAGATACAGTTAGGATAACTTCTCTTTTTGATGTTATTTTGCACAGATTTTTTAATCAAAATTGTCTCTAAAGTAATGTGCTATAGTTTTGTTTTGAGATTTAGAATAATGTCAGACAAAACTGGACAAAATTTATATTTTCCTAGATCCAAATTTTCCAACTTAATGGAAATAATGACATTCATCACATGAAGTAAAAAAAAAACATGAATGCATTTTAATGAAAAATTAATAACAAACAGCAATACCACTTTCTAGGAAATGATGATTTAAGTGAAAGAAATATTAATTAGAAAATATGTAAACTTACGTTTAACATGTATGTTACAAAAGTGCATAAAAGATAACAAGTTAGGTAAAATGTGTTTCATCAAAGAGTAAAATCTTCTATTAATGATTTACTATTAATAAATTATTAGTAGTTATGTGTACATTTGAGAAAGAGTATGAAAATCATCAGTACAGCGAATATGTTCTATTGATATTATCACTTAACGCACTTACCATTTGACTGTTAATAGACAAAAATATAAAAATTTCCACAATTTATTTGCAGAAAGAGTGTGGATGAATCTAAACAACATAGGAACATTTCTTTAGATCAGGAGTTCTCAACTGGTGGTATGCAAAGAAGCAAAGTATTTTTAACTATTAAATTAAAAAATTAAAACCCAACATCCTGATTGAGTTTTTTTTCTAACATTCGTAAATTTATGTGATTTGAGCTTTGTTCAGGAGTGGTGGTGGTATTAAAGGTTTTCAATTTTTGTTTAGATGGTACGCGTTAGTCAAAAGGTTGAGAACCGTTGCTTTAGATTAAATATTAGAAGAAATGATAATTGCAGTTTGTCTAATTTGTAGATTTCCACAGTGATTAAATTTTTTGGGGTTAACATTAATATAAATAACTGTTGTAATCATAAAACACTGACAGCCATTAGAAGCATAACATTACAGAAGACAGTAGGTAAAATCATATTTATTATACAGATAACTTTTAATACATGACTTACTGTACATGTGTGAGCAAATCAGTTAGACTTGAAGTATATGGTTTAGAAAACAGACTTTGAATATACCACCTTGTACAGCCATTGCATAAAACTGCTGCATGAAGATAAACAGATACTGGATGTGCACATAGAATATGTGAGAAAATGAGATTTCAATTATTAATGTTCAGCTGATGTAGCCATGGGTAGCCTGTGGTGTGCTAGTTTTCTATAATCATAGGCCTGATATATTCAGTAGATAACAAATCTGATGAAATCATAGATCAAGAGAAAAATAGATAAATTAAAAAAATGGTGGGAATTTAGGAGTTGTTCTCTGTTATGTGCCAGACATTCCTTGTTGATCACTAATTCTAGACAGCAGTAAGCTTCGAAAACTTCAGAGCAATAATAAATGATTCAGATTTTAAAACACTGCTTTTTTATTAGTATACATATAATAATCAATTTATGAAATGAACTTGAAACTAAAAAATTACCTTGCATGCTACAAACATTTTATGAACGTTGATCACATAGCACACTTTTAAATGGTTATTGATTTCACATTTTTTGTACCCTGAGTTTTCATACTGCATCATCTAATACATTTGAAGTCTTCCATTGGGCAAACGTTAAGGAGTACACTTTTGTACATACCTGATGATAACATACATAGCAAAACATTTGTTGTACGTAAAGACAATCTGGATAACTTCTCATTCTTTACTTGGATTCAATCATTATAATATGTGTAATATTTTCAATATCAGAATTTTTAAATCTGATAAGTCATTTACAGTAGCCCTAAACGATGGTGACTGTTCAACTGCACATTAAACATGTAGGCTCTTTTTGGGGGTGGGGCGGGTAATTTATTTGATTACAGTGTAGTAACTTGGCTAAGGGTAGAGATACTTTCAAAGAGAAATTAGCTTATATCTATTTCATATATGAGGAAAGCTACGAAAACACACATGCAGCCAACCCGTTCGCAAGGATGTGAACCCCAGGTCGAATCATCAGTATTCAACTACTTTACTTCTTGGCTGCTAACGAAGCCAGAGCTAGACATTTTATCACCTAATGCAATAACTGCTGCTTGCAAATTATGCCGTCCAATGCCTGCCTAAATTCTAAAAATTTTGACGCTCCTATATCCTGCCATCCATTGCAGTCATACAGGTTGCCCTGGCCACCGATGAGCATTAAACATGAAGGCAACTGAAATGTAATGGCAACATACGATTACACTTGGTTTCATACCTGTATGGGGATGCATAATGCGTGACATAATGTGCCATTTTGTTGATGCAGACCTATGGATGTGATCCTTGATGGTGTTGATGTATTAAGATTTATCTGGAAAAAATGAATTTTATATTATTTATCCTTCTATTTGCAAAGTTCTATGCATAACTATAGCTGTAGTCACTTATAATGTTCTAACAAGAGTTTGGTTAGGTTATTTGAATATGGCAAAGCACACGAGGGCTGCTTATTTTTTCTAACAAAGGTAGCTGAAACAATGTTCACTTTAAAAAACTCCTTGATGATGCAGATAACAATGACCAGTACATATGAAGAGTAGTTGCTCTGTAGCACCCCCTTAGTTCTGAGCTGCAGAATAATATAACTGTAACAGCCATAAATATAGAGGTATGTTATCTTAATCAATGAGTCAAACTAGTAAGTTCATTGCTTAAGCATTCACCAGCTTTAGGAAAGCAAGATCAAGTAGGGTAGTGCTATTTTTTTTAATAAAGAATCAATGTGCTTTAACAATGATACTTCAAATTGTGACTAAGGTATCTATTGATTATTTACTATATCTCAGATTTTTAGAGGTAGCTATTTCCCTGCAATGATGCCTGCGTGTTTTCTTTGGTGGTAAAGTGCCAATAAATATTTAACTGTAACAGTCATGTATAATCATAACTGACTTCTGATAATTGTATACTTAGTTTTATATTTCATTTTTGTTAGCCATGTTCTCCTTTTATAAATATGGGTCTCTTTGATTTACTAAAATAATGAAAATAGAAAACTGTTCGTTTTTTCTAGCTTCAGATTGCTATGTCATCGGATAGTAAAAATCTCATAGAATGAAATTATAATCATTCCAAAAGCATATTGCAATAGTAAAGTTCTGATATATGCAGCTAAATCATTATGTGGAAAAAAGAAAGTGGTTTGAGGGTTTAATTTTTGTTCATCACAATTCACAAAGTGTATGACTTACTCAAAATAATTCTAAAATGATGAATTTTGGTACTTTCTAACTATCTGAATCTCACAAAAATGCTGTGAAAAAGTACCGATGGTATACACCATGTTGCGAAAAAGAATTTATGTGGCTACACATGTCACTAAAAAGCATTTATGTGGCAACCCAAGTATACACGTAACATTCTCCCAGATATCACTTCTCCAGATATTTTCACCATGTAGTTGCAAATTATGATACTTCCTATGGGAATTTCAGCATTGGGGTGGACCACATACTGCAGTTTCTGTTGTCTCAGGTGAAATCTTTGGCAACATAGCTTTCTCCATGCACACAGCATAAAAGGCATCATATGCCTCTCTTTCCTTTCTCATTTTAGGATTCTGGTGCTAAAATTTTGCAATTATCTGATTTTTGTTTTAAGAAAAGTTTATAGGGAGAACAACGGTGAAACAAAGCCTAGAATTATGTGTATCTTGTGTGGAAAAAGAAGAATGTAAAACAATAGGTGGTGGTGGATGCATTGTTGAAATAAATTTAAAGATTATGCGAACAAATATTCCTCTCCTAACTCACCAACGAGTTTGCAAATGCTCTTCAATGTTGCCAATGAGTTCACGACTTTTCAGTGGGTCTGTGGTAAGAATCTAAATTCCATATATCTTACAGCTCTTGTTAAAGATGGAATTAAACACAGTAATTTTAATTTAAACATAGGAATTTTAATTTAATAACTTAATATATTTAAACACAAAAACCTATCGCTATGTTTCCATTAATGAAAGAGCAATCATCACCAAACAAAAATATTGGTGCCGAATGTATTCTAAAATATTAATGGTAAATTTAAGATTCATTCAAAGTGCAATTTATAACAGTTCCAAATAATCCCCCATCTTAAAAAAAAAAAAAAAAAAAAAAGTTATGAAATAGAAATAGGTAATGGAAGTGACCTGTATTTTAAAATATAAATGAAAATTTAGGATAATCCAAGCAATGTTTATATGTCTAAAGAATATATTCCTTACCACCTTATGCATACTAAAGGTTACTGATAGATTTAACTGACAACAGTTACTTTTGAAACAAGAATATTATGAAAGCTTCATAGGTTACATTTAATGGATACATAATTATATGCCTACATTGCTGTACCTATGAATGTATCCATTAAATATAGGTTATTAATGGATACATTTTCATAGATATAGCAATGTAGGCATATATATTTTGCTGTAAATTGTTTGGTAAATGTTATCCAGTAAAGGAAAAGACCACACGTGTGTTTTCTCTATATCACTACTTTGATCATAGTCAATCCTTAATAATATCTTCGGATCTCCAGGGTGAAAACTGAGATAAATTTAGGTGTATAATTGTAAGCTTTGTAATCTTGTTCTTAAAAATGTAGTTGTATCAAGATAAAACATTTAATAAACTATGTTAAATATTGTTCTTCGAATATTCCATTAGAAAAATAGCTATAAAATACGGTATAACCTAGTACCCATTTTCCTTCTTTTGTAGTGATCCGGTATTTTTCATGTGTGTATTGCATAAAGTATAAATATATATTAACATATGAATTAATTCAGGTGTACATAAAATCACCTCATGACTTCTTAACTGATTTTTTAAAGGATTAAAACATTACCGCTGTAGGCTATAAAGCGTTTTTTATTAGATGGGTTAGACATGCTACTTTGAACGAGAATCTTAACAAGTATCGTAACCTTTACCACGTGACAAAACAAATGACGCACAAAGCTCTATGTTACGTCTTTATTCTTCTAACCAATAGCAGCTATCACAGCAGGGGGTACAGAGAGTACGTTTTAGGAACATGCGCCCCGAACGCGTACTTTTACTTCCTCCCTAGGAAACGCAACCCGTGACTAAATTCGGCGATTTATCAGGTCTTGGCGAAATTATGACACCAAGCGCATGCGCAAAAGAAAATCACGCTGTCTGTTTATGTTTCAAATTTGTGATGGCCGCGAGTATCTCAAACGAGGTGGGAAATGAATTTTATAAAATTTTATTTGATGGATATTCCTACGAAGTAGTGTCTTCCATTTGTGTCAACATGCAACACTAAATAAGAAAGAGGCTAGTTTCGGAAATAAAGAATGTTTAGCCGCTTTGCATATCAGAATTAAAAAAAATAATAAGTATACAAGATGTCGTGATGAGTATGTAAAAAAGAATCTTTGCACTTTGATTCAAGTTTCATTTCGGCATACACATCGATGCGATGTTGCTGAAGCGTGGAATTGCTTGCGCAAGTGAGTGGGTGAAAGAAGTATTCAACTAATTTCGTGCCGGTAAAATAATAATTAATAATATAATATTTTTATTCTGCTGTACATCCACAGAATTCACTGTTAGTAAATACCGTCAAAATGGTGACGATAAAGGTGACGACATAGAATTGTTGTGCCTAATGGGCAATATGTTTTATTACGTTACGTGATATTGAGTACCTCATATTTCGTACAATGAATTTTACTTAAGATATCAGCATTATTTTAATTGCCCTAGTTAAGAAGCTTTGAAGGCATTTTTTGCAAAAGCTGAAAGCACATTAGATTGCAATTGTTAGGCATATTCATCCATTACATTATGGAATAATGAATAAATTTATAGTTTCTATATGTATATTGAAATGACAGCTTCAGAATATAAATTAATTCAGACACGATAGAAGGAAAAATCACTTAATTAATTGATTATTTAAAATCAATTAATTGAATGAAGCAATTAATAACACATAGTAACTTTTGAATTCTAAATATAATCACAGACTCCTTTAATACTAACATCAAAAACGTCTACTAAATCATTGACCAAGAGTGCACTTGGTTATGTCTGTCATTTAATTCTTGACACATTATATTCGACGATATGAATTTGCCCAGCTCTATCTCATTTTGAAACAATTATCAGGAGATAGATCCGAAGATCATCTACCCCGTTTCCGTTCCCATTAACTCTTGAGGACTTATTGTTCCATGCTATATACCAGGGCTTAATTTCTAAAATTAGAAGTGCCAGAGCCCTATGGAAGACTGTGACGAAGGAAAGAAAAAATAAATAAATAATTAAAATAGCTAATAATTAGATAATAAATTAAAATTAATTAATTAAATGAAGAAAAATGTAAAGATAAAGAGAAATTTAATAAATTATTAAATTAATTTTGAATAGTTAAATAGGAAAAAAGTATCGGACCTCGTCTTATGTGAGGCATTGTCCGGAATGACAATTCCAGTTAGCAGGGTTGCCACGCTACCTGGAAAACCTGGAGAACCGGGAAAAGTCAGGGAATTCGAAAATTGACCAAAATATTCAGGGAAAAGTCAGGGAATTTAAGTATTTTTGTCAAAATCTGGAAAAGTCAGGGAAGTTCATACAACGATCCAGCCAAAAAAAAGCGATTTTTGCGCCGATGTCGGAAGAGGTAACTTTTTTGGCGAATTATGTATCACGTGAGTGTCATTCGGGTAGCTGGCATAGAGCCAATTTTCGAAGCTCCAATTTGATTGTCTTTTAGAAAGGCAAAGCAACTTTTGGTTTCCAATATTCTCGAGAATCGCATGTGCAGTGCATGAACTAAAGAAAGTACCTGTTCTCGTATAAAACAAAATGGGTTTAATCCTAGTATACGGTAACATGGAGGTTAGAATCAAAGAATATGTATTGTAAAGAAGGAAAACCTCTCTGCAACAGACGTGGCTGTGGCTCCGTTCCATCATAGAGGGAAAACAGCTGTGCATGTCTGATATATCTGTTGCCAAAGCTCGAAACCGGTGTCGAAGTTCGAAGGTCACGTTATCAAGAGTTCATAAAATGAATATCGTTTAAAATTTCTTTAACCACTTGCGCTAAAAAGACGTGCCACGCACGTCAAGATGCTTTTGTCTCAAACCGCGAGCGACGTGAACACGTCGATAAGCATTTATCTCAAAAATGAAAATAACGTAGTGCACACGTCGCCTAACAACGAGATTGTTTATTTTTCGAGTTACAGCTCTGGATTGCACTCGCAGATGCGGAGCGGCGTAAATGAGACACTTTACCGCTTGTTACTCGTATATTGTAGCGCACGGCACCGCAACCGTGAAGTTTAGTCTTAGCGCAAGTGGTTAAACTCTAAAGGAAAAGAAAATATTTTTTGGCGCAAGTAAATTAATTCATGGATTAGTTATTTTCAGGGAAAAAAAAAAAAAAAAAAAAAAACTACGAAAATCCGTTTTTAAAATTATTGCGAAAAATCCAAGAAGAAACGTCCTTTGATAAAACGTTTCTTCTTGGATTTTTCGCAATAATTTAAAAGCGGATTTTCGTAGTTTTCTTTTTGTCAAAAAGCGTTTCTTCTTAACACGTGTTTCTCAATTTCCTGTACACATCGCGGAGAGGGAAATTCTGGCCTCCAGGTTCCGTCGCCAAATCCCTTGGCAAATTTTCCCTCCGCATTCTAGCGGCGTAATAGCATTTTACTTGTATGGAACCTTTTCTTCTTTACATAGACGTTCTTTGGTTAGAATAATGATGGGATTTGGCGACATCTTGATGCGCAGTAAACGGGTCATTTTGGTCTTGGCGACAATTTTCAAAATCGTGCCAAAGCCTTACCGTATACTAGAATTTTACCGCAAAATCTTTTTAAACCTTTTTTTTTCTTCTTTTTAATAAATACCTTGCCATTTTTCAGTAAAATAAAAAAATAGTAATCAGTCATCTAGGCTAGCCATGTAATATAACTATATTCGCTAAAATATCGTTGATTATTCTAATTCAATTTTTAAGTAATTATTTTTGTTATTCATATAATTTAATGTCGCTTCTTCCCTCTAAATTTATTTATTAGTAGTAAATAATATTTCCAAATTTCAGGAAATTTTCTCTGGCATAATCCTGAAATTAATTATAGCAGTATGATGACATACCAAATTTAATACAAATTTAATGCACATATTTTTTCCTTATGTATGCTGCGAAATAAATATAAAATACCTCAATTTATTAAAATAGATTTCTTTCTTTCGTTTAGCTGCAGAATGTCTGCAAAAAAAAGCCTTATTTTATTCCAGATTGGGAAGATTCTAATTTCAATCTTCAGTGGAGAAAACAACAACTATTATAATTATATTTGTGTTTTCAAGTGTTAAGGTGCCTTTTAAGAACATACCTCACGCAAATTAAATTTACCTAAAATCTAACCTAACTATTTAGCATTGCATTGTGATTTATAAGGACTGGATTAGCCTTGTGTTGAACTGGTGATGATCATGAGTAATAATTAAATAAAACATACATTTGTTTTCCAATATATATATCTTAAATTTTATTAAGTTACTTAAGTGGAAAACTAAACAAAATTATCAAACAAAGTATATCAAGAATAATTAAGAATAAATGTCCTCTGGGATTTATTAAATAATTAAGTGAATTTGCTACACAATACAAGTAATACCATAATTAATTTACCTCTTAGTACAGCCAACGTACATTACGCGGATAGACTGGAATTTTCTTGAAATACACCTGGAAAACCTGGAAAAGTCAGGGAATTTCATTCTCCTGTTTGAGTGGCAACCCTGAGTTGGATGCTAAGAAGCAGCTCAGCTAATTTCCGTCTGAGTTTAAACCCTGATTATACATAAAATGTACTATTCCAAGAGATGACAAGTATCACTCTTTTTTTGCAGCACCCCAAGGAAAAAAGATAAAACGATTAAAGCTTCACAAAGGAGAATAGTGAGAATTCTAGAAAGAGTATGAGGGTATGGAAAGCAATTTAACTGAAAAGTGTAGCTTGGAAGATAAAGAGGGAAGAGTTCAAGACTACCTGATCGCGGTGCCCTGTCGATATAATTCTAGCCGTCAAGCAGAAAATTTCCCTGATTACTTTTCCTGAATACAATGTCAGAATAACTATAAAACTTCTCGGTACAAGTGGCAGCCTCCCGTTTGGTTACATCATTCAGAAAGTCTACAGCTCTGCAGAAGGAAGTCACTAGCATGGAACGTCCACGACCAGGGTGTCACTTCTAGTTCTTTAAGGGAATACAAAATTTACCCGCTCTCATAAATTCATTGCATAGCCTGGAGAATAAGCCTTTGACATATAATCGGAGGCTTTTCTTTCCTCAAAATTCTCAATCTCTGTGCAATGCTTGAGTGCGATGGAAAGACAAGCTTGCATTCAGAAGTTAGAATCGGATTTTTAAGACATCTTTTCTATTAAAACAAAATTTGTGTGTTAAAATTGTGGTTTACTTGCATAAAAAAAGTGCCTGAGCCCTTTTATTTAGGGCTCCGGCTGAAATTATAATTTATCTCGAAAACTGAGAAGTACCGACGCAATTTAAGCTCTGCTATGTACACAAATGCCACAAAGTGAAGTGAAATTTAAATGCCACCAACCTGTACCCCTTTAATTCTCATTCTAAAGTTTTCAAAATAAATACAGATTTATCATATGAATACAAAACAAAAATATATGTGGTACTCAATTTTTTTTTTTTTTTTTTTTTGTTCATTCTTTAATAATCTCTTATGTGACCTCAATAATTTGAAAGAAAAAATGAAATTATATCTGAACAATGGCAAGTTCTGTATGTTTAGTAGAAAGCCCACTCAATCCCTAAATATTAAAAATAAATATTTAGGATTAATAAATATTTGGAAATTTATTATTCCCAAATTATATGATTATAGTAACTAAATCCTTTATGCCACCTCTCTTTTACAAAGGTCTTAAATTTACTCTCAGAAAGAACTAAGGGTTGTAAAAAAAAGCATGGATTTTCATTTTTCTAGAATGAAAAAAATGAAATTATTATTTAATATTTTTATTTAATGTAATGACTGCAAAAATGTACGCCTTAATTTTAAGAAAGTATACTGATCTAACACAGTTTTTTCAAAATGTTTTGATCATGTATGAAAATAAATTTTTGTTTATTGAATATATTAATTTTAATATTTTATGCTAACCATAACACAATATAAACATGAATTGCCGGTGCTGTGAGCAAACAGGCATAGAAATCATAGGAACAGTACACACTCAAGCAATGGTTAAGATACTACTCGATGATCCTCGTTCTTCTTTCTGCATAAAAAAATTGCATATCTTACTATCAGATCTTTGACAACTTAGGATACCAAACATAATCATTACTCAAACACCTGTAATTATAATGCACTTGTTGGCCTTTTAAATGCTAATTAATAATATATATATTATTAATTAGACTATGCATTTATTTTATCATTTTATATTTTAATTTGTTTAAATATAGTTTTAAAGTTTTTTTTTTCTAATCTGAGAACCTTTTTCTTTTTAAATTAATGGTAAATAGTCCTTTGATATACACCATTTTGTTTATAAAATGTTCAATGAGAGACTGCTTTCATTATGTATTAAAAAATCTGATTTTAATTAAAATTTGAAAATTGTTCTGTAATTATATCAGCTTGACACTATTAATTAAAATAATTGCCATCATTTTTAAACTTTAAATTTCAAGATGGTTATTTCTTGTAAGTGCGTAGTGCATATTAATAGCACATAACCTAAAATAGTAACAATATAATTAAGACACAATAACACGCCGAATAAATACTAATTCAGAAGTCAAACAACAAAAATCAGCGTTATATTTTCAAAACTTTCACAGCTAGTTTCGATGGTTTTATCGAACCACCATCCTCAGCTGCAAAACCGCAAATGAACAAGATAGGAAATAATGATTAGATAAGATAAGAAAGCCTGCACAATAATAAGCGAGTGGCGCCATCTGTTGGTGAAACCAGAACTAAAACATAATTTTTTAAAGGCCAAAGGTAAAGATGGATTGGAATTAGGATCGTTAACAAGAACAGAAAGATTTTTTTGAATGTGAAATGCCTCTAGAAAATCCAGTCCTCCAATGGAAGATGTTTTTTGAATAATTTTGGCAGCAGAAAAATTGAAAGTGTGATTTTCGGACCAACAATGTTGAGCAACAGAAGTCTTCTGTGTTTCATTTTTTCTAACATATGCCTCATGTTCCTTGACGCGAAATTTTAAGGCTCTCTTAGTTTGGCCAATGTAAATTAAACCACACTGGCAAGGAATCCTATAAATATCCCAAGAATTCATATCCGGAATGGGGTCCTTGAGTATGGAACTCGGAATTTTATTGATGGGAGAATAAACAACCCGAAAGTTAAATTTCTGCAAAATATGTGCAACTTTATAGCTAACTGATGGGAAGAAGGGAATGACAACAGAATTTTTATAATCTCTTAAAGTGTGCCTTTTAGTGTGTTAAGATGAGAATTTTTTAACTGCTTGATTAATAATGTTGGGTGAAAAGCGCCTGTCAATAGCTATTGCTTTTAAATAATTTAGTTCTTCATCAAGGGCCAGTTTGGAGGAGCAAATTTGAAGAGCACGGAAAACATAGGAATAAAATGAAGCTAACTTTTGTTTAGTCGGATGACATGATTTAAAGTGTGGTGGAAGGCAAATATATAACGCTGAATATAATTTGAAATTATTAATTGAAAGTATAACGCTGATTTTTGTTGTTTGACTTCTGAATTAGTAACAATATGCCAAACTTATGGTGTATATAATCCTGGTTGTATAATAAGAAGGAAAAAATATTAAAAACAAATCTTAAAATATTTTCATGCTTTTAAAATGAAATATATTTCTTGCAAGAGAGGTAGCACATAAAATTGTCATTTTGCCAATGTAATTAATATTTAAACGCTACAATTGTCAAATTACTTAGCTGACACATTAGACATAATTTTTCTCTTGTAGTAAATGGTTCTATGCTGTAAATCTTATGTCGATTAAGAATTCTCTTAACCTGTTCAATGTCCGTACGATTGTCATTAACTCCAATTTGCTGGCATGATAAATGCTTCTATATATTTTTTAACAATTTTCATAAAAATTAAAATTTGTAAGAAATAATTTCCAACATTTAGGATTGTGCACTGTTGTAGTTTAAATGAGAAATCAACTAGGATTTGATAAAATAACATTTATTTACAGACTTCAAAAACAAGCATGAGACATACCTAGGTATAAAATGGTTAAAAATTTCTGCATATAATTGTTCCAATCTACAACTGTATTGCATATTACAAAACTCAAATGAGGTCAGTCCATGGTACCAATGGTACATAAATTTTACAGCTCCAAGGAAATTTAGATGCTATCTTTCAAACCAAATGCGAGATCAGACTTTTTTCAGTGCGAGATCCATGATTAAAATGTTATTTTGTGTATCATAATTGGTTGTTTAATCATTATTTTGGTGTATCATAATTGGTAAAACACATCATTTCAGGATTATTTTTATAAAATTTTCAGCTATGAGGAACTTTTTTTCTGTAGTAAATTCATTGCTTCCTCTTCATTTTTTTTTTTTTTATAAATCTCAGGAAACTTTGCTATTGAACAAGAATTTCTATCTATAGAATTAAAGAGAAAGTGTTTTCACAAAAAAATAAACAAGTTACATTGAAATAATTATATTGAAATAATATTTATTTGTTTGCTTAATAAAGCAAACAAATAAATATTGAGCTTTTCTTTTTTGTACATTTTGAATCCCTTTAGGTCATACATACTTTTTTATTTCATAAATCACCATTTCATATTTTTAATTTTATAATTAACATCTTACTGAATTTAAACTTAAGATCTAATATGCAGTAAAATCCCAAATCTGAAATTGCCAATGTCATGAATATTCTAGATCTTTGACTTTGTACTATATCTCTAACAGCAGTCAGTATAAAGCCATGCTATACAGGATATAAAAAATTGCAGTGACAGCTTCTTTTTCAAGGATGTTCATAGTCTGAACAACATTTTGTTGTTTCAGAAACGCTGCTTAGCACAGCCAAAAACAAGTCCAGCAGACATTAAATTAAATTGATGGAACATCGTGCATAATTTTTTAAATTTCTCTATTTAATTTTAAATCTCTCATATGCTCAGAATGAGAATGTCAAACATGGCCCGATAAATAGGTTCTGCATGCTTTCATAGAGGACTGGGAAATAAATTACATCTTCTGTTTTGAAATGACATCAAAAGGAACAATTTCTAGATTTCATTACAAATGCTTTATATATTGCAGTCCAATGCACAATGACTATGGTTAGTATTAGAAAAATGCCACAACCCAAGCTGTACGGCATGTAAATTATATTTATTTAATGAGATTAAGAAAGTGTAATAAACAAATAATAACACATGAATATTTGGCTCAGTTCACTCATAAAACCAAGATGACTTAGCTGATCACATTGTTGCTATCTTCAGCAAGTTATGACGTATTTTAACACTGTTTTTTGCAGTGCCCATATAACAGAAAAAGTACCCACATTTTTAATAACAGTTTTTAAATGGAACACTATCATTATGAGTTACAAAATATACTTTTTATGTCTTATTAGGGCAAGTTATTAAATTATAAATTATAGAATTTTTTTTAAGTTTGAAAACTAACAGACTCTTAATGAAGAAAAAGTTACAGAAATGATAATTACTTATGTCAAAGTAAGAAAAGATATATTTATAATTTATTTAAATCTGTTATTAAAGGGATAGTAATAATCAATTACTCAAGTATATGTTAAAATCTAAAATGAACCTAACACTTATAAATGTAATAATTACTTAACATGATCTTTCAAAATATATTATCTAACTATGTTACTTCTGATTAACATTTCTTACATGATAAAATATTTCTCAGATTGAATTTTTCTTCGAAACTCAAATACATATCTTGAATATAATGCCACTCATGATATGTCTTCATATACAGTGGCTCCCAAAAGTGTTTGTGGAAATTATTTTGAATAATTGATAGATGGCGCTAGGGTTGCTTGTTAATGCGATGCGACGTGCCTTCTGAATTTCCATAGACTCTCCACCGGCAGCTCGAGAGATGGATGTTTAGATGCTTCGCACACTAATTGATTAGGAACACTTCGGTTCCTATTTAAAAGATTTCGATTGCGAAAGCAAATAGAATGTTTAATAACTGAAACACCATGTTTTGATTAATGATCTGTAAATATTGTACATATTAAAAGGGATTGATATCGATTTATAGATCTTAGAATATTTTGAAACAGCTGGTGCATAACGGCCGTAAAGAATTGGATTTAGCACATTGCAAGTGTGCGAAGTCAGCAAAAAGGTAAGACTAAATTTTCTAATTTGTAGAGTAACTATGGCGAAAGAGTCTGTTGCTAAATTAAAATCGAAACGCAAAGTTATTAGGACCACCGTGTCTAAGATTCTAAAAAAATCGAATCGGAATTGAATAAAGAAGAAATTGGTACAAATACATTAGAAGAAAATTTAGATCAATTAATCATAAAATCGAAAACTCTGAGTGAGTTAGATGCCCAGATAGAGCGTGACTTGAAATCAGAGGCGGAAGAGTTCGAAACAGAAATTCTATCTTGTATGGAATACGAAGAGAAAATTCAGTTATGGCAATTCTTAAATAAAAAATTGAAAGAATTAAATAAAGTAACAAATTCGGATAATCAAAACTCTCTTAACGAAACTAACTCTAAAATCGAAAGCAATAAATGTACGCGTCTGCCAAAATTAACCATCGCTAAATTCTATGGAGATTATACCCAGTGGACAAGTTTCTGGAACTCTTTTAAAGTAGCAATCCACGATAATGAATCTTTAACAAAGATCGAAAAATTTAATTATTTAAAATCGTACTTATGCAGCAACGCTGCAAACGCGATAGAAGGTTTTTGCATTTCGGAAACAAATTACGATGAAGTTATTGAAATACTTAAAAACAGGTTTGGCAGGAAAGATATAATTATAAACTCACACATGCAAAAACTCCTGAATCTTACCTCAGTAACCAAATCCAGTGACACTTTAAAACTTCGCAAACTTTGTTACACTATAGAAACTCAAATACGTAGCTTGAAATCATTAGAAGTCACATCGGATAAATACAGTTATATGTTGATTCCAGCCATAATGAAAACTCTGCCGTCTGATGTAACTTTAGAATTCAATCGTAAAACGGATTCGTCAACTTTTTTTAATGTTGACGAATTATTGCAGTTTGTTCGTTCAGAACTGGAAAGTCGCGAGAGAAGCCATCCTTTGCTCTCCACTCATAAATCAGAAAACACTTCCTGTGTTTATAAAGAGAAGGGTGGGAAAGGGAGTATCGTCAATTCCACTCAGCAGCTGCTGGCGCCGGTTAAAGAAAACAAAACTACTAATTGCTGTCTGTTTTGTAATACATCCAAACATGTTACTGAAGGCTGTGAATCACTGACAGTTGATGAGAAGAGAAATTTATTACGTAAACATGCCAAATGTTACCTTTGCCTGAAATCAAACCACCGTATAAAGCAATGTCGAAGCGATCTCGTCAGCTCCAAGTGCAAAGGTCGACATAACCGTTCAATATGCTTTCGCGCTGAGGAAGAACGAAATGAAAAAAATAAAAGTATAGAAGATTCGTATGTTCTCTCAGCATTCTCACGCAGCAAAATTAAAACTATTTCGCTTCAAACGTGTTGCGTAACACTTCGAAGAAATGCGCGGTCGGTTTTAATTAGAGCTCTACTGGATTCAGGTAGTATGCGTTCCTTCCTAAGCAAAAAAATCGCGGACAAATTGAAGCGTCCTGTTATTCGAACAGAGAATCTTTCGGTATTTACGTTTGGAAATAAAACACCCATTAGAAAAACATTTGACGTTGTTAAGATAAAATTACAGAACAAGGAAACACCGAATTTGAAAATCGAAATTGAAGCTCTCGTGACTGAACAAATTTCAAGTTCTGATTTACCACCTCCTAATCTTGATAGACACATTTTAGGCAAACAGTTAGATGGTTTACAACTCGCAGACTCTTGGGATTGCAAAGAAAAAATTACTCTTTTGATAGAAGCTGATCATTATTATGATGTAGTGACTGGGAAACTTAAGCGTATGAACAAACATTTAGTAGCTGCTGAAACGTTATTCGGTTGGTCTCTGCTAGGTTACACTAAAGGTACAGCACACACGTCCACAGCCTTTATTATCATAGTTGAGGAAGATATAATATCTGATCAGATAAAGAAATTTTGGAAGATTGAAGGTTTAGGTATAAAACCTGAAAATGAATCATCCGACAATACCATAATGGAAAAATTCGAATTGGAAATTTTATACAAAAATTCTCGTTACAAGGTTAGGCTGCCATGGAAGTCTGATAGACAATATGTGTTACATGACAATAAAGCAATTGCGCTGAAACGATTTGAGAAACTTGTAAAGCGATTTCAGAATAACCCTGAACTCTTTTATTCGTACCAAACAGTTCTACAAGATTATTTAGAACAAAACATCATTGAACCAGTTCCAGACACTGTTGATAGTGAATCTCAAATCACATTTTATTTGCCTCACAGAGAAATCGTTCGTAGTGATCGAACTACTAGTAAACTACATATCGTATTCGACGCGTCTTCACATGGACCTGATGAAATCTCGTTAAATGACTGCTTGCATATTGGTCCAAATTTGTATCCTGACATTTTTGAACTTCTTTTAGCCTTCAGGCTTCATCCTGTAGCATTTACAAGTGACATAAAGCAGGCTTTTCTTCAGATAGAAGTAGATGAGAAAGACAGACATGTAACGCGTTTTCTGTTTACTAAAAACCCATTCGATGATCCACAAAATTTTATAACTTATCGGTTCACACGTGTGTTATTTGGCGTAAATAGCAGTCCGTTTTTACTGACTGCAACCATTAAACACCATTTGAAACAATATGAGAAAATCTACCCTGCCACTTGCGAATTTCTAAATGATCACATTTATGTAGATGACATCATTGGATGACACCAAAACGTTGAACTTGGTTTCAATACCAGTTTAGAATGCGTCAGCATTTTTAGAGATGCTAGTATGATTCTACATAAATGGCACACCAATTCTCAAGAACTGCGCGAATTATGGATTAAAGAAGATTTTGAATCCAAGGAATCTAGTCACGTTTCGGAAGCTAGAAATCCTCCATTGAAAGTATTAGGAGTCGCTTGGGACAATCAAAGCGACATAATTTACTTTGCTGTAAAAAATTTGATAACATTTCTATCAAAACAAGTTAATACTAAACGTTTTGTCCTACAAGCAATAGGACGAATTTTTGATCCTGTAGGTCTATTATCACCGTTTGTACTTATAGTCAAAATCATATTGCAACAAATTTGGACACTTGCTTTAGATTGGGATGATGAACTACCAAAAAATTTATGTTCTGTATGGAAAACGTGGTGCAAAGAAGTTTTCCACGATATTACTTTTCTGCAATCGGTAACAGTGATGTGGAAAAGATTGAACTGCATTGTTTTTCTGACGCTAGCAAAAAGGCGTATGGTACAGTGGCGTGTCTGCGTATAATTTCTAGCAATGAACAAATATTTACGGTTTTTGTTGCTTCAAAGACTAGAGTAGCGCCTTTTCGTTAAAAATCGTATTCAGGAAATACAAAATTTGACATTCCCAGAAAATTGGCATTATTGCCCTGGTAAATGTAATCCCGCTGATTTGGCTTCGAGAGGAGCTAAACTTCGAGAGCTGAAAAACAATTCTATCTGGTTTCAAGGACCAGAATGGCTTAGAATGTCGTCTGAATTGTGGCCTCGACAGAATGAAGAGAAACCTGTCACTGAAGAAGAATTAGAATACCGTAAGAACATTAATGATATTTATGAATTTGTGTGCACAGCAGTTGAAGAAAGGCTTATAGACATCTCAAAATACAATGTACGTCCAAAAGTAAGTTCCGTTTGGTAATAAAAGTAAATTGTGTACAGCTACAGAAAAGTTATTTATTGCACAAAATTCAACAACTCTGAAACTACTTTTCCACATAACTGCCGAAATATTGCAGGCATTTGTCATAGCGTGGCACAAGTTTTTGTATACCTTCTTCATAGAAATTTGCCGCCTGTGTCTTCAACCAGTTGGAAACAGTTTCTTTCAGCTCGTCGTCACTGTTCAAGTGTTAACCGCCAAGGAAAGACTTGAAATGTAAGAACAGATGAAAGTCGCTAGGAGCGAGGTCAGGGCTGTACGGAGGATGGTCAAACACGTCCCAGCCAAATCCCTGTAGGAGGTTTTTCGTCACATTTGCAGTGTGTGGTCGTGCGTTGTCGTGAAGAAAAACACCTTTTGACAGCAATCCTCGGCGCTTATTCTGTATTGCGCGGCGCAATTTTCGAAGTGTCTCGCAATAAGCGTCTGCTCTGATTGTTTGACCACGCGGTAAGAAATCAATGAGTAAGATGCCTTTCCAGTCCCAGAACACTGTGCACATCATTTTTCGAGGTGTCAAGATTTGCTTCGGCTTAACATTTGCTGGGGATGAAGTGTGCCTCCATTCCATTGATTGCCGCTTTCTTTCAGGCGTGTCGTAAGAAACCCAAGTTTCATCTGTGACTATCTGTGTCAGAAATTTTTCGCCGCTTTCAGGATAACGGGTCAAAAACTGAAGTGCACTACCCATCCGTTTTGTTTTGTGTTGCTCAGTAAGAATCTTTGGTACCCAACGTGAGCAAAGTTTACGAAATTTCAGTTTTTCGGTAACAATTTCATGCATTAGTGATCGTGAAATTTGGGGAAATTCCATAGCGAGAGCACTAATTGTAAATCTTCGGTTTTCATGGATCTTGTCATCAATCGCGTGAACCAGTTCTTCTGTAACCAAAGATGGACGCCCACTTCGTTCTTCATCGTGCACATCACTACGTCCGTCATTGAACTTTCGAACCCATCTTCATCAGCAAATAGGACATTATTCCAGTACGTTTCGGGTGTATTTATCATTGATTTTTCGAATAAAAGGCCTAAGCTTTCTGTTTTTCTCACTAACAAAAAAACTTTTTACGGGCAGAACGCCCATGTAATCCAACTTCTCTGAGAACTTGTCGAACAGTTTCAGGTGAAATTGAAGTAGAAAACTTTGCATTAAATTCTGCAGAAACTTTTACAGCACTCAAACGTGGGCTTTTCACAAATTTTCTAATAATAAATCTCTCATCACGTTTAGTTAACTTTCTCGGTTGACATTTTCTTACCTTGTTTTCAATCCAATTTTCTTCTTTAAAGCGTTTTATCACATACTGTACTGTAGAATTGGATAAATTAACTAATTTAGCGATATTTCGAATTGATTTACCACTACTATGGTGAAAAATGATCAATTTTCGAATGCTGTTTGTAATTTCTTTACGACTGCGACCCATTTTTCAATAATAAATATAATATTATGAAGTAAACGATAAAAAATTAAAGCAAACGATTTTTTAAATGCCACCACAATGCAAAAATTAAAAAAAAAAAAAAAGCAGCGAACGATAATTCTAATTTTGAGTTTATCTAAAAATATTTCAGTGTACAAAGACTTTTGTGAAATAAGATGTTTGTCATTTTTTGATTATTTATTTCTTAAAAATAAAATTTTGCTATATTTAAAAAATATTTCATGTAATTTTGTTATGAATATATTATAGAGCTATTATTAAAATCTCATTCAGAAAGTTAACTTTTAATTAATGGATAGAGCCCTATTTCAATGAAAATCATAAGTTTACGAACACTTGACAGCGAAGGCTGTGTCCGTCTGCATAGCACCCCCCTGAAGCAATTTTGATCTAAATGATCCGCAAGCAAGTCTTCTACATAAAATAAGTATAATACGGGTCCAAGAATAGATCCTTGCGGAACGCCGGCCTTCACGTGCCTATTTCTGGAGGTATCTTTACCTATCTGTACATAGAAGGTTCTGTTTGAAAGGAAAGAGTGAATGATCTGTATAAGTTCTCTGCTGAACTTTAAGTTAATCAGCTTGTAGATTAGCCCCTCATGCCAGATGCGGTCGAATGCCTTCGCGACGTCTAGCATGAGTAAGGCAACATATCTCTTGTTGTGCAAAGCACCGCCTATGAATTCATTTAAACGTACCAGTTGTTTTGTGGTCGAAAGGGCTTTGCGAAAACCAAATTGCTGCTCTAACGGGAGCTTATCGAGATGAGGTTGAATCCGGGTGAGGAGGATCCGTTCTAAGATCTTGCCCATGCTGGGAAAAAAGCTGATGGGCCTATACCCTTCTGGTTTTGTTTGATCTTTCCCCGGCTTTGGAAGCACAATCATCTTGGCGGTCTTCCAGATCTGTGGGAAGTAACTGATGTAAAGGCATGCATTTAAAATGCCTGTGTACCTCGTGATGATGTTGATAGTGAGCCATTTTAAGCGACGTTATTTACATTGTCTAATCCGGGTGCTTTTCTATTTCTGAGCTTCTTAATTATATTTAAGACTTCTTGTGGCGAAGTGAGGTCGAGTCTATTATGCGTAGAATCAGTATTCATCCAGTCCGATACTCTGGAGCTGACTTCAGTCCAAAACTCTTGATTGCTTGGGGTAGTATTCGGGGAGAACTGTTTCTCAAAATGTTGAGCAAGAATATTACTTTTATCTATATCAGTGAGAGCGATACAATGGTCATTATAGATTGGCCTATTAACCGTGGGCTTATTCTTTAAGCGTTTAACAAACGACCAGAAAGAGTTACTAAGCTCGTTAAAGCTCTCTATCTTCTCGTCCCAAAGCTCTCTGCGATCTTTATTGATCTGCTTTTTAATTTCTCTACTGAATCTGTTCAAAATCCTCTTACTATTGGGGTCAAAGGTGATGTAGAATCTCTTTCTGAGTGTATTCCTATCTTTGATAAGATTCTTGATATGCCTTGGTAATTTGTCAGTGACCTGATGCCTAGGAATTTTTCTGGTGGCTTTGCTGTAAGCATTTTGGATATCTGCAGTGAGGTGATTGATCGCGAAGTCAATATCATCCGGAGTGCGTAAGCTTTGAGTATCCGTATGACAATCACTAAGAAATTCGTGGAAAAGTTTCCAATTAGTCGTGTTGATAAGGTCCTCAGTAACGTCCTTATTCGTGCCTAGTGTCGCGACGACCGGGCAGTGGTCAGAGTCAAGATCTTGATGAACTTCAAGGTTGAAGGAAAAGGCAGTAGTGGACAAGAAAACATCCAGAATATCGCCTATCCGTCGGTTCTGTGGTAGATAGATGTACTCACTTGGCACGTGTAAATAAACAGGGTGATTTTTGATAAATTCAGACAGCTTTGTGCCGTTTTTATTCGTTCTTCTACAGCACCATTCCTGGCTCTTAGGATTTAAGTCACCCGCTAGAATGATCTGTTTATTTGTATCTAAGATCTTGGCAAGGTAGTTAATATCAAGCATAGTCTGCGGCGAGTTATACATAGCATTAAAGTACACACTTCGGTAGTGAGGAAGGAGGACAGACACAGTGACAAGTTCATACCCATTGTAGCGTTCATCATTAATCATGCAGGACTGTATTGAGCTTCTGACATAAATAGCGACTCCCCCCCTCGGTGACTTAGACGATCGCATCTGTAACATTTAAAATTAGGAATCGTCATCCTTAAACTCGGCGTAGCGAAGGTTTCGGTTATCATAGCCACGTCGATGTCATGATTCGTAAGAAAATCGGTAAGTTCAGGAATCTTGTACTGAATGTTACGAGCATTCCATGTCATAATATTGATAGGGGCTCTAATTGGTCTAAAAATTGTGTCATTATCAGTAGTTGATGAGGACTTCACTTCTTGACTGGTTTGTTTAATTTCCTTGACCTGCTGGGATATCTGAAAACCAGCATTTTTGATAACGGAAACAAGTTCCGCTAAGTCGGTGAAGACCTGTTTGGCTTCACTCAGAATATCAGAATAAAGTCCGGAAGATAATGCCTGGGAATATGATTGATTCTCAATGACTCTATGTGTTAAGTTTGGCTGGCTTTCTTTTGGGAAATTTCTCACATCCCCTGAAACTGGAAGTGTGAGAACCCCCGCAGTTTACACAAAATAAGGGTTTATCATTGTTGTTTCGATCAGGACAGTCTTTACCACATCTGACACATTTGGGGGCATAATTACACCCCGCTTGGGTATGATTGAACCCATGACAACGAAAACATTGTAGGGGTCCTTGTCTGCATAGATATTCCTTGAATTTGATTTTCATATCACATAAGTAGCGTTTGTTGTATATTTCCTTTGACTTGTTACGAATTTGGTATTTAAAAAGCTAATGTTAGTTCAATTACAAATTAAATGGTTTTATTTCTCGCGCAGTGCAGCGCGTGACGAATATTAAAAGAAAGCTAAGCCGGAAAATTGAAAATACAAGAGCGCGTGCATTAAATAAATAAATATCTCTTTTTGATTTCGAGAAAGTACTGGAAAATTCTAGCGCGTGATTTTAAAAGCTTATAAAAGGAGGAAAACATCTCAGTTTGTAGTAGTTGCTTAGTTTTTGTTGTTGCTTAGAAAACTGCTCTTGTTGATTGTAGCGAATTCGCGGATTAGCGTTCTTTAGCTGTTTTGAATTACGTTCTATTGGACATTTGAGTAGTTAAAAGATAACTACTGTGAGATATTGTAATACTGCATGATAATTTGAGAAAATTTAAGCATTTTTGTTGTGATAATAATAAATTTTTGTTCATTTTTCATCGGACTTGTGCATTCATTTCATAACGAACCCGTACGCACGCAACAATTTTTGGTGTCAGAAGTGGGATTTGAATGACAATAACAAGAGCGATGGAAGAGCAATTAAGGCAGTTGATCTCAGCCTTTGCCTCGTTGAAAGAAGATATGAAATCTAATCAGGAAAAGATTGAAGCAGGACAGGAAAAGATTGAAGCAAGACAAGAAGAGATGAAAAGAGAAATTACCTGCATAATAGAAAATAAATTTGAGGTTATGGGAGGCAGAATAGACGCGGTTGAAATTAAAGTTGGACAAATTGAAGAAAAAGTCTTTTCTGTGAAAGAGCAAATAGAAGACAGAGTTTCGGCAGTGGAACAACAAATAGGTTACAGAGTTGATTCTGTCAAAGAAGAAATAGAAGGAAGAGTTAGTTCTGTTCAACAACAAATCGAATCCCAAATTGATGATAGGGTTTCTGCTGCCGTTGCCAAAGAAGTTGACAGCCTAAAGAAGTGCATAGCGATGGCAGGAAGCAATTCTGAAGGTTTTAAATTTCTATCTATGCCTGCTCGCTCCTCTCTGAAGCTATGCACATATGATGGGAAGACATCATGGCAAGTGTATAAAACACAATTTTCTATCGTTTCGGATGCGAATGGATGGGATTCCCAAACTAAGGCCTGCCATCTCGCCGCTTCTCTGAGAGCAGACGCAGCGGATATCCTGCAGACGCTTCCCGAAAACCAAAGACTTGACTTCGAAGCTTTATCCGGCGCATTGGAGCTGCGCTTTGGCGAGAAATGTTTAAAAGACTACAGCAGGCTTCAATTAAAATCCCGTCAACAGAAGCCCACCGATTCACTCCAGGAACTCGCCACGGATGTTGAAAGGCTGTCCCACCTCGCCTTTTCGGAGTGCCCGACAGAAACAAGAGAAATCCTGTCGCTGCAATATTTCATCGACGGCATCCGGGATCCTGAAATACAGAAAGCTCTTCGAATGGCAGGACATAAAAAGCGCTCTGTTGTACGCCATGAAGTTCGAGGCAGCCCAGCAAGCAACTAGTAGAGATCGCTACCCAGTTAGAGCTGTGCGAGTCCATGAGCCAGTGAATCAACTGATGGCTCGTTTAGATGATTTAGCCAGACAAGTCGACGCTTTGATACGGAGTAGGAGCGAGAAGAAAGTGGCTCTAAGGTGTTGGAGATGTGGTAGTGAAGGTCACCTAAGACGGAATTGCAGAACACCCCAGGGTACGGAATATAAAGCAGATGATTTTACCAGACAAGTCAGTGGCTTGAGACGGAACAGAAGTGAAAAGAAACTAATTCTAAAATGCTGGAACTGCGGAGTTGAAGGCCACATACGAAGAAATTGCAGAACATCCCGAGGTACGGAAAATAAGACCATTTCCCAGCAACGACGCAGTAAACAAATTAGTGACCATATCGAGGAACGGAGGTTGTCAGATAATGAAAAACCTTGTTTTAAAGCGCTTAAAATTTATACAGTGAGTGGCAACAGTAACGGAATGTCCATTAATGGGAATATCGATGGAGTTCCTTGCAATATGATCATTGACACAGGAACTAATGTTACCATCATTAGGAAAGATTTAGCTGAACAGTTTAAAGATAAACTTATTTGGACGCCATCCTGTGTTACCCTTCAGACTGCGTCTGGTGATAAGATCGACAAAACTGGGAAGTTAAACGTAAACGTCACGTTTGGAAGTGCCGCCTACCATCACACGGCTTATGTGGCGGATATCACAGATACATGCATACTCGGATTGGACTTTTTAAGGAAACACAATTTTTCCTTAGACTTCAAAAACAACAAACTGCTTTCAGCATCTGGTGACATGACTATACATCCTCAGAAGAGATCCTCACTTGGAAATACCGACGCCTTGTCCGAAAGACCCAGCTCGGGAAGCCGCCGAAATCATGCTAGGGTCGAAAAGAAACGCAAGACTACCAGCTATTCTCCATCTCAGAAGCTCTTCGGTCGAGACCTTCGTCTGCCTTGTGACCGCCTGTTTGGTCGCCCTACGGATGCGCCTTCATCGCCTGAGGAACACATCCAAGATGTCCAGGCCCGGTTTGAGGGGATGCACCGTTCTGCACGAAAGCGAGTCAACTTGGCGACGGAGAAAGTGAAGACCAGATACGACACGCGAGCTACTAGACATAGATCCAACAAAGGAAACAAGGTGTGGTTGTGGAACCCGATTCAACGAAAAGGACTGAGTCCTAAATTACAGTCACCTTCGGATGATCCGTATACAGTGCTGAACAGACTAAATGACGTCCTGGTTCGGATTCGTAAGTCTTCGAACTCGAAACCTAAAGTAGTTCATTACGACAGGTCATTACTATGGCCATAGTACATAATGTAAATAATTGTAAATAGTGTAAGACCATGGTCCTTTTTGTTTTTAAATGTGTATTTGATTTGATTTGTATTTAGTATTTGATTTGCATTTAGTATCTGATTTGTATTTGATAGCATTTGATTTGTTTTATTTATTGCATTTATTGTTCATGTTGTTTATTATTGTAATGTAATACTTATTAATGCATTTACGCCACAGTTGTAAGTTTAGATTCATGTCCAGGGATTGTACTGCCCGGGACGTGCAGTCCTTGGCAAGGGGGCAGTGTTACGAATTTGGTATTTAAAAAGCTAATGTTAGTTCAATTACAAATTAAATGGTTTTATTTCTCCCGCAGTGCAGCGCGTGACGAATATTAAAAGAAAGCTAAGCCGGAAAATTGAAAATACAAGAGCGCGTGCATTAAATAAATAAATATCTCTTTTTGATTTCGAGAAAGTGCTGGAAAATTCTAGCGCGTGATTTTAAAATGTTATAAAAGGAGGAAAACATCTCAGTTTGTAGTAGTTGCTTAGTTTTTGTTGTTGCTTAGAAAACTGCTCTTGTTGATTGTAGCGAATTCGCGGATTAGCGTTCTTTAGCTGTTTTGAATTACGTTCTATTGGACATTTGAGTAGTTAAAAGATAACTACTGTGAGATATTGTAATACTGCATGATAATTTGAGAAAATTTAAGCATTTTTGTTGTGATAATAATAAATTTTTGTTCATTTTTCATCAGACTTGTGCATTCATTTCATAACGAACCCGTACGCACGCAACAGACTTTTCATTTTTAGGAAAGGAAATTAGGAACAATGGGAGTTTAGTGACTTCCCCGTTGCGTCGTCTGGTCATCTGTTTTGGTAATTAAGTTGGTAATTAAGTTGTTCTAAATCAGATTTGATGTCCTCGATCAGGGTTTTGCTAGTGAGTCCCCGTAGGACAACTTTTAAATATCTATCCTCAGGGAGGATATAGGAGTGACGTTCCACTTGTTTTTCCTTTAGAATTCGAACTATGGATCTGTAATCGTCTGGGAATTGAGTCATGACCCTAATACCATCGGATATATTTACTCCATGAAATTTGATTTTATTCTGGTGGAAAATAGTGCTAATTCCTTTCCAACTCAGTTTGTTTTCTTTGAGAGTGATAGGAGGGATCTTTGAATTACTATTGTTTTGTGTCTGTAAATTAGTGTTTGTTTTATTGGAATTTTCATTATCAGATGGATTAGTGTTCATATTTTCATTAATCTGATTTTGTGTATTATCGCTGACTGCTACTGTCATAGCGTGTTCATTAGAAATGGTATCCAGATTTTGTGGCGTATTTTCAGATGATCTACTGAGTTTTATTTTCTTGAGATTTGGTCTTTGTGTGCGTTTGGTGACTGTCTGATCACTTTTGGTTTTTGGTAAGTCATCGTGCGAACTGGTAGGTTGATTAAGTGAAATTTCATGTACATGATTTTCGTGTAATTTGATCGGACTTCTATCTCTGTCACTTTCGATATTTGCATTTTGAATCAAGTTATCAGAAGTTTTATTTTTATCCTGTTGTCTTAACTGAGAGTTAACCGCAACTAGCATATCCATCATACTGAGCAAGAAATTGTGCATTTTACCTTCTGTGTCGGTAAATGTCAAATTTTGTTGTCTGACAATTTCGAGCTCTTTAATTTGTATTCTCACAGCATCCAGAATCGCATCCATTTTTCGCAATCCAGAATCCAGTAAATCCGGCGCCCAAATCAGCAATCCAAATCCCGCGCCCCGGGCCCACTCGAAGGTGCCCCGGCAGACGGATGAGCGGGCGAAAGTCTACTAGGCCCCTGACTCACACCTAACAGCGTGAGCTTAAGGGTAACTAAGCAGACACAACGACCAAAATCCAATAAATTACGCGCACGCAATAATTTAAATTATAATAAGAAAATTAAAATTAATCAAGCTAATTAATTAATTAACAATTAAGTTAAGTTAAATTCTTAACGCAATTAAGCGCTGCAACACGCGGTAGCAAAATGGCGGGGTATCACTCGTACCAGCAATCAAGCGTAATTCGCAAGAAAAAGCGAAAAATAATTTCTAAAATCATAAAATAAATCAAAATAATAAAATAATAAAAGCAACAAGGCTTTCATAGAATATACAAACCGCCGATTAGCATTTAAAAATGCTGATTCAAGAGGATTGAGCATGCATGTGGTCGCACTCTGTACAACACGCTAAATCAGACAGGGCGTACACGCAGAAACAGGATCGGTAGCAGGCACAATCTCGACGACGAACCTACTCCCTTGGCATCCACCCCTCGAATCATGATGAACAAAATTGTCAAGTAGCAGACAATAATTTATACTTTCAAAAATATACCTGCAGTTAAAAAAAATTTCCAACGAGACGATTTTTTTTAAAAATTTTTATGTGTTAATTTGAGCAGTTAATTCAGTTGCCATTTGAATGTTCTTACGTGGTAGTTATCAATCGAGTGTTTTTTTTTTTTTTTTTTCCCTGTGTGCTTTTGCCATTTTTTTCTGCGTATATTTCTTAAGATAACCATTATCTATGGATTTATTTGTGATGCTGAGAGAGGTGAGTAAATGTACACTGCTTAAAAAAAAAAAAAAAAAAAAAAAAAAAGGAGGGACGGTCTATATCTCCCGTTTTACTGGGCCGATTGACAAAATTCAAATTGTGTTTTTCATATCTCGAAAGCGCGACTTAGGATATATATATTAGATTTATATATAAGATTGTTCTAACAGGTATTTTGACTCAAAATCGAAGTTTTTCTGAAATAACATACCAATTTTTTTTCTATAATTCCATTCTACGACTCAAATTGTGCCCAAAATTAATTTTTTAAAAATTTGGTGCGAAATTTACGAAGAAATTCAAGAATTTATCTTAGCGAATTTTTTTCAGTTTGCGCCTAAAAGAATTCACCTTGGAAAACTTCTTAATATATGATATATTTTTCTTTCCTTTCCATTGTGCAGGACGAAAAAAATGTCACCCCGTTCGTACTTTCAAATAATATTAAAGTGCCTAAACCACATTTGATGTTATTATTGCTTTTAACAAATATGCCAAATTTCAAAACGCGTCAGTATATAAATTCACGTATACCTTCTGAAATTTTGAATAAACAACCGTAATTTCTTGCAGGTGCGCTTAGAAATACATCTACTTTAAGATTATAGTAATAATTTTATAGATTATAATTCAAAATTTTTTCGAAAATTTTATAAAAATTATTTTTAAATACAAATTTTAAAAATAAATAATAAAAAATGAACGAATTTTATTTGGAATGAACCTAAATTTCAAAATGTGAAAGGAAAAATCAATAAGTTTAATAAAAAAGATATGAATAAATATATACTGTTACGGATTTGGTATTTAAATAGCTAATGTTAGTAGACTTATAAATTAAATTATTTTATTCCCCGTGTAGTGCAGCGAGTGACGAATATTAAAAGGAAAGCTAAGCCGGAAAATTAAAAATACAAGATCACGTGCATTTAACATTTAATAAATAAATAAATATCTCTTTTTGATTTCGAGAAATTGCTAGAAAATTCTCGCGCATTTAAAAAGCTTATATGAGCGGCATGAAAACCTCTCAATTTGTAGTTGTTGATTTTAGTTAGTTTGTTGTTGTTTTAAGAGTTTGCTTAGAAAATTGCTCTTGTTGACTTTAGCCAATTCTCGGATTAGCTTTCTTTAGCTGTTTTGAATTAAGTTCTCTTGAACGTTTGAGTAATTAGAAGATAACTACTGTGATATATTGTGATACTGCGCGATTATTTGAGGACATTTAAGTTTATTTTGTTGTGATATAAATAATAAATTTTCTTCATTTTTCATCAGACTTGTGTATTCATTTTGTAACGAATCCGTACGTACGCAACAATTTTTGGTGTCAGAAGTGGATTTTTTTGAATGCCAATTACAAGAGCGATGGAAGACCAATTCAGGCAATTGATGACTGCATTTGCTGTTTTCTAAGAAAAGATGGAAGGGGCCGTTAACTCCGTTAAAGAGGATATGAAATTGGGCCAAGCATCTGTTAAAGCAGAGATGAAATAAACCAAGAATCCGTTAAAGACGAGATGAAATTGGGCCAAGAAACCGTTAAAGAAAGATGGAAGTTGTTCTGGAATTTTTTAAACAGAGATGAAAGCTGTTAAAAAGGAAATGAAAATAGTTCAAGAGGAAATAAAAAAAAAGATGACTTGCATTGTATAATAGAAAACAAATTTGAAGCTTTGGTAGGCAGAATTGACACTGTTGAAAGTAAATTTGGACAAATAGAAGAAAGAGTTTCTTCGGTAAAAGAACAAGTAGAAGAAAGAGTATCTGTTGTGGAACAACGAATCGAAGGAAGGGTTTTTGCCGTCCAACACCAAACTGAACAACAAATTAATGACAAGGTTTCAGCAGTTGTGAAAGAAGTCGATAATTTAAAGAAGTTCGTAGTGACGGCAGGGAGAAATTCTGATAGTTTCAAATTTTTACCTATGCCTGCTCGTCCCTCTCTGAAGCTATCGATATATGATGGGAAGACCTCTTGGCAAGTATATAAGACACAGTTTTCTATAGTGGCCGAAGCAAATAGATGAGATCCCCAGGCTAAGGCCTATCATCTCGCCGCTTTTCTGAGAGCAGACGCAGCGGATATCCTGCAGACGCTTCCCGAAAACCAGAGACTAGACTTTGAAACTCTATTCGGCGCTTTGGGGAAAAGTATCTGAAAGACTACAGCAGACTTCAACTAAAATGCCGTCAACAGAAGCCCACCAAAACACTTCAGGAGCTCGCCACGGATGTTAAAAGGCTGTCACATCACGCCTTTTCGGAGTGCCCGACAGAAACAATGGAAATCCTGTCCCTTCAATACTTCATCGATGGCATTCGGGATCCTGAAATACATAAAGCTATGTCGGATGTTAAAGATTTGAAAAGCGCTCTAGTGCACGCCATGAATTTCGAAGCAGCCCAGCAAGCCACTCGTAGAAACCGCCACCCAATCAAAACTGGTCAAGTCTAGGAGCCAGGGGATTAAGTCACTGCTCGTTTAGACGATTTAACTAGACAACTGAACGCCTTGAGACGGAATATTGGTGACAAGAAACCGACCGTAAAGTGCTGGAACTGCGGTGCTGAAGGACACGTATGACGAAAGTGCAGAACACCCCAGGGCACGGATGTTAAGACCGTTCCTAGCAAGCACCAGGGAAACTAATTATTGGCCATCTCGCGGGGCAAAGGCTGCCAGATAATGAAAAACCTTAGTTTAAAGTGCTTCAGATTTCTGCTATGAGAAGCGGCAGTAATGAACTTTTCATAATAGGACATATTAATGGAGTTCCCTGTAATATGACGATAGATACGGGAGCCGACATTACCATCATCCGAAAAGATTTGGCTCAACAACTGAGAAGCAAACTTATCTAACTTATCTGGACGCCGCCCTGCGTTACCCTCGAGACTGTGTCCGGAGAGAAGATCGATCGACATCGACGAAAAAGTAAACGTTAACATCTCGTCTGGAAGTGCCGCTTACCATCACATGGCGTACGTAGCAGAGATAACTGATTCTTGCATACAATTTTTCCTTAGACTTAAAAAATAACGACTTGCATTCTACATCTGAGGACATAGCCCTATTCGGAATTAATGATGAAGGAATGAAATATATCCATAAAATTATAGCTCAAGACGATATCACAACACCTGCAAGAACCGAGTTTTTATTTCCTGGATCCATAGCCGAAAATAGAAATTTCCGCTACGGCATCATACAATATCCCAATAACTGTAATAGCCCAAAAAGAGTACTAGTAGCCTCAACACTCGTCGACCTATCGAGAGCGGTTATCCCGGTGAGAGTTGTCAATGTAAATGAGAAGGCGAGAGTTATTAAGAAAGGTGAAGTGGACAAAAGCATTAGTTAAAATAAATTACAAAGTTTGACAGTTGATTATTCGCAAACTATTGAAATTTAAACCAAATTTGTGGAAATTGGAAAATGATAGAAAAATTTATGGAAAACTTTATATATATTTTTTAATATCGCGTATACTCACCTCGGTCACATATACATACCTCATACCTTGATTTCATAGACTTTGATAAGACTAAGTGTTGATCAAGTCTTCTGGAGTTGCACGCAAATCTTCTAAACGTGCACTTTTCAGCTCCTGGAGGGTCTGGAGAGGAATTTGGTGTGCTGAAATTCAGCGCCCTAAGGCATTCTACACATGCTCAACTGGGTTCAAGTCAGGTGACTAAGGCGGCCAATCCATTTGAGTGAATCCATTTGACATGTTGTGTTTGCACGTATACTGACACCACATATGCTCGATGAGGCTGAACATTTTCACTTATTAGCAAAAATTTTGAGCTAACAGCACCCCTAAACTTGGGGTTCCAGTATCTTGCCCACATATCTCCAAGCAGTTACAGTATATCATTGAAAGATATGCAGCTCGGTGCAGCCACTTGTCATAATTCCTCCCAAACCATTAAACCATAGTTGTGGGATATTTCACGGACATTGGGATATTTCACGGACAAGGGAAGCAAGTTGCATGTTAATTCCTCTCTCCAGATCAAAAAAGTCTGGAATCACTGTTCAGACTATATCTGGATTCGTCAGTAAACAATACTCTGGCCCAGTCGTCTTGGATTTAATGAATATGAAGACAGCACCAGTTTAAATAGGTCCTCTGGAAGCTGGAGTGTGTGAAATACAAACCATTGGTTTTTCTTGCATACAGTTTAGCTTTGTAAAGCCTTCGTGCAGCTGTAGAATGGCTAATTCGAGTTTCTAATCTGCAAGAGATTTGGTTTTAGACCAAATCTCTTGCAGTAGCTTCGTGGTTTCTTCGAGCCGATAACAGAAAACAGTCTTGTGATGCCGTTGTCGCTTTTGGCCACCCTTGACTAGGCTATCTGTCAGCTGATCCAGTGCTTAAAAATTAGCTCCAAACTCTTGATATGGCACTTTGAAGGATATTTAAATCTTGGGTACCTTAATTTGTATTTGACCACCATTGATTATAAAAATTCAACTTTCACTTAAAAGATGCCTTTGAACCATAACTACTGAATAGTCTCAGAAACCACATTCACTTTAAACAACACCACTTTCATCTGTTGGAATTGCTCTCGTAGCTTTTCTTGGCCGGCTTTTATTTCTCTCACTAACTTATTTTGTCCAACAGTCATTTCTTAATATCCGGCTTTCATGTCTTCTCATACGGCTTTCATCTCCTCCAGCTCGGCTTTCACCTCAGCCTTCATCTCTTCTTATCCGGCTTTCAACTCTTTTTGTCCGGCCTTCATCTCTTCCAGTCCGGCTTTTACAGTTGCTAAGATGTCCGTCAATTTCATTTCCTACACCATGGCTTTTTCCTTTCCGGATCAGTGGCATTCACTCGCAAACCCTACTCCTGACACCAGTTGATGCATTCTGCGGATTATGGATTTGGAATGATTGGCGACATTACTTGAAAAAGGATCAAAACACAATTTGTAACCCAGTATTTCACAGGAGAGTTCCAAAGATACGCTTACAATCGTCGGAAAACTACGATAAACCCGCTGAAAAAATCAGCAACACAGCCTTCTGGCTATCAGGCTATAACGGTGAAGACAGCTTCACGGCAAAATATTAAATACATTAAATACAGCTCTTGACTTGGTGGATCGCTCTCAGAGCTGAACACTTTCAAGGCACTCTTTACGATAAAGCAGGGCTTATGTAGCTTTTTGTCCTGCCTTCGAGAACATTCTGGGGCAAACCGGTAAGAATTTGTTGCAGAATGTTCTCGGTCCGTCTATGGCATATCGCTAATTTTGTCGCCAAATGGGCGATTTCGTTCAAATATGGCAACTTTGCCTCTCCTTGTCATTTTCTTCCAACCTTAAACCTGCTTTTCGGAGAAGCTATCTTACAGCGGCTGGACATTTCGCAACAATATCAAATTAGCACGAACGGGATTCTAACTGATTCATTAACTGCACATAAGGGGTTCTAACTTCATCAGTCTAATCTCTACTTAAAATAATCTCAGAAAATTAAAACAATCAGTATCTTTATCAATTTAGCCCCTTGGAAGTCTTTTGATAAAGATACTGATTACTTTAATTAATTTTTTCAGTTTATTTTAAGTGTTAAACTTTGTGTCTTTGTTCATTCAGAAACAGGGACACAAAGTTACTTCTTTCATTACGCCAACCCGTTGATTGATGATAGAGCGAAAGATGTAATTTTTTTTTTCCTTTTCATTTCTGGTTTTGGCCTTTTTTTCATTTATCATGCACTTTCCTATTTGCCTCAATGTTAAATGGACCTGCCTCTGTAATCTTAATTTCCTGGTGGAGCTTCATGACCGCACTGTTGCTTCTTGAGGCATTTCATGTTACATTATACAAGAGGTACTGCGATTTACATACAATGTCACTAAAATTATTTACTTATGTGCAAAATTCCTAACAATATTTTTCCAGCAACACTACTTTTTCATTTAAATTTGAACTTCTAATAATTTGTTGACCTATGTCAAAAACCATGATTTGTTATTTTATTCGTCATTACGAAAATAACTAATTCACTTTTTGCTTTTAACATTTTAAAAGTAACAATGATGATCTGGTCGCTTTTAATGCAGGTATTATAAAATGACATTTTTAACACTGAAAACAATCACAATGAATATTATTATTAGATATCTAATTTATATTGGTTTAGTATCTAAGCAAATAGTACGCTTAAAAAATGTAGATAATCAAATAATGTTTACAAAGGAATGTTTAATTTCAGCCCAAGAAATTGCAGAAAATATAATCCTCAGAGTTGTACACAGTGCGCAAGGCAATACAAGTAGAGCATCAACGCGTTTGCGCAATATCACTAATATGCACGCATGCGTAATAAAGAGTTTTAAAATTCAAATGTACATAAGAACATAATTTTAACTTAATATATATGTTACTGATTCATTCAAAGTGTTCTGTAATAATTAAGGAACATAATAATATACATATTTGAATATTAAAGCATTCTAAAATCCATAATTTTTAAATTCATATTTATACTGGGTGTCACCCGCTGAGTACCGCTCTGTTGCACCCCCTGGTGACGCCACTGGCAACAGCTTCAGTGGATAACATATCCGATTGTCGCAAATAAAACTTGTTTCGAAGTTAACAAGCTAAAATAAAAGTAAAATTAAAAATGATTCATAAGAAATTTACTTTTTTTTTTAAATTAAAAATGATTCATAAGTAATTTACTTTTTTTCATAAGTAATTTACTTTTTTTTTAAAAATCATTAAAAATACTGATTGTAAATTTTAATAAAAATTTCTGATCACAATATGAGTGGAGAAAAATATTTTCTTTTAGCAAACTTCAGGAAAAAAATACATTTAAATAAAACACATTTCAAAAAAGCTATTCTATATATTTTTTCTAAAAGGATTCGGAAAATAAATACTTCCGATTACTTTATTCCATCTAAAGTAGAATCCCTTTTTCAATAATAGATGGCAGCACTAGAGATCCTTGGATCGTTAAAAATTGGGGTCGTGTTTAAGAGCAATCATCCAACTCATCGTGTCTTCAAAGCTTTTCTCACCAGCTCGGCAGTTTTACTTTAAAAGCTTGACTTCCAACTAATTTAATATGTAATTTTTTGGGGGCTTATGCCCGCTTATTTGATTAACTTGAATTTTCTCCGAGTTGCGCATTAGTTTAGTGCTTATTTTCAAAATACCGCAAATGGCCACAGAGCGACATGCCATAGTACAAGTAAAAACTCAAATAGTTGACGCCTGAGTACCCACCATGGAGATTACGATGATAACGTTTTGCAGATTGTCAGGACTGTCACCTTCCCCCACGGCACTATTTTAGTAAGCTTCATCATAGACACGACAATAGCAACAACTAGGGATTTGAAAAGAAAATTTAACGTGCGCCTGAAATTGATTCCGCGTCTCCGTAAGGGATGATGGTGCATGCAACGAAAAATACAAAGTTATTAAACTCAACATTTCGGTTTTGGGCATCGTTTGAGCTTTTTCGGATTTCTTGCTTCTTTTTCGAGCGGGAATGGCTGGATAAAGGAAGTTTTCGCCCAATTCCAAGCAACACCTCACGCAGCAATGGCAACATATTTTTATGAAACTACCTTGGAGAGTTATAACATATGTGTGAACAAAGTGAAATCTTTAAAATCTTTCACCCTAGAATATTTATTACTAGACAGCTGTCTATGGAACTTATCATACTTCGTTAGAAATATCCGAATTTTATTTCTATTATGGAAAACCGGGCACATAAAGAAGATTGTTTCGCGCTGACATCTGGTGGCAGAATAGAACACTAAATGAAAGAAGCGGATTCATCGTAAGAAGATGGAAGTTATCTAAACCTCTCAGGATCGTATTAGAGGGCGTTACTGTAATAAGATAAAAAAATATAAATTTTAAATGTGTCTTACATTTCGCCCAAAGGGATTTTTTTTAGCCTTCTCTGTTTTACCTTTGTTTATTAAATGTTCTTTGCACTTAAACCATAAAATTCATTTCAACAGTAATATTGCAAAATAATTTTAAAATGAGCATATCTTTAGAATTTCTGATACACGGTCTCGTGCGCTGGAGATTATTATTTATTTTCCGTGCAGTTTTGCCATTTCGGCTTTGAAATCGTTGAATATTTTAATCAAAAATTCGTTGAAGTGTTACAAAATATGAAATCGGTAATAAAACAAATTTCAAATTCAAATTAGGGCTTCCATATGCCCATATTCTATGGAAGATTACGTTATTCAAAACTTGATGTCTCTAGGTACCGTTGTTTTATCACAATGAGAGAAACGTATATACATTTATGCAGGTTCTTCATTATTTAATTTCTTTAAATATAATACAGGGCGATAATATTTGGTTGCAACAATTCGGAAAGTGAACCGACATTTAAAGTTTTCAACGCAAAATTACAAAACGAAATTAATAGCCCTTCTAGGCTAACGCCCTTTGGACTGAAAAAAAGGGTGTATAATGTTTCCCGCTTAAGACGCAAAACACGTATCAAAATTAGAAATGATTTTAATTTCACAATTAATTTTGACAGATATTAATTTTAGAATTTTGAAAGTAATTTGAAATTTATTGTTTTTATCTAAAATTTAAAAAATATAGAACATCTAAACAATGATAATATTCCTCCTTTATTGAAAGCATTGTTCTTTCATGCCATTTATAAGACAGTTTTATTCATTCATAATGATTCTCTAATAAAGTTATTCTAAAGAAGAAGAAAAAATAATAAAATGAATTTAATGAATCTTGATTGCAATTAATAAAAATACACGTGAAGAAATGCATTTATTGCTTTTAAGTCGCATACTTTGTTATTCGATAACGTATACTATATTCAATTTGAAAGAAAAATTAAATATTTGAAGCTTTTTCGAATGGCAACGCACTAGTGCATGGAAGATTAAATATATTACTTAGGACAATGAATACAAAAATCGCCGAGTTTGTTGATTGAATTCGAAAGATATATTTCATTTTTCAGAGCGGCAAAGCATTCCTTTTTTATATCGTTGAATTTTGTGATTAAATTAGAAACATTGTATTAGAGGACGTTTCTGTATTAAGATAGAAAAATATAAGTTATAAATGTGTCTCTTCTAAGGTCAATTAATTGCTAGGTCAAAATACTTTTCGTTGAAAAAAAAAAAAAAAAAAAAAAAAAAAAAACAGAGCAGTATAATGTTTTTCGCTGTGTAAGACACAAAACACATAGCAAAATTCTAAAAAATTTTAATTCAGCACTTAATTTTGACCTTACGCTTCGTTGAGTGGCAACACTGAGCTTTTACATTGGTTAGTTTATAAGGTATTTCTCCCACCTTCTTGGCGAGCCTTCGTGGTGCGGTGGTCTGCATAGTGGGCCGTTATTCCAGAGGTTCGTGGTTCGATTCCCGGCGAAGGCAATTGCTTATTTTTCATCTTGCCTGCTTTCCCCCCCAAATAAAAACTAATGTCTCTACAGGTTTATTAGTCGGAAGTTCATAAAATTGCCCAAAATACGAAATAAATAAAAAGAAAATTCAAAATTAGGTGTTCTAGGCGCTCTTTCTCATGCGAAGTACTATCTGCTCAAAACTGGGTGTTGCCGCTGTGCCGAAAACATATATAAATATGCACATTCTTTGTTACGATTACACTAGCTGGACTCATTAAAATAATTATATTACATTTTTAATAACTAATTTAGACAGTTGGGCGCGCAAGTAACTAATCTCATTAATGCTCACAGGTATTGTACATTTTATTAGATATCAAAATGTAATGAAGTTTCAATGAACATCCGTGAAATGATAAACAAATTTGCTCTGAAAATGAAAGTTATTTTGAAAAATGAAATGAAACTTGTACTTGAGTTTGAATCTGAAAATTTTGTTTAATTATGCGGAAATAATATAGATGCACTATTATTTTTTTTTATCAAAGCTAGTTATTTACAATATAATAACCATTAATATCTAGACACTTCTTCTTAGCTAAGTAAAGCATGTATAAATATTTTTGTGTGAATGTCACTTTCCTATAAGTTTAACCCCCCCTCCAAAGACAGGCTTTAGCAATTAATAGACATTGGCCACTACTAAGGGGAGAAAACGGTGGTCTCTTTATTATGGATGCATTTGATAGGTTGACCACTTTTGGCTTCTATGAAGGGGACGGACAAATTACATCCATGTTTTCTTCGGGATTCGGACCCGGGCCCTTCGTTACGGCAGTCAGAGTCAATCACAAACCACTTTCCAGTCTTAGCGACAGCTTACTTTTAAGTTAAACAGATTAAAATAATTTACTTCCCATTTAAAGAAATTCGGAATATCTTTAAGGATGCATTTTTGTTTCGACAATACTCATGACGAAAATATTCTTATCCAATAACTGCTTATTCTAAAGTTAAAATTTAGAACGTGTTTTCATTTACACAGACACTAAAAGCATACACTTTGATAGCTATTAATAACTTCTTTATTAGGCACAGTTATTGAAAACTTGTTTCATTTCTAATATCGCAAAAGAAGCAATACAGTTGTACCGCTGTAAACATCCTTTCTGAAAAGCGTCAAATTTGGTATACCTCATAAGGTATTTATTTCTCCCGCCTTCTAGGCACGCCTTCGTGGCGTAGTGGTCAGCACGCTCGACGCGTATTCGAGAGGTCCGTTTATTTTTCACGTCTTCTACTTCCAAAATAATCTTTCACTACCAGGATTTGGCGATCGGGTCCCCTAAAATCCAAGTCGCCCTTTAAAAGGAGGAGTACATAAAGTATGTCTCCCGCTTTCTTAGCATGCTTTTGTGGTGTAATGGTAGCATATTCGACGCGTATTCGGGAGGCCCGTGGTTCGAGTCCCGGCGAAGGCTTGCTCATTTTTCATGTCTTCCAGCATAAAAAAATCCTAATGTCTCTGCAATTATCTCTCGAGACAAGTTGAAAATGACATAAAAAGCTGCAAATTTTGAAATTAGATACCCTAAATAATAATAAATAATTTGAAATTCACTTTTATCGTACAAGAATCAAATTTTTATAATTTTATTTTCTCATAATGAGTATGAAATTTCTTTAAATATTAGCAGAGGAAACGGGAGACCTCACTGAAAGTTAAATTTCGCTATTTGTCGAAAGTTACTTTTTTTTTTTTTAAAATTTGAAACTGTCAAAACATGAATATTTTCATCATTTAAAGCACTTCTGCGATTGGAAGTATGTCTACGACCGACGATAGAGAAATTATAGGCTGGCTGAGGGGTGGGTGGATATATATATATATAAATATACTTTTGACTGCAATAACAAAGGGAAGTTCACAACTAGATGTTATAACAGCTTCATATACAAAATTTCAATTTTCTACGGCTAATCGTCTTCGAGTTATGCGAGATATAGATGTACTTACAGGTCACGAAAAAGTCCCCTTTGAATCCACTTAAAATCCGTTTTACGACTTTTGTAAAACAGGAGTCCTTTATTCTAATACGTACGTACAGATACCATGAACCCCCCAAAAATAAATAAAAATAAAATAAAATAAAAAATAAAAGGTCCAAAAATGGATCCGGGGACGGTCTAAATGGGCATTTCCGTTGAAATATGATACCTGAAATTTTTCGCGATTACAATACTTCTTTTACTTCGTTTAAGGAAAAAAAAAAAAAAAAAAAAAAAAAAACAAAAAACAAAAAAAAAACAAAAAACAAAAAACGTCCAAAGGGGCGTTTTTTAACATTTTGTGTGTTACCTTTCTTTATTAAATATCATGTTCCTCGCACTTAAACCATAAGATCCAGTGCAACAGCAATATCGCAAAATAGTTTTAAAACGAACATATCTTTAGAATTTCCGATACAGAGACTCACGCGCTGGAGATAAAAATGTTTTTTCTGCACAACGTTGCCATTGCTCGCTTTGAAATCCTTGAGTTTGTTAATCAAAAATTCGTCAAAGTTTTAAAAAATAGGAAATCGATCATAAAACAAATTTCAAATTTCAAATTTGGTCTTCCACATGCTCATATTCGTTGGAGGATTACGTTATTCAAAATTCGATGACTCTATGTACCGTTGTTCTATCACAATACGAGAAATATACATACATTTATGAAGATTTTTCATTATTAGTCCAAAGGGATTTGAATCCCGAAGGACTATTAGTTTCGTTTTGGCATTTTGCGTCGGACTCATAAATGTCGGTTCACTTTTCAAACTGTTGCCACAAAATGTTAGAGTCCTGCATTATATTTGAAGAAATTAAATAATGAAAAATCTGCATAAATGTATGTATATTTCTCGTATTGTGATAAAACAACGGTACATAGAGTCATCGAATCTTGAATAACGTAATCCTCCAACGAATATGAGCATGTGGAAGACCAAATTTGAAATTTGAAATTTGTTTTATGATCGATTTCCTATTTTTTAAAACTTTGACGAATTTTTGATTAACAAACTCAAGGATTTCAAAGCGAGCAATGGCAACGTTGTGCAGAAAAAACATTTTTATCTCCAGCGCGTGAGTCTCTGTATCGGAAATTCTAAAGATATTCTCGTTTTAAAACTATTTTGCGATATTGCTGTTGCACTGGATCTTATGGTTTAAGTGCGAGGAACATGATATTTAATAAAGAAAGGTAACACACAAAATGTTAAAAAACGCCCCTTTGGACGTAATTTAAAATCTGAAACATTTCAGATTTTTTTTTTTTTTTTTTTAATTTCTTCAAATATAATGCAGGACTCTAACATTTTGTGGCAACAGTTTGAAAAGTGAACCGACATTTATGAGTCCGACGCAAAATGCCAAAACGAAACTAATAGTCCTTCGGGATTCAAATCCCTTTGGACTAATAAAAAACTGTACTGAAATATTTTCTCCGGCTTTTATATGCTTTTTAATCGTGCCCGAGAACATTCTGGTATTTTCTCGAGTTTTCTGGAAAGCAAAAGACTATAGTTACGAGATATCTATTTATTAAATTTTAAATGAGCGTGCTCTTGTATTTTTACTTTTTCGGCGTAGCTTTCTCTTAAAACTCGTCACGCGCTGCATTGCACGGGGAAATAAAACAATTTTAATTATAATTCTACGAAAAACAGTAAATTAAATACAAAATCGGTAGCAATACTACAGTGGAGAAACAATACTCTCTAAATCAAAAGCCTTAGCAACAGATGCTGTTAAGTTCTTTCCCGTTAAAGCGGCAATTCGAATAGAAATGGTCAATAACACATGTAATCGAAACATCTACGAATAAATATTCCTTTCCTACGGATTCATTTCGCTTTTTCCAGAAATACGATTGGCATATAAAGAATTTCATTTCTGGAAACTCTCCAGTGAAACATTTGGAAACGGAAAGAAGAATGCATACATCCGCGTATTTACCGTCCTTTGATCTGGTTTCGGAATTCAGAATTTCCCCTTATATTAATGTGTCTATAGAGAAACGGACGAAAAAGGAAATTCTCGGAGTCTACGGATTCCATATGCTGTTAAGTCACTTTTGTTCCGAAAGTAACTTGATAGCTATGTTTATTTAATACAAAGGGCGAAGCAGGTATCTGCCTGAAAGAAAGAATACGTTCGGGGAGGACTTTTCAAGATAACTTGATTCGCATTCATGTCATACATGGTTATGAAAACCCATGCTCTTCTTGGCGGTTAACCAATTAGCCACTCGTGGGTATCTAAATTGATAGACGGAGTTTTATAAATTTAAAATTGATCAGTTATCAAGATCATGGGGATTACGAATCATCGTCCACGAGAATGAAAATTAAGCTATTTTAATATTTTTAACAAGGATTTTTATCATTGTATTGCCTAAGTTTCCTTTATTTCAAGAAAACTTCATCCACTAAATCTTTTTGAAAAGCTAAGAACGGAGTTCAAGTAAAATTTTGTCTGTTTTATGATGAACTATGGAAGAAAACAATGATTCTGTTAAAGAATTTTCTGCTTCTTTTTACACAAACCTTCAGCTCAGTATAGCAGTCAGGTTCACTTCACACGAAATGGCTTTGAAAATGTGGGCTACATTACGTTATTTCAGGCAAAAAGAACATTCGATTTAGTTTGTTTACTAAAAGAGGCCTGGTTTCTCGGTAGGTACCCAAACCCCATTAAGTTATCAGCTGTTGTTATCGGTCTACATCATCAACTTATCTTTACTTCTGAATGAGTTGGGATTTCTTTCTCTTGATCTTTTTATTTCCCGCTATTTGGATTCTTTAGGTAGAATAAATCCCTGGACCATTACATCATGTCCCATTTGGCGTCGGCTAAATAGTCGACGGATACTAATGCACTTCGATTAGAGAAACGAAGTAATGAATTGAATAATAAATCTTTTCATGTATTATTTAAAAGCAAAAAGTAGTGATATTTGGATTAAAATGTGTAGTACAAATTGAAAGATTTTAAATTTGGATCTCTTGTTATACTAGACGCATGAGCAGCCGGCCTGCTAAAATACTTCTAAAAACGAAAAAAAAAAAAAAAAAAAAAAAAAAAAAAAAAAAAAATTGTAACGATTTTAAGGGGTCCAACAAATGCAGTGTAGTGAATTTAGTAGTGAATGTAGTGAAATTTCATAAAAATATTTAATATGGCTACTTAGACGTCTTATGATTTAAATGCATTTTTATTGAATCACACATATTAAAACAATAAGATAATTATTCTTAAGAGCTGTGTTTACTGCTTTTCAATTGCTTAATTTGTTAACCTTTAAGAGAAAGACTGAATTTGAAAGTTAAGTAACGGAATGGCAACATGTTTGCGCGTGGAAAATAAAACTATTTTATTTCAGACAATAGCAACACACTGTACTTAAATAACCGAATTTGTTGATTAAAACTGAAAGATAAATTGCATTTTGTTCAATGGAACAGTCCGGCGCGCTGATGAAAAGGGTTTCAAAATGTTGTTTTGTCTCGAAATATATCTTCTCAGAATATGACAAAGAAACAACACAAGTAAAACTTAACTTGAAATAAACGTTTTTCTATCTAGTTTATATAAAGTCCCCCCCCCCCCAAAAATGACCATTACTTTCGATTTCCAATAGACTATTCTATATCCAAATTTTCAGCAGGTAAAATATTGCAGACGACTTAATGTATTATATTATGGCATACTAGTGTTTGTAGAAGTTGTTACACACACATAATAAAAAAGAAGTTTAAATATTTTCAAAGAATGTGTCGTTTTTGCAAAAAATAAATGTTGAATTAAAAATAATAAATAAATAGACATTTTAGGTAATACGTAATTAATGAAATATAATTCATGAACCCAGTACTGAGTATTTATAAAAAGAAGTTGTACGGTAGGCATGTTCCGCTGCTCGCTGTTTCCCTCTAGAGAAATTTAAAAAAAGGATTCTAAGACAGAGATTCCCAGCATTTTTTTCACCTCTTTCATCACTTTTAGATGATCTAAAGTTTTGGAATGGGGCGGGGGGGGGATCTATATACATTTATTTAAATTTAGTTTATTTTTTAGTGTGTTTATAAATTAAGCAAGAAAAAGTATAGGAAATGTTTATAAATACCGAAACTTGAATAAAAGTAGTTTTTTATATTCATAAAATAAAACTAAATACTTAACATGTAAATAAAAGGGTAGCCGCATTCTGAAATTCTCTCCTGGGAAGGGGGGGGAGAATTCTTTCCTGATTGAGAACAACTTTCCTAAGGTTATATAAAAATTACAACATTTAAATTTTGAAGACTCCGATTAAGTTTCGGAAGATTTATGGAATTTCGATTAACGGTACAGATTTCTGGGAAATGTTTGGTGATAGTTTTCCAGTGAATATTTTAGTAATACGTATTTTTAAGAATATGTAGTTAGAATTTTCTTTTAGTTCTACACTAGTTATCATAAATTAAGAAAAACCACAAAAATCACGATTACTGAAAATGTTACATGTAGAATTTTATGAAACTTACCCACAATATACAACATATAGTAAGGTATTAAATAACATAAAAATAAATTACCAGATAATTATGGTAGTATAGAAATTAGCACATGTATAAAATGAACAAATCGAAGGTGTCAGTTTGCTATAGGAAAAGTACCTTCAATATGGAATATGGTCACCTCTAGAAGCAATAGAGCACATACAGCGATGCGTGATGCTTTCAATTATGCGGTCTATCAGTTCCAAAAGAAGCGAGAGCCATTGCTCCTGCAAAGCAGTTGCAAGCGCGGCAAGGATCTGAGCGGGCGGATTGAGAGCAGCTAGACGTCTCTCTAAAGCATCCCAAACGTGCTTGATAGCATTCAAGCTTGATAGCATTCGAGCTGGCCACTCCACGCGCATAATTGTTTCTTGTTGAAGATAATCATCTACCATGCGAGCCCTGTGTGGTCTTGCGTTATCGTCCTGTAACAGGAAAGCATCACTTATTGCCCCGGCACATGGGCGCACATAAGCATCAAGGATATCATCTCTATAAATGGGAGCATTCACTGTTTCCGTTGGAAAGACATGGAGGGCTGTGCCTCCACCCAAAGAGATGCCACCCCAAACGCAGACACTGTCTCTTCCGTATGCATTTCTTTAACGGATGTTTGACGGATGATAACGGGTTCCAGGTTCTCTCCATATCAAATAACGCCTACTATCGCTTTTTAGACTAAACCTGGACTCATCCGTAAAGAGAACAGCCCTCCACTGATCAGGCGTCCAGTAGACATGCTGTTGTGCCTACTGCAAACGGTCCCTCCTATGGCGTAACTTGAACGGCACGCAAATGGCTGGTCGCCTCGCCATACAGACCACCTTCGTGAAGCCTCCTACGCACAGTTGACGTTGACACCAACCTTTCGGTGGCTGCAGCAAGGGTGGATCTAAGAAGAGTCAGAGTTGTGGTTCTATTCCTGTATGCACATAATGTCAAATATCGGTCATCGGCGCTTGTCATAGCAGTTAGCCGTCCTTGGCTGAACCTCCTAGATGCCGAATCTGTGGTTTGAAATCGCCTTCAAAGTCTATGAACCACAGAAGGACTCACACTTAGCCATTTGACCACTTCTGTTTGACTTTATCCTGCCTCTAGTCTCCCAATGGTTCTCCATCGCAGTTCTGCAGGCAAATAATGCCTGGAGGTCATTGTTACGAATTGGCTATCTCAGATTTCTGAAGTCACTGTCACAGCGAAATATGTGGGCTTGCTCTCAAACATGGACTTTTATGCTCCTCGCAGGTGACGTATTCCGAGTGCAGCGCCACTAATTTGCACATTGCAGTTTTACTCAGCTACTCTTACTTGGCAACATATTAAAATTTTACACAGTTGGCTTATTTTTGTGGGAGTTATCGATATTCTTGTGATTTTTCCTTACTTTATGATAACCAGTGTTGTTAACACGAGAGTTTACCCGCTTTTAAATGTCCCCGTATTATATGCGCTCTGATTGGATGCTTAGAAATGGATAATTTAAGTATATAATATCTTTCGCTATTTTGAAAGAGTTAAAATACATATAAAAGATTAAACGTTGCAAACGATTTAAAATTGTTTGTATAAATAGTTAATGAATGCATACATCTTACAGCACATATTTTTTTAAATACGAATTTACTATCTTTTTTGCTTTTTCTGTTGGGAGATCTTTCATATAAGTATTCTATAATATTTAAAATTCCTAGCTTAAATATAAGTTTTATGAAGCCAGTTTTCCTCTAATAAGCCAGTTTTCCTCTAATAAGAATAATTTCGCAATTCATTTATCTCCTTTTATTGATTTAATCATCCCATACGTATCAGCTAAAGAACGTCTCGATTATTGATTTATTTAGAGTTATAACAGTGAGAGTTTAACTTCTTTTATAAGGTATTTCTCCCGCTTCCTTAGCGTGCTTCGTAGTGTAACGGTAGCACGCTTAGCCGGTACTCCGGAGGTCCGTGGTTCGATTCCCGGCGAAGGCGGTTGCGTATTTTTCATCTTTTCTGCTTCCAGTTAACCTAATGACTCTACACTTTATTTATTTTTTGTAATTACACGATGAAAACTTCGGTTTTTTACATTTGAATGAAGCAGAGTTGATGTGTAGTTGAGATTGTACACAAATTAACTAAACTGCATTTAATGGGAAAAAACTAAGACTGACGACAATTCACATTAAAAATACTTTTTTCTACGGTTTACTTTTCAAGCCGCCCATACTGCCATATCGAGAGCGTGGGTTGGAATCCTGGTGCAGGCATGAATATTTGTAAATGTATAGTGTCTGTGCGGCATGCGGGCCCTCTACTTATGCAGCGAGCCGAAAGTTCTCTCGAGAGATTGGGGTAAAGGACGAGGGAGGGAAAACCCTCGTACCCGTCTCCCCGAAGTGCTCTCCTGAAAATTGGGGGGAGGGCGAAACTGAGTAGTGTCGTATTGTCACCTGTATGGTGGCAAGGCTCTTTCCAACGACATGCGCAATCTCCTTGTTCTGATGAATTTCACGGGCTTGTTCCGATGTTACTGTCAGACAAGGGAGTTAAGTCACAGCAATAACAGTTTTTCAACTTAGATATACGATGTCTATTAATAAATCTTCCAAACCTTTTCAATAACACACCAATGCGATTTTACAGCGATGTCTGCTCAGGAGTACAGTCAGTGTCCTCAGGAAAATTATGAGTATTTGCTGCGTATTTACATTGTAATTCATCATCGCATCATGTCGCTTTGTTTAAGTTCTCGTTCGGTTTATTCGGCGTTTTTAAAAAGAGACTCATTTCATAAACAAATTATTAATTTTAAATTTTACGTTAAGTTTAGAAGGAAATTTAGGTGCTTACGTATTATCTCGTCTACTACGAAACCGTACCATTTAACCATCAAAATACGGGTAAATATAAACGTAATAACATACTCATAATAAAAGCCCTTTAGGTTTGTTGTAACTGCGATCGATTCTCGATAAGCTAGACTTTGTTTTAATGAGCTTATTAACTGTTTTTGCTGTACTTATTGTTGAATTTTGAAAAGAAAATTATTAAAGTTTCGGATATGCCTTCTACAGAACAGCAAGCTGTGGGTTAGTTTCAAAGTTCAGTTATTTTACCATAAAAATGTGTGTAGTAATGCATATAATGTAGTGAACTGAATGTGGCCCACAAAACAGTGATAGATTGTAGCAATTATCCGCGAGAAGTTTGTGTTCGTAGCGTTTTAAACAGAGCTTCCGGTAAAAATGGCCTAATAGAGGAAGAAAGACTTTTTAGGAAGCTCAAAACGAAGGGGTTCGAAAATGGATTCTTCTTTAAATAAAGAGGTATCAGTTCCTTTTGAATTCCATAGGAATTATTGGCGCGACTTTGGCAGGATCTCCGCCAAATTGCTCCAATTAGCCAATTTTAGAGATCGAGGGGTAGTACGTAAGTGTGAAATTTAAGTGCTTTCTGAATATCAGCTCTCTAACCGAAATGACGCAACACACCATGTTCCCAAAAGTAGTATTTATGTGGTGGCCCAGATATGCCCGTTGCATAACGCGGATTTGCATTTTCGAAATTGAGCGGCCATTTTTCTGAGTAGTATTTCTTTTTTGCTATAAGTATATTTGTTTTCATAGTAACGAACAGTAAAAAATTCTAGAGATTACAACCTGATAAAAAAGAGCATTGTATTTCTTTAAATAAGTTATCATCTGTTCTGTAATTCAAGAACGAATTAATCCATTTTACGTTCATATGAATGGAGAAAACACATTCAGTTCACGAATTTCACGAATGATCTACGGCATTCAGGAAGGAATGAAATGCTTGAACTGGGGTTTTGCTGAATATAATTTGTTTCACACAGGAATATGCTAAAGAGTCTTGGGCTCTACTCTTATATACGGCCTAAGATCACCCAATGTGGTGATATGTGTTCTGCGCTGGTTTCTGGCACGAAGATTTTGGGACGATGTTGTTTGTATGGCAATCCTTTTGACGTTGAAACTTAACTCTTTTGCTGCAGTGGTTTAATTGCTCTTTGGTTCGTGTCGTGCGTGTTTTGAAATGGCCTATATTGCAATGATAGACGTGATGGCAAGATTTCAGTCGCATAGTTTAGATTGTGTGGAAAGTAAATTTAGTATTAAAAGGTACGATGTTGGAGTTGTTAATGAGTCTTTTGTTTACGGGTGTGTTTATGAAGATCGAAGTGTATTTTTCAATTTTTTTGTGGGACTTTTAAAACGGAGTCCGAAATGCGGAGCTGCTATGAGAACTCGGACAAAGAAGGGCGTTTCTGATAGTTCTTGTGTGGATGAGTCAAATGGTTGCTGGTAAAGTATGTTTCTGTCAGCGGAGTTTAAGATTTGGATCGTGGCTTTCGTGTAGTAACTTAACTTTGGAGGAAGTTTTTATCGTTACTTTCGAAATTTTGAATCGCAGAAAGACATGTGATATAGCAAAATCTTGGAACTTTTGTTCACATACGTTGCGTGACTGGCGAAATTTTATTAACGAATGTATTATGGTAAGTGCATTTTATTTTATTGTTTTTATTTTGTAGAATGTTATGTTCATTGTTTTTTACTATGAATTTCTGTTGTTATTGTTGTTTTTCGAAATGTTTGTAATTTCAGTTATTTTAGTTTATTTTGTTGATTTGTGCACAATGCCTAGATTGTGCAATTCGTAGATGTTTTATTATCGCTGTGTACATGGATTCTTGTCAAATAATTTTGGTTAGAAACTTTACGTTTTTGCTATCTAAATTTTTTGTTTTTGTTTCGGATTTTTGGCTTAAATTATGTGTTGAAAACGTTGTTTTTGCATGTGCGAAAACGGCGTTTTTGGAGACATTTTAGGCTTAAAGTTCGAAATCTAGGCAAAATATTTAGATGGTAATATGGTACCGTGGAGTTTCTCACCAAAAATATTTGGCGAGAAATTTGTCGCCAAGCGAGGGCGTATATAAGAGTAGTTCCGAGTTTTCCTGTACTTAAGCTATGTATGTGTCTATATTTATAAGAATTTGACACATTTTTCACAATTTGTCGCTTTATTTTCAAATAAATATATAATATACATTCCAGAAAGAATATTTACAAGTACAGGCAGTTTCATATAACATTAAATAACACCATATATTTAAAGTCAAATGGTAAATTTATTTGTTACAGAAAAAGAAGAGATTCCTTGAAAAATCCATCAAAAATGGTTAAGTTAACATGAAAAGATGACGTGAAATATACAAATAGATATTTAAAGTTTTTTTTACCAAAACAATTGTTTTGGTTATATAAACTTATACACCTTCTTTAGAAGGGGCAGAGAAGATTGTATTTTATAATATGATCGGTATTATACAACATTGTCATCGGAGGTGGGTGAAGTATTGGATTCGGTTGTTCCATTCATCTTATTTTTCGACTAGAAATTTATTAATACCCCTTATTCTCATATTTCATTAATAACAAGAAGGAAATGAATAAAGCAAATTGTACTTACACATCACCTCATAAAATTAGGCGAAATTAAAACTGACTGTTTAATTCGGACGGCACCAATACGAAGAATTAACAATTTTCAAAATTTTAAAACAAATATTCTTACTATACGCAGAAAAGGTGTTCAGCTTTCGCAGGAAAGAAAGGTTGCTAGGTAGTTAAAATTTTGTAGGATGTTAGGATGGAGCTTTGAGTCGTTTCAGAAAACGGACGTATTTTCTTCTGTCTCTCTTTTTTTCCCAAGTGAAAAGGAATGAAGTGACAGAGAAGAGAGTGGCTGACAGGGCCGTGAAACGGTATTTCTGTTGGAAGGGCCATTTGCAACAAAACTTCATCAGGACATGCTGCAGATGATAGGACGAAACATCACATCCATTTTGGACGAAACATCACATGGACGATCATCAAATGATTGTAAAAAGAGTGTAAGTTTGCAGGTTTGACGATAAGTGTGCAATACGTCATCCATCAAAAGCTGTCCGTCAGCAAAGTGTGGGCTTAATTGGCCCCAAGAAACTTTACTCCAGAACATAAACGAAGGGAATACAACAAAAGGTTTTACAATCAACTAGGAATAACCAGCTAGTTGAGTGCATAACTGAGTTTTTACTGCATAACGGAGGAAAAGAATTCAGGGCAAATTGAGAGACGCATCTTGCATAAAGCTAATGCATCTCTTCACCATGACGCAATTGCTTTTGTGGTTTACTTAAGGTGTGGCTTCACCTCACTCTTCCATCTACCTGATCCCTCCGACTTAGCCCAGGCAGAGCTCAGGATGCATAAGCGCGTTATTGATATACGTGGTGATTAAATAGAGGAGTCACAATGTAAAACCGTACTTCCTTGTTAAAGCGGCTATCGTAAGCACTTTGATGACATTTAAAATTAATTTGGCGAAAATTTAAAAACAATATGGCAGCATACAAAAAATAAAAAATCGAATGTACATGAGAAAATAACGTTTTATTTATACTTGCCGTAATTTGAAATCTGCTGCTATTATAAGATGAAATATTAACACTTCTTGTTTTTCACCCATATTTAACTATGTATTGCACCATCTAAGGAAAATTGATTCTTCAGCCCAACCGTATATGAGGTAAAAAGCAGTAAGAAAAAGGAATCGTTGAACAACATAACCAAATTGTCGGTCCGAATTCACTGCAATTTTCACTTGCATCTGCAAATACTTCACATTCCAATAAAAGGATGGCGAGCTTTGCATTTTCGTATTCCGCCAAATTATGTATGCCAAATTCTGTGCCCTTGCAGAAGAAAAAAGAAAGAAGTGGGTTAAAAACCGGCATCTTTTTCCAGTTAATGGTAAGTTAAATACAATTAACATTTTAGATCGGAAAAATTACGAAGACTATGAAAGAATGAACGTTACGACGAAGAATGCTTATTCTTCTACTTGGCTGAAAGCTATACATGGCAAACATTTTAAAAGAAAAAAGTAAGGAAGAAACGATATGATGCGATTTAAACCGAGCTTGAAAATCAGATAGGTTTTTCAAGTTATAAATACCCGCCCCCCCCAAAGGTAAAAGACTGTTTCTTTTCCAAGTTATAATTTAAAAGTGGTAAACATTTTAGAGTCAGAAAAATACTGAATCGTGGATAAAACAACTTCATTGGTAACACAGCCTGAAAATTAAAACATATTAAAAATCTGTTAATTAAGTTTGCTATTTCTGGCGATTCATTTTCCGATTTTGGCGAGTAACCGAGGTGACCTTTAGCAATTATTTTTTCATGCTCATGTTTCCTCAAACATTTGAAAAATTCAGATCACGTCTTCAAAAGGAAAAATACGTTGTCCGCACAATAATACCGTGAGCATCTTTAAAATGTACGATTCACACCAAGAAAAGAAAATGATTTTTCTATATATAACCGTTCTACTAGGCCGATTTATAAATTTAACTTGTATTTCTGATGTCTCGAAAGAGCGACTTAGGATACATATTATATTAATATAAAGCCATTGTTCTAACATAGTTATTTTGATACAAAATCGGACTTTTCTGAAATAGCATACCGACTTTTGTTCATATTTCGATTCTACGACCCAAATTATGCCAAAGTGCCACATTTTGGAAAAATCGTACGAATAGTTTTTAAAAAATTTGCTCTCAATATTTTAGCTTCTGTATATGCTAATTGAATGCGGTATATATTTATTTAATCTCTCTCTCTTTTTTTTAAATTAAACTTGATTCCTTTTTTTTCACAGTTCGAAATTTAGGTTTAATCCAAATAAAATTCGCAGCTATTTTCTGATTTTAAAATTTATAATTTTTAGTAATTTTTATAAATGTTTCGGAAATATTTTTGAATTACAATCTGTCACATTTTCACCATCATCTCGAAGTAGATGTATTTCTAGGCATACCTGCAAAACAATTACAGTTTTTTATTCAAAATGTCCAAAGATATACGTAAGTTTATATAGTGGCACGTTTCGAAATTTGACATACTTGTTACAAGCGATAATAATGCCAAATATGCTTTACGTACTTTTTTAAAGTTATCGGAAAATATGAAAGATGTATCTATTTTTCTGCTTGTGCACAATAAAAAAAGGGGGAAAGAAAAATAGGTTGCTATAAATTAAGAATTTCGCCGAGCGAATTATTCATGGTTCATATTGAAAAAAAGTGAGCCGAGATAAACTTTTAAATTTCTCGGTAAGTTTCCGACCACATTTCACAAAATTTAATATTTAGGCGTAATTTAAGTCGTAGAATCAAAATATGGAAAAAAATTGGCATGTCATTTTAGAAAAAGTCCGATTTTGTGTCAAAATATCTATATAAAACAACGCTGTATATAAATTTAATATATATCGTAAGTCGCGCTTTCGAGATATGAAAAGCGCCATTTGAATTTCGTCAATCGACCCGGTAGAACGGGAGATATAGAACTGCCTCCTTTTTTTGTGCAAGATATACATTTCTCTTCCGAAAAATGACGCATTAGGCATTTCATCTGAATTTCCATTGGATCTCTTTTACCAAATTTAACAAATCTCAGAGCTACAAAATTTTGTAATTTTTATTTGAATATTATATATATATAATATATTTTCACTATATATGTATATAATAGAATGCAAATATGCAGTTCGAACCTGACGCGAGTGGAACTGTATTTTTGGTCTGGGGAAACACATTATAACACTTATAGTTATTAATATCATAAATTTAGGAATCAAATGATCAAATATTTGCTGAAATTTTTATTTCTTTACATCTAACAAATAACGTAGAATTTTCATTTGTTAATCATACGGGATTTACAATCTAATTTGGAAATGATCTACGTATAAGTTGACCCTTAATTATGAATTTTGAATTCAATATTTTAAATGCACTTATAATTATGAATTTCAAAATGATTATTCATTGCTTGGAGCATCACTACGCAAAATTAAAGCTACCTTAAACAGAACTGTAAGTTGTAAAATTTGAGATACTGTGAACAAGCTAATAATTAAATTATACCCTTACAATATCAGGGAAGAGAAACTCAGTTTTATTCCCATCGTTTTGGGTATTAATAAATGAAAAAAAAAATTCTTTCTATGTTGCTTACATTTGACACTCTGTAAAATAATATCTGGAAAATGGTGGCCATTTTAAATTTGACTTGACTGTCTCTATTCAGAGAATTCTTGATGACTCTCATGAGAATATCGGGATATAACTTTTGATTTGAGCGCCGAATACTGATTTTAAACAGTTATATGTTTCGTAGCATATTTTCAAACACATTTACTTTTAAATAATGTCAGAAAAAAATGGTTGAATTTTCGACCGGCTAGGCCGTATAAATACGTCAATGAATATTTTTCCTGGCACTTCCAAGCAATTTTGTGTACATGCATCTAAACATGTGTCCTCTGAATAGAGTATGTTTGTCAGAAGGGAAAGAGTACACAAGTAAAATAGAAGTGGCACCTTGGAGTTTTATTAAGAAAATATCTTTTATATCATGACATTTTTGGGAACTTTGGGCGTCTCGGAACCAAATCTTAAATGATGACCGATAAAAATTTGAAAATCAGAAATTTATGGCCATTTTAAAAATTACTCTAAAAAATGCAGCATTTGTCGCTGAAAATGTTAAATCAACCAGTAAATTTTGGAGTACTAAGCCTGTTCCGAATGGTAAAAACGTTATGGCACAATAGTTATGCAAAAATAATAGAATGCTGATTTTCAAAATTAAAAAAAAAAAAAAAGAAAAAAAAAAAGAAAAAAAAAAAAATGCGTCATAAAGTGTCGGCCTAAAGATAAAAAGAAAAACAAAACACTAAAATGAGATATTTAAATTACTTAATTACTTAATTAAATTATAGCGTTACTATGAGCCATCCTGACATACACATTGATAGGTAAAAACTAAATAGAAAATTTCATTTATTTCTTAATTAGGTAATATTATGAATCAAAATTTGTATTTTAATTGATTTCAAGAGATGGCTAGTTGCATAAAAGTGAGTTATTTTAGAATCTCCAGAAAGTACCCTGTATTGCCTGTTTAATGTGCACAAAATATGAAATGTCTAACCTATCGATCTGCTTATACTAATTTTTTCAAGCAAATTTCGTTTTGCTGTCAGAATCAGTTTTCCTCATGGAGATGTTTCCAATAATTTGTGCAACTGACGAAATAATTAAAGCTGTTATGACGACGTAACTCATGCTCGAAGTTAATACGAACAATTTTAAAGTTTCTTGCGTACTTTTATCGGCATGATGGCAAAAATATAATAAGATTTGCGATAAAATATTTCTGCAAATGTAGCAACAAAACATTAAAACACAGAATATATTGATCGATCTAAAAACCTTTTTTAATACATTATGAATTCAAATGTTTTTAATAAATGTATTTTTAATCTTTTCTTTGATGATGAAAACATCCCAAAAGCCACTCAATGAATTCTGTATAGACGTTTCCGAATACTTAAATATCATTGCTAATGGCGTGTGATTGAAACGCGAGATTCATGCGAAAATTCAGATGAAATTTATAGGCTTAAAATAAATTTAAAAATATGTTTAACTGAGTACTTCTTTTTGATCACAGTCTTTGGTAATTTGGTTAGCAACTGACATCAAACGACAGTTTCATTCCGCTTACATGATATTTTGAATCCATCGTTTGAAGAGTTGTGCTTGCCAAAATCCCTCATCACATCCACGCACCGACTGCAGATCTGTCCGGCGTTTTGGACAACCATTTCTTTCTTGACACACTTGGATGTTCGATCACATTTCGAGCAAACTGATTTTGTCGAATGGTGACTGAGTTCGGAATGACTCGAAGCTGCGTGAATATCGTCGGGGTTCTCCAAGGCATCTCCTAGCTCGCCCTTTGGCCCAATGATGACATAAGACGATTCTGAATTAGTATTTTCGCAATCCTGGATGCTTCCGTAGTCTTGCAGCTTGATAGAACAAGGCTTACCAGGAACTGTGAGAAGATTTTCTTGATGGGAACGATGGTTGTCCTTTCTGACCAGATGGGATATGGAGGTATCCGCCTCAAAGGACTGCTTAGATATCCTTAAAGATGGCTCTCTGTCGGAGTGAGCTATTTCACTATTGTGCTGGTGTGTCGTACGGCAAATACTAGCGTTGCTGGACTTCTTTCCGTAACCAATGCAAGTGAGAGTGTCCCAAAATGCAACTCGATACTTAGAAGACATCAGTGTGTAGAGAATGGGATTCACAGTTGCACTGAAGTAGTAAAAACAGCCTAAAAATGAAAAAGAAATTAACATTAAATACTATATGTAAAATAAATTTATGTCAAGTATTATAAGTAAAACTGATTCATATCAACTTCAACAAGAATTTGAAGATTTCGAATTTGAGACTTCCATGTATGTGGAAATAAACATTTGGAAAACACGTACGTATATACTATATAGATGTCACAGGATTTCGACTTAAGTTTAGCCGCTTGAATAGTGACTAGCGTTGCTGGTTGCCGTATCATTGGACACGAGTTCGAATCCCGGAGAAGGCTCGGATTAAAAAAAATATTTATTAAATGCTCCGCCATTAGGCACTACACGGAAAAAGACGTAGAGGACTTTTTGAGAGAAATTGGGCAGTACCCACGCTGTACTTGGGGAAAACCCAGAAAACGTCCATGCAGCCAGCTTGTTTGCTAGGAATCAAAACTATGTCGAACTATCAGCGTTTAGTGAAATTACCGCTCGGGCCTAGCGGGCCAGTAATTGTGAAAGGTTTGAATTTTTGTTAGGATATACTGTCTGTGCATTCATGGGGACACTAAAAATGCTGGTCAGCCGAAAGTTCCCACCAGAATTGTTATACTAGGGATACAGGGCAGGTGACCCACGGATCAGTTTCCCAAGCTGTTGTCTGCATAACGGAATGTAAGTGGCGGGCCATTTGAATCAACAATAACAACTGATTTAAGTTTTAAGTTTACAAATTCAGTATTAATTGTTCTTTAACCTATAAATCGTATAAAATACTTTTAAAAAATCAATTCACAATTTTTTAAAAATACAGTTGTATCTAGAAAATCACCTGCCAGTGTCCGAGTGGATAAGACCGCAAAACATTTTTTCTTTCGTCTCAGATTCGAAACCTGGACAACATGCTATTTGCATCGGTTTTTCCATTATTTTTTCCATGCTAGCCAGATTTCCACGCTAGCCCTTACTCTCAATGCTAGTCAGATTCTTTTTTAGGGGCTCTTCAACAACAGCATCCTTTCCTGTAGGCAGATAGCTTTTTTGTAATTTGTCTAATTCAGTTAAACAAATCGATGAAGCCTAGAATTCCTCGTAGAATCAGTGTATGGATTTCACTGCTTCTATTATTCAACAAACAATTAAGTATAGCATATTCTTGTATTTACTACTCATTTCTTCTTCATATAAGAACTTCTACTTTTTCGGAAATATAAATTCTCATACTAAGAGCATCTTTATAATTTGCTACTAATAGTTTTCCTACACAATGAAGGATAAGTTTCTGTAATTGAGAACTAAATTGATGTTAACTAAATTGATGAACTAATTGATGAACTAAATTGAACTAAATTTGTTGTTAATTTTTGCTTTTGATGGATTTCTGCGTTTCAGATTCCGTAACAACAATATAAATGTGAAAAGGGGCCATGTTCGGGAGAAACGACGTTCGAAGTAATCGGTGTCACCGACAAAACAGTTGAGATCTAATGGATTTTTTTGGCACGTTCCATAGCAGTTCATTTAATCATAGTTGTAGGAATGAACAACGTTCTTCAATTTAGTTGTAAAGCAATTTATTAGTTTCTTTGATATCGGATTTCTAACCTGGCAAGTTAATTCGAACTGGAGAAGTCAAATTTTTTGAATTTAATTTATTAAAAATTAAAATTTGCAAAGTTAGGAATCCGATCTCAAAGGAAGTAATAAATTGTTTTTTAAAAGAAAGTAATAAATTGTTTTTTAATTGTTTTTTGAAGAAAATTGCACATTCCTACAGCTATGATTAAGAGAGCTGCTATGGAACTTGACCATTCTTTAGATCTGAATTGTTTTATCAGTAATACCGACTACACCGAACGTCGTTTCTCCCGAACGTCGCCCCCTTTTCACATTTATGTTGTTGTTATGATATTAATTTTTGAGAAGCTAAATTAAAGGTTATGTTCTTATTCAGACACTTAAATGAAAAAGCATCTAAACAAATACATGACCTTCATTTTTTTTTTTTAAAATTGCGTTTACGCTGCACAAGTTTCTTTTTATTAGCAGTTTCTATATTTTCCATAACGGACGTAAAAAGGACGTAAAAATGCAAACAAAAGGTTAAACAGCTATTGATCATTGGTCATCAGGGATACAATAGGCATTTAGCATTTAAAATATGCTTTTACTTCTATATGAAGTTTTTACCCGAGGGCACTGGTGTTATTTTAAAGTTAAGAGTACAAAAATGCTCACGCCGAAAAGGTGAATTCATGGACTAGAGCCGCCATCTAACGAACAAAACACTCTTTAAGTGAACACAAAGGATTTAATCGTGAGCTTGAGATGTTGTAGGGAAAACTCAGTCAGTATAAGGACTATGAAAATAAAATTTACAGATGGAGAACACACATTTCTTGTAATATTTGAAATATGTTGTGGTTTTACACTTGCAATAAAAACGATTTGAAGATAGAAATACACAACACAAGCCACTAAGTCCAAAACCTGCTTAACCACTTCACCGGCGAGCAAAACTTCTATATTTTGTACCATTTTTCTCTTCCAAAGGTAAACATTTTATGTCTGAAATTTAGCTCAGTTAACGAGAGAAATATTTCCTTCCCCCTTCCACTACCTGTGAGGTCTATTGAGAAATTCTATTGAAATGAACCTGAACCCCGTACTTGTCACACTCAAGGACGTCAGTGACAACCCCATAAAGGCGACCATCGAACACAAAAGCTGGTACCTCGTAGAGGAGATATTATCAGCTTTGACCACACTACCATTTAAGACCAAGCTATGTCGTCCCTGGAAATCTGTTTTTATAATTATTTTAAATATAGGAATAATTTTAAAGTGTAATATATCATACATCATTTTATAAATAATAAAACTATATTCGTACGAAATATTCCTAAATTAAAAATCTTACATAAAAATAAATAAAATATCTTAATATCTTATATAATATATATATATATAAATGTGTGTGTGTGTATTCAGGGTAATGATGTGATGATAAAACGTGTTAAAAACTCGCATCCGTCTCATCTAATGCTATGCATTTTAGGACTTTTCGATTTGCATCTGATAATTAGTAAGAAGAGTAAAATCGATTGAAAGTTATTCAAATGCAAATGCCATTTTTGATTGTGAAATAAAAGCTTTGTTAATTAAAGCAAAAATCAGTATATTTGCTTATTTGAAATAGCTATAAATAATGTTTTGCTACTATTTTTCTTAATGCACTGTAATAAAACACGCTCGAATTACTTCTCATATATTTTCATACATTTAATTATTAGCCCAAAAGCGCTATTAATCTCATATCGGGATTTTTCGTCCTGTCAATTTAAATGTCTGAATCATTTTTAAATTGTTCCCACCAAGTATGTTATCGCCTTGCATTATTTTTAAAGAAATTAAATAATAAAGAATCTGCATGTATTGTGACTAATCGTTTTTGAGTTATGCGAGATACATACATACGTATGTACGTACCATACAGATGTCAGGAAAAAAAATCTATTTTGAATCTATTTTACTGTTTAACTACCCATTTAAAAAAAAATGACTTCTTTATTCTGCCCGTACGCACAGTTGGAAAAAGATTGTGAAAATGGATTTGGGAACGGGCAAAATGGATATTTCCGATGAAATATGAACCCCAAAAATTTTCGCGCTTATAAACTTCCTTTACTTCTCACAGTAATAAAATAAAACAAAAGCGAATACAATCACTTCAACTAAAAAACAGCCAAATAACATGAAAAAGTGGTACGTTTTCAAAGTGAATTCATTTCTCTACATTCAAAAAGTTAAAAAAAAATTCTTCAAGGAATCAAAATTAAAACAGAAAATATTTTATTTATACTAAGTTAATCATGAAGGGGTAAGGGAATTATTTCTATGCGAAATTCTTATTACTTCAGAAAGAGTTCAGAGTATACAGTGTATGTACTCAAAAAAAAAAAAAAAAAAAAAAAAAAAAAAAAAAAAGGCCACGTTCGGATTTGAAAGGATAGCATTTAAAACCTTCAGACTTCTTTGTCAGTTAATGGGAAGGTGTGTGAATTGTTGTGCATCTCTCGAAATCTGTGTTAAGGGGGATTATTCCCTCAGAAAAAGCGATCCCCCGTCGTTTGCTTTTCAGGTACAATCTGTGGAGTGAGTCTGGTCAATTAAGCCATCAATCACTTCTTTTCCTTTTCGACTGGTACTGAGGGGTAGGAAAAATAAGAAGCGTCGAATCTCTCTCGGGGGTCACGGTTCATGCCAAATTTCACCTCGACGATAGTCTGCCGTCGCTGACGGTTAAATAAACATTTCAAACTGACGATACTCTATCGGGGCAAACGGTGAAGTGGTTAAGTCAGGCATTCCAAAGTCAATAACCGGATGACAAAACACATAAACTTGAAAAACATATTTGAAAATGATGATAATAAATGAATACTTGAAGAGCAATGTACATATTTTGTAAAAAATTGAAGAAACAGAGTCCATAACCTGTTCTGTCTGGTGGTAAATAAACGTAAACACAGAAGAAAGATGATTCATCCGTGTCAGTCACGTGGGCGGTCACACACTCAGGTGCTGACCACCGCGATGCTGCTGGAAAATGAGCCTTTGAAGATTTAAACTTGAAAAACAATTAAAAATTGACCATTTTGGATTGTGATGGAGGAGTCTTGGCCTTTTGACAGTATGTTCAATAATTGGGTCACAGCTTAAAAGGTCTCGTATACGGTGGTATCCTGAATTTTGCATTTTCTGGAAAAAAATATGGCAAGTAGAAAGTGTTTCGTCATGTATAGAATCGAACTACATTTCTTTAAGTATTTGCTTGTTCCGAACATACCATGGAGAGTTTAAAGTCACCCTTAGTAATTTATTTTGAAAAACTTCTAATTTTTTACGATAGATTTTAGCAACAGTGCTCCAGGCAGTAATACCATATAGTAAAATGGGTGGAATCATAGTGAGATATAACATACATTTAGTTCTTATGTGCAGTTTCGAGTTTCTTCTTAGAAGAGGATAAAGGGCAATGACCCCCTGCTTAGCTTCACGTAATGCATTTGTAGTTTGTACTTTAAACGTTAGCTGTTTGTCAAGGAGCACACCTAGCTGTTAATTGGTATTTGCACATTATTAATTTGAATATCAATGTCGACAGGAATATTATTTTTATATCTTCTAAAAATAGTGACCTTACACTTATTTGGGTTAAATTTAATTCTCCAGATCTTGAACCAATGATCAGTGGTATTAACTGCAAACTTTATTTTGTAAATAGCGAGTTGTGGTTTTAAAGACTTCGTAAGAACGACAGTATCATCAACATATTTAGCATTTAATGGTTGCGAAATATCATTTATAAAGATGTTAAATAGGATCGGCGCTAAAATGCTTCTTTGAGGGACGCCAGGTTTAATGATCTTTCTATTCGAGGTGGATTTTCAAGTTCTAACTTGAAAGGTAGGATTTTTTTAATTGGAGTATATTGTTGCATGCGTACAGGTTCGTGAAAGATTTAATGCACAAGTCCGATGAAAAGTTAAAAAAAAATTATTATTATCACAACAAATAAAACAAAATGCTTAAATTTCCTCAGATATTTTCACAATATCCCAATGTCTCACAGTAATTATTTTTTAAACTACTATAAACGTTCACCAGAACTAATTCAAAATAAAGAAAGCTAATCCGATTTCATTGCGAATTCGCTACAGTAAACAAAAACAGTTTTCTAAACAAACTCATGAAACAAATCCTGAATTGAGATGTTTTCCTCCTTTTATAAGCTTTTTAAATCACACACGAGCATATTCTAGTCTTTTATCGATTTTTCCTGAAAAGCAAAAGCGTACAGTTACGAGATATATATTTAATAAACGCGCGTGCTCCTGTATTATTCATTTTTCCGGCGTAGGCGTTTTCTTCGAATAAGTAGCGTCCAGCTTTGCACGGGGAAATGAAACAATTTAATAACAAATCTATTTAAAATAGCTAATTCAATACAAAAACCGTAACACGGCCCCCTTCCCAAGGACTGCACGTCCCGTTCAGTACAATCCCTGAGCAGGAAGCCAAACTACATTTTAACTAAATAAAAGTAAATTTCAAAAATTAACTAAATTTTAACTGTATTTTAACTTAAATTCCCTTTATTAAATACTTGTCAAAACACACATAAATAACAAAAATAACGCAATGTATAAGAAAATATCTGAAAGAAATTTCTGTTGGTTGCAATTTATACTCAAGTGTATTAAACATATAAATATTATTATATTTTGGAACTGACATATAATTCAAATAATTTTAACAGTTTGAATTAACCACTAAATAATTTATTTTAATATAAACTGAAACTTGACAAACTAATATGAAAATTTCCCAAGCGGGACTACACTTAAGAATAAATAAATACAACCTATTCTTAGTCCATATCTCTAAATTGTTATTCCCTGAGATGCAATGATTAAAGACCTCTTTTTTTTTCCTTAGCTTCTTTTGCACCCCTGTCAGAATGCTGTTTTGCGCGTTATGTATGTAGTTTTGGCTGTGTGTCAAAGTCAGCTTCGTTGGAATGCAATGACCACCAGTGCTTTTCTTTCCCCTCTGATAAATGCTGTATTGCAATCAACTGTGCAATGAGGTTATTTTATGTGCATCCAAACCCTGTAATTTAGATTTGATCAAGAGTTAACTAAGAAGAGTAATGCGGAGCAGGGAATCCTAGGGCCTCGCTCGTCTCGTGTTCTATCACTAGCCTTGCACGAAAACTTGCAAATGATGTCCCGTTATGCGAAGATACTATAGTCACAAAGGTCCAAGATTCAAATCTGCACTTAACTCCTAACTTAGCTAAGTTCTGCCAATACCCGGAGCTGTTATTAACCCTTGCACCCAGTTCAGTATTATCATAAAGGTTACTAACCCATTCTGGAGGAATTAAACAATGCTGTACGGAATTTTCTTCTTCCTTATCGTCAGTCTTCGAGGTAAGAAACGATAAATTGTGAACGCGTGCATTTGGCCTCTGAGTTCTCTTCCTTCCCAGTCACCCTTTATGCGATGAGAATATAAAGAATTTTCTCCTTTTTCTAAAACTCCTTACATTAAATTCGAAAAGTCCAAATGGTGCTATTATAGCTGTTTTTTGTTTATCTTTTCCTGCTTCTGGGATCTGATAATAGGCTATATAGAAATCAAAATTAGAAAATATCGATTTGCTGTTTTAAACGTGGTGGAAGTCTTCAATTCTGGGTAAAGGGTGACGATGTGGTATTGCGACATAGTTTAAGCGGCGATAATCTTTGCATGCTCTTAGAGTGCCATCTTTTTTTTTTTTGGACTAAATGAGGTGGGCTTGCCCATGGTGATTCCATTGGTCTTATAATATTATTTTCAAGCATAAAGTTGAATTCTTGTTTGGCTATTTCTAATCTTTTAAGATCTAATTGTCTCGCTTTTGAAAAAATTGGTTTGCCATTAGTAGGTATGTTATGTTCAACATAATGTTTTGCTGTAGAAATTAGTAAATCAGGTTTTGTGATTTCCGGAAATTGTGTCAAAATCGTATAAAATTTATTATTTTTGTTTAAAGTGCTTATATTTGATTCATCGGCTGACAATGCAATTTCACCAAAAATGCTGAGTTTAGTTACATCATCAATTAACTTTTTGTTTTTAATGTTAATCAATAAATTAAACCGGTTAAGGAAATCTGCACCGAAAATGCCTGTACAGACTTTGGTATGATAAGTGGCAATTGAAAATTACGGCGAAGTCCCAAATCAAGAGTTAAAATTTTGTGTCCAAAGCACGGGATTTCAGTACCATTTGCAGTATAAAGTCGCTACTTATCTTGTCATTACACGTGGCTGGAATTAGGCTTACATCTGTACCACAGTCAATCAAAAATTTTATCCCATTCTTTTTGTCTATTACAAAAAGTCTATAATTGAATTCAAGGCAATTCTTTAAATCTTCAGCAGCAGAACCGGCTGGTAATTCTAATTCTACTGCGCAGGCAAGTTTTCCGAATTTTTCTAGTTACATGGTGGCTTACATTTTTCCGGAAAGCATCTGGATCGGAAAGTGAAGTGGTAATAACACGGCTTATTATCCGGATTATAAAGCTTCCAGCTTCTACTTCTGCCTCTAGATGATGATCTGTTTTTTTTTTTCTATATATGAGGACTTCTTTCATTTGATTGGTGATGGAAATGGATTTCTTCAATCCGCTTTTCCAATGATATTTTTTTTTTCCAGCAATTGTGAAGTGTTTGGCGACGCTCTCGAATTCTTAACTTCAGTTGAATGAGCCTCATATAAGTCAGTTTGTGAATTAATGTCGAAAATCTTATCACCCATAATCGCCAATTTATGGATACCTTCATCACTAACCGCCAATGTATCTATGATACGGTGCGGCAGTTTGTACATCCATAATGTTTTTAATATCATATCAGAAATATCACTAGTTAAAAAGGATTTCATTTTTTGTAATAGATGGCTGGGTTTCATGTCGCCAATTTCAATGCCAGTGAAAAGTCGTTTGATTTGTTTATTTTCGCTTTCTTTAAATATATTTAATAAACGCTCTTTTGCCTAATGAATATTTGGTTTCAGTCTTATCGGTTATTATATTCCAAATAGTATCTACATATTTAGGCTCCATTTGTGAGACAATGTAATTAAACTTGGTATCTTCCTTACTTATACCATTAATTTTAAACTGTACCTGTATCTGATAAAACCGAATTTCTGACTTATCTATCCAAAAAGGTGGAATTTTTATACTGATTTTCATAGTTTTCGAAGAAATTCGCACCATTTGACTGGTTTTCTGTTTTCTCTGTATTTTCTACAATATTTACTGTTGCTATGTTCAAGTCACCAAATAATGTAGAGGTTGCTACATTATAAAAGTTATTTTTTGGTTTAAGAATAACTTTACGCTACTAAATTGAAAAGAAAACAATTTATTATTCACTTTTTAAAGATATTCTTTTTTAAACAACTTCATTCTACGACTATTTTCGTTTCTATTGCTGCCATTCACTGTCTACATAAAGTTGTACAAAAGAAAAGATTATATGTGATTTGTAGAGGTTACAAACTCACATTCCTCCTATAACATTCCCTTAACTCGAAAGCTCACAGAACACGAAGAATAAGGGATGCCAAATTAAAATACTGATTTAAAGTTGCGCAGAAACGAGAAAAGACATAAAAATGGCCAAATAAATTTTGATAAATTTTTCATCCAATCGTCTCACAAAAATCTCCAGATCTAGGTCATCGCTATTCTCCCGCAGCGGAAATGAATGAAATTAATGCCATAAATCGTACTGAATGTAGAGTATTTTGTCATCTCTGAAGATAACTTTTTATATGTTTTACAGAGTTGTTTGGAATGTATTCTCATAACAAATTCAAGCGACATTTGTTTCTTGCCTTTGTTTCAGATGACGTCACAAAAAAGAATATTATTCCTACTGAATAAAGATAGTAATGTGAAACATGGTAAATGCGTTTCAGGGTGGATTGATGTGATTATCCAGATTTATGTGACTGAGAGCCCTTGACATTTCAGAGGCTAGATATTCTGAATTTTGATATTGCAATGACTGTTGCCTCAAAGAAAATGCTTTGCTGCTTCGAGAATTGTAAAATTACAAATGCATAATTTTGAAAGAAAGTGACCAAAATACTTTTTGGTGACAAAAGATAATTAAAATTTGCCGTAATTATCATGTAAATAATTTTTGTATGAAAAAAAAAGAACCCCATTAAAATATTTATGAAGCCAAAGAAATACCAGTGAAACTTGAAAAAAAAAAAAAATGGATTTGGAGGTTAAACAGAGCGTGCTTTCACTATTGAGTGCGCACGTTGTTATTTCTACCAGCTGTTTGAATTCTGAATCTCGGCTTCGTATTCTCGTTGCCAAAGTTCAGTATCAGACCAGTATGGTTTCTGAGTCAACCTGGTTAAGTTAAATTAATTTGTGCAGTCTTAAACTACTAGCTTATTTTAAAATTTAGTTTGTTATCATTAAGTTCCTCACTAGAAGTGGATGGTGAAATTGTAATCACGTAAAACTATGCCATCTGTAAATAACTGAGTTCAACAAAAGGATCTTTTACACCTTTACCTGTTGTATATGTTTTCTAAATCTCAGAAGTCGCTAAACAGACTTTCAAGTAGATCTCGTAGCAGTTAATGTTACAGTGAAGACTAGATCTGACAAGATATAAAAGTGTTCAATATATTTTACTAAACAAATAATAATTTCCAAACACAAACGATAATTTTTGTGATGTATTTTTATTTATAGCAAAAATTACGACAGGAAATATTGCCTACCGAAACATATCAACAACAATTTTGAAGTGTCCGAACTGTTGTGTGAGTTACTGATTAACACTTTTTGAACAAATTATGTTATTACAAGAAACATTTTGAAATAACATAATGGAAAAACATTTGAAGCCTATGTTTCAATATTTAGTACAAGATCAATTTCAAAAATACCAGTGTCCGAAAACAAATGTGAGCCACACTATAAGGTATTTCTTCCGCCTTCTTCGCATGCTTTCGTGGTTTGGTGGTCTGCACACTGGGCGCGTATTCCAGAGGTCCGCGGTTCGATTTCCGGCGAAGGCTTTTCTAATTTTTCAATCTCTTTTGCTTCTAAATTACCTAATGTCTTTATAGTGGCGCCCAAACTAAAAGGGGGTTGGATAATGATTCTCCACACCCAGGATTTGGCGATTGGGTCCCCTAAAATCCCCAGTCGCCCTTTAAAAGGGAGAGTATATAAGGTATTTCTCCCGACTTCTTGGCATGCCTTCGTGGTGTGGTGGTCTGCACGCTAAGCGCGCATTCCAGAGGTCCACGGTTCGATTCCCGCCGAAGTCGTTGCTAATTTTTCAATCTCTCTTGCTTCCAAATTACCTAATGTCTCTATAACAATATAGAGTGATTTTGAGGGCCCAGCTAGGGTAATTTCTTGCTCCGACCTTGTAATCAATAATAAAAGAGATGAAGAATTGTGTTTTTTATTTATAATTCGCTGATTTTGTTATAAAAATTTCATCATGTTCGCACAAAACACAAAATAAATAAATAAAACTCGAAATTCAGGTTTCAGGCTTCGAGGTGCACATGTTCAGGTGAAGGACTATCAACGATCAACATCTGGTGGTTCTAATTACCGCCGTTTTCCCACAATGTAAGGAAAATAAATACATACATAAAAACAAACAGAACAGATGCTTCCTTATTAATACGAGTAATAGAATAATTGAATAATATGATATTATATAAGTAATATTAATTCGTTATTGAACAATAGAGTTGCGATCATGTATTTTTTACGTTTACATTTCAATTATTTTGTAGTACTCGTAATTCTGAGCACGCAGTTGTTAAAACTGTGGAACTGACGGAAGGTAAAACGCGACTACATGCTTATAGAAGTTTACCTACCAAGCCTGAGCAACATTTCGCGATTTCTCAGCAACTTGGGGACATTTTGGAAGTTTTCAGAAAACGTTATTTTATGAACCTATGACCGAGTTTTCTACATTGTTCTCGCCTCTTTTTGGCTGTGGTATGTATAAAATGATCTGAGGATTAGTCTGCTTTATCCGTTATTTATGTTGTAAAGTTTATGTTACTTCCTTTGTAAAGTTAAATTCAGCTTGTTTTAATCTTGATTCTAATTTACCCTGCTAGATTACCGGCCGAATCTTTATCGCGTCTTTAACTAGCAATACCCGTATAGTTATTCCATTAGCATAGTACAAAACGGCAGGACCGGAAGAAGTGGATGAGTCACAAAATCGCACCATTGGTTATACAGTTACAATTCCGCCTCAGTTTTGATCGAGAAAGCACCTGATGGAATGGATCCCAGAAACTCACATCCCCTTTCTCTTATCACCGATCCGCTCAAGGGGGTTTTCGGTTCTGCGCTATTTTAGGTGCCCCTATGCTGCACATACAGTATACACTTACAAAAATCAAAGGCTTCTTCTCAAACCGAGCCCAACGATATGGCAAGCCAGCATCGCTAACCACTATACCGATCAAAGCAGCAAGTAAATGAACCAGAAATAAACAACTAAAGATTTATTGCCTTCTGCAACTCGAAGTATAAGAACTAAATCAGGGATTCCCAGCCGGAACGGTTTATTTCATCGACACGCCCTACGTTTTTCCATATAATGTACAGTATAAAACATGATCATAATATGAATAATTGCAAATAAATAACTTAAGGATTAAGTATATGAACAATTATTTTAAGGAAAATGGCTTATTAGATTTAGGTTTATTTTTTTGCATTATTATTATTTTTAATTTTACAAATATTAGCAAGGTTTTAGAAACAAATTCACAGATTCTAACTGCACAAAATTTCGATATTAACTAATGCGATGACTGCGCCTGATGTATCGATTTAATTTTTTTTAAATATTTGGCGTAAAACTGCTTAATTAAGTTTTTAAATCCCTTTAGTCAAAAATATCTAGCTTGTTTTTTTATTTTTCGAACTAGTTTGGAGTTCTTCGCATTTTTTATTGTGTTTCCTTGTATTCTTCTGTTTTACGTTTTCATAATGCAGTTACTTCGTAAAAAGTTTATAGAATTAAAAAAGATATTATAGGTTTTAAAACGTATTAAATAATTTTAGTGTATTTTTTCCTTACTTATTTTGTGCGATTGCTTCTTTACTGCATCACGCAGCTTTACATCTATGAACAATAAATTAGCAATTTTATTATTATTATTATTATTGATAATCGTTGGATTTTGATTATGCCACAGTTCATATTCCGCCACCAATCGATACCTTGATCAACGTAAACCCCTTTTAAAATTTCATCGAACACCCAGGGGGTTTATATCGACCCAGTTAGGAACTCCTGAACTAAACTAACCAATGCAAATTCGCTTCCATTTCTCATGCAAATGACAAATAATAGTGAGTTAAATAACACATAATTCAATAGCTTATGTTTGGATCCCAGAGCGTGGCTGTGCTAATTTCACGACTAATACTTAATATTCGATCAAAGAGGAAATTCACCAGCTAATAGAAAGACACTTCATGCCGAACAGCAGGAAAACAGCTTTTTTATGGCCGTCTGTAGTTTCCAATTATGTTTCTTTGAAAATTGAACTCTTAGTCACATTTAAGGCTCTTTTTATTTATCTATTTTATCTCTTCTAATGGGATAGACGAAAGAGCAGGAATATAGGACAGACTTTTAACATAAGCAGTAACATGTTACATTAAAAAAAATTGCAATTATTAACACTGTAAGATTAAACTTCTAGAGGATGGTAAAGAAAATTTAAATTTGTTTTCAATAAAATTACAAAATTTAAATAAATTGCTTCCAATGAAATCTCAAATAGGATCACTTAATTTTTTAAAATAATACGTAATATAAACCTAATTAAGAATTTATTAATAGTACATAATTTTATTTCATATTACAAAATTTAAATAAATTGCTTCCAATGAAATCTCAAATAGGGTCACTTACTTTTTTTAAATAACACACAATATAAACCTAATTACTAAGTAATTAATAGTACATACTTTTTTTTTTGTAAATACTATATAAAAATACAAAGTGTATTATTTCAGTAATAATATAAATAGTGCACAATTTGTTTTTGTAAAACACTAAAAAGAATGTAGGTTTTTATCTTAACTATCATTCCTCCCCCCCTTTTCTTTAAACCCTATCCTATTGAAATATTTGATATTTCCTTGAATTCTGATAAAAAATAATAAATTTAATCTTAAGTAAAAATACGTTTATATGGCTTATTACAGTAGCAACTATAGCTGCAGGGGGACGGACAGCGAATATTAAACGTATAAGTACAGCATGCGTTTTTGGAGCTATGCATCAGCTCAGGAATACCGCACACTGGTACAGCACGTATCATTGAATCGAAATTTATTGCTTTATGACAAGAGCATTTATTTGAATTATTTAAATTTATAATTTTATCAAAGATATTGTATAAATTTATTTTATTTAAATGCAAATAAGTTATTAAGAATTTATTTAAAAAGTATTTCTTTTTTTTTAAATCGTTATTATTATTTTATTATTATTATTATTTTTTTTTGTATTGAAGTTGGGTGCCTAATAACAGCCACGCGGCAAAGTCGCTGAATACTTGTAGTTCGACATGGGATCGAATCCCGGCGAACGGCCTAGTTGCATAGTTGGTTTTCGTCGTTTTTCCCTTGTGTAACGTGGATACGAGCAAGTTTTCTTTCAGAAGTTCTTGACGAAGGCATCCCTTCCCATAAGCAGATAGCGCTCCTGATGTGTTGCTTAATCAATCAACATAAACTAACCTGTATTCAGGTTGAGCCCCTTCGAATCACAGGTCCTAGGCTTTTATCTTATTCGACTATTAGTTAATCCGCTACTGTTTATTAAATTGGCAACTTTAATCACCAAGGTTTTAGTGAATTTTTTAAACATCGTCAAAGGCTTAGTTGTGGCGATTTTAATCAGAAAGACTGAGTTCACCATGATTTTAGCCTTTGGCTTTATCAGCAGTTCTGTGAATTGAAAGATTCTTATTGAGCTAAGGAGAATTCCAGTGTTAATCTCTGCTCTCCGCAGCTCTCTTGAGTTGTTTTTCTGCATCTGTAAAAACTGTTATCCCTTAAAGCTGTAATATAATTTTTCTTTTATCATCTAGGTTAATATTCACGTAGAAAAATTTTTTGATAAACCTGCAAAAGTATCAGTATTAAAAAGCTAAAGTACAAATATTAATACAACCAAATGCATTTGATGCAGAATAACAAAAAATAAAAAAATACACCCCTCAAAAACTTAAAAAAATTTTAAAAAAATGGATTCATTTTGCATTAAAATATAAGAATCAGACATCAAATCCCAGTGCAAAAAGTGACTTGTTTTATCAAAAAAATACTAAAAAAATTTCATTGAATACTGGTTTGCTTTTTTAACATTTAGAAATATCCTTTTTTTTTTCAAAACGTAAGAAAACCATATGAATATATATATGAATTAAATTGCCCTTCGAGAGGAAATAATATGCCATTAATTCAAGATAACCAAAGTGGTACTAAATATAAGATGTATTTACATGCTTATTCAAATTTCTTTTGCTGCATGTTTAGTCGAAAAGAGCTATTAGTCTCGAAACATGATTTTCGTTTCACTGTTCATTCGAGTCTGTTGTCATTCGACAGAATGAAAAATATTTATTTTTGGAACTAAATCTGTCTGTTATGGATTGACAAAAGCAATAAATGCATTTCTTAAGAATATTACTAATTTATTTTTAATCTCATTGATTGCATTTAATTCATGATACATCTAATTAAAATCATTCAACATTTTTATAAAATGGCATATTATGTTCACATTTCACTTTTCAACTTTTATCATTTTTGACCGAAAAATGAAATTTGCTTTCTAATAAGCTTAATCTAGACTATTAAAGTAATAGTTAATTGATTTTGTTGAGCAAACCAGAGCGGAGAACAAAACGAAGAAACATGTCATGTAATCAAGCTAAGGTAGTATTTATTTTCGAGATTTAAATTCTTAAATGCATGTGCTGAAAATAAATTGAAGTCTCAGCGTCGTCTTAAGCCGTATTTGATAAAAATAAATTTTGTAAAAAAGAAAAAAATTAAAAATGTCCTGCCATTAAAAAAAAAAAAAAAAAAAAAAAAAAAAAAAAAAAAATAGGGAAAAGAGAAGTAGGGTGTAAAAATAGAATTTGATTAATTAACGAAATAAATGTACAATACAATAAAGGATATTGTAGTGGAATTATTTGACTATCAGGATAAAATCATTAGCAAAATAAACAAATGTAAAAAAATGAAAGATTTATACCTGCTGTATAATAAAGGATTTCATTCACAATACGAAGTCGCCTCGTCCAATCTTTGGGTGCTACATACACCGCCAGCAGGCGCTGCGCATGAAACGGAGCCCAGCAGATGAAGAAGGCAATCACTACAGCAACTGGAAAACAAAAACATTTCGAATTAAACAAAAGCATCTCAAAGTAAACCAAAAATGTCAAATATAATGAAAGGTACGCAAGTAGGGGAAAGTGGTAGGTGTTTCCATCGAATAAACATTAAATACATTTTAATAACTCTCATTAAACTTTCAGGGCTTTGACTATTTTCACTAACTTAAGACCACTCTCATCGTAATAATGGTTAGCGATGCTGGCTGCGCTATCGTTTTGAACGTGTATGTAAAGAAGGGAAGCTTCCATAGACGTAATGTAAGCCAGTCTGATTACTGCGCCACTAAATTGTGAGGGGACAAATTTTTGTGACCAAATCGTCAGGTGTGCAAGAAATTAATGAATGTGGAACAAAATCAAAGAACTTATAAGATTCGTTCTTTGACACAACTTTTCGCGATAATATTTAAACTCGTATTTACGTAGACATTTTCCCCTCAAAATAAATAATCCATTAATTAATCTACTTGCGCGGATCACTGATTTGATTTACTTCGACAGGGGGTGAAAAATGGTATCACAGAATTCAGAACTCTTGATAAATATAAATATGACCTTGTACAACGGCTAGACAATTATTTGGCGTATGCGCGAAAAGGTATTAAAAACTGGATCTACTTCGGCACTGGTTCGATAGCTATTTCGCGCATGAGCAAAAAGGTATTAAGTCTGGATGGATAGCTCCTTTAAAGTAAACTTTGAAAAGTATATATTTCCCTCTGCGATCTTACGGAGTTATTCTTGCATTGGCGAAGCTTTCATTCTTAACATATACGATCTTCGACTCGGCTTCAAATCCTGGAGAAGGTTTGGATATTTTTGAAAGTGCGTAGTGTCTTTGTGGTATGTTGACACTTAAGGCTTTATTCAGACGACAGTTTTGCCGTCATAAAGCTTTGTGGTTTAATGCATAAAAGTCATTAAATCATACTTGTTTAGCAAGGTTTAAGCCACATCCAGTCAAGGAAGGGAAAGCTGCACATGCGTAAATGTATAGCTGACTCAGTGAAGCCATCAACCGATGTTTGCTTCGCTGTAATTGGTGGTTCTCGCATCAACTTGGCATAAAGTTTAAAAATTAGAACCTTTAGGCAAATTACTTAGACCAGTTTTTTGTGACGTAGCAACGAAGCTCGGCTTAAACCTGTTATGACTTTAAAACCAGTGTGTGAACGAAACTAAAAACATACGGCGAGCCGAAATTACTGTCGAATTGGTGGCAATAGGTGGGGAAGTGTAGAAGACTCTTGGACCCTTTCTCCAGAGATTCTCCCTCATAATTGTGATATAACCGGCAAAGTTGTACTATCACTTATAAGGCGCCCAAGGCAAATGCAAAGGACAGTCGTAATCCTGCGCTCCTAACCATGGCAGAATTCTCATATTTCTGTCTGACAAATGAGATAAGTCTCCAAAATTAACAATCTGAAGTAATCCTTGCTTGCTTTAGGCAGCTTTTGAAATAAACAGTTACATACGCACTTAAATTTTAAAATAAAAAGCTTAAATGTGTCCTAGCCATTGCCTGGGCTCAGGAAATAAAAGGCTATGAGAAGTCGTGTATGAAGTCGTGAAACGTCTGCTCAATAAATTACTGATTGTAATTTAACTTACGTATGTAGAAAAGCGTGCTTGTCTGTCTTCTCCCTTAACTTTTTAAATGAAGTGGATTCAAAATTATTTTGACTTGCACTGGTAAAATATCGTTCCCTTCAGATTTAGGCATACATCTCTTAAAACAGCAGACGTTCTAATTCCCTAGGTCGATCATCATGTGGTTCCACCAACGACCGAGCGGTAAAGTTGCTGAACACCGAGAAGTCTGACCTGGGTTCGACTGTGCATGGTAGTTTTTCCAATTAATAAGGTGGATACGAACCAATTTCCATCAAATTATTTTACTAAAGCATATCTTCTCATAGGTAAGTAGGGTAATAGCTGCTTTGCCTAAATCAATTAATTTGACCACACCGGTCGTCATATCGGCAAGCAAGAGCGGAAAGAAGTCTCTAAATATTAATGTTCTGAAATCCAGTTCCTCAGTTATACAAGAATTTTCATGCTAAATGCTTTCATGCAGATAATAAATTACGTATATGTTGTGATAACTGTGAAAAAATAACTTTAATTACTTTTCGAATTACGTTAGATAAGGGTTCGTAAAATAACTAAATAAGTAACAAAGATGAAAGGGTTCACAGTTCAGTGGTTACCCAAAAGAGCTCTTTTAAAATTTAATGTGATTTATCGGTACAGATTTTCAATCAAGATGGCCCAGGTGGGAGAGTGGAACATTTTATAGCACATAAGATGAATAGACACTTAGACCAGGTATTGCCAGACTTTTTCTTGCGATCCTTATAAAAAATGACTTTCTTTATCAATCCTCGTTACATTTTTTGTATTTTAATATATATTTTAATATATTTTTTGTATTTTAATATCAGGATTAGCTAATGCATTTCAACTGTTCTTTGGGCCATCCAAGTATATTCAAATTATCAATGTTTTGAAAGCGAGCAATAAAATTTTTTTGTTGATTTATTTCCTTTACATTAACTTTATATAATTTTTTCCTCAATTAATTATCAATTTTATAATGCGTTTTTGTAATCAACGCAATCTTGTTTATGCCGGATAATTTCTGGCACATATTGTGCTATAAAGCCCAAGTCGATCCTTTGATCAGCATTTCACCATTGACCCCCTTTAAAATTTCTTCGATACCCAGGGGGTCAATATCAACCTGGTTTGGACCTAGTTTGGAATCTCGGGACTTAGACAAACATGACAGCCTTATCTGCTGTATATTTGAAAAGTGAGAAATAAATAATTTCATTCAATAAAAGTATTAAATGTTTTCAATTAGATATATCATAAATTACAGAGTATCGTATTCTTAGGTAACATAAATTAACGAGATCTGGAAGACTGTGTGAAGAATTATCCTCAGGTCTTAGTTGCTACAAAAAGTCAGAAGAAGGGTGTAAAGAACCCTTTACTTAATCAGTATAATTTCACAGATGGTCCCACGTGGGCGTATACAAAGCCAACACTTGTGGCTTACCTCAAAACAGGTAACGATGAACTTAAAATAAAATATAATATGTTTAGCCTAATAGCCCACAGGATAATTTAACGCGCAGGAAGGTTCTGACTCGTAGAAGTCGCCGTAAACAAACCTCATGGCTAGAAGCGCTCTACGTCACAGAAATCTAATCGCTAGTAATTCAAGATAGCAACGTGGCCTTCAAACAGGCATAACATTCTCTGAAATCACCTTCCAAAAACGTGCCTTACATACTATCTGATTCTTTCTGCCTTATTTGAATACACGCGGGCTAACTTATTAAAATCCTGGCAAGAAAGCGTGGGCGAAAATGAGAATAAAAGGAAAGTTGTTTTGAAATATAAAATTAACTGTTAGCTAAATTAAATGCATCTCCACAAAACACCTTTTTATTTAAAGCAATTAGATTAAAAAATGAAAAAAAAATCTTAGGAATTGCAAGAATGGCTTTTATGTAGCTTAGTTTGTTAATGAAAAACATACAGAGTCATTTTAAAAGTTTACCAAATGGCAACAAACTGTCATGAACAGTGAAATAACGCATTGACAATGGACGACATTTAAAGTAAATCAACGAAAAATCTTATTTCGTGACGTAGTGCGCTGACGTAGAGCCATTTTGGGCTGAAAAAGTGCCCAAACAAAGTTGTCAGTACAAAGATAAGTTGTTAGCATTGTCAAAACATATGTCATAAAACGTGGTTGAGGAAACTTTTGTGCAAATCTGCAAATTTCAGAGTGAATAAATGTAATTAAAAGTTACGGAAACGAGGAAACGCTTTCTAATTTGATGGCTAACTATTCATTACCTAATGGGAAGTTACGAATAAATGTGCTTATTTTGGAAAAGATGACGTAATGTTGATCAGTTAGTGACGGCATATTGTGTTAAATACTATTAAAAAATTACTATACATGTTAATAATTAACTGCAATTAAGTTTTTTCTTCTGGAACCACTGTATCGTATTTTAAACAAATAACGAGTTATCGAAAAGGTATAACAACTAAATAGTAACTAAATTGCCTATAGGTACAGTATAAATCCCATTACTAATTTTGTAAAACATATTTTATGCCCTAAAAATACATAAGGTTCCTGTTTTCTTTCTTTCTTTCTTTTTTTTTTAATGGAAAAACAATTTTATATATGTGATGCTTTATATTTTTCTTCTACAGGTTTCACACAAAGGAAATTCATGTTTAATCTTTAATTAAGAAACAAAACGCAAATTAAACTTCTAGTTAAATATTTTATAAAACTTTATTTGATGACCTTAATTCCCGAGTATAATTAGTACGTTCACCTTTCTTTGCACTTTTTCTGATGATAAATGAGTTCTGCCATGCAGATTTAATTTGAAATTTTTTAAATTAAAATAATTAAATAATGAGCTGTTAAAGCAAACTAAACTAAAACTTTGTTAGACTTGAATTTGATTTTACAAGCATGCAAAGTGATGGTTCTAACGAAAATAACCATTATAATAAATAGAAAACGAAGATTTACAAACTGGTTAACGAATAATAAGTGACGGTAGTTTCATTGTACATTACCGTCTATCGAAACAATAATGAGATAATTACTCATTCACCTTAAACAAACTGACAAAGATGGAACGTACATCCTTACACACGAGTTCAGTCATTATTTTTATTTTTATCGTTTACCCTTTGAAGAATTTAAATAAATCTGCTTTATGCACGCAGACATCCTAGAATCCAAGTTCTGCTACAAATTTCGCTCGCATAGTTAAATAAATACTAGGTGGATGAAGTATACAGAAATTTAAGGAAGTAAAAAAAAATGCAACTATACAAGCTTCATCTTTCATGTTACCTAACTCCAAGGTGTTCCACATAAAACGCAATTCATATACAACGCGTATCGTAAAATATTAAATATGGGCAGAAGCATCTAAATGAAAGGATTTTCATTCGGTTTTTAATATTAGGAGATCTATGAGAGAATTGAATTCTGCAACATCTGACCATGTTATGCTTTGATTTTTCGCCCTCTATTGAGAAAGTGATGACGATATTCAACATAAATGCATTCATATTTTGGATTTGTTTATTTTGCGAGGTCAGCTGCCTAAAATAGTTAGCACAACAAACGGAAAATATTTCAATCAGTTAGTGCCATTTCACATATTTAATATTCGCAATTTAACAGCGCACGATTTAAATAAATGCATTTTTATTTAAATCGATCAGATTAAAAAGTAAAAAAATCTTAAGACCTGCGTTTATTGTTTTGAAACTGCTTCGGTTGTACTCGTAACAGAGACATTAAGTTTGAAAGTTAAATATCTTACACTTTCGTGTATAGTCTTTCAATTAATATTGTAATCTTTTTCTCTGTAAAAATTAAAAAAATAATTAATTGAAATATTTAAAAGTTTTTTTTTTTGGTTTCAAAATTCCATCTTATGTTCCACATTTCAGCCTTTTGAGCGATTACTTTCTTCCCAAGGTTTTTTAGTTTCGCTAATAAAGCCAAAATTGCAAACCTTAAGTCACTACACTCGCGATATTCCTAGGTTCCATTGAAGTCTAATGAAAGTTAACAAGGTTTTTAATTACTTATTGTGAGTTTTAATTAAGTTTTTTCACCTAAGTTTTATAATTTCCCTAAAGTTTAAAATTCTTTGGATTCTATGATATATATTTAAAGGTAAAATTTTGACTTACATTTTCACTGAAATATTTTTACTTTTTCGCTTTCGTTTTCAAATCTTTAAACAAAATAGAATTATCTTTATTTAAGGTACAAGATTCCAATTAGAATTTGTTTCCTTGCTTTGGGGAAAGGCCAGAACTTTCGGGTGAACTATTATAATTAAAGTACATTGAAATGGTTAATTGGCTAATTCTGGATACAGAACAGCAGGTATTTTTGTAGAAGAAAGATTTCAATTGGTCTCAGTGTTCCTTTCCTCTGATAAAGTGGCTTTGGAGTTGATTGAATTCCTCTTCTCTTACGTTCTTTTTTCTTTAAATTTCTCTAATTTTTTTTTTTTTTTGAACTGGGTATTGATTGTTTAAAAGTTTTTGTTTTTACATTTATTAAATTCTTTTTTGCATTTATAAGATTATTTGAAATTTATTAATTATGGATTTAAATTTTTTTAAATCTCTGTGAAACATTTGTTCTAGATTTCTTACTTTATGTCTTTAATGATAATTTTCAGCAGCTTAAATTGCGAAAATACTAGTCATATTTATATTTTGTTTTAAAAAATTGTTTTGCAGTTATGATATATATTGTAGAGACATTAGGTTTTTTGAAGAAGGCCGGAGATGTGAAAAATGAGCAATGCCTTTCGAACCAGGACCTCTGGAATACGCGCCCAGCGTGCTGACCACTACACCACGAAGGCATGCGAAAAAGGCGGGAGAAATACCTTATAATATATATATGTATAATATATTGTATACGTATGTAATATTTTGGCAGTCGGGCACATGAATGAAGCTTGGCATGAAATGTTGACACAGAAGAAGTTAGCTGTTTTGATTCCACATCTTTATTCAATTCGAATGGCAAATTATTATTCTTTACTAAGATAAGATTAACTTTAGGTTTACAACGTCATATTACAAAGGAAGGCAGATGAGAAGAGCAGCATAGGTCTTAACAGCAGAAGGAGAAAGCGGTTTCTCTCGGAAATGTCAATGCCAATGATTATAAGTTACGGAGTGCCTATGGTTCAAAACCTATGGAGCCAGTTCTCTATTTATAGGAGCGGTTACGTAATAAGCTCGAATGTTCTCGAAAGTACTGGTCTAGGAGTAAGAACCTGAAATTGCGGAAAGTTAAATTAGAGGATGCACAGAGCAAAGCCATCGTGTTTTTTATATTTTACATGTATATACAGGCATGTAAAACATGCTTAAGCTGTGTAAGGGTAAAGGATATAAATATGTAAAATATAAAATATCTATCTTTCAAATAATAAATTAATAACAGCCCTTTAACTTCCGTTTTCATTCTAAAAATGACAGAATAATAATTTCTCTAACTGCAGTTCTGCATAAATTTCTGCAGTTCTGATGCGCGCTTATCGATGAAATCTGACTTCAACATCTAGACATTAATCTGTCATGTAATATGAAATGGTATAAAAGGCAATTGCTTCGCCTGTTTCCCTCTCTTCTGATTCCTTTCTTTGCATCGCTTTGCTGTTATCCATTTTACTTTTCCAATTTTCTTCTATTAAGAAATGTAAACTGTACAAAATTGGGGGTGCATAGCGCACCCACAGTGATGATATGCATTATCAAGGAATAAAATTATTTGTGGAATTTACCGTTATGTGTGTTCTTCGAGTGTCATCTTTCACCTTTCTAACTACGCAGTAAAATTTCTTCAAGTTATAATTCAGAGAACCACCGCCAAATCATTGCAACTTTCTTTCACCGAGTCATGTTATTACAATAATGGCACAGTCTTATTACATATATATAAACTTAAAACATCTAAAGTCGAAATTAAATTAGAATTAAAACAAGAAGTTCCACAACAATATTAATAATTGCAACCATGGATAACAGGTCTATCATTTTATCTAAACAAAACAAAATTAATATAAGAATTCATCAGTAGAATAAACCCGAAAAATAAAAGTGCCAAAAACAAATAAAAAGTACAAGAATATAAAAATATAAAAGTTAATCTCATAGCGATCATTATGGCTAATTAATAGCGGTCAAAATGGATATTTTCGTTGAAATATGATATTTGGAAATTTTTATGATTATAATACTTCTTTTACTTCGTACAAAGAAGTAAAAATATCGTAACTCGGAGCAAACTATTCAAAGTAAAATTGAAGCACAGGACTAAATTACATGAAAAGGTGCAAGAAAAAAGTGTAAACCAGAAAAGAAAGAAGGAAAAGAAAAAAGGGGTTATTGTATCTTCACCCAGTTATTGTTTCTTCGAAGGACACCAGGGGGTTGGTGCAACTAAAGAAGTAAATGAATCAGCTTGTTTCTGAACTGATAATGGCACAAATTATAAATTAGAGTTTAATACTTCAATAAACAATAAAATATTAATCATAGAAATCTGCGTCTTCATCAGTCCAACACCTTAAAAATTAAACGCTTTTTAAACTCTCTCAAGTATTTCTGTCTTCGTTAGTCAAAATGAATTCCTTAAAAGAACGACGTAATGATTCGGTTTCTGAAGTGTTACTCATCTTAATGTTCAGAATGCATTTTACTCCCAATTATCTCATATCTCTAAAACAGAGCTAATTTCGGTTTATTTGTAATCTGAATGCCAAATTTATTCTGAAGCAGGAGGTTTTCGCATGTAAAATTAAAATTTTGTTCTTTCTTTATTAATTTTTCCTTTTAAAATCATTAGTAGCCGACTCCAGAACTATCTTAATAGTTTATCTTAAAGTTGAAAACTTTTAATGTCGTCCAAATGAGAAAGTACGTAATTTTGTAATGCATTTCCTTTAATGTTATAAGGTCTGCCATAACATGATAGGAAATGTAGCAATAATTAAATAATGCAATAATGCAATAAATTCATAACAAGATCGCATCCCACAATGCCCTTAAGTAAGCTAACATGAAACTCTGCTATAATTATATCATGGTCCATTAAGGGATTTCTTAAGTGTGTATCTTCCATTAAGGTTGTTCGATGTTACATCAAAAGCCATTTACTAAATTTATTTCGAACCCACACATGTTGTATTTAATGATTCTTAAACTTGTGCAGAATGGAAGGAAAAATTTAGACTTCTAAATCGAATATTATTTGTATTGTTAGCTAAACTAATCGAGTATAATTCGCTTAGTGATGTGTACAGTTTCAGATATTTAAACATATAACTTGCTATTAAAGGATTAAATTGTTCTAAATATATACAGATGGTCTCATTCAGTAGGAAATATATGCAGCAACAACTCGCATAGTCTCCATAAGCGATTCACACTTATTCCGGAATCTTTGAAATAGGACTAACAGAGAAACTAAATACCTACAAGAAATGATATAATTCGTTCCAAAAATTTTTTCCTTATTTATCAGTAAACAGAACGCGGTTAATAAATGCAGCTGTTTTAATTACTTTTTAAACTCAGGACATAGAAGGTTACAGCAAAGCACGCACGAGTAATCTGCCGAAGAGGAGGATGTCTTCCTGGAGGACTTTTGATTTTAGCTCCTTTACTACCAATTTAGTTTTGTAGCTAATTGTGTTTTCTTGTATTATGCCGATGTATTGTACTTTCATAGAGTAACAGATTTAATTAATTTTTTTTTTTTTTTAATGTTTAAAGGTTGTTTCTGAAGGATGACGGGACAAAGGTGCCTTGACGATTTTGTAAATAGAATATTATACGTAAGAATGGGTCAAAGAAATGTATTATTACGAAATGCCCAGCTACGGTAGGATAGCTTCCCCGCAAAGTGAGTTTAAGGTTGGTACAAAGTGAGAAATAAAGGCAAGATTACCAGATTTAGAGCGACAGCATTGGTGACAACATTGGCGATATGCCATAGACGGAGCGAGAACATTCTAGAACGAATTCTTATCAGTTTTCCTGAGAATGTTCTCGAAGTCAAAAGCTATATATATATACACACACATACATCTTGCCTGTACGCGTAGGGTAATAGTGTAGAGTATGTTGAGTTCAGTAGTAGTATCTTAAGAGATTAGCTTGACAGCAACCAAACCGAGTCGGGAGCTGTACTTTAGTGCTTTGCCGTGAAGCTGTCTTCACCGTTATAGCCTGAAGCCTGTGTTGCTGATTGTTTCAGAGTGTTTGTTGTAGTTTTTCGACGACTGCAAACGTCTCTTTGGAACTGTCCCTATGTAATACTGATGAATAAATTGTATTTTGATCCTTCATCAAATGTTGTCACCAATAACTCCAAATCCATGAACACGTAGAAGGCAACAACTGGTGTCAGAAGTGATATCTGCAAGCCAGTGATCCTCCTGCAGGATAAAGCCATATGGGGGAAATGAAGGATTTGATGAACTTGATAGCAGCTGTAAAGCCGGACTGGAAGAGATGAAAGCCGGGTAAGTATAGATGAAAGCCAGACAGGAAGGCTGTGGTCAAGAGCGAAATAAAATCAGGTCAAGAAGAAATAAAAGCCGGACAAGAAAACCTGAAAGAGCAACTCCTGCGAATGGAAGTGAAGTTAAAGAAGATTAAAAGCGACATCTTGGAGTTTGGAGGGAAAATTGGAGCCAAAATAAGAGATGTGGAAATGAGAGTTATGGCATCTGAAGAATCAAAGGACGAAGAAATGAAATAAGTAGCTAATGAGCTGTCTGAAAAAGATGAAGAAATGAAGGATGAAAAGCGGCTGAAGTGGAAATGGAAGAAAAGTTGAAGAAATAAAAGGAGTGGTTAGTAAAGCGTTTGAAAAAGGTGAACAAATAATTCATGGAAATAAAGTTCCTGCTTCCTCAACTGCTTGAAGTACAGATGGAAGGAAGCGAAAATGTGACTGTTAAGTTGATAGAAACTGATAGTGAAATTACGAGGTCGCATTTAGCACGTATCAAAAAATTCATGTGATGCAGAGATGGGAAGAACCTGAGGTGCAGCTTAAGCAGAGTGTTCCTGTATTGCAAGGAAATACACCCACTTCACGAACTTGTATCTAATAATACACGTTGTACAGACACAAACTTGATTATAAACCGAGATGCTTCTTTTTGTTAGGCATCGGATTCTATTTATAACTCCGATGCAAATATCGGAACTGGTTTTCAGGAAATAGAAGTAAATAAGCATGAACCGACTACTAAAAGTACCATGGTGAACTGTGCACATGATGCGAATAAACTGCAGAGTTAGCAGACTGTTTCAGATCTTCCTGTGGATGAAAAATCTGAAAGGGCTGAATCTTCAGACTGTGATATGGAAAACAGAAATACATCCGAGAACTGCAATGAAAGAGTATTTGACCCGGGTATAACTTAAAGCTTGAGAGTGAAATTCATTCTGAACATTAATTTATATAATTTAAAATTGTTATGTAATTAATTTGTGTATGTAACTTGTGTAAATATTTGTTGACTTGATCTTTGTTTACCTTATTTGCTTGTTTTGTTACCTTTTGGATTTGGCTTCTGACCAAGGATTGTACTGCCGGGACGTGCAGTCCTTGGGAACGGGCGCTGTTCCGAAATGCCCAGCTGTGGTAGGATAACTTGGGTTGCCAGCATGGGCAGGGGTGCCAGACTTGGGGCAAAATCGCCCATTTGGCTACAGATTTGGCGATATACCATAGACTGAGTGAGAAAATTATAGAACGGATTCTTGCCGGTTTTCCCGAGAATGTTCTCGAAAGCAGGTCGAAAACTATATATACCCTGTCTGTACGCGGAGTAGGGGGAATTCCTATCATAGTGTAGAGTATATTGAAAGCGACTGAACAAAGTCGGGAACTGTACTTTAGTGCTTTGCCGTGAAACTGCATTCAAAATTTTTTGGAATGACTTTTAAAGAACGATTTCAGTATAATAAAATTTAATAAGAATTTTCATAACGTACTTTTAATTTTTGAAGATATGAATTACTTATTTGAAAATTCTTCCGGCATATATTACAACAAAATTATAAATTAAATAAAGTTGCACACTAATGAAATCCAAAAGAATATCATTAAGTGGCATTTAAAAGGGAGGGAAATCCTTGAATTATTCTGATTAGTTTAATAACCGAACACTTAAGGCAAGTTGAAAATGACATCAGATGGCCCAACTTGAAATCAAATATTTCGGTCATCTTTTGGCCCACGGGAGTTATACCTTTTGCTTTCATAATAAGTATAAAATTTTCCATTATAGGGACGGGGGAATTCGTATAAAAATTTGGATTTCGTAATTTTTACAAAATAGATTTTTTAAAAAACAGATGTACACATGTATTAATATTAGAGTTATTTAAAGTATTTTTGTAATTAGAAGAATATATCTACGATTAAAGGTTGCGAAAATAAAAACCAGGTAAGGGCTTCTGTGGATACCGTGTACAAACACAGCACATGTACTGATTACAATACGGGTACACCGCGCTATACCAAATATCGGCATTTCATTCTATTTTGCAATTTCGTGAAACCGGTATTTTATTAGGTAAAATAGATGTATTTTGGATATTAGCCATAAATAGTAGATATTTATTATTATTTTTTTAGTTAAGGATTAATTAAAAATTTTGTAAAATGAATTTAATTTATAATACGTATTTGTTTTCATCGATATGGCAGCATAAACATCAATCATTTGCTGTCTCACTTCCTTTCCGATCTCCTCTCTTTGTGAGCGTAATAGTTGCCCACCAGCGGCCGAGCGGTAAAGTCGCTGAATACTGGTAGTTCGGTCCGAGGTTCGAATCCCGCGAACGGGCTGGCTGCATGGGCGTTTTCGTGGTTTTCCCCATGTGTAACGTGTTTACGAGCCAGTTTCCCTTAGAAAGTCCTCCACGAAGGCATCCCTCCCCTTAGGCAGATAGTCCTCGAGGCTTTGCCATAATTACACACACACACATATTGTGAGAGTAATATTAAAGTATAAAACCTATATGAAACTTAACCTCACATCACATGCCTTGACTCTGCTAACTAGCGTTTACCGGAATATTCAGACCTGGATTTCCTCGCCAGCACCTCACAGTAGCCTCGAAGATGTTGCTATGCGACGGTTTCAAGCTTATCGTTTATAGTATTTACATAATTATACATTTACATAATACGTCCCAAGTTGAAAAGAAAAAAGAAAACGAAAAGAAAGAGAAAAGGCTAAAAAGATCAAATTTAATTTAAGTTCGTCGGAAATTTCCACTCAAGCATTTATAAAAGGCAAACTCAAACCTGTCCGGAGGAATTCGCTGAAGACGATATTGATGAGTTAACATTGAAAAAGAACTGTCTGTGGAGAAAAAATTACAGTTCGCTATTGATAAAAATACCTGATGTGGACATCATATGACTTTTTTGTAAGGCCTATTCAATTATATACATTTTTGTGCTCCACTTCATTTAAAATTATTTCCTCTAATTTCATTTAAGATAAATTTCCTATTCAATCAGTTCATTCAGCTCTCATTTCACGGCAAGGCAAAAACACATAAAAACTCAAAACATCTTCATTGAAAATTGTTAAACACTAGGAAAAAAACAGTTTTTACAATTAAAAATTAGAGTTTTACGCAATTCTGTTAAAAACAAGCAATTCGGTCAGCGGGAAGACAAAATTTTCGGCCCACCAAATTGAAAATTAATTTTTGGTCCCACTGGCCAAAAAGACATTGACGGTTGTGTACCAATTAACTTAATTCACTATTATACAAAGAAATGAAATCAAATGGCAGCCTCGTTAGGCCTAGCACCATTTAAACCTTTAAACTGTTGATAATTCTACAGCTATCCCATACAGATTAATTAAAGGCATAAAAACTTTAGCTGGGTTGTAAAAACATAATTCAATCACATTTAAAGCAAAAAATGCACAATTTACCAACATATAAGAATAAAAATAACTGAGCTCACAGAGCTGGGTAACAGAATGGGGATATATATATATATATATAGGGTGCGGCAGCGTTCATAGCAGGATATTAAAAACACACCATAAGGCAGTAACTATAATTTATTTATTACCTCTTATGTCAATTAATAGTTAAAGGTATGCCATTTACTAATGTGTCCATTGCGTGGATTACTTTTTGAATATGATACCTGTCAAATGAAGCCCCCTCTGCACAACACTTTCATCTAGGCGGCGTTGGAAGCTTACCATAACTCGGCGTAACGTATTCCCTGGGACACTGCCGACCGCAGTTCTGATGCGATCCTTCAACTCGGGAATGGTGGCACAACGTATTCGGAAAACTTCTTGCTTCAGGTGGCCCCAAAGAAAAAAGTCTGCACATGAAAGATCAGGTGAGCGAGGCGGCCAGGAAATGTCACCAAAACGGGAAATTACTCTACCTGGAAATGTCTGTCGCAATGGTTCGTCCATGTCGATCTTTCCCATGACGTCCCAAGTTGAAATGTTGCCGAAATAGACGCTGTGTAGCAATAACAGAGTAGTTATTCCTGAAATAACTTTCAACAGCAAAGGCACGATGCTGTGCACTCCATCGATCCATATCACTGTCACATTCGAAATGGCAGCTCATTAGTACACGAATGCGGCACGAGCTGGCGCGCATTGATGCAGTACGTCATTGTACTACGCAAGTCAAATTACGCTATGAACGCTCCCTCACCCTGTATATATGCGTTTGGTGCGGCCGATTGTGACGAAAAAGGGAAGTGCCCAATCAAATGTTATAGCACTTTAATATACAAAATTTCAACTTTCTACGGCTGCTCGGTTTTAAGCACATACGTACGTACGTAAGTACAGGCGTCACAAAAAATCTCTTGTAAATCCATTTTACAATCTGCTTTGGAAGAAAGAGTCCTACAGAAGTCATTCAAAAACATCACTCAATTGGATTCGAGAGCGGTTTCGTTGAAATAGGATTCTCAAAAGTTTCACGATTACAATACTTTAAAAACCGGCACAAAACGTATTACAAAGTAACACAAAAAATAGATTTATCCAAAACCGTCAGAAGAGAGAATGAGTTATTAGAAGACGAATGGGAACTACCTAGAGGAAGTATATCCCCGAGGCAACCCTCAACCAGCGTAGATGCAGAAGAAGCATTTTAAACTGCAAGTAAGTTGGGCACAAAAATAATTTCCAGGGTAAATGACAATTCGAGAGATGTATTATGTTTTTTACTAACACATTTCTAAAATATGCAATTAATAAATTAGTTGTTTTCCTTCTATTAATAAATATGTGCAATAGACTACAAGACTTTTATGCGATATTTACTCATTTTTATAATAATACTATATAATATATTTTGTTCCTTTATTGCATTGTAATACTGTAATGGTTTACTTTTTATACTATATTTTTTTGTTTATTAATAATATTTGACTACAATATCTCTTTCTTTGTTTTATATATTTGTACATAAAAAAACTCTTTATATTTTGACACTTTATAAATATTTTGCATAAAACTAATATGGAAAAGAAAAAACTGTGTTCTTGTAACTTTTTCTGAAAAATTCCTAATACCGGTATTCCGGCACAATGAAAGAAATATCGAATATCTGTTAACTTATTTCTAGTACGGTAATACACTCACTAAGCACATGGATGAGCATGGAAAGCTGATGGAAAGCCGAAGAATGTGTTGAGATTCCTATGAGAATCTGAAGAAACTGATGATATTAACGTCCAAAGTACGAAACGGTCAAATTCATAAATGGATTACTGAGGGCTAATTTTGCCCAGGGCTAAAATAAAGAATAATCAACTAATTCATATAGAAGTTTATTTAGATTCTATATGAAATTTATGCTATTCAAAAGCTGAATCACACCTAATTTTAAAATAAGACAGATCCGTTTTTCGTTTATGTAGTTTCAAGATTAGTAATGTTCTTGAGTGGAAATATCTGGCTGAATATAGGACCAACGTCATGACCATAAAACGTTTAACATATATTCTCTAAGATATTATTCACTAATCCCTTTATGAAATGAAAGCCTGTAAATGGAATTGAAGCGCTGTACTATTTCAGTCCCAAGATCGAATTACCTCTTAGCACTTGGGCCATACACATAACTCCTTTGAAGGATTCTCTAAACGACATTCCAGAGACTGCTTCTATTTCCCACCAGTTTCACAAGTTCATCTCCTACAGGTGCTTGAGGCAGTAAACAATATCTATTATCATAATAATTTTCCAAGCATCCATTTTGCCAAGAGCTGAGGAAATATTTTGGTGCCAGGAAGACACTTTATCGAAATGACGGTCTAGTGGAATAAGAATTTTCAAAATTCCTGGTTTAAAATTTCAATTGAAGTGAATGATACGCAACTATAGGATAGATTCGGGCAAAGGAGGATATGAAATTAAAAATTGCTATTATCTCTGTGAAATTTAAACTTTTCCACAGTTTCACGAATCAAGTGCACTGTAATGTAAGTTTCGAATCCCACTCCCACCCAAAGAAAACGTTCTGTATAAATACTTTAAAAATCATAAACAGAATGGATAATTTTTAAATATTTATTAAAAACATTCAGTATTATTTAGTGGTACTGACGTATTAGGAGCGGTATTACCTCAGTAAAAAGTCATCGGATTTTCAGAATAAGCCAAACCCTGGGAAACATGCGCATAATTATTCCCCACATTTCATTAAGCAACATCGCTATTTTCGTATGCGTTCTTTCTCTTACATTCCGAGTTCAAACGGTTTTTTATATATAAATGATGAAATTTTTTGTCTTGAGTTCATTTGTGTGTTTTTAGTATTTGCCTGCAATGGAAGAAACTGCGGCAACATTTCTGCAAGAACGCAATACTCTGTCAGAAAACTGCTAAATGAACTCTGAATGCATTCTTAAAGCAATCTACGAAAAAGTATCAAAGAACAAAACCCCTCAAGTAAGTAGGTTTATTGCTTGAAGTGCGGGACAAGCACCTAATTCGAACGTGAAATGGGGTATGTAAATAAATTTTGCTGCATTTATAAGTCGTCATTCTTTTTTCTTCTGTAAACAATCACCAAACTTCGCTAATGTATCTATAAGTACCATAAGTAGCTATTTAATTAATTTCTGCATCCTTATGCAGTTCAGCTCATTTTAACGCACTAGACATTGTTTTATAGTCTGTTACTTTAATAGAGACTCTTCAAAGTCGTAGCGACCCTTCCCTCATTTACGATCGTAACATGTGTCATCATCATTGCATGGAGGAAGTTACGGGATTTTAGAAAATTAGAGGATTCAAACTTTTTCCCTCAGCAGTTCGTCACTATGGACATCAGGCATGGTTTGGGGGATCGGAATGTTGAAGTGCCTATTCTTGCATAAAAAGAACTATAGTAGTTCTACCGAATGCAAACCAAGAGTAAGAGTTTTTAACGGCGAATAGATAGTAATATTGATCCTGATGTCTAACCAGTAGTAAGCAGATATTTATCCGGTGTCTTCGACTATCTGGAGAGACCAGCACCTCCCGTATGGTTCCCAAGAACGCTCTATTGGAAGTAGATTAACAATAGATTCATACACAAGTGCGGAGATGACAGAGATTCTGCTCATGTACAATAGTTTTTGTTTCGTTTTGTTTACAGAGTAGTATCCAATAGTACACGTATTGCAACAAGAAGTACATACAATGTGTACATAACATAAATATAAATACTGTTACGAATTTCTTACATAGCTAGAAGATTTTAATGTAACTGTATGTGAAATTGTTGTATATCTTTCGTATAATGTAACAAGAAAATCTAAACGAGACACGCTATGCCGGAAAAGTAAAAATACAGAAGCAAGTCCATTTAACATTGAGTAAGTGACCCATCCATTTAACATTGAGCATATCAAACGGTAACATTGAGTAACATCTCGGTAATCTGACGAGTTGACAACGGCTTTGACAACTTATTTTGTCACCAATTTTGGCACGAAATCGCCAAAAGTCGCCAATCTTGGTCCAACATTTTGGTCTGATCCCTGTATAACCGTAATAGGTATTTTAATTGATCACTATATTAGCTGCAATTTTATTTCGACCCTCGTACTGTTTTCCAGTAATTCCAGTACTGTTTCCAGTAAGCAGAAAATTCTAGAAATATCTCGACAGCAGGTTGAAAATTATATAAGGTCGGAGAGAGCACCTGATGTCAGCTGTAGTTGTTTCGTTGTTTTTGTTCCGAATTGTTTGTTCAGTGTGAACTGAGATATCTTTGAGTTAGCTTTCTCTTTAGATGCGCTTTACATTGCGTTGTGTTTAACGTTCTTAGTAGTTTAAATGTAACTAAAAATTATACTCTGCGATACTTTGAACACCTGTACGAGTATTTCTGTAGAAAACTACAGAACGTTGAAATGTTTTTATTAGATAAAAATAAATTTTATTAATCTATCATTGATCTTGTGTACGTTCATTACGCCCTAATGCATGTAATGTTCAGCAGAGGCTAACTGCTAGATCGAAACCTAAATTCTGTCTCCTAATCACGCGTAAAACGCGGTTACGCGACCTTTCTCCCTTGCAATATTAGCTTAGCTGCGACAAGGTCACATTAGAATTAATTAAAATTCGGATGTTTTTGAATTATACAATGATTATTAAAACAGCTAACAGATAGCATCAGATTTTATTGGCGACAGGTCTCCTTGCCAACTTGTTTGTTGTAACCTGAGCAAGCGATTTCATCAGACAAGAGCTTTTTGTTCAATGTGTCAGAAAAGAAAGAGGAATATTATGATTGGTTATTCATCTCGCTGTGGAATTTTAGCCCTTGTTTTTCACATTGACAAACATTCTCGAGGGCTAAAAGTTGTATACTTTCGAACCTTATTAGCCCACCAGTATCCGAGCGATAAGATCACTGAGCATTAATATCTCACCGCGGATTCGGACCCTAGGCAACATTGGCCTATTTTTCAGTCATGACACATACTTTGGGTTTGGTAGTTTGGTTTTAAAGCATATAGTATGTAGTTCTATTTAATTATCGGATTTCAAGGGAAAAAAAAGGAAAAAATTAATATACATGTACAAAAATTAAATAAACATAATTTATTAAAACAAACAAATATAAACATAATTTATTACAACAAACAAACATAAACATAATTTATTAAAACAAACAATAATACTTAAGCAAATATACCCAGATTGATTAGTTATATTGCCTTTTTTCTCACTTTTAATTCTACAAACTCGTCAATTAGTTTTTCATAATTAATAGAGTTATTTAATAACTCTTTTTCTATATAAAGTAGTAATAAACTATTTAATTTTTGTTGGCCTAATGTGGATCTTAATTTTTTTTATTCTGGCTATTACTGAGAATGATCTTTAACCGCTTGCATTACTTATTGGAAGTGTTAAATAAATTCTAAGAATTATGTTTAAATTAGGGAATGTTGTAATAATATTATTTTTCTGAATAAATGACCACATGAATATAGGCGAAATAATATTTTCCTTACTTATAAAAGTCTTAAATTGTATTACTTCATTTTTCAGTTCTGCTAAGTTTAAATCTTGTTCAGAACATTTTAATTCCTCTATTGAAGACTCATTAACATCATTATCATGAAAAATTGTTCTGAATTTATTGTTAATAGCTGGATCTGAATATCCCTCAGATCGTTTTTTAATATTGCTAATTAAAGAATCGCATACGACAAGAAAATATTAACTTTAAAATATTCTTTGCCACTGAATCTTATTTCATGTTCTGGAATTTCACCATGAAATAGTTTTCGTATTTTCTGCTGTTTTTATCATTAGTATATGCAATATCTTTAAATTTGTCTGCTTCTTTTTCTAATTTGTCAAAATCATCTATAACAATTTGTATGAAATATATCAATGAATCATATATTAAAACTGCTGTATTTAGGGATTTGTCTTTTTGCTGAAGAGTCTTGTTTGAAGCATCTATTCTCTAAAATCTTTTTCCATATAGTAAGTAACAGTACATACTCAAATGTATCAAGTTTTTTATGTAAATCGGCAGCTTCGGACCTTGTTAATGGTTTTTCATCTTTGTTTGAGGAAAAATGACGTAAACAATGTTTAATTTCTTCAAAATTTTCCGTTAAGGATTTCACAGCATCGGAACGAGCAGACCACCTGGTGTCACAAATAGGTTTAATACTCAAGTGTTTGCTCTCACACAATTTTTACAATGCATTCCACCTATGTGTAGAGCTTGATAAAAATACGTGCAATTCCTGAACGATATTGAAAAAAGTGGTCATTTCCATGCAACTTTAGGCAGCAGCGTTTCCAGTTAAATTTAATGAATGATTTACGAATGGTGTCAAATGGGTAGAAAAAATATATTGGTTTATTCTGGATTGGAGTCTCTTATATTTACATGACATATTAAACGCATTATCATAACTCTGTCCCCGATAGTTAGTGATGTCTAAATCTATATTATTGAAAAATTCTAAAATAACTTTCTCCAAGTTTTCAGCAGTATGAGAAAATATAGGTAGAAATCCCAAAAATCTTTTTTTTATACCACTTGGAAGAACATAGCGAATAATGACGGTCAGCTGATCTACGTGAGATATATCCAAATTTTACTCTCTCTATATATATATATATAGAGAGAGTAATTTGGCTTCCTATATTTCGTTCACTATTGTGAGTTGTAAATCTTTCGATATAATAGAAATAAATTCATCACATGTTGTAGACGACAAATAGTTTATAGTACCGATGCCGCAGTTTGCATATTTTTTTATGTGTTCCCTCAAAAATGGATCGAACTCGGATAAATATTCCAAAGCACCTATATAATTACCATTATTTTCACTAAAAAACACTTCATTTTTACCACGAAACGCTAAAGAGTATGAAGAAATAAATTTGATTGTCGCTAGTAAACGTTTAAGTACTTCTCTCCAATATTTGTTTTTCATTTATAATTTCATTTTCCAGTTCAGTGTCAATGCGTCCGGTAATTTTATATCTTGTTATAAAAATTTAAATGGAGTTAATGTGGTCACTGGAGTTTTCATGCTTGACAACTTTTATGCACATTTTTCCAGTCATTCTTCCCTTTTGTCATTATCGTTGTTTGCTTGGAAAATAATTTACAGACGTAACAGTACAATAAGTTGTTGATTTCAGTATAAGCCAACCAATCTCTTTTAACTTTTACCCCGCTATTAATTGTTCTGAAGAAGGAGGTAATAGTTAATTTTCTTGTGATTTGTTTTGACCCTTCGTTGCATCGAATAGAAGATGATTCCAAAGATCCATTTATTGATTTTGATGAATTTTTTTATATAATACTCTCGCATATGGTGTCTGTTAAGTATTCTGGCCATAATGCAATATCGTTTACTTTAGTTTCCTCATTACTTTGAGATGATTTTAAATTTATATTTTCTCCTTTTGTTTCATCTTCACAAACGGCATTGCTTGGTTTTTCCTGCTGGTCTTTTTTGCAGAATAGTTTCGGTTACAAATGATGTTTCTGGAATTTGAGTAGGTGAAATTTGTAAAAATGATGGCGATTGTTGTAATTGTTCTCCATCTACATTTAAAAATTTATCCAACGGTCTTTTCATTCGTTTTGCTACTTTATCACGATCTGCTTTTCGTTTTCTTTTTTCACTTTCACTTAAATGTTTATAGGAACTCATTTTAAAGACCACGTACTAAAAAGAAAGAAGAAATTGATCTTCATTTAAATTAATTTTTACTCAGTATCACAATCACAAACAAAATCACAATTTGTGGTATTTTATATTATTTTAATTAGATAATGTAATACTTCTATAAAAACTTACAATTTTTAGGAATTCCAGAAAGTATTAACTATGAATCCAAAACAATCTATTTGCAATCAAGTCTAGGTACTTGAGTCTTAATTGCACAACTCACATAAGATGCAATACGTTCAGGAGACACTGATTTTAAATAGCTGCGTTTGACTTTTTAAACACGTGCATAGTAAATGCTCGATAGGCGCGAGGCTCGATCGTATTTACACACATCGAGACTCACGGGTTTGGAAGCACGGGAATGCTCGTCCACACTTGCCGACTTTAGCAATCAACGATTCGGCATAATTTGGATACGTTTCAGCAATAATTATGAATATCACGTTTCTCTGTTAAATCAAAAAAAATTAATTATAAAAATTAAAAACCTAATTTTCGGGCCCCCAAAATTACGGGCCCTAGGTGCGTGCCTAGGCCTTAGTCCGCCCCTGTCCCCATGTGTCACTTGGATACGAACCAGTTTTCCTTAGAATGTCTTCCACGAATGGCATCCTTCCCTGAGGGGGATAGCTCAAGAGTACTTTGGCTGAATCAATAAACCAAACCATCCAGAAATTTTATAGTAGGATCTAGAAGTAATGCGAACCTAAAACAAAATCAGTTTCACTCTTAGAATATTTTAATCCTTCGACTTTGAAGTGCCTATAGTTAGCTTTTCAGGATTTCTTTTACTTCTAATTATTATTATTTCTAAAGAGGGATAATCTTGTTTAAGAAAATTTGTTATTCCACAAGTCATGATTCAAGTTTCTTGAAATTTGATACCTAATTAAAATGGTAAGAACTAAACTTCACTTTTATGTTATTCAATACCCGAATGAAAATTTGTAGGAATAGTATATTCTTTTTAATTGGATTACATTTAATGGGTTGATTTATTTCATTTTGGCAAAGCACTAGACTCGAGTGCTGCCTACTTGAGGGATGCCCGAGAGATCTCGTGGAGGACATTTAAGGAAAACTGACTCTCAGTCACATTATACACTGGGAAAACCATAAAAAAGTCGATGTAGTTGGGATTTTAGCCCCAGACCGAACTACTATTGTTCAGCGACTTTACCGCTCGGTCGCTGTGAGGACCTATCTTAAATGTTTCGATATTTTAAACTCCAATATTTTTCTATTTGAAAAATTGTATCTGTGCAAAGTAATAACTTTTCCGCATGTAATCAGAATTTTATGTTTATGAGCAATTGCAACTACTGTCAATAGTCGTAATAGCTTATAGTTGAAACAGTTCCAGAACTGAATTTTTTTATTGTATTTGTTACTAAGAATGAAAGGGACAAAAATTTATGGAGTTGTGCTTGAAATACCAATCAGTGCTATGAATACGTTTTTCTGAATACGAGTTGAAAAGAGTTATAGAGCTAGAAAACTGACGGAAGTAATCCGAAAATGTACACTTCGAAGCCTAAATTTGGAATTTTTTCTTATTTATTTGATATTTTGTGCGAATTAAAAAAACTTTCGATGAAGTAACACAGTGCTTTGAAAGCAATATGTTGCCATTCGGAAAAGCGCAAAATAGTTGTGTTTTTAGTTTAATCCATAAATTCAGAGTTTTAAAAGAAATGTGTTGTTGCTACCCAAACAAATAATTTTATCTTTCACGCGCCGTTTGGCAAACTTAGGATAGTTCATTTCTCTTTTAAATTGAATCTATCTCTTTTTGATTAACAAATTAAGCGATTTAAAGCAATAAACGCAGTTCCTTTTCTATATTACTAGTTAATTACTAGCTAGACCCGCGAAATAACATTAGCTAGACCCTTTAAAAACCGTGATATATTTTTTCCTTTCCTAGAATACTACTTTAGGCCGATAGTCGAGGCAGTGCCTAGTAGATTGAAATTTTCAAAAGAGAATTTTTCTATTGTTTTTATTATTAAGAATGAGAAACAAAAAATATTGCTGTGCTTGAAGCGAATTGTGCTGTGCTTGAATGCTTGAAATATCGATCAGTCGCTTTGAGTATGTTTTTCTGAAAGTGAGTTGAAAAAGTTAGAGTTGGAAAAAGATTGATGGATAAGGGATCGATCGGCCTCTGAAGCGCTGTTAAAAGATTGCTGGGAAGCACTATAAGTGTTAAAAAGCAATTTAATTCAAAATGCTGGAAAGACGCGATTGCAGTTAAAGATTTGGAAACACGTGTCAAAACGTCTATAATACTACTTTCTGTAATATATATTTTAGGGATGACTCTTTCGCCAGAAGTGGGGAAAAATAATATAAAAAAAGGCATTTTAAAGGTGAAGATGCAGATTGGTCTTAAAAATTAGCTTTAACGGAAATTAATTTATTTCTATATTACCAATAATATGAAAGAATCTCCATTGCAATCATGCATTTGCATATAAAATGTTGAAATTATACGGATGATTAAAACATATTTATTGCATACTGATTAAGATGTAGATAAACGTATTAGTGCAACCACCATAGCAGAAGTCTTCAACTTTTCAGAATGTGCCGAACTCTGGCAGTCAATAAACATCCTTCAATCAAGCAACGTTGCTATTTTCGTATGCGTTCTATGTGTTGTATTCCAGGTTTCAACAGTTTTTATAGACAAATCGGGATACGTTTTTTGACTTAAACTCAATTTGAAATGTGCTCTTGTGAAATTTGTCAACAATGGAAGAATGTTTGGTAAAATTTCTGCAAAAGTAGCCCCATTTTGCACGAAATGCCTAAACATGGAACGAAATAAGCATAAACGAAATCCCTAAACGGAACAGCTGTGCTGTTAAAGTGAGAGTTAAAGCTCAAATCCTAGAGAAGGCATGGATGTTTGTAAATGTATAATGTCGGTGCGGCATTGTGGCATTCTAAATATGCGGCGAGCCGAAAGTCCTCTCGTGTGGTTTGTTGGAAGAGGAGAGGGGTAGAAGACACTCGAAACCGCCCCCCGGTAGCTCTCCATCAACATTGGGGGCTGAAATGAGCTAAATCGCACCGTCACCTGTCAGGTGCTCAAGGCTGTTGCCAAAAACAGGCGTAAACTTGCGCTCCTTACCATGACGAATTTCGTGGTCTTGGGCTGACTATAGGTCACACAAGTGAGCATAAGCAACAACGACAGATCTATCTTAGTCCTGTCCTCTCACACGCCTAAAAATTTTCTCTTTCAGCATGCAGCTCTAATATGTTTTATCATCATTAATTAATAATCTTAATAATAATTAATAATCATCATTAATTAATTAATTAATGCTAAGTGTCATGACTAAGCCTGCAGTTAAGTTTCAGAAGCTTTACTGCTATACGACGGGTCGAGCAATTTTCTCTAAAAGACATGCGCGTTAACTACTTTTGTCGCCATTTTATTTCAACTGAGAATAACGTTTTTTAAATGTAGAATGGTCATAAAAAATACTTCCCCGGTGTATGAACCTTTAGCGGCTTATCCGCTCAACAAATCGAAATGAAATTTCAGCTATTGTTAGGTATGGAGTCAATATTGTGGTGATTTAAAACAATAAAGCTCTCACAATTACATTCACAGAGAAAAAATTTCGAAATTTTCGAGTGGCAAGATCTACATTTTTCCTGCACGAATTGATCAGCACATTAACACGTTGAGTGCCACGCGTATTTCTTAGGCAATCCCGTTCAGGCCACGCGCGCCTCTTAAAAGCGCTGGTATTGTAGGGCCAGTGATTCTTATCGCAGTAGAAGATAGTTTACGTTTGGATCGTGATTCCTATAGGATCCAGAGTGAGTGAGTGAGTGAGTGCACCGCTATGATGGCTTCCGACCACGGACATGAACCAAACGGAATTATATACCATCACGGCGGGGAAGACTCCAGAGTAACAAGGTTGAATATTATATACTATAATAACAGTTTTTACATATTGTTAACTGCAAGGCACTAAGCGTTATTCTGTTTATCTGCTTTAAGTTCTGAACATTTGAAACATTATAATATTATGCAAGGTTGATTCTGCTTAGGCAGTGTTCTGAGATTTTCTCTATTTTATCAAGGGCTATTCTGTTTTTGAGTGTGTTAGTCATCCACATTGCCCAGGCACAGTCCGCTGGTTTCTTCAAGTGGATAGGATCCATCTTCATAGGATCCAGAGTGGATTCAACACGTTACGCGCCAAGTTTGTTTTGTTTTCTTTACTGTTTGGCCAACTAGATAAGATTTTATCGAAATGGATTCGTGGTCGGTGTTCCCTTTACAACAAACCAGTTCATTGCAGTTCTTGGACTCGTGCAGACAAAAATTTTCTTTAGCCCTGAGCGTCAAAATGTCAGTCCGTGAAAGCGATACCAGCAGTGAAATTATACTTGCTAGAAAACTGCCCAGAGTGGATGTATTTTTATCATCTTCTGACAAGGAGGAGGAGAATGGCATGACCTGAGAATGACAGCCTAAACGGAAAGTCTAGTGTCAGCTACAGATGGCTGACATGGCGCTCAACGTGTTAAACAACTATAATAGAGTTTATAAAAAAGTTGGAACGATACAAGTGTGAAGAAAATTGCCGGCGTAAGATATTTGTAAAGACGAGCATTCATTGTAAAAGACCCCTGATAATACTAGAGAGGAAAGAGAGGAAAAAACAACTTTCATTGGAATTACAATTTTTCATAGATTAATCTCCCGTAACTTTGCAGTTTCGTGGCAACAATGACCCTCCGACCTCATTTCGACGGATTCCTGGTTCTGGTTATTTCAAATCTAAGGTGTGAACATCAGATTCACGAGATTTGTCAGAACTGAAAGATGCCATAAAACGTGAGGTTATACACAGATTACACACAGATTCCTCCTGCAATGTTACTTTCGCTATTGTTGTCAACAATCTCCAGCATGTAATGTGTTATCGTTTGCGAAGGTGGGCACGTAAAAGACTTGTAATTCCAATAAACGTTTCTTTCTCTCTCCTGTCTTGCGTTTTCATTGGTCCTTTTACAACGTTCTTCTTTGGAATTGTTTTATGCGGGCAATTTCGTCATACCTGTATCGCTCCGAGCCATTTATGGTTTGTCAATAAAACACTGATCAATTTGTGCAGGAAAAATGTGGTGTTGCCATTCGAAAATTTATAATGTTTTTCACCGAAACCATAAACGTGAGAGCTCCGTAGTTTAAAATCATCACAATATCGACGCTTATCTTCAAATAACAATATCTAAAATTTCATTTCGATTGGTTAAGCGGATAGGCCGCAAGGCTATTGTTGTACGTGTATAGAAGAAGTTTTTTATGACCACCCTGTATTTAGTTTAACACACTATAAGGTATTTCTCCCGCCTTCTTAGCGTGCTTTCGTGGTGTAGTGGTCTACACACTGGGTGCGTATTCCAGAGGTCCGTGTTTCGATTCCCGGCGAAGGTGTTGCTCATTTTTCATCTCTGCAGCCTTCAAAAATACCTAATGTCTCTACAGTGGCGCCCACACTAAAAGGGTTATGGATGATCATTCTCCACACCCAGGATTTGGCGATTGGGTCCCCTAAAATTCCCAGTCGCCCTTTAAAAGGGGGTATATAAGTTATTTCTCCCGCCTTCTTAACTTGTCTTCGTGGTGTAATGATCTACACGCTGGGCGCGTATTCCAGAGGTCTGTGGTTTGATTCCCGGCGAAGGTGTTGCTCATTTTTCAACACTCCTGCTTTAAAAAAAACCTAATATCTGTACAATACTATCGGCCCCATTAGTGGCTGAATGTTCAAGATACTAAAAATACAAAAATTAGGAATACTAAAAATTGGCCCAGATTCGATACTAGGCAAATGGGCTGGCTGTATGTTTGATTTTCGTGGTTTACCTCATTTATGAATGAAATAGGGGAATTTCCCTCAGAAAGCTCTAAACCAGTTGTTCTCAACCTTTTGTCTAATGTGACCATCTAAACAAAAATTGAAAAACTTAAGTACTACCATTACATTTTAAAATAATTATTTCTCACTTTCTAAATAGAAAGAAAAAGAAAAGAAAAAAAACACTCTTTTTTCCATTTGCACAACTTATTGACTATTTGTATTAAATATAAAAATGTAAAAACATGTTAGATTAAAAATTGGTTAACATTTTAACTATCCTAAAATTTAGTGTGAAATTTGGGTCTGTTTAGGAGAGATTAATTTCTTTATGTCTGTTTTATTTCAGTTACTTTTAACCGTAAATTAGAATCCATTTTAAATTTTGTTCTCTATTTATTTTTCAAATATAATATGGAAGAAAAATCTTTGTTCGCACAAATAAGTTAAGCAAAAAGGCAATACAAATTTAATAGTTTTATTTGAAGTGCCTTTAAATTCTTTTTTTGGTTCATCCAAAAGTTTACGAGTGTTTTATTTTTGAAATCTTCAGTCAGAGTTAGATCACAGGAAATTTCTATTAATTTTTTTTTCTTCACTAGTTACAATTTCAGGTACATTTGAACAAAATGGATTTCTAATCCAATTTTCTTTTTCGTAATCCTCGGGGATATACATGTTGAAATTATTTATCAATGAAAAATAATGATTTTTAATGCCGGATGCTAATTCTTCTTTTATCTTCAAATTATTTTCGGTTAGAAAACTTTCATAAAGTGGTAAAAAGCTTAAAATATTATTATCCAATTCTTTGATTACTAACTCGAGTTTTTTTATCACTGCATTTATTTTATTTCTAATGGTAAAAAAATGAACACTTTACCCTTGTAATTCTAAATTGAACTTATTTAACTTCCAAAAATATCGGCTAAATATACTAAACGTGCCAATCATAATTCACTAAATAAACATTTTTGCAATTCAAATTTTGAATCACAGAGGAAAATTTGAATTTCTGATCGAAGTTCAAAATGACGATTTAAAACTACCTCTGGATAAACCACCTTACTTCGGAATATAACAAAAGCGTTTCATGCATACTCCCCATCTTGGCATAAAATCGTAAATATTTTTCAATTTATAGCTCAGCTTTCAATAAAATTAACAATTTACACATTTTGATTCAAAACGATTTTTATGTTCTCAGCGTACAGCAATCTATCATGAAGAGATTCACAAAATAAATACTTTTCGCCAATTGGTTTATCTACTTCGAAACGTATGTAAACTAATAATTGCATTAATAATAAGTTCGTTATATCAGAAAGCCCACAAGCGGCTGAGCGGTAAAGTCGCTGAACACTGGTAGTTCAGTCTGAGGTTTGAATCCCTCGAACAGGTTCGCTTCTTGCGAGTTTTCGTGGTTTTCTCCATGTGCAACGTGCATACGAGCCAGTTCTCATTAGAAAGTCCGCCACGAAGGCATCCCTCTCCTTAGGCAGGTAACTCTCAAGGCTTTACCGTAATAACATAAAACCAAACCAAAAAACCATTATAACAGTACTTTTATCCAGTTGCAGTGCGAAATGCTCACTGTGTTTTATTTGTTTGAATAAGTGTCGCTTTTATGGAATTTGCCATTTCATGAATTCGTCGACTTACTGTATCATTTGATAACGGAATATTATTAAATTAATTAGCCGCTTTTTTGATGACTAATGTTAAAATTATACCTTTAGTTGCTGGCAACATTAGGTTTTCTCCAATAGTGTGAACCTGTCCAGTCTAGGCTTACTAGGTAACTAGATTCCAAAGCTTTTTGAAGTAACAAGACCTTTCATTACTTGTTTACTATATTTGAACTCCGATAACCTTTTCTTAAAATATTCTTCAGATTTATCCTTTAAATTCGCATGCTTAGATTCAAGATGACTTTTAAGAAACAATGGCTTCATACGTTGATTAGATACGTTGTTTGCTGTACACCGCCAAACAACGCATTGAAGTTCAGGGTCCATTTCATCTCCATTCCAAGCAAATCCAAATGATAAATAACTTTCATTATGTTTTCTATAAACAATTTTTCTTTTCTTTCAATATTCTTAATGCTAGTAGATTGTTTTGGATCCATCACATGTGAATCGTCCCTTTTCCGCTTATCTGTCAATCATAGCCATTTTTCTATTTTGAAAATCTAGGCCTAATTTATTATTTTTTCGCAAATATTTAAATGCACAATATACTATGAGTTTTTCAAAAACAAACGACGATATTCTGAAATCGTATAGAAAAGTAAGGAATACAAAGCAACAAGAAGACAAAATACATGCTGTTAGAGACAATAAATCGACATAAAATAATTATCCTAATTGAAAATAGAGCAATATGAGCCCAGAAATGGTGGCGACATAAAAGTGTAGACATGATAATCAATCGATCAAGTCTAACAGAATTAATGAGATACTATTATATTTTTATACGGACTTGTTTTTATTTCCCATTAAATAATCCATTTTTAGTATTACTTACTTCTTTAAAAAAATCATTTATGACAAATTTTGTTATCTGTATTGCTAAAAGAATATTTGTGAAAATAAAAACGGATTATATTGTTAAAGCTTATGAGCGGTTATGAGCTTGAACAAAGCTCAAATCGCATAAATTTATGAGTGTTAGAAAAATTTAAACAGAATGTTGGATTGTTTAATAGTTAAAAATACTTTGTTTCTTTGCGTACCACCAGTTAAGAATCGCTGTTCTAAACAAAGGCATCCCTCCCTTTAGGTAGATAGCCTTTGTACACTTTGGCATATTCAAATTAACTAACCTAATCGAAATATTCCCTTACTTGTGTTGAGATTTTTTAAGCTTTTTGTTCAGCCGTAAGATAAACAGAGCTTTTTTATCCGTAAAGGGCATTAACAATTTAAACACTCAGTGAAGTTATAAGAAAATTTGTAACATACTTTGTGTAGAAATTACGTTAGAGAATTCCATAAAAGTTGTTTTAATAATCCATTTTTATTAATTTTTCCTGTCAAGTTAAAGTATCGAAATATAATCCTTTTCAATTTCTGGCTTTACTTATTTTTATATTCCTTAAAAATTTAAATCAGTTTAACGCACGCAGTTAACTTCAGAAAAATAATGACAGCAAATCATTCAAGAAGATTGATAACTCATAATTATGCTAACAAGGAAACGCTGATCTCAATTTGGCGTATGAATATCTTTTGTTACTTTATAAATGGAGCTCGAAACCTTTCGCTTGCGAGAAAAATTTTAAGCCTCAATCATTTTTTTCCCAATGAAAGAACTGTCACACTCACGCATTATTTTAAAGGATTTAAAATAATTTGTGCCATGCAAAAGTTTCAATTGAATAAAATGGAATTAAGAGCTATGACATTTTTCAATTTAATAAACATATAGCATGAAAGTTTATTCTCAATTTCGAAAGATATTATACGCTTTAGTTAGATAGCCTTTGCTTACTTTGGTATATTCAGATTACCTAACCTAATCGAAATATTACTTTACTTAAACAAAATCGAGTCTTTCGAAGGTTTTAATCAGATATAAGATAGTTCGATAGATACTCTCACTTCTCGGCACCAAGGCAGTTCTCGGTAAAAGCCGTAACACTCTGCGCTAGCAAATTGCAAAGCAAGGCTTAGCTGTCTTAAATTATTTCACAGTGGAAGGCCCCTGAAGCAATTTTATGCAGCCTTCGATTGCATTTTGGTTATGTATTTGTTGTAAATACTCTGCCAAAAGTTTGTGGATGGATAAGGTTATTGAAACAATAACTAAAACAGTAAAATTTATCATTATCTGTGGCATTATTTAAATAACATAACCTAAATATGCTTTTTTGTCCATTTATTTTACAATTTGAATTATTTATCCTAGCAGCAACTCGAATATTACTAATTCTAGAGTTTGGTTTAAGAATCTGGCAAACCACACTTGGGGTACTCGCCTAAGGGAAGGTATGCATGTCACGCTTAGGAAAATCATGGAAATCACTCACGCAGGTAATGCATTCGCCGTGGTTCGAACCTGGATCGAACTACCAGTCTTTTTCCATCTTAATGACACAACTACTAGTGAGCTAATAATAAAAGCAGTCAAGGCAAGTATCCGTAATACCCTATTTACATAACTAACAAACTCAGCCAGTCAGATAACCCATCCATAGCCCATCCAGATTTTCGAAAAACTCCAGATAATTATTTTTTTTTCTGTAGCTGATATATATATTTTCTATAATGCAATCAAGAAATATTTTTTCCTTTCCTTTATTGATGCTATTTCAACAACCATTATACAGCTGCAGAAGATGGCAAAAAATATTAATTTGTAGTAAGTACAAAACGACAGTGGGTATTTACATATTATCGCGTCGACCGTGAAACTATGTCCAGTTATGGATAAACATGATGTAACAACAGACTTATAACATCTGCGCTCTTGTTTGATGAAAACCAGACGATAAAGTGGTTAATGACTGCCGTACGGATCGAACCCCGTAGAAGGCATGAATGTAAACTGTCTGCCCCTTCATAGGAAGTAACAGTGGTTCATCTATTAGGTGTCTCCATAATGAAGTGGCCACCGCTTCTGGTCTCAGTAGTGGCTAACGTTCATAACGCCTAGCGCCTGCCATTGGAAATAATGTTTGATGAACCTTGATTGATTCTCGATAAGCCAGTTTTGTTTTATCAACAAAGATAGATATATATTTATTTGTCATTGCTGTATTTTTTCTTTCATTTTGAAAAAAATAAATAAATAAATAAAATAAAAAATAAAACTTACGACCTGCTTTCTGTAGAATAGTAAGTAGTGGATTATATTTTTAAGTTATGAGATCCTAGCATCAAAAAATGAGTGTATTAAGGATATGGTCAGCTGAATATGGACGATAAAACACTAATACTTTGGAACAATTATCTGCGGGAAGTTTGTATTCATAAAGTTCTAAACATAGCTTCCTGTAAAAGCGAAGAGCCTAACAAAAAGTAGAAATCAACGAAAGCCCTTTTAAAAGTGCAAAAACAAAGCGAGGTAGAATGCTGATTGCTCATTAAATGCTCATTTCTTGAGAATTATATAGATACAACTGGCGCGACTTTGACGAGATTTCAACCAACTTTCATGCATTGATAGTAGCTAACTTTCACGGTCGACAGGATAATACGTAAGTACTGGATATATCATAAGACACTGAAAAAAATAGCGATGAATGTCAAAAGACTAGTAAAACGCAATTTACTACAGTTATCCTGCTTACTGTAAAACAAATATTCGTTGTGAAGTGTAGAAATTGACACAAGTCCATCGCGTTTTTTCAGTCTCTTTTTAGGAAAGGCGTCTTTATTATGACTATATAATGCACCATTACGTAAGGAAAGAATATTCTGAGCTTAACTGGATTTCCGTTAAGATTTACATGATGTATATTAGGAACGCATTAAAGGCTAGTTTACATTAGGACTATTAGGACTTTACCATTAAGACATTAAAGGCTAGTCTACATCTTATATTTGCGCATCAAAATTTAATAGCTTCTGAAGAAATCATATGTACTATTTTCATCACATTACTTAAATCATTGAAAAGTTAAAACATGTAAATGAATTAATAAAAATATCTAGTTATATTTAGCCTAAAACAAACGATTTGGGTTTCGGGATAACCACCATCGAGTAGATTAAGTTTTGATTAAAACAGTCCGAATAATTGCAAGTTTATTGATCTTAAGCTAGCCTAACAAAGTGATAATATTAACGCGAGTGAAGTTTAGACTTTATACACTGATTACCAATAAGTATTTGGACACCTATGCAAATGACGATATCTGTGGTCCTAAGGTACGTTACGGACTCCGTCGGTATATATCGTGTAGGAAACAGCATCGGCTTTAGTCGAATGCAAGATGCAGTTCGGAGCTCTCTGATTTCGAGAAAGGTATAATTATCGGGTATCACAAATATGACCGATCCTTAAGGGACATATCTAGCGTTCTGAAGTACCCAAAATCGACAGTGGCGTATGTGATTAAGAAGTGGAAGGTGAGGGGTGATTGTCGGAATGTGCCCCGAGTCGGCAGACCAACGAAACTGAGGGATAGAGACCGACGAGTGCTGTTCAGAGAAATTCGGAAGAAGCGCACCCAACCGATGGCCCTCATCCGCGAGGAGTTTCAACAGGCATCCGGGAGTATTGTTTCAATGAATATCATCCGTAAGGAAGCACATCTGCTTGGTTTTCATGGTCGTGCTGCTGTCCATAAGCCTTTGATCACAACGTCCAACCGCGCTGCTCGGTTAATGTGGTGCAAAGCACATCGAAATTGGACCGTAGATCAGTGGAAACGGGTTCTTTGGAGTGATAAATCAAGGATCACCCTTTACCGTTCGGATGGCAGGGTCTGGGTCTGGCGCCTATCTGGAGAGCGTCTCCTGCCAGAATGCATTGTGCAACAGTCAAGTTCGGCGGAGGTGGAATTATGGTCTGGGGGTGTTTCTCCTGGTATGTGCTGGGACCCTTGGTCCCCATTCATGGTAAGCTCAACTCTGATGCCTACTGCCCTATTTTGGATGACAATGTGCTTCCTGCGTTGTGGCAGTTTTACGGGTTGGCCCCTGTTACTTTCAGGACGACAATGCCAGTTGTGATGTTCCAATGTTAACCAAGGCTTGGTATGGTGCCAATGGAGTTCATCGAATGGACTGGCCTGCCCAGAGTCCAGACCTGAACCCTATCGAGAACCTCTGGGACGAGTTGCATCGCCGAATTCAGGGGTGCACCACGCGTGCAAAATCAGTGAAGGAACTTCTATGTCTTCTCCAAGCCGAGTGGAAGAAAATACCACTAGCTGTCATACAAAGACTTGTGGAATGTATGCCCCGGAGGGTCCACCCTGTAATTACCCCTCGTGGAGGCTCTACGAACTATTGATTTTGAATAAAGTTAGTTTTTCTTTTCTATCACAGGTGTCCAAATACTTATTGGTAGTCAGTGTGTTTGACACTCATTCGAGCATCTAGTTGATATCTCAGTTTAGAGTGTTTTCTAGCGATTCTTCTTCATGTGTGTATAAGAAGAGACCTCTTATAGGTCTGCGCACTTCTAAATCTGCCTGAAACTTCTTGAATGTTCTATTTTAAATAAAATGATTTTCACAAGGAATGACAAATGCCGACCATTCTTATGAACGTTTCAGTCCTACCGAATAGTGGACGATTTGAATAAGGGTGCAAGCACTTATATAATAGGGCACCTTTATGAAGGCGGCTCTGTAACCACCGGTGTTCGATATTACGGCTCAGAAATACCTGCTGGTATGCGTATAAGCAAATTATACATTGCTAGGAAAACCGTTCTCAGTTAACCAATGAGAGACAAAATAAGCGTCTCCGTTAACTCCGCCTACGATGAAGATGCTATACGACTGGAAGTTTATTTACTACTGTCTTAGTTGTTACTAATGTTATACTGTTACGATATGAGGTCTACATAAACGGAATTCATATACAGTACTTTTTTCATTAAAAGATATATTTAGTTTTGAATGCGAAATATGGCTTACATAGGCCTCGTTTCCAGCCATGTAACATCATCATGGTGGATAGGATTGACAGCTATTGGTTAATTCTGTCTTAACAGTATACAGTTTGCTTATATGCGGCTGCCATCGGGACTTAGCTGAGCTTTTAGTTTATTCTTATTTACTGAATGTGCTTAATGCCTTATTTTAAGCCAATGTTTTCGGACATTTATATTCTGTTTTTCATTGAATAGTGTAGAGTGTGTTCGGAAAGACTGCATTTTTGTTTCTGCTACCAATCCGTAATGATGTCTATAAAATAAAATTAAGTTCTAACTGCTCTTGGTAACAATCAACAGCTTTCGAATCTTTTCATTCGTTTAATTCTTGAGAACAGAAAGAAAATACCAAAAATGATACAACGCTCAAAAAACATAATATTTAAAACAGCCCAATGAAATGAGCTTGAGAAACTAGGAGTAAAACACAAATTAGAATGGGAAAATTTGAACTTTTTAATGTTTCAAAATGCAAACAACTATTCAAATTGTTTTCAGATACGCTTGAAAAAATTTGTGACAAATACGTGAACCTTTCATTCGACACGATTTTAAATATTCAAAAAATAGGTTTCCAGTTTTCAGAAAAATATATTTGCAGAAATTAAGAAAGCATTCTAATTAAGATTCACTTTAATTAATCTGAGTATTAATTAATTTTAGAAGATTCATAATAAATATTAAAAGCTGCATGATTTACTTTTGGAAGCTCTGAAAATCAATTTTGTTTCAGCTTCGGAGTGTTGTGGGAAATTGATTCAAACAAAATGAATTATTCATCTTAGATATTTATATGACAGCTTGGCACACAGTCAAGAATTTAAACTGAAATCATTGAAAAGAAATGTGGCATTAGAAAAGAAATGTTTTTATCGCAAATGAGGCGTAAGGTTATTCCTTTCTTCGCCATTTTCAGAATACATTATTGTTTTTTCCAGTGCTTTTATTATTATTTCGGCAGTGGTATGTGTTATGTTACATTTGCATATTATCTATTTTATTATGTTTACGCCTTTACATCTATTATATACATATATTATATTTACACCTATTACATTATCTATGTATTTAGATAAAGATGAAGTTTGGTTTACTGATGATTTACCTAACGATGAGTCACGTTTGTTAAAAAAAATTTTTAATGAAAAAAGTTTCATAAAATAAATTTTTATAAAATAATTTATGTATTTTATAAAAATAATAATTTTTTATTTTAAACTCTTAAAATGATTAATAAACTCAAAGAAGAAAAACAATTTATAACATAGTTTAAATATGACAAGATATTAAGTAATTATATTTATAAAGTTCATCAACATTTTTATATCACGAATAACAAAAAAAATGTGGGGCACCGTTTATAAATTTATTATGATGAGTTCTTACATACGTTTGACTATGCAATTTAATTAATAGATTTCGTTATTTGGTGCTCAAGCTTTTATTTTTCTTGATATAAGGTTACAGTTAAATTTCATAAAGAGAATTATTTAAGCTCTTATTTTCATTAAAATATAGGATAATTTATTTTTCTACTTTTAGTTACCGTATATTCCGGTGTTACTTTTAGTTACTATATAACACGCACTTTTATTACAAAATATTTTTATTACAAAATATAAGACTGAAATTTACGGATGTGCGTTATATGTCAGATATAAAAATTATAGATTTAAAAATAAGGAAAAGATGAGCATACAATAGTTATATTTCTACATGTACCTAGTAAATTCTGTTTGCTTAAAAAAAAGTGACATTCTTTATGAACTTAAAAAAAATTCCTTAGCTGATAACATGAAAAGAATCTTACATTATATCTTCAGGCGCATCATCGAATTCCATTTCATCTTCATCATCGCTGTTACTATGATCCATAAATAAATAATCATCTTCCGTTCCATCTAGATTTTTAGATATACTGCACTTTTAAAATGAATTTTGAATTGTATCGAGTTTAATTTCTTTCCATGCTTTTATTATCTACTCACACACTATTTCTAGACTGTCATGACGCATTTGGTCTCTTTTCCTGCCCTGTTCCTTCTTTGCCTTCGATTTTCATTACAAAATCATGGCTTCAAATGTCTACAGAAAGATAAACATCTAACTGCTATTGCTGCGAATTCATTCGAGTCAGAAGTATATTCTTCTCTCAAATAACTTCGCTCTTTTTTCGAAACCCTAGAATAATATTCTGGGGCACAGCTGCATTGAATAAAACTGGACCTCTTTGCAGAATTATTTACTCCCTTAAACGTTACTCCCATGTTCATACTGTCGTTCCCTTTATGGCTTGTCAATTCAGTATACTATTGATCGAAAGCTTGAGAAAAATCTTCGAATGAATGATTTTAGAAGATAAGAGAAACGCACATGTATCTTTCAGGTTTCATCGTAAAGAAAAGGGAGCGCGCTATACGGCGCGAATATATCTAAAAACTAAAAATATGTCATCTGAAATTAGAGGTGAGTGTTTACACCGATGCACGTTAATGCTGATGCTGTGCTATCAGTCATATAATTCAACTGAAAAATCATTTTTTCAATAATGTATAATCATGCTTTTACCTTCAACAATTCTGTTAAGTGAAACGGTCGAAAAAAATCCGGCTTGCCGAAATACCTGAAATTACGTTAAAAATTTAATATAATCTTCACTTGAAAGACTTTTTCGCTTCACCTTGTAAGAATTATATTAATTTTATTAACAGTTAAATTTTGAGTTAAACTTCCTTTCCTATCGCTTCTTAATTTCAACTTACCACTTCCGGCCAGAACGTAGTTTTAGAATCACGTCTGAATGCTAACGAGGAAGAGCGGTATTTAACCGCGAATTCAACTGTCTTAGCGAGACAGATACCAGATATTCTGGCTGCACGCGTCTGCCTTTTTAGGCTACTCTCTCGTAAGATATTATTACGCTCGGCTGTACTTTAGGCCTTTGATAGCTTCGCAGTCAATTAGCGTTAAGCGGCCCATTCTGTTAGAATTTTGATAGTTTCGGCTATATCTCTTTAGTTAAGATTAGTTTAGTTTGATTCTTAGTCTCTTAAGTTCAAGCCCAAGTGTCGCCTTTATTGTACAACTCCGAGACGGAGTTCTCTTAAATCTTAGTTGAATAATAAAGGGTCTTTTAACCCTTTCCAAGTTTATTTATTGTCTCACGAGCTCAAACGATTATTCGCTTACTAGTTCTTAAAATTCTTCTCTTTTAACTGTAACTTAAAATTACACAGTGAGGAATCCTACAACGTGATAGTGGAAACAATAAAATTCTGCGATTTTTACTTTGTTTATTAAAAAAAGACATGTGCAAAACCTCGTTTTAGCATTAAACTGGAAAAAAAAATTTGAATTTTATAAACATCGCCCCACTGTATTGTCATCTTCACAAACATTGTGTGTATAAAATTTGAACTCTATTGCTTATCAAGAAGTTGTTTAAAATTCGATGATAAACTTTCGACCATAACGGCGAACACCATACGTGAGCTAAATAAATCTTAACGAGAAAAATAAATAGCGCGAAGAATATACATACATACATACCTTCATTATTTAATAACATGGATACATATAAAATGAATTTTTCAAATATAAACCCTTATTTAGCTGTTTTTCAGATATATCCTTTTCAATAGAATCATATGTTCTGCGAGGTATTCATGATTAATGAACAATTTTTTTTAATGAACTACCGCAATGTTATCACACACTTTGCATTTGAGAGGTATAGTTTTACACTAGTGTTCATAAATATTTTCGAAATTAAACTAAACTTTCTCTTCAAGCACAAGAACATGCATAAATTGTATATAACTATTTATAACGGTGTATTGCCTTCTTCATAAATTGATCAATACTAAAATATTATTATTAACGCCAACCGCCCACTAAATTTCAAAAAAGGAAATTACACCTCCGCTTTGAGAAGTTAATTCAGGAAATTCGATTATTTAATACGGAGATACGAGCCAGTTTTCCCAGGAAAGTGTTCCATGAAGGCATATCTCCTCTTAGGTAGATAACCTCACGGTGCTTTGCTATAAACAGGTAAACCAAGCAAAGATTATTCCATAAGGATATGTGTTCTCATCTAGTGAAAATATACTCTTCAAAATATCTCTCTATATTATTAATTGGAATCTGAAAGCAACTGACGGGCAGGAATAGTTTTTTTAACAAAACGAAATTTTTTTAATAAAATAATTTTTTATTATTTTATTCTTTTTTATTAAATTTATTTATTTTCGTATTATATTTTATTAACATTTTTATTTATAATTATTTATTATTAGTTTTTTAAAGAAATATTTTTTAATTTTATTATTTATTATTTTTTATTTTATTAAAAGCAATTGAGGGGCAGGAATATTTTTTTAACAAAATGAAATTTTTTTAACGAAATAAATTTTTTATTTAATTAAAAAGTACAGTAAGACCTCGCTTAACGCTGTTTCGATTTAACGCTCTTTGATATGAATTGTGGGATTCCCCGAAATTTCACGCAGGTTTTCCGATATCCGAAGCAGTTAATGTGTGTTTTTTTTTTCCTGCGGTGTTATACGAATGTATTTTTCAAACATTTGTTGACGTTATTGCAAGTATAAATTTTAATAATATAACGATTGATATAGAGACAAATATTATGATATTTAGGTTTTATTATGGGTGATAATAAAAAACACGAAAATAAAGCAACAAGAAAAAGCATTTCACTGGAAACTAAAATGCAAGTGATTAGAAGATTAATTACTGATGAACGTCAATCTCAAATTGTTGCTGCATTGAATTTTGAAACTTCAACAATAAGGATTATTCTTAAGAATAAAGAAAAAATACTGTCATCGGCAACTGCAACTATGACAAGCTCTGCAACCCTTCTATAAATAATACAATAAAGGAAATGGAAAAACGACTTTATATATGGACTGACGACGAAATTGAATGCAATATGTCATTAAGCCAATCTATTATAATGGAAAAAGCAAGAAGAATTTTTAATTACATTCAGGTTGAGGCAAGTGACACAAGTGAAGCTTTCGTTGCAAGTCGAGGATGGCTTAATAGATTTAACCATCGAAACAATTTTCATAACCTACAGATTACAGGAGCAGCAGCAAGTCATGATACGAAAGCGGCGGCTGAATTCCCAGCGGCATTAAAAACAATAATTGAACAAGGAAACTATCCTCCAGAATTAGGTTTTAATTTTGATGAAACAGGCCGATTTTGGAAAAGAATGCCAAAACGAACATTTCTATCCCGTGAAAAAAAATGCAAAAACATAAACCTTTCTTGGAATGAGGTAACAGAAAAATGTTTGAAAGGGGTGTGGAAGAACATTTGGCCAGATCTAAGCAAGGGCGGTGGCACTGGACACTCTGTCGATATGAATGAAATAGTGGAATTAGCGAAAAAAACCGGTTCAGATGAGGTAAATGTGGAAGATGTCAAAGAAATAGTGCAAGAAACAGTAGCAAGTCTTTCTAATGATGAGCTCAAGGAATTAGCGGACCAAGAAGAACACAAAATATTGATAGTAGTGATTCAGAAGAAGAGCAAAAGGAACATTCAACAGAGTTTATAAAAACTAGTTTGACCACTGTAACAGAAATTATGGACCAATTTATTGAAAATGATCCAAACTTTGACAGGAGTTCAAAGACGGGGTGTTGTGGATGCCTTATCCACTTACCAACAACTTCTTACAGAGCGCAAAAGGAATACACAAATTATATTAGATACCTTCTTGATAAAGTAAATACAGAAGAGACTGAATGATCTGAAATGAAAACATACTGACTTAGAATTTTATTTATTTTTATATGCATATTCGTTTATTATGTTTCTATATTTGTAAGAAATACATTTTTGTTTCATTGTTATAAAAACATAATAAATAAATTTAATGGTAAAATACCTGACCCATCTTCCCCTAATCCCATCATTTACATGATGAGATAACCTCGTTTAACGCTGTTTCATATTACGCTCTACTTTGATGGAACGTATACCCTGCGTTAAGCGGGTTCTTACTGTAAATATTTACTAGAATAAAAAAGCAAATAATGGAATAAATGATAATGAATAATTAAGAGAATAAAAAATAACGAATGTAATTTATATTTATTTTTTATCTAAAATCTAAAGGTTGGTACCTGCAAAAATTTATTTTGGTTACACTTCATAATTCAAACGTACTAACAGTTAAATTTCAAGCTGACATTCATTTTAATTAATTCAAGTTATTAATTGAATAATTAACCACTAAATAACTTACTTTTAACTAAGGCACAATAACACGCCGAACAAATACTAATTCAGAAGTGAAACAACAAAAATCAGCGTTATATTTTCTAATTTTCACAGGACTACTTTCGATGGTTTTACCGAATCACCATCCTCAGCTGCAAAAGCGGAAATGAACGAGATTGGATATAACGATCAGATAAGATAAGAAAGCCTGGACAGAAAATAAGCTAGTGGCGCCATCTGTTGATGAAACCAGAACTAAAACATAATTTCTTTAAAGGCCGAAGGCAAAGATGGATTGGAATTAGGATCGTTAACTAGAACAGAAAGAACTTAAAACATTTGCTTATCCCATCTGTTGCGAATTATGCCAGATTATATGCTCTTCCCAAAATTCATAAAAGTGGTATTCCTTTCCGCCCTATTGTATCAAATTTAGGTACTGCCTCGTATCCATTAGCTAAATGTTTAGTTTCTAGATTTTCAACTCTATTAGACAATGACATTTACACCATAAAAAATTCAATAGAGTTTGTAAAAAAGATTAAAAACATTTCTCCTAGAAATTTACTCATGGTTTCTTTTGATGTAAAATCATTATTCACCAATGTTCCAGTGGAGGGTGCATTAAGATGTCTAGAAACTAGACGTCGCGAATTTCATTTCTCTTGCATCGAAATTGATGAGCTAATTTCTCTTACTCAACTCTGTTTGAAACAAACACATTTTGTTTACCAAAATAAATATTACAAGCAAACTGAGGGATTAGCCACGGGAAGCCCCCTCAGTCCCATCCTGGCTGATATCTACACGCATTATTATCAAAATTATTTGAAACATTAAACTTCCCGGCATGGTTTCGCTACGTAGACGATACTTTTACCCTGTTTGAAGGTAATAAAGATGATTTAAATAAAGTTCTTTCATCAATGAATTCTATTGATCTTGCTTTTCAGTTCACTTTTGAACTTGAGACTTACAATTCTCTTCCGTTTCTCGAAATTCTGGTCACACGTAACACATCCAACTTCAGTACTACGGTTTACCGTAAACCTTCATCGGTTTGCCTTCCATCACACTTTAAATCATGTCATCCGACTAAACAAAAGTTAGCTTCATTTTATTCCTATGTTTTCCGTGCTCTTCAAGTTTGCTCCTCCAAACTAGCCCTTGATGAAGAACTAAATTATTTAAAAGCAATAGCTATTGACAGGGGCTTTTCACCCAACATTATTAATCAAGCAGTTAAAAAATTCTCATCTCAACACACTAAAAGGCACACTCTTGTTTTAAGAGATTATAAAAATTCTGTTGTCATTCCCTTCTTCCCATCAGTTAGCTATAAAGTTGCACATATTTTGCAGAAATTTAACTTTCGGGTTGTTTATTCTCCCATCAATAAAATTCCGAGTTCCATACTCAAGGACCCCATTCCGGATATGAATTCCTGGGGTATTTATAGGATACCTTGCCAGTGTGGTTTAATTTACATTGGCCAAACTAAGGGAGCCTTAAAATTTTGCGTCAAGGAACATGAGGCATATGTTAGAAAAAAGGAAACACAAAAGTCTTCTGTTGTCCAACATTGTTGGTCCGAAAATCATACTTTTAATTTTTCTGCTGCCAAAATTATTCAAAAAACATCTTCCATTGGAGAACTGGATTTTCTCGAGGCATTTCATATTCAAAAAAATATTTCTGTTCTAGTTAACGATCCTAATTCCAAAACATGTTTGCGTTCGGCCTTTAAAGAAATTATGTTTTAGTTCTGGTTTCATCAACAGATCGCGCCACTAGCTTATTTTCTGTCCAGGCTTTCTTATCTTATCTGATCATTGTATCTTATTTCGTTTATTTGTGCTTTTGCAGCTGAGGATGGTGGTTCGGTAAAACCATCGAAAGTAGTCCTGTGAAAATTTGAAAATATAACGCTGATTTTTGTTGTTTGACTTCTGAATTAACTTACTTTTAGCTTGAACTAAAATAAATAAATTAGGTAAATTTCCAAGTTTTCTGAGAAAATTTTCCAAGTGGGACAAAGTTTGAAATTAAATAATAACAACTCACTATCTTCCTTTTATATGTTAAATTTTTCTTTTACACATACAGAAAAAATAGATATGTTTTTATGTAAATAGTCAAACTTTCTTATTTCTTACCGCAACTGGACTCTTCATGGCATTTGGTTTCTGATTGTTTTAAACATCTAAATTTTTAGTTTTGGAAGGAAAAAATAATATAATTTTATTGAAATTATTACAATAAAATATACATTTTTTAAAACTTTTGTTGAAGACATGGAGACTTGCGCAGTTTAATCTTTTAATTAAAATAACTATTGCAATATTTTTAGCAACTTAACAAGACGAATGTTTCTATAAAAGAGCGCAAAACAGGTATATTCAGTTCTAAATATAAGTAGTGACATGATAGATCTAGCAACAAGTACAAAGAAACATATTTTATAAGCTGTACACAACGTTGCTGGCTTTTATGATTTTGCTCCCTTCTGATTTATTTGCGTATTTCTTCGCGCAAATACAGCAGTTGGCAGTTTCGTTGAGTAGCATATAATTTCTAGCTCTACCATTAAATAATAAAGAATCAGTACGCATGTTATCCTTTACACATTGAGGAAAAGCCTTAGGCATCTTGAACAGTTAATTTTTGAACACATTAGACTTCCAACCGAGCATATGCACCTGTAAGACCGATTTTTTTAATTTTCGAATTTGTTTCTTATTTCTTTAACATTTTGTGCGAATTTAAGAAATTGTTGATTGAAAACTCAGCCATTCAAGAGCTTTGTGTTACCACTTGGAAAACAGTTAAGTGCTTCAAACTGAATAAAAAAAACTTAGCGATATAAAAGAAGGGTGCTGTTAACCATCAAAATTCAATAAATTTGTATTTCTAATTTAATATCAAACTCAACTACTTGAAAGAAATGTGTTGCCACAACCAGTGTAAGGATCCTAAGTTTCACTAACGTTTATTTTATTTTAAATCTTTACTATCACTTCTTATTTTCTACTTCCGGCCAGAATTAAAAGCTTTTAACTTATTTATGCAAATTTATCTAACTAAAGCCAAGTACTTAAGTTGTGGCTTTTTGCCAAGCAAGAGAGAGGAAGGAGTTATTAGAAGCAGGCCGCTGGCCATAGTAGTTTTTCTCGTTTGCTGGTTGCCTTCAAGGCCAGAGGTTTAATCCTCTTGATAATTTTAAACGTATCGCAGTTTTAGCAGCTCTCTGTACTACATACGGCTTTTTGTTAATTCACGGCCAATATTAAAGTAGGCACTTGTATATTAATCCAAAGTTAGTTTAGTTAGAGTTTTAGTTAATATTTTTATATTCCTACGTTCAGACCACAAGTGGTTGGTCTCTGTATTCCGAAGTCCGGAAATCTCTGTAAAGATAGAAAAATAAAGGGTTTCGTATACCCTTCCTGTGTGTATTGCCTACTTCACAATTTATTGAACATAGCTTTAGTAAGCTCCCTCTTACGAGTCAGGACAGTGCGTGTTTCCAAAGCAAGTAAAGAGGAATACAGTTCCTGATAGTGGCGCCCGACGAAGAAGAATAACCATGGCCGAGTTTCAAGAAGAACCTGTGCTGCCTGCAGAAGCGGCTCAGAATCCAGAAATGCCAGCTGCCGCCCTGGAAGGATTTGGTTACATCGTCCAGACCATGCGCGTATCGATGAAACCTGAAGCAACATTTAATGGAAACTCACCGGTAACCAGTTTTTTGGAAAAATTAGAAGACCACTTCACGCTGTATCCAGTACATGAGTTCCAGAAAGTCACCTTAGCTACCAGCGCTTTGAGGGGCCAAGCGCTTAATTGATTCAAATGTATAGGCAGAAGCCTCTTGGGTCAAGCGGGAAGTTCCACCTATAATTATAAAAATTTTAAGACTGCCTTAGTAAAAGCCTTCCCTGTCGTAAGAGATCGTGCAAGATTAGAAACGGAACACTTCAGCATATATAAGCAACGAATCGAAAATCTTTCCACCTTTATTTTAAGAAAAATTCACGTCTTTAAACTCTTGTATGGAAACCGTCCGGATCCTGAGATAATCCAAGTGATTTTGCCGAGGTTACTTCCCCAAGTACAAGACTTTATTGAATTAAGGAATCCGACTACACTGGAAAAGTTATTTGAGCTAGCAATCCAGTTCTAAAGTAGAAGAACGGCGGACATTGAAAGAAGACGCCAGTATGAGCAACGAAACCAATTTGGTGCGCCAAGACCACAGCAAATTCAAGAACACGGCTACGGAAACAAAGCGAATCAGTGGGCAAGGAAACCCGAGCATTTAAAAACAGCCGGCGAACGTCGACAGTTCAATAGCAATCCAGGAAAAATGTCTCAAGGCCAGTGGAAAAAGAAGGAAAGCATGGAAATGAAAAAAGATTTAAACTAAAACAGATTTCTGCTGACGGGAGCGGAAATCCGAAGGCCAAGAAAACCCCTCTTCCTTCAAGTTAAATACAGTTATGGTGAAAAACTTGACTCATCCAAAGATTGAAATTTTGATTGAAATCCCAGCCACCGCACTCCTGGATACTGGCGCGCAGTGTTCCTGTGTGGCAGAAGATTTCTTTAGGAAGTATTTCCGTAGATACCGCTTATATAATTCGGATAATACGACAGTGTTAGCTGTGCAGGGAGAAAGATGCAAATGCATAGGTAAAATACCCTTATATATTCGTATCAAGGACGAGCAAGTAAAAATCATATTTTTTATCGTAAAAAATTTACAAGCACATGTCATTTTAGGGATATATTTTCTTTCAGAGGCAGAAGCAACGCTGGATTTTAACGAAGCGTCCCTTAAGCTGACGATGAAACAGTTCGAGAAGAAAAAACAGAACCACCGACGTTAAACCTCGACCACCTGCCTAAGGAAGAGCAACAAAAAATTCGACAAGTGGTAAGTGAATTTGCTTCGTTATTTAGTGATATTCCCGGATTTACTCAAGTTACTAACCATAGTATCGACACCGGAGATTCACTGCCAGTTCGCCACAAACCATATCGATATGATAAGAATAAAGAAAAAATTATAGAGTGGCACATTCGAGATATGTTACGTAAAAAGATCATAACGCCCATCTCAAGTAGTTATGCTAGCCCGGTTGTGTTATGTAAGAAAAATAATGACTATCCGGTAACACATCCGAAAAGGTGGCGTTTTGCAATTGACTATCGTAAATTAAACTCCATGACTAAATATCCGGTATATCCGTTACCTATTATTGAAGAAATTCTAAGGAACATAACTTCTACCAAATATATGACTACGTTAGACTTAACGACTGGTTATTTTCAAATAGGGGTTATACCGGAAGATGTGCCTAAGACTGCTTTTATAACCAAGTCTGGCACTTATGCATTCTTGCGTATGCCGTTTGGCCTTTCAGGGGCACCGGCAACATTTCTGCAATGTATGGACATTGTGCTAAGGCCTGTTCTTGGAAAGACCACATTTATCTATTTAGACGATATCATTATTACTAGTGATAATCTGGACCAACATGTACAGGATTTAAGACAGGTGGTTTCATTATTAAATGAGGCCGGTCTAAAAGTTAATGTCGAAAAGTGCAAATTTGCAGCCCTTGAATTAAAATACTTAGGTTACAAAATATCTCAAAGGAATCGAGACAGATGAATCAAAAATAATCGCTGTGCAAAAGTATCCGCCGCCAAATACGGCTAAGAAGCTCTCTTCTTTTCTAGGACTTTGTTCATATTATAGGTCCTTTATAAAAGATTTTGCAGCTATTGCTGAACCATTGTTAAAACTAAAAAGGAAAAAGGCAATATTCTCGTGGACGGTCGAAGCCAATAGTGCTTTCGAAAAATTAAAGCAAGCATTAACGCAAGCCCCTGTTTTGAAATTTCCTGAGAACGATGAGAATTTAGAAATTTCAGCGGATGCTTCGGATTATGCGGTGGGAGCGGTACTTTCGCAAAATCAGCAGCCCGTGGCATTTTTTAGTAGAACTTTAAATCAAACACAAAGAAATTATTCCGCGACTGAGAGAGAGGCACATGCAGTTCTGTTAGAAGTGCAAAAGTTCCGATCCTATTTTGGAAGGGCGCCAATAACAGTGTATTCTGATCATGCGGCAGTAACTAGATTGTACTCAGGGAAAAACTTATCCCCAAGGTTAATAAGATGGGCACTCAAGTTACAAGAGTATAATCTGGTAATCAAGCACACCCCCGGAAAATGAAAATATCGTAGCAGATGCCCTATCCAGAATAAAAATAGATGAAGAAGGTAATACTGTAACGGTGGCAATGCTCACAGCATGTACGATACATTCCCGAGAAACTGTAATAACCGAACTGGGTAAAGATCCTGAATTTAAAAACATTTATGAGTATTTAAAGGATCCTGAAAATTTTAGCCACCAAGATATTGCGGCGATAAGAAATAGAGCGGCCCATTACGAACTAATAGATGGTCTATTATTTTATACAAAAACTACGAATTCCAACAACGAATTTCGACCTGTTATCCCAGCTAGTCTTAGATTAAATATACTGCAGGAGTTACACGACTCCCCATTAGCTTCTCATGCTGGTATATGAAAAACCATCCAACGCGTACGCAAAGCAGTTTATTTTCCTGAGCTGAAAAAGTTAACAAGGGCGTATGTCCAGTCCTGTCCAACATGTCAAGCAGTTAATTATATTAATTTCCGCCCGGCCAGATTTCTAAATAGCATTAAATCCGAATTTCCAAATGAAATCATTGGCATCGATTTATTGGGCCCTTTCCCAAAAAGTCAGTTAAATAAAGGTCTCTCCTTGTTATGGTTGATCATTTTAGTAAGTGGACCGAAATTGTTCCCTTAAAACAAGCCTCCGAGAAATTAGTTACTGATTCTATTTTAAATAAATATATTTTAAAATACGGGGCGCCCCTAAAAGCTATATCGGATAATGGTTCTCAATTTGTAAGTAATATATTTGAAGACATATGCCAAAAACTGGGCATACGTCATTTAAAAATGGTCCCGTATCGGCCGCAATCAAATATAGCGAACGGGTCAATAGAAATATAGTGAAAATTATCCGTAGTTATGTTAAAAATTTTCATAAAAGCTGGGATAACTATGTCAATGAATTAGCTTTCGCCCTTAGGACCGCAAAACATGATACGACGGGCAAAACTCCTGCTGAGTTATTTTTAGGCAGAAAGATTATTACGCCGTTAGATAAATTATTTTATGTTCAACAAAGAGCCCCAGAATTTAAAATGGGCGATATAGAAAAATTAATTAAAGAAGCAAAAAAGAACACTGAAGTAGCACAGAGAAAACAGAAGGTTTATTATGATATGAAACGACGGGGAGTAACTTATAAAGTAGGAGATGAAGTGTTAAAAATTAAACATTCATTTTCTTCAGCACCAGAAGATAAAACTGCAAATTTTATCCACGATTTGAAGGACCATATGTCATAGAAAAATAACTCAGGCTGTAGTGGTGTTAAAAGCCAGGAATGGTGAAACATGCACCGCAAACGTTGACCAGATAAAACCATTTTATAATCGTAATAAAATGCCAATATTTCGAGATCTTTTGCAGGATCCGGCACGGCAGGCACAAGCTCCAGAGGTGGAACAACGACAATCACAAGGGCAAGCCATTAGGAGGCAGGAGCAATTGAAAAGAAAGTTTCCCCGTTGGAAAACTGAAGGTAACAAGAAAAAGAAGCCGTTCCACCGACCAGAAAAGAGAGAGCACGACAACCCCCAGAATGAAGAAGGGAGAAATACGACGAATGCAAAGAGAGCCAGGAGAAATGACGGCAACTATATCCCGGCTCCAAAACGGAAGATCTACCCATCGGATAGGAGTCTACGCAGCAAATGTCGACGAATTGATGAAGGAACACCAGCTGCAGAGGCAAAGAAACAAGAAAAATTTGAACAGCCAGCAACGAGATCCAGGCAAGAATGAGAGACAGTTGTCCCGGTTCCGCCAAGACCAGCTGCCATCAAACGGCCGAGACCACAGGCAGAGGCTAAATAGAAGGTCTTCAAGGGTGACCGAACTGGAAGGAAAAGAAAGTTCATGGAGGAAGGAACCGAAGGGCGAACCCGTACAAGACGGAAGATCAACCAGACTGTAGTATTCGCTATTTTCCAAGCCTGGGCAGAAAAAAGGATGTCTGAATATCACAAAGATAAGTAAAACTTTATGTTACTTTGAAACCTTAAGTTAATTTTTCATTCTTACTGCAAGTGGCAGAATTCAAGAAGTTTTACCTCATGTGAGGCCTACCTTTATCGCCAAAAAGGCGAGAAATGAGTTGTTACCTATTTTGATATTGTTTTTCAATTACTCGCGAGTAAAACTAAAATTAATGTATAATAGGAATGTGCAAATACTTGAATATTGTAAAAGCATTGATAATTTTTGAGAAAGGTACCTTAAGAAAATTGTAAAAAATTATTGTATAAAATTTTATTTAAAAGATTCTGGCAAGAAAGAAGTTTTAGTCTGAAAGACTTTTGAAATGTAGTATTTCAATGTAGAAGAATTGGCACTTGCTTGGAAAAGAATAGAAGTTAACAATGTACTACTAATGTATGTTTTAAAATGCGTAAAATTAACGGCATGTTAATTTGTCCTTATATACAATGTAAAATGTTATTTTAAAAGTTAAGAAATACTGTGATATGTTAAAAGTGAAAGTAATGCCAAAAATTTTAACTTATTCGTGTGACTGTAAAAAGAGCAAATTATTGTATAAATAATTTTATATAATATATAAAGGTTGAATGAATGTAGTTAGGCTCTCTGACGCTACACTTCAGAGTTAGCCACTTTTCAGAATAGTACCTCAGGGTTTAGAGATGAATATAAGGTGTGTTCTGAGGTCTTGTTATGTTGAATTTTAACACGTTAGTGTTTTGATTGCAGGCGGTAGTGTTGAACACTTGTACATAGACACGCTCGTGTTTGGTGTTTTCCTTTACAACACATGTCAGAGAGTACGAGGAGATAATTAAATAACGTCATGAATGAAATAAGAATGTTAAAAGAGAAATATAAGTATTCATGTCACTTGCCATTTAATTGTGTAACATTTCATTAAACTAGGTTTCCTTCCAGATCTCTGGAAGGAACCAGATTTCAACTAAGAAACTCCTGTTTAGATGCAGTACAGATGAAAAATCTTGTCCATGGAGTTGGTAATGTAAAAACGACTTTTTTAATTTCTAGTTTCTAGTGAGAAATGTTTGTAAAAGATTGGCCTCGCGTTAGATTCTAGAGCTAAAAGTTTTCAACAAGGTCGTTTTAGACCTCAGTTTCAAACTAATTAACTCTGGCGGGAAGTATGTAAGGATCCTAAGTTGTACCAACGTTTATTTTATTTTAAATCTTTACTATCACTTCTTATTTCCTACTTCCGGCCAGAATTAAAAACTTTTAACTTATTTATGCAAATTTGTCTTCCTAACGCCAAGTACTTAAGTTGTGACTTTTTGCCAAGCAAGAGAGAGGAAGGAGTTATTAGAAGCAGGCCGCTGGCCATAGTAGTTTTTCTCGTTTGCTGGTTGCCTTCAAGGCCAGAGGTTTAATCTTCTTGATAATTTTAAACGTCTCGTAGTTTTAGCAGCTCTCTGTACTACATACGGCTTTTTGTTAATGCACGGCCAATCTTAAAGTAGGCACTTGTATATTAATCCAAAGTCAAGCTTAAAAGTTAGTTTAGTTAGAGTTTTAGTTAATATTTTTATATTCCAACGTTCAGACTACAAGCGGTTGGTCTCTGTATTGCGAAGTCCGGAAATCTCTGTAAAGATAGAAAAATAAAGGGTTTCGTATACCCTTCCTGTGTGTATTGCCTCCTTCACAATTTATTGAACATAGTTTTAGTAAGCTCCCTGTTTCGAGTCAGGACAGTGCATGTTTCCAAAGCAAGTAAAGAGGAATACAAATCCTGATACCAGAAGTAAAATATTTTTATCTCTCACGTGGCGTTGCCTTGTCATTTAGCAAAGCATAAGATAGTACTTAATTTTCAAGGTTATCCTGTTTTTAATTAAAAAAATTATTTTCTTAAATTAGTTAATTAACAACTAAAATTTATTATCCTGTTATTTATTGGATCTGCGTTTATTGCTTTGAATTAGGCGATTTAAAAGCTGTAAATGCAGATTCATTTCAATTATTGTTAATTACTAGTGCATTCGAGAAATTTCTTCACATGGATTCATTAACAAAATTATATATTTTTTTCTTTTATTATAATAACTATTTTAGGCGGCTCATCGTGAAAGTGGCTTGTTACATAAATAATTACACCCAGTAGAATTTTAATCAGTTTAAGCACAGGTAAAGTATTTTTTATGTGCAATTTATTCGATTTTGAATAGCAATGTATTTTATTAACACTTTTATAGACACTACAGTCTTTGAGACGTACTAGCGATGACATAACAGCTTTCAAGAACCATGCGAATATAACTGAATGTATTATTGTTCAGTTATGAGTCCTAGAGAGGGTTCTTAAATTTCAGTGGATAAATTTAATGGGTGAATACTCATAAGTGTTGCAGTGATCTTTTAAAGAATACAAATTTAGTTGAAGAAAATTCATACATTAAAGAGTAATATCTTTATTTAACTAATTAAAAAGCAGTGCATTTAAATAATTATTCACATATATTTACTCCATTACTTATATATTTAAATAATTTTTAATAAAAACATTTTTAAGAAACAAAATCTCTTTGACCCTAAACGAAATTTATCAGGATAATTCAAAAAAGTAGATATTAAATTACTCTAACTTGATGAAAATTGTTTTACTAAACTTTAATTGAACACATGCTATGGATATGACAAGTGCTATTTAAAGAAAGATGTTTACAAAGGGAAATGCCGATATAATAGAAGATGTATTGCCCTCCGGCAAGCACTTTTAAAATCGATGTTCAAAACAACATAATACTGCTTCTGTTTAGTTTAAAATCCTGTATTTTTTATCAGCATGTTGTCAACAACCCGTTATTGATATATACCGTCTAGTAGGGTAGGGACACATTTCCGAAATATAAAAGCTCCTTTGCCTTACATATAAAAGCTTATATCCAGCATTTGAAACTGTTTGTGTTTGTTTATGTATCCGTTTCGCGAATTTCCTCAAAGTTTATTTTGAGTGCATGTGTGTTCTCACAGAAAAATCTTAGTGTCGTTCGAATCGTAGATTGTCTTCGTGAAATATTAGATCAGTCTTTGTTTTTAAAAAGTTTATATTTCATTATACATTTCTATTTATGTTCAAAAGCTTCCTATTTCTAGATAGAGATAGTCTTACTTAGGAATGTTTCCTGAACCTGTAACGTTCTTCTGTGATTTTTTATTGTAAAAGAACAATACTGAGAAGAACGGGTATGTTGTTAATTTAAAATAAGGTATGGTCCAACACGTTTTCTTGTCTACTTCAATAGCCAAACGTTATAGGTATAAAAATACAGTAGGCATTTATACATAAATAATTATAATTTAAGTTACAACATAAACCGATAGCGACATTTAAAATTTTTAAGTTACAGATTAATCGGTTAAGTTTGCTAATTTTGGCGACGAGGCAGGGCCGCCGTTTTTAAAAGTACTTTAATTATTTTAGGTTCAGTGTAATTAGAATATGTAATGATTATACGTAATCTCAGTTGATTGTATACTAAAGCACTCAATCAATGCCGAACAGTTTTTTTTTCTCTTTGAATTTTATATATCAGTATATGAAGTTTAGGAACTGCTGTATAAATCGTTTCAAAATAGCGAGATATCACATGGTTTATATATCTGCACTGCAAAATTCAAAGAAACATCTTTATATGTAGTCACACTTCTGCTCATAAAATAAGAAACAGAGGTAAAACACGGAATAAAACAAAACCTATTTAATATATACCAGTGAAGCTGATATAAAAGGTTGCTGTGGCATTACTAGACCACACAGCAAACAATAAAGCAAAGACATAAAAATCACATGCATTACTAGCATCACATCGCGAAAGACCAAATGGGTTGGAAGAATGTGCAATGGAAACATCACCCTAGTAACGAATATGATACCCTCTAGCTGAAAAGCATGCTTTTACAAAAGAGGCGAGGCAAGCTGGCAATAGTGTCGTTAATCGTTTGTTGTGAGAGTAGCGCCCATTCCTGTAGTAATGCATCTCAGAGTTCGTGGAGAGTGCTTGGCGGCACACTGCTACCCGCAGTTCTTCGTCCAAACATGCCCACATGTGCCCTTTGGGATTCAGGTACAATCTAGGTGACGGCAGATCTGGAATGGTTTCACTCTCCAGATAACCCCGCGCCACTCGAGCTTTATGCGGGTGGGCGTTAATGGCCATAAATATCACGTCGGTGTATTTATGGACAGAGATAAAAGGACGCACAAGAAGACGTAGAATTTCGTCGCGATATTGAACGGCTGTGATAGAATTACCAAGAATCACGCATAGGTCTTTGCGGCCGCTCTTTGCCATTCCAGCCCATTTAAGCAAGCCTCCTCCCCTTTAACTTTCTCTTTAGACGATGTTTGGCGTCCGATACGTGTCCCTGGCTTTCGCTATATCATTGCTCTTGCTCCTGTCAAATATGGAAAGTAACATTCGCAAAACGTCGCCCACGTCTCATATGGCACTCGAGCAATATTCTGACAAAAATTCCGAGCACAATTTCGCAGACTTAATTGCTGCGATAATACGTCAGATTTCTTCTTTAACTTCAGGAATGATCGGTATGCTTTTGCTGTAGCATATCAATTTCAGATAAAAATGCGCCTACTTAGCATCACTACAAGATGATTTGCTTGGCAAAATCACCATCCGCATTCTCCAGGACCATCCAATGAAAGCCGTGTTACGTGGTCGTTCGGCTTAAGCTGTTCAATCATCTGATTCTTGTATGGAAGTATACGCAAATCTTTCTCAATAATCGGCAGCGTGATGCTTCTGAAAAAGTCTAACTCCAAGTACCTGCGGCGAACTGACGTTCTCGAACAGTTAGGGACATTTTCGTAACCTTCGTAAAGACAGGTCTCCTATCTCAAAAGTCACGTGGTCACGTATTATCGCACACAGTGACGAAAGACGGAGACAACTGACGACTAATATGTAGGTATAGTCTCAATGTAGAATTTCTTTGCCCAACGACTTCTCCATTTAAAAGTAACAATATTGGTGTTTGAACTGAGGTAGAATTGGAGATTATAATGAGCCTGAGAGCAAGAGTTTGAGGTTTGGTTTGGTTTTAATTACATCAAATCACGCAAGGGCTATCTGCCTAAGGGAAGGGATGCCTACGTGAAGAACTTCTCAGGGAAACTGGCTCGTATACACGTTACACATGGATTCGAACTCGGAAAGAACTATAACGGTTTAGCAACTTTATTGCTCGTCCGCTGGTGAACTTACAGGAATTTGAGAGGTATATGTATATATATATATATATAATTTAGGAGTGTAAATAATAATAATGTGTGTAAGATATAACAAAATATGATAGCTGTTTCAAAAAAATAATTGGCGAATTTAGAATGTTAATTCAAAATTAACACCACATAAAATTAACACCGAATTTAGAATGTTAATTCAAAATTAACATTCTAAATTTGGTGATCTGCCCCTAAATTCATTTCGCACAGGTTCCAGATTTTTCTATTTTACGTAGCGTTTTAATGCATATGCCTCTTCTCCAATCAAATTAATTGTAAACCAAAATTCTGAACTGAAACTTTTACGACTCCCACTCTTTTTCCTCTGAAGTTCTATGATATTCCTCCCTTTTCCGCATAAGCTCTCCTGCCTGCCAGACGCTTTTCATGCATGCTGCTGCCGCTTACTTCCTTAAAATGACGTCGTACTTCAAAATGAAACTTGTATTCAAATATAATTAGGAAACACATTTTCTGCAAAAGGATGGTTTGATATACGTAAAAAAAATAAAGATTGTGATTTTTTGAGATACGTTGTGCTAAATTGCGTCATCATGCTTTCCACTCTGCCATCTTGAAGCCACTACTGTCTTTTCGGTCATCAGCGTAACATGGAAAGCTGTTAAAAGTTCCAGTGTCTTCATCTATGCATTTTAAAATTAGTTAGAGAATAAGGACTTAACATAAGAATTTTGAAGCATATAAGGTCTGGTTAAAAAGTTTTAAGACTGACTGAATATAAACTGCCTGAATAGTTTTATTTGGTTGGAACAAACGAAACTATATAGTACAAAAGAAAACATTTTGATTCTAGTCTGCTAATCGCATTAGGTTGAGTTGAGTTGTTAAGAAGAATATCATTTAGTGTTTGAATGTTATTTATGTTTGTAATGGAATCGTACTCGTATTTGGAACAAAGATGGGAAATTTAGTTTTGTTAAAAGCGGCAAAACTGCTAGCGAAACTTATCAAATGGTGCAGAATGCTTACTGTGAAGATAGTTTGCGCGCTGTAACGTGTTTTTGTGGTTTGGTAGATTTCGAGATGATAGAGATTCCTCTTGAACAGCTTTATACAGTCCAATGAGGGTTGTAGGCCAACGTTTGGACAGGTGACAGGTGAGAGCAGGTCCGCACACCCGGACGGCTTACATAGACTAGTCGGGTATCGTCCGGATCCCGCAACTATCTGAAGCTACTCCGAAACAATACAAGGGCAAAGTACATGGCCATACAAGGGCAAAATATAGATTTTTCTGCGTGCGAAATTAAACATTTCCTGGCTACATCGCATGCTAACACATTGCTACATATACTTGCTACAATATACATTTCATAATATGCATTGCGTTGATCATTGCACTGTACTTAAGGCACATTTACAACTCAATGCTACACTTAATACACTATATATTCTTTGCAACCTATTACGCTGAACATTATTCTTGACAATTCAACATAGATTCTGAACAATGTAATTGTTTAAAACTGACATAACTGGATTACATAGTACATAACTTCGTTATATAAGACAGACTTAAATAAATAACTTGATACAACATATTAATAAAATAAGAGCTCTTAAATAAAGAGCAAAATTGCACATTACAAACAATTTACACATTTTGCACACAGAAATCCTCTTTGTTTACTTTGTGCTGTACTTATAATATACAAAATACAGATTTAAGAACACAGTACAGCCCATATTACTTTTGATTAAATAACATGTTAAAAGTTAACTGTGGCATAAATTTTGCTGTATTCTTAAAACATACCAAAAATAACTTTGTAATTAAACATTCTACTGGTTACATTGCACCTTAACATACTGCTATATATAAAACACTCAATACACTAAAATTTTTATAATACATATTACATTGAACAGTGCACTATATATTGGACACCTTAGAAAACTCATTTCTACACTTAATGCACTGTGTGTAGTGGCTACATATTACATTGAACATTACTCTTGATTAAATAATGTAGGAAGTGGTAGTAACTCTTTGTTATATACAACATAATTCTTAATATGTTTGGATAGTTAGCCGACGTTTGGACAGTTAGCTTTTTAAAAGTCTAAAAGCGCAAACATCCGTTGGGTTATAAATCAGGAGATTTAGTAGGGATATGAGTGAAGAATATAGCTTTAATACCCGTTTCTTTTTGTTTCTTTAGGAAATGAACAGTAGATTTTAACGTGCGGCTGCTTGCTTAGATGGAGTTCTACTCATTGATGCCACTATACATCAATCAGTAGAACTAATTGATGTAGAACTAATAATTAAGCATGAATATGAAATGCCTACTATAAAGAGTAAGCATTTCATATTCGAAATTTGGGCATTCACTTTGGTTATTGACATTTCCTTGGCTTTATTTTTGCGACGTCTCTAAATGACATTTCGCGTCCAGTCACTAAAACCGTTGAATCACTTTTCACATTGCTGCCTTCAAATATTACTGTCCAGTATGACATTAAAAAAAATAAATAATGAAGAATCTGCGTGAATATATGCATGTTTCTCGCACTGTGAAAAATCAACTGCACCTATATCCATGAGATTTCGAATAACGTAATGTTTCACCCGAGTATGAGCACATGAAAGTCCGAATATTTAATTTCGAATTTGTTTTACTACAATTTTAATGAATTTTCGATTAAAAAAACTCAATATTTTCAAACGTAACATAAAATCTGAAAACTTTCAGAATTAAAATTTTTTTTATTACTTATTTATTTATTACCGTGGATTTGTCTGCCCGCTGAACTGTTTTAAAGGCTGTCAGATAACAAAAACACAACGAGACGGGTAATCAATTTCATGCATTAGCAAGCTCATCGTAATTAACGAAGTACTGATTTTAAATCACCTTCTAGAAATAATTAAACTGAGAACAGAATCAAATGCATGCGTATCCTTTACAAACGTTTCTATAAAACCATTAGGATAATGATATACTCGTGTTGTCGACTATACGATTGCTACCTCCGGAAACTCGTCCCTTTTCTTGTTGTGTTACGGTAGCCTTTGAATATTAAGACGGTTTCGATTTTTCGCAATTGTGCATTTAATGATTCCGAAAATTAAACAGCTACTAAGCAGGAAGAATGTTACTAGAAAGTTTAGTATCGATGTACGAAAATAAGAATTTCGAAGCTGTAAGGGCTTGATGCAAATAAATGTAGACACACTGCTGATCAAATTTTGAACTGTAAGATTTTAAAATAAAATAAAAAAAAAATTATGCTGAACTCATTCACATGTACAATCGAATTAAGGTTATCTGAGATATTCTGAATTGATGCCTTGTTGGATCACTGAAATGCCCAATACAAGGGAAAACCCCAACCATAGCGATTAATAAAAGATACTAGATATAAATGTTTTGTCAAACTTCGTTTCATACCGTTGTTGGTTGAATGTTACATTACAACAAAGAAAAATGCACATCCGAGCGTGTTTTTGTGGTAAATTGCGACAATGAGTTTCTTAAGAATGTATTTCCTCTCGTATTTTTCTTACAACCTATTTAGATTGAATTTAAAAAATTTCTGAAAATTTAAAAGTTATTTGCTTAACTTTCCCCTTCCTCAATGCGTTAAGAAAACGAGCTCTTTTAAATTTCAAAAAATGGATTCGTCCCAGTAGTGATTGTTTTCGTCTTACTAACAATGGCAAATCCTCGAAAACTACCTGTGAAAGTCACGTCGAACCTTTCCCTTTTAATCGTTGAACTTTATGCAGATCGAATACAAGAACTGATCCATCATAACGAAGCAAATGCGAACCGACATTCAACTTACGATATTTGTGAGTCAGCCGCACATTCACCTTCTCTAATTATTTATGGATGATTTGAGGCCTAAAATGTAGCAGAGACAGTAATGAGAATGTGCGAATTTTAACTTATGAAAAATTAGAAATAAAGGATATCTTATTACATATTGTGATGTTAATACTACTGTGTATTCTTATTGAATGTAGGTCTCTTCAAATAATAACAATGATAATAATAATTATATTGTATTAGTTACCTACAGTTTATCCGTGACTACTTTTCATTGCATTACTGTAAACGCCTGTTTCGAATATTAAATTCTGCGCATGAATTTCCTCTTTCGAATTTTGAACGATAAAATTACTTCAAAAAAAGGGCGAAAACTAGTTGCCAAATGCTTATTTGCCAGGCAAATAGGCTTGCTATTTGGTTAGTTTTTTTTTTTATTTTTCACCACCATGTAAACGAATATGAGTCCGTTTCTCTTAGATCTGAATCTCCACGAAGGCCACCCACCACCTAGGTGAATAGCCCTCATGTGCTTCGCCATGTTCAAATAGTCAGATGCGCTACTGATATTAATTCCTATTTGACGATTCAACGCTCTTTGATCCTGTGACACTCACTGCCGAATTGAAAGCTTAGGTATTTAAATAAAAACTGAAATTTTGGGAGTTCTGAATAGGTAGTTGAAGTTGTTATTTAATGGCAGTGTCTTTCGAGTTGGTGGCGATACTACTAGTAGTAGACCTGATTAGGTTATGAAATCTGTAAATTATTACTGTCTTGAAGCCAGGTTCGCGAACTGCAGTATTCAGGGTTTGTTTTTCTTTGTATACAGACTGTCTCAGAATAATCCACTCGATCTTTACAACAAGATATTTAAAACAATATTGAACGAACTGTTAAAGGTATTTGAATGAACTGTTAAAAGGAGAGACGTATATGGATTTTTTATGCTCTTGATATATTACTTAAGATAATCTCTACATATAATAAAAGGAAGAGTCTGTGTGTGTCTCGGTCTTGCTGCGCGTAAGCTAATAGACCCAAGGCTACGAAATTTGGTACATAAGGTGCATCTAGACAAGAGCCAGTGCATCGCATCAGACAAGACAAACATACAAATCGCATCAGACATAACGGGTATACCAGCAACAATGGCACGCAGCCATTTGCTGCTGATATATCGCTGTTACTCTTGTTGCTGATATCAGCACTGTTGCCACTCGGAAAAATGAGGACGAAAATTAGCATTTTAAGAGTTTTTAATTAATATCTCTGATTTTATCTTTTTTTTATGTTTGGAAATAGGTGGACGTCGACCTTTTCCAGGATCCAGAAAATAATTGTAGAAAGTTTGGTGACGTTAGCTCTAGTAGTGACTGAGTTATTATAGTGAAAAAACACACATACCTTCTCTCTATGCTTTGTATACTGGACTGATGACTGTTTTTTTCTTCAAAATATGAGATAAAATGTTATTAATTATACTTTCATTTTCAGGATTTTTTTGTTTCTTTCATGTTATTCATTGCTTATTTCACTGTTTTTATGATATCGAAACGTTTTGTATTATTTGTTTTAAGAAACAAAGATCTTAACTTCCTTTATACCATTTGAATTCTGAAGATACTTAGACGGGAGGTTGGTTAATTTATTCATTAGGATAATTAATATTTGTATTAAGGGATTTTGCTAATTTCGTAAATTTTTTATATTATATTTTAATTACGTATAATTTTAATTATACAAAATATTTTGCATGATTTTTTTTAGAAAACGAATTTCTTAACTTCCTTTATACCACTTCCATTAAGATTTTGCAACGGGAAGTTGGTTAATTTATTTATTAGGATAATTAATATTTGTGTTAAGGGATATTGCTTATTTCATTCTAATTTTTTTAATATATATATAATAAATTTTTCCTGAAATTTGTGTTTTTTCTTTCTTTTTTTTTAATAAAGTTGTTCTGCAGAGTAAAACTATGCAGTTTTTAACTTTTATGTTTGATGTTTCCTTTATGCACTTTTCCGGTACATTTAAAAGCCAGACGAAGGCTGGCCGTGTAGCGGCTAGTGCTTTTATAAATAATAATAATAATAATAATAATAATAATTACTAATGATTATAATAATAATCATTATTATTTTTATAATAATATAATAATCTGAATCTGAAAAGATTCAGACTTTAACGTTGAACCAAAGGGTTTACTCTCTCGCTGAGCTCGCAGTTTTTCAGTCTGCTCTTGGACGCACGCCTGAGCGTTTAAACACTTTTTTCCTTTTTAACTTTGTTATTACTTATTTCTTTCTTCGCACTTATGCCACAAAAACTTCAGTAAAATCATAAATTTTTAAAAGCAGCAAATTTTCAAAATATATGGTAGAGTGTTAAGTGTTGCGATACACCTTTTTATATTCTCTATATTATTTCTTTAAAAATTATGCATGGCGACAACATTTGTTGACAACATCCTATTATTTGAAAAGTGATACGGGCACAAAACGAGGATCAAGTTTTATAACACCTCTGGTACTAATAAAAATTACGATTTACAAGTTAGTCTTGAGCAATGAACCATGATGAACAGTCAAAGCCGATTACATAGATATATCAGAGTTCTTGTGGTGCTGCTGTGATGGTTATCATTGCCAAGGGTAAATCGTTGTTGTTGGCTTAGATTTCGTGCACTTTATCAGTGATTGTATAAACGTTTCCAAATCCGTCCCACTTTAAAAGCAGAATCACCCGTGAGACGATTCCGAGACATATGACACCTCTTATTACCATATATCACTTTCCGCTGAGTGCACAGAAGGTTTTCGAAGGCTGGACAAAGACTGGAGGCAAAAACTACTTTAATAAATTTTTGATTAGTCAGTAATTTGTAGATTCTAAAATACAGTATCGTCTTTCAACACAAAAACACAATTTTTAATCGATTCCAGGGAGTACCCGCCCCCCAGGCTACTTACGAACCTATTGAGTTGAAACATAAGTAATGGGCGTTTATGTTGTGTTTAAAATTACCCGGTAAAAATAAAATGTATTGGCATAACGTTTTGTATTATTTGAAAGAAAATCTTTCCCTCTACAAGATGGCGTCTTTGATTATTTGTCTGAGCTAATTTTTGTTATTTTTCAGATAATTAAACTGGAGTGTCAAGTCGACAAAAATAAGCATTTTCGACAGCTTATTCTTTTGCGTTTAATCGAAGCACCGATGCAGCAGAAGCTGCCCGAGAGATTTGTGAAGTGTATGGAGAAGAAGCAATGCCTGAACGAACTGCAACAAATTGGTTTGCCAAATTCAAAAATGGAAATTTCGACCTCGAAGATGCTGCTCGTTCTGGAAGACCAAATGAGTTTGATGAAGAGCGTTTGAATCAACTTCTGCACGAAGACGCGCGTCAAACTACTCCAGAATCAGCCAAACGAATGGGTTGTATCCAAATGACTATAGTTCGACATCTTGGGTCTATGGGAAAAGTCCAAAATTGAAATATTATTGATTATTTATTGTTTTTTGTTAAATTACAAATTTTAAATTAAAAGGAAACGGCCATTATTTATGTTTCAACCCAATATATCAATCGACGTTTGATTCTCGTTCTTGTTTAGAAGTTACGTCTGTCCGCGAGATTTATGTTGAGTGTCCAGTGGGTAAAATAAACTGCAAGCATATAAAAAACTTACTTAACATTTTGTTGACAGATCTTCGGATTCCTGTCTTTCTATGCTCGGCACTGCATCCGGATGCAATTGAAGAACCCCTCGAAGAATTTGTTTTGTAGGTCATGCGAGCGAATTTGGTTGTTCTCAGTTTCGCCGATATCTTCAGATAAAGGACTATTATGAATGTCAGCGGCAGAAAGAAGAACACGAAAGTCGCTATCTGCAGTAGAGGCCTCGTGATATGTTGTATTTCCATAGGAAGGCCGCAGAAGGCAGACTCCTCCAAGAAATGTCCTGAGCCTGGAAAGCAAAAAAAGAAATGATATCAGACCAGAATTTATATTTTATCAATATAAATTCTTAAATTTGACTTATTGTCATTTGTCCCATTTGTCTGACAATAACATCAGAACAAGTCCACGTTTAGCTTTCTGGCGAGAAGCATACGATTGCATCTGCTTTGTAATGGGTTTTAGACACATCATAGATAACAGTACGGCTTAATGGAAGAGTGTCATGTTTCTGTTCTGCTGAATGAAAGCTCATAATTATATATCATTTCGCTTATTCACCAAACATACAAAACGGTTATTTAAAATGTCTAAATAATGATTAACTAATTAAATAAATAATTATAATATGTATAAAGTATTTTCTCTCCCCTTTCCGCATGCCTTTATGGTGTAACTGAAGCACACTCGAAGCATATTTGGGAGGTCCTGCATTCGAATCTCTTCGAGGGTACTACACAGTTCTCCCGTTCCAGCATCGATACAACCTAATATGCATATGCAATAGTGTGAACTATTCTATGCACAAAGAACTATGAAACAGCCATTAATTTACCAATGAATTACATCTGCATTGAACTTATAATGATCAATTATATGAACTGTTATATGAACCACTTATTAAAACGAACTATTAACTACGAATGAACTATTAATTAGAAACTTTGTACTATATATAACTATATAGTACAAATATAATAGTATTATATATAGTACTACTATACTACCAGTCTGTGATTGCCGGCGTCGGCGAAACCTTCGTGGTACAAAACATTGTACGAGAAAAGAAAGCAAAGAGAAAAAGAAAAGAAAGCATCGCAGTTCTAAAACATAGTGGTACAAAATATCGTGGTCGAAAATAAAGCGATTAAAAAACTTCGCAGTTTAAAAACATCGTCGTCGAAAATATCTTGTAAAAAATAAAATACCTACAAATCATCGCATGACCATAAAATCACACACACGCGTTTTCAGGCTTCAAAAGTTGTAAATACATGTTCGTATAATGATTTGGGAGCGCAAGAAGCAAAGAGGGATTCTTTTACTTCTATAGTTCATATTTTTGAACGAGCTAATAAATTTTTGCTGAAAAAATAAGAAGGAAACTTAAGCATTTAAAAATTGAAAATGAGTAGAAAATTAATGCAACTTATAGAACTGAATAGAATTTTAAAATTATGTAGTTAATTAACAAAGTTTCATTAACAAATTAACCTTTTTTTATAAAGTTTTACTGATAGTTTTTTTTATAAAAAATACAGTCTAAAAATGCTTAGAAAAAGGAAGATAAATAAAACTGCATGAGGTTACCTCTATAAAAATTGCTTAGTTAATGATCAAATTATTCTCATTCACATTGTTAATCTGATATTTAGTGAAAATTATATATTGTTTTGGTTCCGTTTATTCTTAAAGTTCATTCACATTTCGTTAACATTCTTAAAGTTTATAGTATTTTTTGTTAACATACTACAATCAATTTTTTTATTCGATTTGTTAGTTATGAGGAAAGTGAGTTACATAATATGTCAGTATGGGATTTCAAAAACGCATGTGGGCGATGTTATCGTCATACGATGATTTGTAGGTACTTTATTTTTTACCACGTAAACTGCGAAGTTTTTGAACCGCTTTATTTTTGACCACGATATTTTCTCTCTGCGATGTTTTCTCCCTGCAATATTTTCTCCCTGCAATATTTTCTTCCTCGATGTTTTGTACTGCGACGTTTTCGCATTGTGTTATTTTTTCCGCGACGTTTTCGTCCGCGATGTTTTTGCCGCGATGTTTTCGGCTGTAACCGTTCTTGACCTCACTCTGTTAATCCATTTTTGTGCTTTTTTAACTTTATTATTAAGCATCGTTTTCTTCACATTTAACAGAAATATCACAAAAATTTTAAACGCAGTATAGCAGCGTATGTTTAGAGTTTCCCATGCAGTGTTAAGTGTTGGCATATATTTTCCTATTGTTTTCGGTCTTTTCTTAGTTCATTGTATCAGTGTTCAGCTTTTTTAGTAAGATAGCATACAATTTTTTGACTTTTTATTACTAAGGTTTTGTGAGGAAACCTTTTTATTATTGAATTAGATGGTTTTTACACTAACGCCACATAAAATTCCATTCAACAGCAAAATCGCAAAATACTTAAAAAAATCTTTAGAGTTTCCGCTACAAAGTCTCACTACTGGATATAAAAATGTCTTATTCCGTATAGCGTAGCCACTTTCTGCTTTCAGGTCGTTGAGTTTGTTTATCAAAAACTCCTCAAAGTTTTACAGAATAGGAAAAACAAATAATAAAAAAAATATAACTTCATTTTATGAAAATGCTGAATATTTTTAATTAGAGAGATGATGAATTAAATGTATTTTTAATATTTAAATGAATCCAATTCAAAAGTTAGAAAGGAACATTCTTAAGAACTGCATGTATTGCTTTCAAATAGCTTAGTTTTTTTAATCAACAGACAAATTCAATTTAAAAGATAAATATCTTACTTTTGCCGAAAGGCAGTAGAAATGAAACTATGAAAAGAGAAGCCACGCATTTGAAGTCATTCGAAGGAAAATCGCATTCCGAGACTAATAGCCCTCTAGGGCTTTCAATCCTGATAAAGTGCTGTAATTTTTTTTTACTGTTATTAGCACCAGATTACCATTATTAGTCTCGAAACTTAATTTTTTCTTCTTATCACTTTTGTGTCCAAATAAGTTTTCCAATTATTGCCACCAAATGTTATCGCTATGCATTATTTAAAAAAAACTTCCACGTTAAAAGGTCGTCTTAGATCGAATAATAATAATAAAACAGATTTTACATTATGCTCAAAACTGCGTTTTTTAACGTTTTGTGTGTTACCTTTATTTATTAAATATCATGTTCTTCGCATTTAAACCATAAAATTCAATTCAATAGCAGTATCGCAAAGTAATTTTAAAATGAGCCTATCTTTAGAAATTCCGATACATAGTTCCGCGTGCTTGGAGGTAAACATGTTTTTTCTCGTACAGTGTTGCCATTGCTCGCTTTGAAATCGTTGAGTTTCTTCATCAAAAATTCGTTAAAGTTTTACAAAATATGAAATAAATAATAAAACGAATTCTAAATTAGGGCTTCCAGATGCCCATATTTGGGTGGAAACGTACGCTATTCAAAATTAGATGGCTACCGTTGTTTTATCATAATGCGAAAAACATACATACATTTATGAAGATGCTTCCTCATTTAATTTCTTTAAATCTAACACAGGGCGATTATATTTGATGGCAACAATTTGAAAAGTGAATCAACGTTTATAATGAATCAACACAAAATGCTAAAACGAAATTAATAGTCCTTCTGGGCAAATTGCCCTTTGGACTTTAAAAAAAAAAAAAAAAAAAAAAAAAAAAAAAAAAATCTTAAATGTTTTAGATTTTAAATTACGTCCAAAGGTGTGTTTTTTAACATTTTGTGTGTTACCTTTCTTTATTAAATATCATGTTCCTCGCACTTAAACCATAAGATCCAGTGCAACAGCAATATCGCAAAATAGTTTTAAAACGAGCATATCTTTAGAATTTCCGATACAGAGACTCACGCGCTGGAGATAAAAATGTTTTTTCTGCACAACGTTGCCATTGCTCGCTTTGAAATCCTTGAGTTTGTTAATCAAAAATTCGTCAAAGATTTAAAAAATAGGAAATCGATCATAAAACAAATTTCAAATTTCAAATTTGGTCTTCCACATGCTCATATTCGTTGGAGGATTACGTTATTCAAAATTCGATGACTCTATGTACCGTTATTTTATGACAATGTGAGAAATATACATACATTTACGCAGATTTTCATTATTTAATTTCTTCAAATATAATGCAGGAGTCTAAAATTTTATGGCAACAGTTTGAAAAGTGAACCGACATTTATCCGTCCGACGCAAAATGCCAAAAACGAAACTAATAGTCCTTCGGGATTCAAATCCCTTTGGACTAAAAAAAAAAAAAAAGGCGACTGCTTAATAATAAAGCCAGAAAAAAAAAGTGTTTTAGCTGGAGTGAATCCAACAGCAGATTGATGGCCTGCGATGCTCAGGGACAGCATAAAAAATCTTGAGAAATTCTCTGGTGTGATGTTAAAATCGGAATACTTTCAGATCTTCTTTCTTTTTTGCCAGCGGAGGCCGTGAAATGACATTGGCTGAACTTCATTAACTGAACTTCATTATATGTAGCCTTTTTTATAATAAAAATGTTAGGCGGCTGAACATACAAACATACATGCTACTACACCAAGATGCACAAAAAATCTCTTAAATTCAGCCTCATATCATCATGCTCTATAGAAACGTACATACAGATTCTTCCTTATTTAAGAGTTTGTATGCAGCTTTATACGCATATTTCTAGGACAGTGGAAAAAAGAAAGGACTTAGAGCTAACCGAGGTTTCATGCACGTTGTCCGCCACCCAAATATGAACGCCTTTATGCTCGAATTGTGAATTTCGAATTTAGTTTTGATTTATTTCACATTTTGCTAGAATTTAACGAATTTCTGTTTAACAAACTCTGCAGTTTGAAAGCGAGAAGTGGCAACGTTGTTCGAAATTAAACATTTTTATCTGCGGTGCTGTAAACTGTTGCCATCGGCAAAATATGATAAATTTATCTTTCAATTTTAATTCACAAATTCGGGTATTCGAAAGCTATGCGTTGCCCCTGAGTCAAATAGAATACTGATTATCTTCACGCTTCAGTAAAGCTCAAGTTACTTTACTTTAAAATTTTTTCTTACTGTTACTGAGTAGCAAATCAAGTGACTGAAAAACAATAAACGCAGTTCATGTTCGTCATGTTCAATGTACCCAAGACATCTGGGCTCGAGTATTGTTTGACGAATCCAGATATAGTCTGAATAGAGATTCCAGACATTTTTTGATTTGGGCAGAGAAAAGAACACGCAACTTGCCTTCCCTTGCCCGTGAGAAGTCCCGTTTCCTAGACGCGGTTTAATGGTTTTGGGGAGGAATCACGACAAATGACTGCACCGAGCTGCACATCTTTCAAGGAGGTTCTGTAACCGCTCGGAGATATGTGGGACTGTTCAGGGTTACCTTAAGTTAGACTGTTCAGGGGTACCTAGAGTGCTTTGCGAATGGAGGGCAATGATCGACCTCGTCAGGATGCTTTCAAACAGGAAATATCACTCGAATGTATTGGCCACCTTACTCACCGGACTTGAACTCGATTGAGCACATGTGGGATGCTTTAGATCGCGAAATGTCAGCCCACCAAACTCCTCTCCGAACCCTTCAAGAGCTGAAAATTGCACTTTTTGAAGAATGGCGTGCCATTCCTCAGTAGTTGATCAACATTTTGGTAAAGTCTATGAAATCAAGATTGGAGCTATGCATATCTGACCATACACCATATTAAAGAAAAAATGTTCCCACAAAAGGTGATTTAATTTTTCCATAATTTGCCAATTTTCATAAATTTAGTTTCAATAGTTTGCGAATAATCAACTACCAAACTTTGTAATTTATGTTAACTAATACTTTTGTACAAACTTCTATTAATAATTTTTATTCAGGTACATTTCATTTCTGTCATTATACTTTAATTTTGATGACCAGTATACAATAACTATGTTAGGCGGCTGATTGCTCAAGAGGCTGGTTATTCTAATTGTCTCGAATCATGGCTTAATACAGTGCAGCAATATTGGATTAATACGATACATTTCCTTGGAGACTATTGAATTTTAATAACATTGTCTTTCTAATTCGTTTTCGAAAAGTCATACATTTTATACGCAGACAAGTATAACGTTTTTTCTGTATTCTGCTTAGCAAACAGCACAAAAACCGCTTATAGAAAATACATTCACTATACGAATAGTAAATAATTTTCTTGGAATTTAAAAGAGATAAACACTCGAGGTCATTCATTGACTTATTTATGAATGTCTTGGGATAAAAAAGAATTACACTAAGACCCCGCTTAACGCGGGGGATACGTTCCATCAAAGTAGAGCGTAATGCGAAACAGCGCTAAACGAGGCTATCTTAACATGTAAATAATAGGGTTAGGGAAAGATAGGTAGAAAATTGGTTAATTATTAAATTTAATATTGTTTTTTAATAAAAATAAAACCAAAAATTCATTTCTTACAAAAATAAAACAATATAAACGAATATACTTATAAAAACAAATAAAATTCTAAGTCAGTCAGATCATTCAGTCTATTCTGTGTTTCCAATTTTCTGATTTTTTTGTCAAGAAGGCATTATGATAGTTTGGCTTAATGGCATATTGCGCTCAATTTCGTCGTCAATCCATAGAGACAGTTGTTTTCCCATTTCCTCTATAATATTATTTCTAGAACAGTTAATTCTAGTTGCAGAGCTTGACGTAGTTGCAGTTGCCGATGACAGTATTTTTTCTTTATTCTTAAGAATTGTCCTCATTGTTGAAGTTGCCAAATTCAATGCAGCACTAATTTAAGATTGACGTTCACCAGAATCTAATCTTCTAATCACTTGCATTTGAGTTTCCAGTGAAATGCTTTTTCTGGTTGCTTTCTTTTCTTGTTTTTTATTATCACCCATGATAAAAACTAAAGATCATAATATTTGTCACTGTATTAATCGTTATAGTATTATACAAATTTAAACTTACAATAATGTCAACAAATGTTGTTTCAAATGATAAAAAGCAAGAAACACAACTACACTGTTTCGGATATGTTATTTGGAAACCTAGCGCTGCGCACAATTTCGGGGAATCCCCGTAGTGCTGCGAGCAATTTCGAGGAATCCCCGAGTTGAAAAAAAAAGAGCGCTAAACTGAAACAGCGCTAAACGAAACAGTGTTAAGCGGGGTCTTACTGTACTAAAAGTGGTAATTCACATTACCACAGAAAAATAAGAAGTTAAATCGAACATACATATGTTCTTATTCTCTCTCCCCCCCACTTACTGGGATGAACGTGTCTGAAGTTACAGAAAAGAATCCTTGCCAATATTTTGTTTTACGGTGAATTTCGTGGGGTGTGTGTTTTGGACGTCTTTTTTTTTTCTTCTTGACTATGGAAGAAGTTTAGAAAGAATGATAGTTATACGGCGGGATTTAAACTGTAGATTATTAAATATGCTGAAAAGAATGGAAACAGAGCTTCTGAAAGATAATAGAATGTAAGTGAAAAATTAATAAGGGACTGTAGAAAATCCAAACAGTCGCTGCAAGAAACAAATGTAAGTAGAGTATTCAGAGGACAGAAGCACGGAATTTTCTCAATGATAGAAAATGAATATTTTTCTTTTGTTCGTGCATTACGAAATGATAGATGTGCCCTATCTCCAAAGCTTTGGACGGAAGCGAAGATACATTTTATGGAATGAGATCGATTCACATTACAGCAGTGATACTGATACCTTTAGTGAAAGTGATTTATTACGAATTATGTATTAAATTTTCATAAAGATTGTTTGTGAATTTTATGTCTGTAAAAATATTATCATAAAAAGAAAAATGCCTCTTTTCTGTACTCAACTGACGAAAAGATTATTTAATAAACAGCACATAGTCTGGAAATATTTGATAAGTTACTAATTTTACTATGATGTATTTTTTATACCAGTAATGCTTTAGCATTACAGTGTACAATACTGTGTAGTAGATTTTCCCGCATAATAGTCGCACCCAAACTTTCTGAAAGAAAAACTGGCAAAGATGTGCGACCATTACGCGAATAAACACGGTATGTGTGTACAACATATCGGTTTCCATAACGTCTAAATCGATTTCCAACTGCCGTAGCAAATATATAGATTTCCTATTCCTGAGCTATGGGAATTCTTCAACTGAGCTATTATCCAAAGGAAATACATACCAGTTTATATTTACATGAGTGATGAAATTTTCATCGACAAAAGACTTTTCACGAAACCGTCTCAGATATTGAAAGTTGAATATACGATGTGGAATATCAGCTCAAGGATGCTTGTATACTGTTAGTTTTAATATTGAATTTTTTTGACATTTCGGTATAGTCAAAGAAGTATAAAGTTTAGGAGTCAAAAATAATAACTATAACAAAAAATTGGAGGCATGCCTTTCCGGATATCAAAGATATCGAAACTTGGATATTCTTGTAATTCCGAACGTGCGAATCAAAAAAAGCCAAATCAGAATTTTCATAATATGAAATATTTATTCGCTCGAACGTAAGATATTATAAAGGAGCAGGAATCAAAAGGATTTCAGATTCCACGCATCGATTTATTGAATGATAAATCAGGAAGGTTTGAGGGAATTCTGACTTTCTGTGGATGGTTCCGATAGGTTATTTGAATATGGCAAAGCAGACAAGCGATGTCTGTCTACCTAAGAGGAGGGAGGCCTTTGGGAAGGACTTTTTAAGGAAAACCAGCAAGGAATACAGTAAATCCTTGTCGAATGCGATTTCCCCTATACGCGGTATCTTTATTTTTTCCATTTGATTTAGCCAACGCTAAAATTTCATTAACAGGTGGTTCAACGTTCATTCATGAACACTGATTACTTGTTGGCATCAGTTCTCGATTTTCATCAAGTGAAACAGAGTTCTGAATGAGGAATTTTAAAGATTTCTATCGACTGGAGATAAAGCCAAAAAAATGGCACAAATTGCAGTGAAGGAGTTTCAAAAATGGAAGAAGTCATAAGAACTAATCGAGAAATGACTAATGAAGACTTGGACGATCTTACACCCACCGACAAGTGAAAGGTCTGATAATGAAGAAGTTAAAGCGCCTTTAAGTTTGAAGAAGTTAAACGAATTGTTAAAAAGGGCACAGAAACTGCAGGAATTTGCAATCGAGATTCAACCAAACGAAGAGAGAAGAGAATACTTCATGAAGGGCATTGAAGAAATCTGCACCCCCTTACTCAGAAACGTTTTTTTAAAGAGTTGCATCCTTTACTGTCTCAAGCAAAAATCACCAGCTTAAAAAATAAAATATTTAAGTTTATCTGCGCTCTTATTAAGTTGCAATAAAAATATTTTCAATTAATTTTTTCAATGAATGTTTTAATTAATAATTGTTGATTTCAATTAATGTTTTAATTACAGCCTAATTATAGTAAAATTTACATTTTACATTTTACTATAATTAATTATATTTACATTTTACTATAATTAATTATAGGTTTGTTTAAAAAGTATACATAAAACATTCTTGATTTCAATTATACCAAACACATTTTTTTCATAGTGTTAACTTTGGGGAACCCGCAATGCATTGATAACATAATCCACAAGTTCGGCGAGATATTACAGTATCTCGAAAACTTCATAAGATTACTTCAGATTGTTATGACTTAGTTAGGTTAGATGTAGTGTAACCTATCCTAACTAACCTGTAGATGGTTAGGCTATTGAATATAGGAAAGCTCACGAGGGCTGTCTGCCTAAAAGTAGGAAAAGTATCAAAAAGGGATTTTAAGGCAACTGGTTCACATTTACCTTTATCACGATGAAAACCAACACGAAGCCCCCCCCCCCGTTCCTTTGAGAAGCAACCCGGGATGAGTTACCACTATTCGACAGGGTTTAACTAGTACTTGGCAATTGTTAAGCGAACTTTCTATGGAAGTAGTCATATTAAGGCCCGTCTACACGAGAAGAAAAAAATGTTCAGCTGAGCAATAAAGCCTCCCTCACAAACATATCGCCTGACGGCATTTTATCTACAGAGTGTGTACTTTTCTATACGTTTTACTTACTATTTTGTATTAGTATATCACTGAGCCCTAATAGATTCTTCTGTATAAATAATGCCTGAAATTATCTCTCTTATTCTGTGCGCTTGTATATCATGTGGTAAGACCATTTTGATTCTGTGAATGTCTCATGTGAACTCTGCATAGAAACTTTTAGCACGCGTAATCTAACCGCGTCTGAACTCTCTAGCTCGTTTCGTCTTTTTATATTCCATATTACTTTTATATTCTTAATTTTCGTTACTTATTCATTAGTCTTCCTGCATTATAAATTTATTTTGCGATACGAAATTCAGATCAGCTTCGACGAATGTTGGATCCAGAGTCCGAGTACTCCAGCGTTTATATAATTCTTCCTGGGAATCTTATATTGCTTTCAGTGCCTTTATTTTTCAGGGTTTAACTTTTGAGATAAGTTCTCAAAATAATAGCAGTAATAAACAGAATACTTAGAAAGTAACACTGTTTTAAAAATGGCAGAAAAAAGTCAACATCCTAAACATGAATGAAAATTTTACATATTTAATCGTTCATTTGCTTCAAAAAAGGAAATAAACACACTACAAATATAAGCGGTGTTAACGCATTTTCAGAATGTTTTCGATAAAGAAATAAAGAGAGATAAATGATTTGGAATAAAAATTTCTGAAAATATCTTATTATATGAAGTGAGAAATGTTTTTGCGCTTTCCGAACAGAAATATTCTTATTTCATAATTCGAAAACTTTGTAAAATTCACGGAATTAAAATTTTTAGTGCAAAATCAGCAACATTATTAATCGGTAAGGGAAAAAACCTTCACGCTTGCCTTCTACAAGGAAAGAAGACTCCAAACGAATACCGCAAAAAGGTACGTACTGTTTTTAAAGTTAAATTGTTGGCAACAAGAGAAAAATCTCCCGACGCAAGAAAATGGTTAAAAAATCTTTAAATACATCTCTAAAGCAAATAAAAATAATTAACTAAATAACAACCAAATAAAAACAATAATAAACCAAGATTTCACCAGCTTTAGGCCGAGGCCAGTGGGCCTCGATGCAGAAGAATTTGTAGAACTCTGCATGAAAACTATTTAGTAGAAGATAAAAAGAAATACATTGTCACTGTAGATACAACTTGAATTTGTTTAATAAAACTGCAACAAAACAGGTCTACTTAATGTCAAAAAAGAAGCAAAAAAAAATTTACAAATCTGGTTCCATCTATGTTCAAAGAAAGTTTCCGTAAAAGGTTATGATTGTCAGGATACTCTTTCTATGGTATATTAAAAACAAGAAGAATGGAAAATATATTAAAATCAAATAAATATACTATCAATAAATGCCCGAAATTATCTCTCTTAAACGTCTGATATTTATACAGCAAATTCCATATTTTTAAATCCCAATGAGTTTCAAAGAGTGAAACGTCATCAAGACAAATTAACAAGTGCCATACCGTTGCTTGAAAAAATGAAGGGTGATGCAGGTATTGCACACATACGTTTTCACCGTATCCCTGCGAAGTCCTCCGACATTTCACCTATGGAAATGGAATATTGTGCCTTTAGTCTCACGAAATTATCCCTTTCTAAAGGCAGACCCACCACGACGGATGGACTCTGGAAAGTAGTGGAAAGCTAATGGAAACCAATAGCCATAGAAATTCTAAGTAGAGCTGTTCTATCATAATAATCACAATGCGATCCAGAAGAAAGGCTGAATGACAAACATTAAAAATATCCATTGACATCTGAACGTTTAAAAAGTACTGTTTACATTTTAAACAGTTATTAAGCAAAATCGTTCTGTAAACTTGTAAACGCACTCTGTAAGTACAAGAAACGGTGGGGCGTGTAAACAGTTAGATTTCATATATTATAGTATAGTTTTTAAATTAAAAAAAAAAAGAAATTATGAATCACTGCGTCATTGAAAACATATTTGTGATAAGAAGTATAGTATGACTACAATCAAATATTGCGGAATTAAAGGCCGGATAAGGACTTCTGTGGACACTGTAAAAAAGGAGTATAAAAGAAACTCAAAGATGATAAGTGAATAGTTCCTTAGAGTGCAGTAAAAACTTCAAAACAGTTAAGGAAAAACATGTAATGTCGATAAGGTTCAAGTAGTGGGTGCTTGCTAATCAATACTTGCACATTAAAGCTGGAAGAGAAAAAAAAAATCCCGGTGAGTTAAAATCCACTTAAAGTGAAAGGTAAGTGGGAAAAGATTATACAGCATTTGGCCTGAACAGCCATCAAAGCAGAGAAGTTCTTTTAATGGTTATTGGAGACAAAGTTACAACATCTTTGAAGAAAGGTACTATCGTCGCATTGCTCCTTCTATCCAAAATCGAACTCCTGCAGATTTAATGAGTCGGACTTGGTGTACCAGATGTTTTTTATATTTGTTTTTTATAAACTATATTGGTAATTGGTCAAGTTTCTGTCCATGGCTCAGAAAGAGAATGAAGACGTATAGATGCACATTCTCCTCACCATGTTAGACAACCTCTGCCATTATACGAAGGCAAGGTATATTGTAGATGAATTTCTTCTACTGAAGAAACATATTTGTTTGAATTTTTGGATCCGCTAGCAGCCTGAAGTAGAAAAAAGTATAATGAGGAAAATAATATGCAATAAGTATTATATATATAAAATAATACGTAAAGCATTTCTCTCTATCCGGTTAACGTTAGGTTTTGAAACTTTTAAAAATATTCGCATGATTTTCCCCTTCCTCTATGATACATAGCTCTTCCCTCTTAGGACTAGTTTAATGGAAAATTGTAATCCCTGTATTCTTTTTATTTTTATTCAGTGTAGTCAATTTATCTTTGCATTTTTGTATTAACATTTATTTCATTCCATTTTCCTTTGCATTTGTTACCTTATAAGGTATTTCTCCCGCCTTCTTAGCATGCCTTCGTAGTGGTCAGCATGTCTCGACGCGTATTCGAGAGATCCGTGGTTCGAGTCCCGGCGAAGGCATTGCTCATTTTTCATCTCTACTACTTTCGAAATAATCTAATGTCTCTTATTCTTTGTTACGTTACCCGTATGTGGCAGCTGTTTCCAAATTTAAGAAACTCCTCTAAGAAACACCTACTTTCACCTTACTTCTATTAGTCATATTCCAACTTATTCCAGACTTCCCTACTGCTGATATGTACGATCTTGTTCAATCTTTCGAAATCCGGATCTTTTGTTCGCTGGCTTTTCTTTCGATCAATCCGATGTTTTCTTGGGATGTATTTTGCGGTCAAAACTCAGTCATGTGAGGTGCTCCTGGGGTTTCTCAAGCTAACTGCCAGGGCACTAGCTCACACTACTGGAATAATTTTCTCCTTTCTATTTTTGGAGATAAAGTTAGTTAAAAAAATAGACGAGGTAATAAGAAAAGGAAAAAAATATATCATTAATTTAATGAGCCCAGCTAGTATAATTTTGCGATTTAATAGTAATAGAGATCAAAAAACGTGTTTATTAATTTAAATTGCTTACTTTAAGAATCAGTAACGTAGATTAAATTTGAAAGAAAAATTAAATATTTTAGGCTTTCCCGAATTTCTATGTTATTTTTCGAACTGATATATTGCTATTTTATTCGAATCCCCTTCGGTCGACGAAGTCCAACGGAAGCCATTGCTGTCTAGGAGCCAATGCAATTGTCAGTGTCTCCTTCGCTTATACGTATTTTCTGTATGACTCTCCGCCTGTTCCATTCTTGTGCCATTTGCAACGCTTCATACTTGTAGCGCGTTCTTTACTCATTTTTAATTTTCTAAAATTTTAAATCAATTTTTAAAAGAATAAGAAGAAAACATGCACGAATATATATATGTATGGAACAAAAAAGTTCCAGTGATCAACCGGGGCCCAACAGCGGCCGAGCGGTAAAGTCGCTGAACACTGGTAGTTCGGTCCGAGGTTCGAATACCGCGAACGGCTGGCTGCATGGGCGTTTTCGTGGTTTTCCCCATGTGTAATGTGTATACGAGTCAGTTTCCCTTAGAACGTCTTCCACGAAGGCATCCCTTCCCTTAGGCAGAAAGCCCTAGTGTGCTTTGCCATAATTAAATACACCAAATACACCAGTGATCAACCGAAACGATTCCTTCGACTATACACATACAAAACAAACTATACCATGAAATCGTTGAAACTGAACCTAAAGACTCAAGTCAGCCGTTTTCAGAGTGTGCTTGATCTTGCGTGTGTTTGCTTTCCATACACTGTCGCGCGTAGTTAAATCTCATAATTTAAAAAAAAGCCATTTAAATGGTGAGATGTCTAATCATATATGTTAAATATTTTTATGAAATGATACTAACTGGACTCATTAAAACAATTATTAGTCCAAAAGGGCTTTGTTCCTGAAGGACTATTGTTTTGTTTTGCGATTTTGAGTTGAACAACTATAAATGCCCGTTTCACTTTTCAAACTGTTGCCACCCAATGTTAGAGTCCTGCATTATATTTGAAGAAATTAAATAATGAAGAATCTGCATAAATGTATGTCTATTTCTCGCATTGTGATAAAGCAACGGTACATAGAGCCATCGAATTTTGAATGACGTAATCCTCCTACGAATATGGGCATGTGGATGACCAAATTTGAAATTTGGAATTTGCTTTATTATCGATTTCATATTTTCTAAAACTTTAACGAATTTTTGAGTAACAAACTCAACGATTAAAAAGCGAGCAACGGCAACACTCTACATGGAAAAAAACACCTTTTTATCTCCAGCGCCCACGGAACTGTGTATCGGAAAATCTAAAGATAGGCTATTTTAAAATTATTTTGCGACTTTGCTATTGAACTGAATTTTATGGTTTAAGCGTAAAGAACATGATATTTAATAAAGAAAGGTAACACACAAAATGTTAAAAAACGCCCCTTTGGACGTAATTTAAAATCTGAAACCTTTCAGATATTTTGATAATTATTTTAGGCGGCTGGCTGCGCAAATTGCTAGTATAAATACCAAAAATGAAATGAAAATTTAAGAGAATCAATCAATGGCAAATGCATGGAAAGTGAAGTAAGTTTTATAAAAAGCATTTTTATGAGTCGAACAAGGACAGAAAATCTTTTTGACGTTTGGAACGCAACATCATGTGGTTGAACTCATCAAAGAGGAAATTCAAACATGGAAAATTATACAGTTCTTATACGCAAGTAAACAGAAATGGTAATTGGAATTTTGGGCTTCCTTTACTGATTTTAAATTTAGTTTTTTTATATAAGGCGCCTGTCGGATTTTAGCGTCGATAAAAATTCTATGAATAATATCTGCCTTTCTACGTTATTTTTTTTGCTCAACGGCACTCGCGCACTTACTTTTTTATTCTTGCGTGAAAAAGATTCAAATACTTAGCGAAAACTCTGAGCTGAGGGCAAAGAAGTTTGTGTATTTGCAATGTGCATATTTGTGTATGTCAGTTAATTTATCTGGACTTTTCTAAGAAGTCATCCTCGTGTACTCTAGAAGGATTCTCTGACAAAAACCCACCGGACGAAAGCCCCCCCCCTCACACACAAAATACCGCTATGATAATTGCCTATGAGATTAATACCAGTGCCACTGCTAATACCCACACCAATGAAAAGGGCACATTGATAAAAGTCCATACAGATAAAAGCCCACACTGATAAAAGCGGCATATGGTTTGTATATTTATAATTGCAATTCTAATCTCGTACATGGGGTATTCGGATCTGATTTTTAATATCTTTCACATATATCTGTTTGCATATTTTATGACTAATTTATTTGTTTATTTTATTAGGTAGGGAAAAAGCTTTTCTGCTTCCTGTTTAGCAATAACGCTGCGATGATAAATCTTAAACTGTATTTTATTATTTATTTATTTATTGTTTTTGATATGATTATGTGAAAATGAAAAACATCGTTGCGAAATTCCTCACAAGTTATTTTTAACGTTATATGGCTGAGAGTAATTATAGTTATGTGTCAATAGTATAAAAAAAAAAAAAAAAAAAAAAAAGGAGATATTATTTTGTCATAGAACGGAAAAATTGTTTTCTAGATATGACGAGATATTTTGAAGCTTCTTTTAGTTGAACTAAAAACAGTATCTTCTTGTACCTTAAGGTACGCTAATTAAAAATAGGATTCCCTTTTTAACTGCTATTATAAGAAATCAAATTAGGCGTCTATATCACGAAATGTATATTAAACTCCATTCTCACAAATTTCTTACGTTTTAAATAAAGATTTTCCTTTTATCTCTCGTTTTTATTATATTCGTTCTCAATGTGACAATCTAGAGAGAGGCTTGTTTGAAAGCGTACATTTGCCTGCAGACATTCAACATGCGGCTCTCGGACTTTATCTTGGGATTACTATGATAAAAAATCTGATATGTACACCATATGACTTCCTCGTACGGAATACTAAATTGAACGCCTTTTTTCTGCATTTCATTTAAACGTATTTAATTGAGTTAAATCTACTTCGCCGATAGCGCATAAACTCCAATTGAATAAATGCGCTTTTTAAAATTCGCTATATTTATTTACCATAGCGATACTCTGGCGCTAGGGTCAACAGCGTTACATCTTATTCATTTTATAACTCAGAATGCACAAAAATTATATCATCTCAAGAATTATCTAATCGTTGCCGCATGTTCTATTTAAATACAATAATAAATCTAAAACGATGTAAAAAAGAGATTAAACAAATAAAAAAGAAACTGTGTTCAGAGACGATTCAGCGCTGCTTATCCTAATGCGCGTGCGCTACTCATAAACATTCTCCTCTGTCCGAAACAGGCTGGCGACAGTATTTTCTGCTAATATGGAAACACTTATTTCCTCGAATTTCATTAGAGATATATTTCTCATTCAATTAATTCAGTTCTCACTTCGCGGCAAGGCAAAAATAATAAAAACTCAAAATATCTTCATTAAAATTTGAAAGCTGTAGAAAAACATACCAAATACACTTAAAAAATTCAAAAAAAAAAAAAAAATCTTACAATTAAAATTAAATTTTCTACGCAAAAACAAGCAATTCGACCAGCGTACAAGAAGACAAATTTTTTGGTGCATAGAACTGAAAGTTTACTTTGTGTCTCACTTGGCAAAAAGACACTAAAGGCCGAGAAATTGATTTAATTTGTTGTGAACGCTTTGCTGAGTCAATATACGGGAGAATTTAATAACTTAAATGAGGATTCAAGAATACATTAAGCATATTTTAATTCGCAATAATAAAAGAAGACGTTACTTTGTTGTTGCGAAGCTTAGTTTCTATAGATTGGCAACAAATCCACTATTCTGATAACTTTCACATGCAAACAAATATGGCTGCCACGGTCAAAATTATTAGACTTAGCCGCATTTAAACAACTTGTAAATTGTTGATAATTCTATAAATATTGAATGCAGGTTTACTAAAGGCATACAAACATTAACCAAAGATAATTCAATCATTTTCAAATAAAAAAATGTGCTATTTACCAAACTATAAGAATTAAAAAACTGAGCCGAATAATATATATATACTAATTAGATATACTTTTGGTGCGGCCTATTGCAACCAAGATATGAGGTGCATGTTACATGTTTTGTATACATGTTGTAGTATACAAAATTTCAACATTCTGAGACTACTCGTTTCAGAGTTATGCGAGATACACACTTACATACGTACGCACGTACAGACGCTACTAAAAAATTTCTTCAGAATTCATTTTAAAGCAGTTTTATAATTCGTTTGGGGAGAAAGAGTCCTTTATTCTGTTCTTACGTACAGATATCACGCAAAAACATCCTTAAATTACATTCTATAGCGATCAAAATGGATATTTTCTTTCAAATATGGTACCCGGAATTTTTCGTGATTACAATAATTTTTGTGATTACAATAATTCGTGATCACAATACATATTCTGTAAAATTTTAATGAATTTTAAATTAAGAAACTAAATGATTTGAAAGCGACAGTAGTTTGAAATGAAAAGAAAGCAGTGGCTTTTCGAAACAAAATATTTTTATCGTCAGCGAGCAAAACTATTGCCTTTCTGAAAAGTGTAAGATATTTGTTTTTCAGTTTTAATTAATTGGGCTCTATGAAAGCTATAAGTTCCCACGGGCGGAAAAAATGCTTTTATGTTCCACGCACTAACGTGTGCCCATTCAATAAAGCCCAAAATTATTTTTAATTTAATTTGCAAAGTTATTGAATAATAAACAAAGGGATTTAAAAACAATAAATACAGTTTTTAAGAATATTTTTTTTCTGCTTTCCAATGTGGCTGATATATATGAACATGCATTAAAATCATGAGATATTTAACTAAAAATAGTCAAACGTTTATGAAATTATACTAACTGGATTCATTAAAATCGTTGTTGTGACTTGCCTCACTTGTCTAACAGTTAACATCAGAACAACCCCACGAAACACATCGTGGCAAGGAGAGCAAGACTATGCCTGTCGTTGGCAAGAGCCTATACAGGTGACAGTACGACTTTGCTCAGTTCCATCCCCAAGTTTCATAGACAGCACCTGACGAGGACGAGTCACCATCAACCTCTGGAGAAGATTTTCGGCTTGCCGTATATTTAGAGTGCCCACATGTCGCACAGACACTATATATTTACAAACATCCATGCCTTCTCCGGGATTCGAATCCGTCCCCTTCTGTACAGCAGTCAACGTCGCTACTACTACTATCCTGGTAGGGCAGCATTAAAATCATTATATAATTTTTTTTTTGTGTGTGTGATACTTATTTTAAGTGACTGGCAGCTCCAGCGACTAGCTTTTAAAGAACTAACAAAGGGAATGAAAAGTGTGCATGGCAAGCTCTCTAACACTCAACTGGGAATTTGAAGGACGCTATTTTTAAGCATTTTATGATTTTGCTATTGAATTGAGTTTTATGGTGTAAGTGCGGAGAACACATAAAAAGTTAATTATAAAAAGACGAAAACATTTTTTCGTTAACCATCTTACTAAGAAAACTGAATAGCAGTATGATGATCTGTGAAAGACAAAAAATATATAAATATGTGCTACCACTTATATATATATATATATACGTATATATATTTGTAATAATAAAATTCCATAGTCAAGAATACACTTAAATTTCTAACTGTGTGTTCTTTTCATTTTTAATGGCGACGTTCTCTTATTTGAAAGTACGGGGAATTAAATCCACAGGCCAGTAGTCAAGTTGTTTTTCCCGCCTTTTTGTACACGTACAGTTATAGAATGTTCTGGAAATATTTAAAGCGAATTGGATTAGCTGACGAGGCTGACGTCATTTCATGGAAGCTTCGCCTTTCCAGAGGCTATAAAAGGACTCGCAAAGGAATATCGGGGGGCTCTTTCTTAAATGTCACGATGCAGTAAACTTCATACAAAAAGTTATTAGTAATTCTTTTTATTTACTTCGGATATCTGATTTTGTAACTGCTATTTCTCCTGAATAATAATAAATGGATCATTTTTTTTTAAACTTATCGTCTGATAATTTAAGCTACGACTAAAGCTGGTACATCACATATGTATATATGTATGTATATATATATTTGCTAACTCTTAACATTGCATCGGGAGGTTCTAAACGCAGCTTTTAAAATTTTTGTGATTTTTGCTGTTGAACTGCACATGGCGTGAGTGCGTAGAAAACAATGTTTAATAATAAAACTAAAATAAAAAAATAAATAAGTAAGTAAATAAATAAATAATCGGATTTATACTACGCCGAAAAGAGTGTTTTTTTTTTTGTACTTATATACACACATCGAAGTTACGAGAGCATTTGGGCTGAAAATATTTTAAAACAGCATATCTTTAGAATCTCCAATAGACAGTCTCACGCTCTGGAGATAAAAATATTTTATACCGCACAGTGTGTTACAACTTACGCAGAGCTGGCGGTAGTATGTAACAGCAAGACACGGCTGCCAGAAATTGTAATATATTCAAAACCCCCAGCCTTAAATTTTCAAAAACCTAATTTGCGTTCTGATGAGGACTAAAGAGAAAAATAAGTTATAGTAAAAACCTAAATCATAGTAATTAGTTAATTGACATAAATTACTTTGCATCCTAAGCACAGATGTTTTGTTGCGTACATGAAAGAGGAAATTTAAAAATTACATGGCTGACGCTTACCGAATATACAACTTTTATTATATTTTTTAAAAACTTTTTTATCTAATTAATTAATTAATTTTTTTTGGTATTTCAATTAAGTATTACTAATAAAAATGAGCTGTTATTACTGTATTACTATCTTATATTTTGAAAAAAAAATATTTAAAATTTGGGAAGAACAAAAATCTGTGGATTATTTTCAAAGTTATTGAATGTATCATAGTTTTATCATACTTTCGTCCTACTGTGATAAAAGTATGCATTAATTATCAGCTAGCTGAACATGGCAACCGAAACGGTAACATACCGGAATATTGAACTACGGGAATTTTGTACTCATAGCATTTTTAAACTGAGCTTTCGGTTAAGTCGAAGGTATTATCAAAACAGTAAAAGTTGACGAGAGCTTCTATACGAAGCGCAAAACGGTGCGAGTCGAATATTAATTCTGTTCAGAATTCCGCAAGAATGATTAGCGCAATTTTGGCGGGACCTTTCCCACATTTAAAGGTTCGATGGTAGCTAAGTTTTACCATCGATGGGATAATACGTAAATACCTTTCCTTATATTAAAGCCTCATTAATTGCTCCTATATATTCTGCACATTATGCTGCCTTATTTGCAAACAGTTTCTTGAGGAAAACAAATTCTTGTAACTATATACTTGAGGAATAACAACTATATACATTTTTGCAATGAAATTCTAATCAAGGGACAAATCGGATTCAAAATTTGTAGTTTTAGGATAAATGAAAGCTGAACCATAATTGGCTTGGCATTACGCAGCGATACAGCAGTTAATGGATAAAAATATAGTTTTTATTCATAAAAAACACTTTTTTGAAAAAAACGTTATTGTGTTTTTTAATTGTGTAAGTACTTATACTGGCTACTTGCCAAATGAATGTTTTCTGGCATGTTTCAAGCATTCTTATGGCTGCAGAAAGTCGGCAAGATGATTTTAGTTCTAACGAATTCTAAGCGCGAAGAAACCTCATTAGGGGAAAAGGTACTCGGGCTTTGTTTCCAGTTTCTTTCAATGGTAGAGTTAATTTGGAGCTCACGTTTCAGGTTTTCAACTGAAATGAAAATAAAGCAGTGTTTGATTATTTACTGTTTCACAGGAAGACTTCTCTGAACGTTTTAGAAATTTATGTTATCTGGAGAGGGGGAGGGGGACTCTACAAACCGAAAGGAACAGAATTTATTTTGAGGCAGTATTTTTGCACGTAAACTCTGTTCATGTTAAAAATAATACTCTTTTAACTAATTTCTGATACGTAACAATTCCTTTTAGATATCCACTCTATTAACCGGCTCAGTGATCTCAATTTCTCTACTCTTATATGTTTGTAAGTTTCGCAGTTTTTGCTTCAAAAGTGATTTAATTCTGTTGTTCTTATCTTCCGGTTAAGGTTTTTATGCCTTTAGTAAATCAGCATACAATATTTGTGGAATTATCAACAATTTAAAATTTGTTTAAGTGCAGCTAAGCCTAATGAATTTTGCGATGGCGGAAATGTTTGTTTATATTTTAAACTTGGCAAACTAGCGGATTTGTTGCCAATCTAGAGAAACTAAGTATCGAAACAACAAAGAAAACGCATTCTTTTATTATTGCGAATTAAATCATGTTTAACCCATTCTGGAATTAATTCGAGAAAATAAGTGTTTCAGATTGACTTCGTAATTTTGAATATAGATATTTTGAGTTTTTATGTATTTTTGCCTTGTCGCGAAGTGAGAATTGAATTAATTGAATGAGAAATACTCAATCGTCTGTGAAAAACTGTTTCGTTTTTGTTTTGTTTGCTTAATTTCTCTTATACATCGTTCTAGATTTATTAAAGTATTTGAATAGAACACGTGAATTCTTCAAATGATATAAATTTTGTGCATTCTGAGTTACAATATGAACGAAATATAACGCTGTTAAATGAACCTAGCGCCAGAGTGACTCTATGGTAAACAAATATAGTGAATTTTAAAGAGTGCATTTATTCTATTGTGGTTTATGCGCTATCGACGAAGTAGATTTAATTCAATCCAATAAGTTTAAATGAAATGCAAGAAAAAATGCGTATAATTTAATATTCTGCAAGGAAGTCATTTTTTTGTAAACAAAGAAACCCTGACGAAAAGCTTCGGGTTGCGAAAGTTTGAGTTTCCGTTTCGAAAACATTGAACTAGATGGATGGTGGGAAATTATATATTTACTTTAGAAGAGTTTCGTGGGAAGAACAAAGTTTACTTAAAACAGCCCGTTGCTGTATGTTTCAAAATCGATACCTGAAGTATGCTTTTAAACGCCTTAATTAAAATTCCCATGAAATAAAAGTATCAAATCTTGAAAGTTTATTAAAAGTGAGAAATGTTCGAAAGAAGGGATTGGGTATGGTATGTATTTCCCTCTTATTTGCACAGTAGTTAGGTATTAGACAAGCATCACATTCATTAAAAAAATTCCGTTTTTTTTCTATACTTACCACTTTAGCCATCTGTCAAAACTTTCACGAGCCCAAAAAGTGTTATTTTTAGTTTCTGAAAATATTCTTTCTTATTTTTACAGTACTTTTAAATGAGGGCTTTGAAAGTGAATTGCAAATATAGAAGCTGAAAATTTAATTTGAGCTTCGTTTACTAATGACACTTTTTATTTAATATTTGATATAAAATTGTTTTAATTTGATTCTTAAATAACCTCTTTCAACAGTATTCAACCTTCTTGTTTTCCATTTCTTGACTAAAACCAATTTCGACTAGGTAAGAAGCGAGAAAAGTGAGTAAAGTTGTTCGGCAATAAGTTTTATTTGGGCTACTTCTCTCAAATGAGTTTTAAATTTAAAAACTCAGAGTATGCATGTGTTTCGAATATAGTTTGTGCTTGAGCATCCTCTTTCAGTTCAATCACCTATTCCTGCATCACAGTATCAAGATCAGATATATCGTAGTTCATAAGTTCTATGAGTCATGTTCGCACATTAGAATTTTTAATGTCTTGGAAGGGAACATTAAAATCTTTTTAAAATTTTGCAAGAGGCTTGTATATAAGAAATATATCTTCTAAGGAAATACAGTCCTTTTCAATAACGTATAATTGGTGTAATTGGTATAAGTTATGAAAGTTGTAGAGTCGTTAGGTTCTTTTTAAAGCTGGAGACGTAAAAAATGTGCATTGTCCTCACCGGGACTCGAAACTGGAGCTCTAGAATATGCATCGACTGTGTTACCGTTACACTACGAAGGCATGCTGGAAGGAGGTTGAGAATGCCTTATAAAGTAATGGAACTCTTTTCAATTAGAAAGTTCGTTTTGGCATGTTTTAAGAATAAAGCAAAATTTCCATGAGCTTTTAAAATAATGTTATTCCATCAAAAGTTAATATGGAATGTATTGCGTCTTCAGATCTGTTTCCTGTATTTTGTATATTCTACTTTATGTCACGCATGCAGAAAAATCTGACACTTTGAACTTGTATGATTGATACACTTGATTTCAGAGTGTAGCTTTACATAATTGCGAGATCCGGACGATACACGATTATGCAAGCCGTCCGGGTGTCCGGACCTGCTCTCACCTGCAACCTGTCGATATAAACAAGTCCATTTTAGAATGTCAACCAAAGATACTCTTTTCAGCTTTAATATGATTGATGTCACTTCTTGTAGAATTTTTGTCAAATATGAAGAATTCATATACACTGGTGTGCAAAAATTAAGGACGAGACGGTTTTTTCAATATAAATTTGTACAAAAGCTTTCCAAATCAACACATTTAATACCGTAAGACCCCAATACGTAAGGACATGAGTAATATAAGCAACACTTACTAAAAGAGAAATCAGAGGGATAAAAAGAAGCTTTATTGAAAAAGTAGCATGGAGCGCAATGCGACTGAAGGCCGAAACATTCCTGTGATGGGTGTCCAGCAAGAAACATCCGGTCTTTAATAGGGGATATGATCTCACCTGACTGCTAGGCAGGTTTCACAGCGTCTGCCCATGCTGAGAATGAGGGTGCCAATGAGTTGTTGAGGCATTGCTGCCCATTCGTCTTGCAGCGCCAATCGAAGCTCCGGAATCGTTACTGGTGGTAAGGTACGAGCTGCCAAGCGTCTGCCTAGAAAATCCCATACATGCTCGATGGGATTGAGATCCGGAGATCGTGCCGGCCAATCCATACGTTCAATATCCTCACTCTCTAAGAGCTGTTCGGCAGCTACTGTGCGATGACATGGTGTATTGTCGTCCATGAAAAGGAACTGCGGACCCATAGCGCCTCTAAAAAGACGCACACATGGAAGAAGAATCTCGTTACAATAACGGGTCCCGTTGACTGAACCTGCGTCGAAGATGTGAAGGTCGGTACGACTACCAAGCATGATGCCTCCCCAAACGAGAACACCGCCACCTCCATACCTGTCCCTTTCAATGATGTTCGAGGGATGATTGCGGCTTCCCCGTTCTCTCCAGATGAGTATGCGATGAGAATCGCTACTCAGACTGAATCTGCTCTCATCTGTAAAGAGTACTCGTCCCCATTCATTGTCTCTCCAATTCCGGTGTTCCCGGCACCACAGAGAACGTCTTCTCCGATGGGCAGGCGTTAGAGGTACACACCGTACAGGGCGTCGTGCAAACAGACCACCACCGTGCAGTCTTCTGGCCACGGTAAAACGCGATATCGGTCGTCCAGTCGCCTGTGTCGTGTGTCTAGCGATTTCTCCCGCTGTCTGCCGCCTGTTTCTTCTGGCCTGTAAGGCAATATACCGGTCATCTGCGGGTTTGGTTCCTCGTAGACGACCACTTCTAAACCCCCGGATAGCTGTTCCTGTAGTTTGAAATTGTCTCCAAAGTCGTGAAACGATGCTGTGAGCAATTCCGAACTCTGCAGCCACACTTGTCACACTGCGGCCTTCCTCCAACTTCCCAATCATTCGACCTCGGGTAAAAGCATCCAGATGTCGTCTAACAGATTGATTATTCGCCATTTCTCGCTGAGGCAGCAACTCGGTGTGATTTTAACTGCTATACGGCGTGCAATCTCTTTGCCAGAAACACTGATCTTACACCGACAACATGCTTTATACTACTCAGACACTCTCCCATTACGTCTACCTGCATATCTGCGCATGTGCTACCGTACATCACCTTACTTAATCTCCTGATTGGTCTTTCTGTCCGCTCTACCTCTTCGTTCAGCTGATATGCTAATTTTTCGACTTCGTCCTTAATTTTTGCACACCAGTGTACATATTGATGAAATCATTGTCGTTTGACTAGAACTTGTTTTAGTAAGTTCCAATAGCCGGCATGGGTGAAAAGATTAGGCATATACTTTGCTGGTTTCATTACTTTCATGATCTTCGAAAGTATTTGTTTGCGTTTGCTTGTGATCTTGCGTTTTACTTTTTTTTATACTGTTACTGGTTTTTTTGCACATAAAAATAAATATTTAAAAAAATTATTGTTTAAAAAATATTTAAAGTAATTTTTATCTGTATTTTCTTTATTTTTGTTATAAGATGTTTTCCTTACTATAAGATATAGGTTTATATCAGTAAAAAATTAATTAAAAATGATATTAATATTTTTGAATAAATGGTATCTTGATTATGTCTAATTTTTGCTCGAGCATAATCGACTATAGAACCCTAGACCCGATTATCATCTTAAAGCTGATTGAGCCTGTTCCTAAGACAGCTTTAAGAGTTTTTCCTCACTTGAGCCTCAGAAGGGAGGAATAAATAATTTTATTTCCGAATGAGTTCAAACGGGAAAAATTGCCTCATTTTATTTTTAATATAGTTTGCGTTTTCACATCCCTTTCTGTAAACGTAAGTCACTGCTTTCAATAGCGTAACACATTTTTTGTAGTGATTTATTTTGTTGGAATATGATTACATACGAAACAGGTTTTCATATATATTTGGGTTTTAGTTTTATTTTGCATTATTTTAGCAGAAGCTTTTAACTTCGTTTCACGTTTCCATCATTTTCATTTCTGCACGTAAATCGTTGGAATTCTTTCCGACATTTTCTAAAAAAAATTATTTTATGTTTCTGTGCTTTAATTTTTGCTTCGTCTCTAATGAATATATATAATTTTTGTGATCAATGATTTTCTTGTCTGCCATTATTAGAATACTTTCATTTCATTTCTTAGATCGGCCGTTACTAGTGTTAAAGGCTAAGATAAGAAAAAATCTGATGACTTTCTCACACGGCCTACTGAAGTATACACATTCTTTTGTTGCACATCATTTAAAATTATTTCCCCGAATTAGTCTAGCATAACAACCGATGCTTTAAGACAAGTTGAAAATGACATAAAAAACTGCAAATTTTGAAATTAAATATCCGGTCAATTTTTGCTGTATGGGAGGTAAACTTCTTATAATTTTATTTTTATATAACGAGTATAAAACATTCCCAAATGTAAGTACAGGAATCGAGAGATTGCATTAAAAGTTAGACCTTTGTTACTGCACAAATTAATTTTTTTTTAAAATTGATATTGCCAAAGCATAAATATTTTTGTCATTTAAGATGCTTTTGTAATTGGTAATATATGACTTCGACCATCGACTGCGAAAAGAAAGGCCGGAGGAGAACTTTTAAGCTGGGTAAGACGTGCTAGATATATATTTATATTTTTAGTATTTCCGATTGCAATAAAAAGGGAAGTGCACAACTAGATGTTACAGCAGTCCCATATAGGAAATTTCAACGTTCTTACGACTAATCTGTTTTGAATTACTCGAGATACGTACATAGAGGTCACGAAAAAATCCAAATTTGGATCCATTTAAATCCATTTCACAATCCGTTTTGGAAAAAAAAAATTTTTTTCTGTCAGAATGTGCAGAAGTCACGCAAAAAAATAATCAAAATGGATTCGGGAACTGTTAAAACGGATATTGAGATAAGGCTATTTAACTCATCACCATGATCATCCCTTAGCCCCTTTAAAGTTTCATTCACCCTTTGGGGTCAATAGCGACCCAGTTGGGAAAACCTCCTGTACATTTACTCAAAGGTAATTTCTCATTCGTTATGTATCTTATAGCTCTTGAAAGAAACAAGCTTATTATCTGATAAACTGCACTCACCGAGAGGGTAGTCGACGTAGTTGACTTTAGTGTAGAATGCGAAGGGCAGTGCGCAGACGCACGATATCACCCAAACTGAGGTGATAAACTTTATAGCTCTAGGTAAGGTGGACACTGTTTGTATGAAGAGTGGATGGCAAATGGCGATGTACCGCTCCAGGGTGAAAGCAACGATGGTCAGAACAGAAGCGTAGCTTGTCATCTCAGCTATGAGGGCTCGCATTTTGCACACCACCTCACCAAAACCCCACGGGTACTGCTGCCAATACACCTTCAAGTCATTCGGGAGACCTAGCAAAAACAAAAACAAACCTTTAATGAAGAGAATACTATGAAATCAGAATTAGAACTTAAATATCAATTAGTTTAATAACTTAACGATTAAATTAGAACATGATGGTTCTATAAATGTCGAGAAAAATTATTCCCAAAAGTAAAAATACAAGATTTCTTTTCAAAGCAGTTTATAAATAATTCCTATCTTGTAACACTTTGGAATTTATACAATACATGTATATGAAGCAGCAATCAATTAATAACACTCTATGAAGATCAAAAGATAAACGAATGGTAACCGTATGAAATTCAACGTCTTAACCCCGTCTTCGTTAGCTCGACACAAATTCTCAGTTATTGGATCTAATTCTTTACTCCATTGCTTGAAAACAAGGGATCTTCATCTCCCGCCATCCTGATAATTTCATAAAATATTACAATAAAAGATTTTAATTTTAATATTACAATAAAAGATAATAAAAGATTTTGGAAGTCTCATTAAATTAGGATTAGATTTTATGCAAGTAGCATAGTTCCTAAGATTAAGACCTTTACATAGATGTCCCGGCGGTCTTGATGAGGGTCGCATTTTTCAAGGATAGCAAACTTCATAAAGATGCCGACATATTTTGATTTTATGTCTTGGCAAGGGAAGCTCAACCTGGGAAAGGTGTCGGTACCTTTATACAAGTTGGTGACTGTTCTCCAAGGTTAAGACATTCACACGGGTGCCTCGGCAGTCTTCATGGTGGTTGCTTTCCTCACTGAATTTTATAACGATTCTGATATCTTTGAACCTTTATGCTACAGCACTCATGTGCCTTGGTGAAGGGCAGGCAACTTGAGAAAAGTCTGGACTTCTTTCTCAGTATTACACAAACACCGTCCACTGCTGCCAGCAGTGCACAATACTTAACATTAGCATGAAATTAAAGGGTTTGCTACGCATATTTCAATTATGAAACATGCTGCAACAAGCTGACATTTCATTCAAGAAATAATAGTGGATGCCATGTTAATTTTACAAAATAAATAATTATGTCGAGACAGTTACTTTATTTAAGAAATTAAAACACTTCAAAGTTATTATGTTCAGTTTTTAACTAGATTCCTTACATTAAATGTTATACTGAGAAATTATTTTAATTGAATTCAAGGTTTTTGTTATTCATTTTTAGATAGTATTAAATTGAATGCAGTTAGATTCCCGTGCTATCCCCTAAGGTCAGTAAATAAACAAGGTCGGGCTCTTTCCAACGCTCGGGCGGAAGAAGACACAAAGGGAGTAAGATATCGTTGCAGATTATGAGTCAGTGACGTTAAGGAAGAACAACCGCTTTAGTATACAAACTTTGTTACCGCCCTGAACTATATGGCAATTTAAGAGGCTGTCTGCTAAACTGAAACCACAGATGTGGATTCAGCATCCGTCTTGGCGTACGTTGCGTTTTCTCCTTTTTATGCAGACTCGAGCTTGCTGGGGAAGGACACTGCGGGGAATATTCTTGATGATGAAATGGCTGAATGACAGATGAGTTTAAGCATAATTCCTGATGGAAACGTAACCAGCAAATGCATTGCCTTTATGGGTAGTTGGGAGATTCAGTACTTGACTTTTGTCTCAAATCGGTAGCATCCGTAGGTAGCAAAATAACGTTTGCGGTGGTTTAAGTATGGGAACTTAATTACTGCAAAAGTATCCATGGCGGAAATTTGTTTTATAATTAATTACAAATCTACAGTTAATGGGATCCGAATTTCTTTAAACTCATTTCAAATTCTCATTCTTGCTACCTTTCTGCAGTTTTTAATGCTGAACGTCTTCAAAATGTTTCCTTCTCGTTACTTGAATAAAATCTACGAATTCGCCGCTCTGGTTAGTGTAATAATTAGAGATGGGTTGGCTGGGTTCGAAGCGTATTAGTATGTTTGCGGTATCCCTTTGTACTCGGATTTATATTTATGAAGACTTCTAATCAACTAAAACGTTTTGTGACATTCGGCCAAGACGAACACATTACACTTCAACTTGCACGTTTAGAAGGCAAATTTGAAACATTATATATATATTTTCACCAATAAACCCTTCGGCAGGCTAGTTGAGTCTTGTAGTAGATGTCCCAAGAATCTGCCGGTTGGGTGAAGCTGATGAACACGCCTGGCGCACTGCGAACATGCTTTACTGATTTATTAAACCGCTATCCCTCTGTCCCACTCCAGTCTAGATACCACTAACAGCGAAAGAAGTTGCTTACTAGCATAACTGTAAAACGTAGTGGATATATGGCGACATATGAGCTCAGTGGCAAAGCGTATTGTGACGACTAAATGGCGACATGCGAGTGCAATAGTAATCCGTATTGTGGCGACTATATGGTCTCATTGCAAATCCTGGTATCATTGCAAAGTTATGGCGCATTGATGTTTTGGAGAAGAAAGACAAGCAATTTTCGGTTTTCAAACGAGCGGCGGCATGCCTGGCAAATCAAGGGAATTTAAAAATTCAGCTGGATAAGTGATATATTATTCTTGATTATTATTATCTTATATTATTCTTGATATAGTATCGGTTGACTTATACCTTTTCGAGAGTAACGGTGAATGCGGTACAAACCAGCAATTATTGACTTCGCATAATTGTTTCGTACTTTTAAAATAATGGATTTCCCGCCATATTCAGATGATTGTTTACGATAGAGTGGATATCCACCACTGCCAGTGATAGTCTCGGCAAATAAGTATTGTTTCGTGCATTTCCCATCTGACATGCATGGTGAATTGTTGTTGAGTAAGTGATATGGACCCTGAATCATGGTTTCGGTGAAGATTTCAAATAAGTCTGGATCAATATCGACATCTGGTATTTCTGAGATTATCTGATCAGTTTGATCTGGTGTGACCTTCTCGATTCACCAAATCAAAATGTGTGAATGTGGCGATCCTCTTTTTTGCCATTCAGTGGAATACATCCAATAGCGTGTCTCTCCAAAAACATGATGCTTGACAATGAAAACCATTAAGGATTAATTTTTTTTTTAAAACCCATGCGGAAATATCATGAGTATCCGATAATGGTTGTCCAGATGATAAAAAATTCTTTTATTTCGTCCCACGCAAGATTGCACGTAAATGTAATGAATAAATCTGGCGGCCATATGCACGAACATGTGTCATTGCATCATGAGCATATTCATGCGTGTGCCGTGGACTTTCTGTAAATGCGGCCGATAGTCTGACTATTTTCCCCAATTCATTGGGATTCATATTGCCATCATTAACAACTGCGTTATGTAAATGGAACGAATTCTTCGGAACGCAACATGGTTTTGTAGAACAGTCATTCGGTTTCGATTTTCGCACACAGGTTGACAATATATTGATGGAATAATCATCGATACTTAAATATAATTTTCAGTGTTCTCGCGAATCATCAATCGATATGAATAGTAAATTCATGTCACTGATTTTATAATTCGGTTCCTAATCTATTTATGGATTTATTAAATTTATATTGAAATGATATCCATGACACTGACTTTCTTATTTGTTTCTTCTTATGTTTGTGGATTTCCCAAATTGATGTTGAAATGATATCCATCTTCTCCTTGCCAAAATAAAATTGGATATTGTAATCCGTCGTATGAGCGATGAGTTTCCGAGACTCGTTGAACATCTCCATTTCTGCGGCGAAAAACTATATCACGCGGGTTTCAATTCTTCGCCAACTATAACGATCGTTACTTCTTTGACTATTAGTTTATTTTATTGCCTTTCGTTTTGGCCGACAGTTGAATTGTCTGCTCTAACTACAACTTTGTAGTTATCAGTTAGCATTAGTTCAAGGAACCTAATAATTGAATTCATTCATTGTTTTTATCAAATAAAATTTGTAATGCAGCAACAATTTTTCGTTTAGTGCCCTTATTCAAGCGACAATGTCGAGCGATTTGTTCATCGATGTTTTACATGAAATAAATTTGAAGAAATTTGTGATCAGTATTCAGCAGTGATAGTAGTGATTCTGCATGATGATAAATTTGTCTTTGCACTTTGAATGTAGGCATGTAATTATCGTTTATGATATTTGTTGCTGTCATTTGGAAACATGTCTTGCACTTGCGTATGTTTGCCAAGAAATGTTTTGATTGGTATGTTTCACCTGATACTACGGCTAGTGATGGTTCAGGAGGAGACTTTAATTCTAACAATTTCACTTTTCCACCCACTCAGCACATTCCTGGTACTTCATTCTTAAATTTGGTGGCTGTGCATTACATGCATAATTTATTCATCTTTTCAACAACCAGACTTTGATGAAAACTGTAATATAATTAGCATCGTATTGGAATGCACCAATATTTAAATCAGCGTGTGCTGTTTGTCTGTATCGAGCAGTGCGTATTCGAACGTTTTCCAGTCTTGCTGCGTTGCTCGTCTGTTTCAGGCGAACGCGCTTGAGCTGTGCATACTCAAATGTTTCCCAGTCCTGCTTCTCGGTGCTCGTTTGTTTCATACGAAAGGGCTTGAGCAATGCGCATTAGAATGTTTTCCACTCTTGCTTACCGTTGCTTGTTTGTTTCTGAAGCTAGTGATCCCTTTTGCTTCAGAGCCTTTTGCAACAGCACGTTGCCTTTGGCGCATCATCACATGCTGAAAGCAAATTGTCATTTGGATGTTTTTATGAGACAGCTATCTTGTGTATAATGAATAATATAGTTGCCTAACATCATTAGATACTTCTAAGGTTTATCTAATATATCATAAAAGGAGATGTCTTATGGAAATGTTTTAAATGCAGAAAAAGAGTTTTGCGTTCATTTAACCATCTCAGGATCAAAAAGATTTGATACTCATTAAAAAAAATGAAACGTCTACCCTACCTCTCTGTCTTTTGAATACAGGTGAGTGAAATTCAAGACGTTTAGAAGTAATTTTCTAGTTGAATTAAAAGCCACTCGAAAACAAAATAAAATTATTAGATATCAGTAATTAAAGTACACGTTTGTATCCTCAAACAGAAATAAGTTGTAATTGAATTGTTTAAATAAATTGTAATTGGATTTTCGAATTGGAATTCATTTTAACAGAGTTAATTAAAATTCATTGATGGGAATCTAATTAGAAATTCTAGCATTCTGAGAAATGCAAACAAATTTTGAATGAGTTAATTAAATTTTAGTTAGAAAAGTAAAATATTTGGTTTACCTACTGAAAATGTTAAACATTGTTTAACCCTAATTAAAGAACATAATACTGGATTAACTAGAGTGTTGTTGTTTTGCCGAATTTTCAAGGGAAAATGGCAAGTTCTTCCTCTAAACAACGGTTGAGCGGTAATGTCGCTGAAAGTTTTTAGGTCGATCAGGATTCAAATCCCGGTGATAAAGCTAGTTGAACATGAGTTCCGTTTTCGTGGTTTTTTTTACTTGAGTCCTGTTTCTCTTAGAAAATCCTTCACGAAAGTGTCCATCCTCTTAGGTTAATCGCCTTCGCGTGCTTCATAATCATAATAAAGAAAAATCAAGCCAAATGTTCCGCATTGCTTTATTGTCTTCAATAAATCAAGCTAGACTGGTCGCTAAAGTTGTGGAAACATGCACGGAAATACGTATTTTTGTAGTATGTTCATCTATAACTTCATTATTTTATATAATGTCTGTGCGGCATGCGGGTACTCTAAATAATATGCGGGAAGCCGAAAGTGGTACAGAATGGCGTTGGTACAAAAAACTGTCTGGCCAAGAGGGAGAAGAATAAAAAAAGAATCTTAGTAAGGGGTATGACCTCCCTTAACTACCAAGCATTTCCTGAAATATCTCATACCTGTTCAATGGGATTTAAAAGTCAAGGCAACAGTCTAGCCAATCCCACTCTGTAGATATCTCCACTTTCCAGGAGCTCCTCAACATCATGAGTCACTAGGTAAAAACGCACGTGAGGCAAGTAAACTTCATTACAGTAAGAGACAGTTCATTATAAGAGGGAGAAAAATCAATGAGCCACTGTAAGGGTTATGACCGCTTCCCTATCTGCAGCTGATGCGTTGCACCGTCTGTTGATACCCAGCACCATATTATCTAACAGATCTTTGTGTTAGAGTTTCCTTTCTTTAAGAAGTCTCTGTTTTAGTTGTCTGGTGTCCTCCGGAAGGTTCAATTATGTGGCCAGGAGTCTTGCTAAAGTAACCAAACCGGGATACCTGTCGTCCGGATGCTGTGCGCAACTATTGATCAATGTTGCATGCTGTCTAGTTTCGATTTCTTTTCACCTGCAGGGTGATATATCGATCATCAGTTACCTTTATTTTCCATGGCCAGCCACCACGAACGTTTTTTACAGCTCTACCTGCTGTTTGAAAGGCTTTTTAAGATCATGAAAGAGCACTTTTATCAGTTCCAAAGTCTTGGGTGACAGATGCCAAACTGCGCTCCTGCTCAAGTTTACCAGTCATTCTACCAGGTGTGAAAAGCGTCTTGATGTTTTTTAGCCATATCGCATGTTCAAGCTCACTTTCACTTGCGAGAGAATGTCTGGAAATGTGCCTTGCATTTCTTTTTTTTTTAAAGTTGCCTTGCACTGCTCGCGCTAACTTCTCGTATTCTGCGTAATCTGACGTGTCTTTTGATGTCATGATTGGTTTTGCATTACCACTATGCTGAGTTGGTATTTCATTGCACCGATCTAAAAATGCTCTTTTCAACAATTTCATGGTTGTATGTTAAAACATGAATTTGTTGCTTAAGTTTTGTACTACCTTTCTACTGAAATAGCTTTTCATTGTCATTTCATTTTCACGTCTTTTCATTCTATCTCAAAAAGCTCTTTTTAACAATATCATGGTTTCAGGTTAAAAAATGAATTTGTTGCTTATGTTTTGCGCACTACTGGAATTACAACATTCTTTGTGTTAATTAAATAAGATTTTATTAACTTTAAAAGTGGATCAGTTAATTCAACTTACAAAACCTCTTAATGTTTTAGGCATCTTTTATGCTGCGTCAGCTGCAGTAATAAGCATTAGGATATATTGGGAACGACAACGCAACTAGACGGTATTTCGTAAACACAAAATTGTCCGGTGTTTTCAGACTTATGGGTGACAGAATAATTCAAAGCGGAAAGATTAAGATATTAGCATGAATTTGCTCACACATTTTAAACTCTTTGTCAAATTGTAAAGAATAATCACATTCTATTCATACATATTTCTTTTGTATTTCGGTTAGGAGCTTTGTTGATGGGGAGAGTGATTATAGTACGTAGTTCGTTTTTTTTTTTTTTAGTCCAAAGGGATTTGAATCCCGAAGGACTATTAGTTTTCGTTTTAGCATTTTGCGTCGGACTCATAAATGTCGGTTCACTTTTCAAACCGTTGCCATAAAATGTTAGAGTCCTGCATTATATTTGAAGAAATTAAATAATGAAAATCTGCGTAAATGTATGTATATTTCTCACATTGTCATAAAATAACGGTACATAGAGTCATCGAATTTTGAATAACGTAATCCTCCAACGAATATGAGCATGTGGAAGACCAAATTTGAAATTTGAAATTTGTTTTATGATCGATTTCCTATTTTTTAAAACTTTGACGAATTTTTGATTAACAAACTCAAGGATTTCAAAGCGAGCAATGGCAACGTTGTGCAGAAAAAACATTTTTATCTCCAGCGCGTGAGTCTCTGTATCGGAAATTCTAAAGATATGCTCGTTTTAAAACTATTTTGCGATATTGCTGTTGCACTGGATCTTATGGTTTAAGTGCGAGGAACATGATATTTAATAAAGAAAGGTAACACACAAAATGTTAAAAACGCCCCTTTGGACGTAATTTAAAATCTGAAACATTTCAACATTTCAGATTTTTTTTTTTTTTTTTTTTTTTTGTTGCATGGTTTACAGTTTATAAGTTAATTCATAGTTCAGCACGCAGTTTATGAATTCCTTTCATGGTACATAGTGTTGAGTGCAGTGCGTAATAGTGGTGTATCTGTCATACATTACACAGTACGAAGTCAGTGCATAGTTCGTAGTTTGAGTAGGTATGAGAGAAGTTGGGCTGTCTCAATATATGGAGATATTGAAGTTTATTTTCTAAAGGCACTCTTGCATAGTATAAGGGTGGAGAGTGGATATTCTTATTGTTGCATTTTCTGGAACTTGGAGAATTATTTTGAGTTGCGTGCTATGGATGACACAGGTCCAGTCCTTGGCGGTGTAGGAAATCAGTAATATTTTTGATGTCTTGGAAGATTTTAATCCGGTATCGTTGGGATGGTGAATGTGATGGGCTGACGTTAGCGGACACTAAAACGTGTTAAAGATGGTGTTGCAGTTTTCCTCTAATTGTTTTCATGTAGATACTTGAATTATGAAGGCAACATCGTCGGCGAAGGCAACAATCCGTGTGTGACTTGGCCACTGATAATCGATAACATTATTAAAAGTAATGTTACAGAAGTCCGCGGTCATTCACGACCCTTGGACATTTCTCTAATTTGTTTTCTGACGACTATGGAATTGTCGTAGATTACTATGCTTTGTGTGTTCTTTAGTCCATAATCATAAAGTACAGGTTTGATTCAGGAGCAAAACTACAAAAATTTTAAAAGGAGCATAGTAGCATATGTTTAGAATTCCTGAATATAGTGTTAAGTGTCGGCCTAGTGTTTCTTTATTTTTTTCCATCTTTTCTCAGTTCATCATATCCATGTTCAGTTTTATTAAAATATGGTTTACTAAACACGTTTTTTGCTCTTTTATTATTAACTTTTGTGAGTGTTAACTATTACGTTGTTAGCTATTACGTGACCAAAAATTTAACATCAAAATCACAAAATATTTAAAAGCAGCATATCTTTAGAATTTTCGACAGACAATTTCGCACGTTGGACATCAAAATATGTTATTTCCGTACAGTGTTTCCACTACTCGCTTTCAAATCGCTGAGCTTGTTAATCAAAAATTCATTAAAATTTTACAAAACATGTAATATAAAATTTGAAATTCAAAATTCAGACTTCCAGGTGCATACTTACGGATGGAGGACAAACTTATTCAAAATTTAACGGCTTCAGGTGCAGTCGTTTTTCATAATGCGAGGAACAAGAATACATAGATGCAGATTCTTCATTATTTAATTTCTTTAAATATAATACAAACGATAATATTTGGTGACAACAATTTGAAAACTGTTTTGCCGTTTATAGTGGACGATGCAAAATCCCGTTTCGAGACTTCCCATCCGGGCTGACGCACTTTTGGGCTATAAACTTACATGAAAAATTTAGTGTCATTTCTGATTTTGGAAGAATATTCAAAATCGCTCGATTTTTACCGACTATTTGGCACCTGCTATTTTAAATTGTCATCATCAAAAATTATATGTTTTAAAGTTTTAAAATGTTCACAGATTATGAAGCAAACTCTTCGCCGTTGGTTAAAAGAAGAATGATAAATATGTATATATATCTACTGCGCTATTTCGTACATTTTATTTTTAAAATATGTAGCATATAACCTTAAGTAGAAGGCAAAGTTTGGCTTCTTCTTTTGCGTCACGTGAATCGCTCAAATTATGATGTCATTATACGTCACACTATTTCTTTAATATAGATGTTATGTGTACTGTAATTACTTTATTTCAATCCTATGTAATCCAATACATCAGCCATAGTAGCCCACCAGCGGCCGAGCGGCAGAACCACTGAACATTGGTAGTTCGGTCCAAGGTTCGAATCTCACGAACGGGCTGTCTGTATTAACGTTTTCGTAGTTGTGCCATGTGTAACGTGTATACGAGCCCATGTCCCTTAGAAAGTCCTCCACGAAAGCATCCCTCCTCCTAAGCAGACAGCCTTCGAGTGGTTCGGCATAATGAAATACACCAAACACCAAACCTCAGCCTTAGAATCACCCATGTAAAAACACTTTAACCTTAGCTTGTGCCTGTCAGTGATAAGAATTAAACAGCTCCTTAAATCTAGTTAAATATTAAAATTTGGAAATTCATTAGCCAATTTCTAACGTAAAAAAACTGTAAATTTATTAAATAATGATATTACGATTGTAGTTTGAAAGAGTTATCTTTTTTAAATGTGCAAAAGGAAAGCAAGAAGTGCCGCTCTGTTCTTCATAGTTACTTTTTTTACCGGAAAGACAAATACAGAAAGTGGATATCGAAATAAATGGGAGGTTAAAAGAGGGGAGAAACATGCCAAAATAAAGACATAATTGTTTTGCTCCTGACGAAGAGGGTCCGGTACTTTTCGCCCTCAAAAACGATAGAGTTTCAGTGAAATCTACAACAAATAAGAACGTTACAGTCAAATTATCGAGGAGGACGGGAGATTGAAATAAACCCCCTAGTAAAAGTAAGAAAATATAATATTCTTCTAACACGTGACCTGCAGTCGTCTGTTGATCTACCGGTCGTGGATCGTTTTGTGAGGTTTGGTACTGTAATGTTATCGAACTCATAGCATTACAGTACCAAACCTCACGAAAAGAGGTAAATCATAAATAAAAACATTTTTTAATTATATAGGTTAATTTTTGTTGCATCACTAGATTATTATATTGAATTATGTAACATTACCAGAAGAATGCGTAGATGTGACCCTAAACAGGACCCGTCATATCTCTGGATAGTCGTCACTGTAATTTTAAACACATGAAAAAATGGAGATGGACTAAACTTCTGTTGTATGGTATCAGATCAAAACCGTTCGCTCACTAAAATGAAGCTTTATTTTTATGACTGTCTGCTCACTAGCAATAACCTTGATGAAAAAGATCAAAAACGAGAGCGGTGAGTGAGGATGAAGCGAAGAGAGAAAAGAATCGAATGAGCCTGGAATCGGAAAAATTGATTCAAACAAACGCTAATTCCCCGAAATGATTTCCTTTAAGTGTAGTTTTGAGACTCTTTATAATCTTCTTTTTACACAAATCTAACAATTAAATTCTAGAATTAAAATTTTTCAAAAATTTAGGAAATGATGGAAATGAAACTCATTTTTCTCCTCAAAAATGGGAAGCTGGCACGCTTCTTCCTTGCTCTCGTTTTACGCGAGTCAGGGATTCACTAGCGCAGTAATCAGTTGCTGGGGTTGGGGTAAAATTGTATTTATCGGTTTTACTGATAATGAAGGATTATTTTCGGGATAATGAAGATCGCAATTATTACCAAAGAAGTATTAATACTGTATTTATCAGTTTTACAGTATTAATTCTTCTTTGGTAATAATTGGGATCTTCATTATCCCGATCATTTGCCCATGGCTATCGACCCCCAGTCGACTCCTTGATTATTACTGACCCCCTTTAAATTTTCGACCCCTTTAACTTTCGAAATTTCGAATGGGACCCTGAAGGTCCCATTCGCTCCGGTTGGGAAGCCCTGATACACAATGACCTTATAGACATTCTATCGTCTGAGTGTTCGCACCATAGCAGGATCAACAGAATTTGTCTAGTGATTTATTGTTAGGTAGTTAATTCACATGATTGAGACTCATAATCAAAGGTAAATTACAGGTTAGGTCAGCTGTTGTTATAGGTATGGGCCGGTAGATCACCTATTGCGGAGAATACCAAAAATATTTTCCTTTTTGTTCTACACTGTTGTATCTGAATCTGATTTTTGAATTTATTTATTTAATCCCAAGGGGAAACTTACCCAGAAGGACAATTAATTTCGTTTTGGCATTTCGCGTCGTCCACTATAAAATGGCGTTTCATTTTTCAAACTGTTGCCGACAAATATTAGAGCCCTGCATTATACAGGGTGTTTATAAAGTCCCGGATCCATTTTGATGTTTAATAACTCATAAAATAATAAAGATAGATTAAAATTAATAACATAAATGGTTAGATAGACTCAAAAAGTTTCATGACCCTTGTCAATGAACTTCCACGTGTGCCCCGTCGTCGCACGTTCGATATTCAATTTCGCGCCAGGTACCGGCAAGCATGTGTTGTGGTCTATGCATTCTCTTTAATATTCGGTCGAATAAAACATCACATACAAAAGTACTCGAACAAGCACATCAAAAGTAAACATAACATTGCAATAGTTGCCAAAAACAAAAGAGAGAAAAATGCAATTAATAAGCAGACGGTATTTAGAAAAGTACAGATATTTAGACTGGAAAATGAAATTATCTGAAATTAACCACACGCGCAGACGATATTTACAAAAGTAAAGGTATTCAAACCTCAAAAGGAAAATATATAAGTTAGTCCATCAATAAATGCCATAAGTTTGATTATATCTTCATTATTTTATGAGTTATTAAACATCAAAATGGGTCCGGGACTTTATAAACACCCTGTATTTAAAGAAATTTCGTATTGAAGAATCTGTATGAATGTATGTATGTTTCTCGCACTGTGGGAAAAAAACAGCGGTATCTAGAGACATCAAATTTTGAATAACGTAGTCCTCCACTCGAAAATGGGCAACTGGAAGTACAAATTTGGAATTTGTTTTATTATCTATTTCGTATTTTGTAAACTTAACAAATGAACTTTAAAGAATTTTTGATAAACAACTCAACGATTTCAAAGCGAGTAATGCCAACACTTTATGTAAAAAAAAAAAAAAAAAAAAAAAAAATCCAGTGCAAGACTTTGTTTTGGAAATTTTAAAGTTATACTGTTTTTAAGCATTTTGCGATACTGCTATTGAATTGAGTTTTGTGGCTTAAGTGCGAAGAACATGATACTTAATAAACAAAGCTAACACACAAAATGTTAAAAAAACGCGCATTTGGGTGTAATATAAAATTTAAAACCTTTCAGATATTACTTTTTTTTTATTTATTTATTGTTTTGTGAAATAAACTAAAAATTTATAAATGGAAAGGAGAACAAGATTAAAATAATGTTCTAAATTTGTTCAGTTTCACATTAATAAACAAATGAAAAAAAGTCATGTAAAAGACTTTTGTTAAACATTCTTTATTGAAGTTCACAGCAAAATAGTCTAAGAATTTCGTACTATGTCATTTACATTATAATAAGAAAATACTTTTGAAAGTTTGAAAAAAATAACTCTGTAATAAGCCATCGAATATTGTTTGTAAATTCAAGGAACACTAGCAGTCAGCTTCTGCTTCGGAATTTCAATATTATCTCTTTGTTACGGTGTTCGCGAACGCGAAGTTAAAAATGCAGCACAATAAACATACTTATTTAAAGAAATATTATTTATAAGATAAAAGTATTCTTATCAGATCTGCAACTAAATCAGTGAAACGTTATGCTCGAGCATCATAAAAGTAATGCATATTCTATACATAACCGAACTTTATTTATACATAAAATAAAATTTATGCCAGTTTTTTTGAAATACCTTTTTCAATGCTTATAGATCAATGCGTATGTTTTCACAAAGTGTATTCAAACGTATTTGAATTATAAATGGAGGAAACATTCGTCAATGGGGGAAAATTATTTAGAGGGGGAGAGAAAGTCTGAGAGAATTCGTGTTTTAATTTCACATCAGAGAGTTTTTTTAGCGCTCTCAGTTTATAAATCTGCTCTAGGACTCAATTCTGCAATTACTTTTTTTAAAGTTTTATTGTTATGCATCCTTTTTTACACACTTACGCCATATAAAATTCAAAAGCAAAGTCACAAAAGTTTTGAAAGTACAAAGGATGTTCGCACATTTTTAGACAGATTACGGGACCGTTTAATTGATGTTTAAATTGTAAACAGTAAGTCTTTTAAATGTATATAATAAAATATAAATAGATAGTTACAAACAACGTATGCACAGAAATCTTTATCCAACCTTTATTTTTGCAACAATTGTCGCAGACATTGACTTCCAATTAGAAAAATGTTTGAAAGGAAGCAAAGATTCACATTTTAGCAATTTCAAATCAAAAAAGTTAATTTTTTTTTCAAATTACGAAATCTAACATTCTGTATGGGGTCCCGTACCCTATAATTATATTTAGAGAAATTTTATGCTCATTATAACAAATAAAACTGTCAGTAAGAACTTTTGTAAATATCTCATTATTATCTGATTATTATGTAAATATCTCATTAGAAATATCTACATTATTTCTAATATGCTATAAAATACGATAATCGGAAATTTTGAATAAAAAAATTGTAATTTTTTGCAGGCATGCTTAGAAATACGTATGCTTTAAGATGACGGTAAAAAGTTTATAGATTATAATTCAAAATGGTTTTTGAAAAATTTATAAAAAGTATTTAAAAATACAAATTTTAAAAATAAATCGTAAAAAAATGGGTGATTTTTATTTCTAATGAACCTGAATTTCGAAATGTAAAAGGAAGAATCAAGTAAGTTCAATAAAAAAAAGAAAGATTAATAAATATATACAAACTCAATTAACATTGAGGAGCTAATATTTTAAAAACTACTCGTGCGAGTTTTACAAAACTTGACATTTTGGAGTAATTTGAGTCATAGAATTGAAATATGGAAAAAAATTGGTATGTAATTTCAGAAAAAGTCAGTTTTTTTGTCAAAATATCTATAGTAGAACAATGCTATATATAAATCTAATACATATCCTAAGTCGCGCTTTCAAGACAACAAAAACGCAATATGAATTTCGTCAATCGGCCCAGTAGAACGGGAGATATAGAACTGTCCCATTCCCCCCCCCGCAGTGTACATATATATATAGGGCTACTAAGAAAGATTCTTTCATTTTTTCATTTTTATAGGAGCCATGCATAATAATTTTAAACATATTAATTTCCACTTATAACTCCTACAAACATGGATTCTACATTTTAATTACAAAACTGCATTTTAATCTTTTATATTAATTTACTAAATAGATGTAATTTATAGAGATTTCAGGGTTTCTATGCCATTCAACATCACAGATCATCATTCTATATTTAGAATTTCATAACGAAGCTTCGCATGGTAATATGCTTTACACCTTCAGTGAGGTCATATAACACGCTGACGAAATATAAGCCATGGCATAATATAATCTACACGGATATTGTGTTACATACATTTTATAGGAGAATTCCTCTTTGTTCCCAAGCGTAATGAAAATGATAGGATGTCTCGATTACATAGTTTCGAAATCGTCAGAGTATGAATTATATTTTATGTTCAGCAAAGAGTACAAAGTATTAATATTCAGAATAAGAACCAGTTATGTCTTAATTAAATTTGCATACAGGGAATTTTTTAAAAAGAACTTATTATATATTCTGCCTTTACGCACTACACGGAAAGGGAGGGATGCACCTTGGAGGACCTTTTAAGGAAAGTAGCTAGTACCCACGTTACACATAGGAAAAACAACAAAACCGCTCATGCAGGTAGCCTGTTCGCCAGGACTGGAACCCCGGACACAAGTACCAGTGTTCAGAGGCCTTTACCGCTCGGCCGCCGGTGGGCCAAAGAAGGAATTTCTGCTTGTATTTGTGATAATACTATGGCCAAGTAGAGGCATGAAGAATAAATAATTGTTATACAAGAAATAATGGTTTATATAGCACTATACTGATATTATACAACTTCAGATTACATATTTAAGATGTAATACATAGCACTAGCTATCGCGCACTTCTATCTACCTCATAATTCACGCCAGGAATGGTGTATTTTACAGACCATTCCAGTTCGTTTTCTGTGCAGTTTATATTAATTCCCACATATAATGACAAGATAACGCCGTAGTGTTAGTACAAAAATTGGACCAATAAATGCAAATATTAGATCAAAATCTACTCTTTGCGTCATTACATTTTTCTCACTAATACATAGACAGATACAAAAATAAGTGTTGTCTGAATTTTAATTGATTACAGTAATGTTTTATGCCGTTATCTTTTAGAGCTGCAATGTTTCCTCCTTGCTTTCATTTCTCGCTCGATGTTCTCCTCTTGTGTGGTATTTTCCGCGACATTTTCAGCCGCGATGTTTCACTTGAAACCTACGTCACAAAACTGTGTGTTCTTATTGAACTATCAATAAGAACATTGAACTATCAATAAGAACACACAGTTTTTGAAACTAGAAACAAACGGTTTTATAAATACTTATTAATTTAAAAATGCTTCACAAATTCGTAAAGAACTTTATGGTACTAGAACTGTTGTGTAGCGAATTTAATTTAATCAAGTGATTCATAAAAATCAAAATTTTAATTTGTAATTATTCAAAATTTGAGCTACACAAGTTTGGTTATATTCTTTTTTGGCTTATTAATTCTAGTGTAATATATTTTAGCTTTCCGAGTTTACGCGAACTGCGTCTTCAAACTTGTACAAACAAACAATGGATTTAGGTGAACTTTTCGCGTAATAAACTCAGTTTTTCATGTCAAAAATTAATTTGATTTCTTAGTATTTAATATCATTAGTTGCAGAAAAATTAGCTCTTTAATTTGACATAACGTTTTTTCTAAATTTAATTGCATTTCAGTTATGAGCTTTAATTAGTAGATATTTTCCGTTGTGCATACTGATTTCTGTAATGGGGAATGAAATGCCCTTTTCCGGTTGAAAAGTCCCTTTTTGCGAGTTTCAGCATTCTTTCGTTGGAACTGCTTGCAGGGCTGTTGAAATTCCAATTTCCCCTTCCACAAGGCGTGGTTATTTTGGCGAGGGTTTGGCGATTTAGAATTTCCGTTGAGGTTTCAAGGTGGTGGATTTGGCGAGTTTGCTAACATGAGGGAAGGCTGTTGTTGCAACTATTTTAACTTTTGGCGAAGAGTGAGTTGTGCCTACTTGGCAGTCCAGCGTCCTCCCTTTTAACGGGTTGTTTAGGGGGACGAACACACTTTTTGACTGTTTTCACTTGCCGTGAAGTAGGAGCTAGCCGACAGCTGATTTTTTGCTTCTGGAGCCATGTTCGAGGTGAAAATTTCTGAAGGGCCATTGTTAGGCCATAGCTTTCCGATATTATCCTAATGATGTTGGCTCCAGTAGCCGTTTCTCGTAGCACGCGGCCCGAGAAAAATGTTCGGCATTTTTATAAGGTGAATTCCTACTGCAGCGATAATAGCTCTTAAAAATGTATAATCTGCATTATCTAATTACCTTCAGCAGCGATAATAGCTCTTAAAATGTATGATCTGCAATAGCTAAATACCTTAAGCATCGATAATAGCTCTTAAAAATGTATGACCAGTTGGTGCCTTCTTCAAGATCCCCTACAAAAAAAAAAAAAAAAAAAAAAAAAAGGAAAATATTAGTTGATAACTGAATGCTGTCCTTATCTCCGGAATGTCAAGATTTTTTTTTTCGACAACAAATTTCTTCAACAGATATCAGTGCGGTTTTTTTTTCAAGAAAATTTTAAAGCTTCTAATTAAGGACATTCCATGCCCATAGTATCCAAGAACTTTTCTATTAGACTTTTGGGACTCAAAATGTTTTTAAGTTATTATTTCAAGAAATTCCGTGACCATAGCCTACAGGAACTTTTCCTTAACGTCTCTTTTGGTGTGTTAACACTTGGTTTCAAGAAATTGGTTTAGAGTTCCACCGCCTCTTACTCGCCAGGAAGGCTCCTGTGAAGTTTCAGCTAAGTGATTTTTTTTTTTTTTTTCTTTTCTAATAGTTAATTGTTAGGGAAGTAATTCTGTTTGTTGAGTTGAAGTAAAGCATTAAATTGACTAAGGATTTAATTTTTTTTAAATTATTGTAACTTAACTTAGTTGTAAAAGAAAAATAAGTTCTTTATGAAACTATTTAATTGAACTTTTGGAGATCCCTCATGGTGAGGATTGATTTGTAATAGTACCAGTATCTGAGCACTGTTGCTCCTCTCAGGGATTAACTTTGTTTGTTGAAGCAGGGATTAACTTTGTTGTAACATTTATTCGGTTAAACTATACTAAAAAAAAAAAAAAAAAAAAAAATTATGTGCAATAACTAAAGTTATCCATTTTTTAATTGATGGCATTGAGTGCAATAGTATGCAATATATTGCAGTATTGATTATTCTGTGTGAAATGTTTCTTTTTTTTTTTTTTGAACGTGTAACTTGTTAAATTTATTTATTTATTTATTTATTTTTGCTCCCCGGGGAGGGTATTGTTCATTTATTCCTAGTTTATTTCTGATATGCTTACTAGATTGTAAAGGTAAATTTTAATAGAGATTCTAAGGCTAAAGTAATATTACTCAGTAAGAGTATGGATTGAAATCTCAATAGTACTGAACTGTTTGAATTTGTTTTGATTTTCTAAGAAATGGATATACTAAATGCATAAGAATTAAATAAAATAAGTTTTTCTAGATCATTCAATGGTTAAATTTATTTTGTGTGTTCATGATTTTTACCAGTCTTTTACTCAAATTGATTTAAGGGTTAATCCGGAAGAAACACAACGCAAAAATTTTCAACTTTATTGTTACTAGTATCTTATTGCTGAATTGAGTTTTATTTTATATGTTATGGTCAACTTGTAGAGTACCTTTTGGTAACTTTGGAAAATTTAATGGTAAATTTAAAAAAACCATAACATTTTTGGTGCCGTGACTCTTCGAATCAATTTTAGCACCTAACATTTTTGGTGCCGTTCCCTTTCGAACCATTTTAGCACTTAACATTTTTTTTGTGTGTGCTGTGATTTTTGCACCACCTTTTGGCTTGCACTTATAATTGAACTTAATTTTGACTTGAGACTAGTGATTGTCATGTGTACTATTGCATATTTATGTGAATGTTTTCTTCCACATGTCTAGGCTTTTTACTGAAACCCTACTCCTCAGTTAGTTACAGTGACAGGGCTATACAGTGGTCGTATTACTGTGCTTATTTTATACTTATTATTTGAGGTTGCATACCAGATATGTACTACTGATACACATTTGGACTTTGAAACTATTGTATCCAAACACAAACATTTTCACGCAGTACCTGTTTAGTTAAGTATTTTCTTTTTGTGCAAAATTTTGTATTGCATTTTTACATATTGATTTTGAGGATTACTGTTTCACATTTTTGCAACTTATGTTTGCAACATAAGGTTAAAAGGCACGCGTGTTAATCTCAGATTGGGATACATCCCTACCTTTATGTGCTGGCAATTGCTGATTGCAGTTTAAAATGCCAAAGAAAGTGACAAAACGAGCAGCCAGAGCGGCTAGTAATAGTGCAATAGACTGGGAGGAGAGTCAAGAAGTAATGGCTCTATCAGTTTTTGGTTCTGATCCTCTGGATTCTGTTCCTCTGTTCTCAGGTGCAGACAAGGGAATTAGTCTGAATGACTTCTTAGATAGGATTGATCTCATTGCCACTCATGTCGGTTGGTAAGATGAAGACAAGTTAACAGTGATCAGAGTCAAGGTGGCAGGTGAGGCTGCTGAATTAATTAGGAATAATCCTAAGTTAAAGAAAAAAGCCAGTCTTGACTATTTCGTGAAAGCGTTGAAAGAGAGGTTCAGTTCAGTGTACAATTTGCACTCTAACATCCGTGCTCTTATTCAGGCTTTTCAGAAACCACACGAGTCAGTGCGACAATTCGCAGCACGTATAGAGGCTCTTTCGTACAAAACTGTACCAGTGGAAAGAAGCAGTGACCCTGCAGAAGAAGCACAGAGGCAGGATTTACTTCTTTCAGTGTTTATCGAAGGATTGCAGTTGCATTTGCGACGCTTGTTGCTGCCACTGAATCACAAAATTTTTGCATATGCTAAACAGCATGCAATTATTGAGGAAGACATGTGGGCTAAGAGCCATGCTAGTAGTGATTTTGCAACAGCTGAGGTTAGAGCAGTGAATGCTGCTAAGCCAGCAGTCGAAAAGTCAGTTACAACACCATCAGTAACCAACTCAGAGCTCACTACAGCTATTAAAATGCAACAGGAAAATATAGCTCAGCTTACAAAAATGATGGGCTCTCTTCAAACACAGGTGCAGAGTTTAATATCACAAGGTACTCGTTCAAGACCCATACAGCCTCCTTGTTACAGATGCAACAGAATAGGGCATGTTAGCAAGGACTGCTATGCGAATATTGTGCCTAATCAGCACTCTAGACAGGGTCAACAGAGATTTAGAAATAACCAAACAGCCAGGAGACATCGTAATAACACCACACCAGCTGTTTCGGGTACTCCAAATACCACAAGTGTGGCTACAAATGTTTTGAATCCCCAAGCACCAAGTTTTAAATTTAAACGAATTCAGGGTGGGGAGAAACCAATCTCCGTTTCGTCTCCTAAAACCGTTTTCGAGGTGCCATTGGTTTTTACAGTATCCACTAGTGAGGCGTCTTTGCCTATTGTTGAGGGATCTATTTTGGGGAATAAAGTAAAGCTTTTATTGGACTCAGGGGCAACTGTAAACATCATAGAAGCTAAATACATTAAATGTTTTGGAAATAAAATCTCATTGGATTCATGTAACATATATTTAAAGGGTATTGCTGCAGAAAAAGTAAAAATAAATAAGAAAATGAATTTAATAGTAGAATTTCAACAACAATATTTTGAAACTGAATTTTTAATACTGACACACCTCTTTCATCTCAGTATGGTGCTTTATTAGAGACTAAATTTCTTGCAGACAAGAATATGCATTTGGATTTCTCCACATCTCAACTGTTAGGATCAAATGTAATTCTTAAATGGAATCTAAGTCAGCCTAGTGCTATGAATAGTAATGTTTTCTCTACTTCAGTTTCTCAGTCATTTTGTTACTCTGTAACCAAACATAAATTACCACCTTTTTCTGAAAATATCATTAAGCTCACTGCTCGTTCTGAAAATTTTACTTCTGATACTGTCTTAATTGAACCTTTAGTAGAACATGCTCAAAGTCAATTTTCCATACCCAGGTCAGTTAATCAGACTTCTTCATCTAAGGAATTTTATGTCAAAATTGCAAATTTTTCGCCGAATACACTACATCTCAATAAAGGAATGAAATTGGCCAGTGCCCAACCTGTGAATGTCTTCACACATAACTCTGAACTTGTAAACAATACCACCATAGAAACAGGTGAGGATTTCGAGTCTTGGGGTGGTGAATTTGATCTTACACATTTACCTGAGCAGCAACAACAACATTTATCACACCTTCTCAGTCAGTATAGTAACATCTTTGCTGCCTCAGTCACTGAGTTAACAGGGTGTGACACCATCTTGCACAACATCAACTTGCGTGATAATATTCCTGTTAGGCAAAAGCCTTACAAAGTACCTTACCATCTCAGGGATGAATTAGATAGACAGGTGCAGAGCTGCTTGAAGCCAACATCATTCAAGAAAGTGACAGCCCTTACAGTGCTCCTGTTTTATTTGTTAAGAAAGCGGATAACACCTACCTTTTAGTCACTGACTTTCGCAAGTTCAATGAGAAAACGATAGAAGACAGTTTTCCTCTGCCTTCCATGATTGAGTTGATAGAACAGTTAGGAGATTCGAATTATTTTTCCACGCTTGATTTAACTTCAGGGTTTTTCCAGATGAAAATTCATCCTGATGACACCTTCAAAAGTGGTTTCTCGACTCCTTCTGGGCACTATGAGTGGTTACGAACACCTTTTGGTATGCGAAATGCTCCTAGTTCCTTTCAAAGGTTGATGTCTATAGTTTTGGCCAATCTTTCACCATTAAAAATAGGGATTTACATTGATGATATTGTCATTGCTTCTAAAACTTTTGATGAACATTTGGAAAAATTGAAGGTAGTTTTTGATAGACTAAAACAGCATAATTTAAAACTTAAGCCTTCTAAATGTCATTTTCTGAAAGAACAAATTATGTATTTGGGATATAAAGTTGTAAGGATCTTAAGTTTTACTAACGTTTATTTTATTTTAAATCTTTACTATCACTTCTTATTTTCTACTTCCGGCCAGAATTAAAAGCTTTAACTTATTTATGCAAATTTGTCTGGCGAACGCCAAGTACTTAAGTTGTGGCTTTTTGCCAAGCGAGAGAGAGGAAGGAGTTAGTAGAAGCAGGCCGCTTGCCTTAGCAGTTTTACTCGGTTGCTGGTTGCCTTCCAAGCCAGAGGTTTAATCCTCTTAATAATTTTAAACGTATTGTAGTGTTAACAGTTCTCTGTACTACATACGGCTTCCTGTTAATATACGGCCAATCTTCCACGTAGGCCCTTGTTTATTATTCCAAAGTTAAGTTTAGTTAATATTTTTATATTTTTACGTTCAGAACACAAGTGGTTGGTCTCTGTATTCCGAAGTACGGAAATTATTGTAAAGAGTGAAAAATAAAGGGTTTCGTATACCTTTCCTGTGTATCCTGTCTACTTCCCACATTTATTGAACATAGCTTTAGTAAGCTCCCTGTTCCGAGTCAGGTTCTGGAAAGCTCCCCAAGCAAGTAAGGCGGAACATTGAACCTGATAGTGACGCCCGACGAAGAAGAATAACCATGGCCGAATTTCAAGAAGAACCTGTGCTGCCTGCAGAAGCGGCTCAGAATCCAGAAATGCCAGCTGCCGCCCTGGAAGGATTTGGTTACATCGTCCAGACCATGCGTGCAGCGATGAAACCAGAAGCAACATTTAATGGAAACTCACCGGTAACCAGTGTTTTGGAAAAATTGGAGGACCACTTCATGATGTATCCCGTGCACGAGTTCCAGAAAGTTACCTTAGCTACCAGCGCTTTGAGGGGCCAAGCGCTTAACTGGTTCAAATGTATAGGCAGAAGTCTCTTGGGTCAAGCAGGAAGTCCCACCTATACTTACGAAAATTTCAAGACTGCCTTAGTAAAAGCCTTCCTTGTCGTAAGGGATCGTGCGAAATTAGAAACGGAACTTTTCAGCATATATCAGCAAAGAATCGAAAATCTTTCCACCTTTATTTTAAGAAAAATTCACGTCTTCAAACTCTTGTATGGAAACCATCCGGATCCTGAGATAATTCAAGTGATTTTGCCGAGGTTACTTCCCCAAGTACAAGACTTTATTGAATTAAGGAATCCGACTACACTGGAAAAGTTATTTGAGCTAGCAATCCAGTTTGAAAGTAAAAGAACGGCGGACATTGAAAGAAGACGCCAATATCAACAACGAAACCAATTTGGTGAGCCAAGACCACAGCAAAGTCAAGCACACGGCTACGGAAGCAAAGCGAATCGGTGGGCAAGGAAACCCGAGCATTTAAAAACAGCCGGCGAACGTCGACAGTTCAATAGCAATCCAGGAAAAATGTCTCAAGGCCAGTGGAAAAAGAAGGAAAGCATGGAAATGAAAAAAGATTTAAACTAAAACAGATTTCTGCTGACGGGAGGGTGCGGAAATCCGACGGCCAAGAAAACCCCTCTTTCTTCAAGTTAAATACAGTCATGGTGAAAAATTTGACTCTTCCGAAGATTGAAGTGTTGGTGAATAACATCCCAGCCACCGCACTCCTGGATACAGGCGCGCAGTGTTCCTGTGTGGCAGAAGATTTTTTTAGGAAGTATTTTCGGAAATACCGCATATATAATTCGGATAATACGAACAGTGTTAGCTGCGCAAGGAGAAAGATGCAAGTGCATAGGTAAATTACCGCTATACGTCCGTATCAAGGACGAACAAGTAAAGGTTATGTTTTTTATAGTAAAGAATCTGCAAGCACATATTATCTTAGGGATAGATTTTCTTTCAGAGGCAGTAGCAACGCTGGATTTTAATGAAGCGTCCCTTAAGCTGACGATGAAAGCAGTTCGAGAAGAAAAATCGGAACCGCCAATGTTAAACCTTGATCACCTGCCTAAGGAAGAGCAACAAAGAATCCGACAAGTGGTAAGTGAATTTGCTTCGTTATTTAGTGATATTCCAGGATTTACTCAAGTTACTAACCATAGTATTGACACCGGAGATTCAATGCCAGTTCGCCACAAAACATACCGGTATGATAAGAATAAAGAAAAAATTATAGAATGGCACATTAGCGATATGCTACGTAAAAAGATCATAACGACCATCTCAAGTAGTTATGCTAGCTCGGTGGTTTTATGTAAGAAAAACAATGACTATCCATTAACACATCCAAAAAGGTGGCGTTTCGCGATTGACTATCGTAAATTAAACTCCATAACTAAATATCCGGTATATCCGTTACCTATTATTGAAGAAATTCTAAGGAACATAACGTCTACCAAATATATGACGACTTTAGACTTAACGACTGGTTATTTTCAAATAGGGGTTAGACCGGAGGACGTGCCTAAGACTGCTTTTATAACGAAGTCTGGCACTTATGCATTTCTGCGTATGTCGTTTGACCTTTCAGGGGCACCGGCAACATTTCAGCGATGTATGGACATTGTGTTAAGGCCTGTTCTTGGAAAGTCCACATTTATCTATTTAGACGATATCATTATTACTAGTGATAATCTGGACCAACATGTACAGGATTTAAGACAGGTGTTTTCATTATTAAATGAGGCCGGTCTAAAAGTTAATGTCGAAAAGTGCAAATTTTCAGCCCCTGAATTAAAATATTTAGGTTACAAAATATCTCAAAAAGGAATCGAGACAGACGAAACAAAAATAATCGCTGTGCAAAAGTATCCGCCACCAAATACGGCTAAGAAGCTCTCTTCTTTTCTAGGACTTTGTTCATATTATAGGTCCTTTATAAAAGATTTTGCAGCTATTGCTGAACCACTGTTAAAATTAAAAAGGAAAAAGGCAAGATTCTCGTGGACGGCCGAAGCCAATAGTGCTTTCGAAAAATTAAAACAAGCATTAACGCAAGCCCTTGTGTTGAAATTTCCTGAAAAGTATGAGAATTTAGAAATTTCAGCGGATGCTTCGGATTATGCGGTAGGAGCGGTACTTTCGCAAAATCAGCAGCCCGTGGCATTTTTTAGCCGAACTTTAAATCAAACACAAAGAAATTATTCCGCGACCGAGAGAGAGGCACTTGCAGTTCTGTTAGCAGTGCAAAAGTTCCGAGTCTATTTTGGAAAGGCGCCAATAACAGTGTATTCTGACCATGCGGCGGTAACTAGATTGTACTCAGGGAAAAACTTATCCCCAAGGTTAATAAGATGGGCACTCAAGCTTGAAGAATATAATCTGGTAATCAAGCATACCCCCGGAAAGGAAAATATCGTAGCAGATGCCCTATCCAGAATAAAAATAGATGAAGAAGGTAATACTGTAAAGGTGGCAATGCTCACAGCATGTACAATAAATTCCCGAGAAACTGTAATAACCGAACTGGGTAAGGATCCTGAGTTTGGAAACATTTATGAGTATTTAAAGGATCCTGAAAATTTTAGCCACCAAGATATTGTGGCGATAAAAAATAGGGCGGCCCATTACGAACTAATAGATGGTCTATTATTTTATACAAAAACTACAAATTCCAACAACGAATTTCGACCTGTTATCCCAGCTAGTCTTAGATTAAATATCCTGCAGGAGTTACATGACAGCCCTTTAGCTTCTCATGCTGGTATTCGAAAAACTATCCAAGGCGTACGCGAGGCAGTCTATTTTCCTGAACTGCAAAAGTTAACAAGGGCGTATGTCCAGTCCTGCCCAACATGTCAAGCAGTTAATTATATTAATTTCCGCCCGGCCGGGTTTCTAAATAGTATTAAATCCGATTTTCCAAATGAAATAATTGGCATCGATTTATTGGGCCACTTCCCAAAAAGTCAGTTAAATAAAAGTCGCTATCTCCTTGTTATGGTTGATCATTTTATTAAGTGGACCGAAATTGTTCCCTTAAAACGAGCCTCCGCGAAATTAGTTACTGATTCTATTTTAAATAAATATGTTTTAAAATACGGGGCGCCCCTAAAAGTTATATCGGATAATGGTCCTCAATTTGTAAGTAATATATTTGAAGACATGTGCCAAAAACTGGGCATACGTCATTTAAAAATGGTCCCGTATCGGCCGCAATCAAATATAGCGGAACGGGTCAATAGAAATATAGTGAAAATTATTCGTAGTTATGTTAAAAATTTTCATAAAAGCTGGGATAACTATGTCAATGAATTTGCTTTCGCCCTTAGGACCGCAAAACATGATACAACGGGCAAAACTCCTGCTGAGTTATTTTTAGGCAGAAAGATTATAACGCCGTTAGATAAATTATTTTATGTTCAACAAAGAGCCCCAGAATTTAAGATGGGTGATATAGAAAAATTAATTAAAGAAACAAAAAAGAACACTGAAGTAGCACAAAGAAAACAGAAGCTCTATTATGACATGAAACGAAGGGGAGTAACTTATAAAGTAGGAGATGAAGTATTAAAAATTAAGCATTCACTTTCTTCAGCACCAGAAGATAAAACAGCCAAATTTTTTCCACGATTTGAAGGACCATATGTCATAGAAAAAATAACTCAGGCTGTAGTGGTGTTAAAAGCCAGGAATGGTGAAACATGCTCCGCAAACATTGACCAAATAAAACCTTACTTTGACCGTAATAAAATGCAAATATTTACAGATCTTTTGCAGGATCCGGCACGGCAGGCACAAGCTCCAGAGGTGGAAAAACGTCAAGCACAAGGACAAGCCATTAGGAGGCAGGAGCAATTGAAAAGAAAGTTTCCCCGTTGGAAAATTGAAGGTAATAAGAAAAAGAAGCCGTTCCACCGACCACAAAAGAGAGCGCACGACCACCCCCAGAATGAAGAAGGGAGAAGTACGACGAATGCAAAGAGAGCCAGGAGAAATAACGGCAACTATAACCCGGCTCCCAAACGGAAGATCTACTCATCTGACAGGACTCTCCGCAGAAAATGTCGCCGAACTGCGGAAGGGCCACCAGCGTCGGAGGGAAAGATACAAGGAAAGTTTGAACGGCCAGCAACGAGGTTCAAGCAGGAACGAGAGAGAAGTGTCACGGTTCCGCCAACACCAGCGGCCGTCAAACGGCCAGGACCACAGGCAGAGGCGAAAAAGAAGGTATTCAAGGGTGACCGAACTGGAGGGAAAAGAAAGCTTCTAGAGGAAGGCTCTGAAGGGCGAGCCCGCACAAGGAGGAGGATAAATCAAACACGAATCGTTGCTACCTTCCAGGACTAAGCTGAGAAAAGAATGTCCGAATATCACAAAGATAAGTAAAATTTTATGTTACTTTGCAAACTTAAGTTAATCTTTCATTCTTACTGCAAGTGGCAGATTTCAAGAAGTTTTACCTCATGTGAGGTCTACCTTTATCGCCAAAAAGGTGAGAAATGAGTTGTTACCTATTTTGGTATTATGTTTTTCAATTACTCGCGAGTAAAACTAAAGTTGATGTATAATAGGAATGTGTAAATACTTGAATATTGTAAAAGTTATTGTATAAATTTTATTTAAAACATTCTGGCAAGAAAGAAATTTTAGTCTGAAAGACTTTTGAAATGTAGTATTTCAATGTAGAATTGGCACTTGCTTTGAAAAGAATAGAAGTTAACAATGTACTACTAATGTATGTTTTAAAATGCGTAAAATTAACGGCATGTTAATATGTTCTTATATACAATGTGAACTGTTATTTTAAATGTTAAGAAATACTGTGATATGGTAAAAGTGAAAGTAATGCCAAAAATTTTAAACTTATTCGTGAGACTGAAAAAAAAAAAAAAAAAAAAAAAAAAAAAAAGAGAGAGAGAATAGTATTGTGAATATGTGTTAAAGGTTGAATGAATGTAGTTAGGCTCTCTGACGCTACACTTCAGAGTTAGCCACTTTCAGAATAGTACCTCAGGGTTTAGAGATGAAGATAGGGTGTGTTACGAGGTCTTGTTATGTTGAATTTTAACACGTTAGTGTTTTGATTGTAGGAGGCAGTGTTGAACACGTATACATAAACACATTCGTGTTTGGTGTTTTCTTTTACAACACATGTCAGAGAGCACGGGGAGAGATAATTAAAATAAAGTCATGAATGAAATAAGAATGTTAAGAGAAATATAAATATTCATGTTACTTGCCATTTCATTGTGTAACATTTCATTAAACTAGTTTTCCTTCCAGATCTCTGGAAGGAACCAGATTTGAACTAAAAGCTCCTGTTTAGATGCAGTACAGATGAAAAGTGGTTGTCCATGGAGCTGATAATGTAAAAACATTTTTTTTTTTAATTTCTAGTTTCTAGTGAGAAATGTTTGTAAAAGATTGGCCTCGCGTTAGATTCTAGAGCTAAAAGTTTTCAACAAGGTCGTTTCAGACCTCAGTTTCAAACTAATTAACTCTGGCGGGAAGTATGTAAGGATCTTAAGTTTTACTAACGTTTATTTTATTTTAAATCTTTACTATCACTTCTTATTTTCTACTTCCGGCCAGAATTAGAAGCTTTAACTTATTTATGCAAATTTGCCTGGCGAACGCCAAGTACTTAAGTTGTGGCTTTTTGCCAAGCGAGAGAGAGGAAGGAGTTAGTAGAAGCAGGCCGCTTGCCTTAGCAGTTTTACTCGGTTGCTGGTTGCCTTCCAGGCCAGAGGTTTAATCCTCTTAATAATTTTAAACGTATTGTAGTGTTAACAGTTCTCTGTACTACATACGGCTTCCTGTTAATATACGGCCAATCTTCCACGTAGGCCCTTGTTTATTATTCCAAAGTTAAGTTATAGTTAATATTTTTATATTTTTACGTTCAGACCACAAGTGGTTGGTCTCTGTATTCTGAAGTACGGAAATTATTGTAAAGAGTAAAAAATAAAGGGTTTCGTATACCTTTCCTGTGTATCCTGTCTACTTCCCACATTTATTGAACATAGCTTTAGTAAGCTCCCTGTTCCGAGTCAGGTTCTGCAATGTTCCCCAAGCAAGTAAGGCGGAACATTGAACTTGATAAAGTTACCAAGAGTATTATACAGCCTGATGATAAAAATTTAAAGACCATTCAGAGTTTTATTGCACCTAAAAATAGGAAAGAAGTTAGGTGATTTTTAGGCCTTATTGGCTTTTACAGAAGGTTCATTCCAAATTTTGCCCAAAAGGCACTTTAACTCAGCTCACTAAAGATAAAGTTCCATTTTATTGGTCACATGAAGCTCAGCACGCCTTTGATATTCTAAAAGCTGAATTTCTGAATGAACCTATTTTGGCTTTACCTAATTTTCTCAAACCTTTTTCCTTGTGTACAGATGCTTCTAATTATGCACTGGGTGCTGTCTTGTGTCAAGAAGATTCTAACGGTTTCCAACATCCAATTTGTTATGCTAGTAGAAAAAAGGTCCTGAAGCACGTTATAGTACTGTAGAGAGGGAAATTTTGGCAGTTGTTTGGACCACAGCACATTTTAGACAATATCTTCTTGGTAAACCATTTACAGTATATTCTGATCAAGCTTCATTATCTCATGTTTTAAAACTTAAAGACCCCACTTCTAGAATTGCACGTTGGATTATGGGTTTATCCCAATTTGATTATAAAATTGTTCACAAACCAGGTAGATTAAATTTAACAGCAGACTATTTATCTCGAGCAGTAAATGTTACACAGTTAATTCAAACTTCCATTACTCCTGAATTGTTGGAAATATTCAAAAAAGAACAAGCTTCTGATCCTTCTTGCCAACAGATTGTAAATGATCTTAAGAATAATAAGTCTCCTACACCTAATTCTCAGATATTTTTTGTAAAGGAAGATGTTTTATATTGCAAATACAAGAACCCCAAGTCACGTTGGCAGAAACAAGATAGACTAATTGTTCCTAAAACACTAGTATTAAGAATTTTGCAGGAGCATCATGATTCTCCTACTGCTGAATACTCAGGCTATCATTGAACACTTCATAGGGTTCAAAAGTCTTTTTTCTGGAAGGGTATGCATAAACAGGTGCACAATTACATTAAGTCCTGTCACTCCTGTAACCAGAAAAGGGGTCATAGGCCCGCTCATAAGGCTCCCCTTATGAGAATGCCTATGGCTTCCCGTCCCATTGAGCGAATTGCGATGGATATAGTGGGTCCCCTTCCAGTTACTATGGCAGGCAACAGATATATTTTGGTCGTAAGTGACTATTTTTCACGATGGCCTGAAGCTTAACCTTTGCAGGACACCACATCCATTTGTGCTTACCAATTGATTTATTATTGCAAACCAATTTTAGAACTTATGATGACACAAACAACTATTCTAAAGATTTGGTTTTGAGATTACAAAAGGCTTTTAACCCATTAACGGTTTCACCCGGATTTTCTCGTTCTTTTATGCAGGTCTCTTAACGGTTCGTTACGGATTATTGTTAGTTTAAATGTACCCTCGAAAACGGACAGTCCCGTGTTTTTGTATTATCGAAAAAACACGCCAAAAAGGACTAGCCCGTATTTTTGTATGTTTTCCAACCCCCAATGCCTAAGGGGACAAGGGTCCATGCAATCCTGACGACAATGGGTAATGGCTGTCATTAGCGTGGGGAGAAATCTCCTTGATGTTTTGGGATAAAGGTCTTACACTTACTCTAAAGAAACAAATTTATTACCAGTTACAAAGTGGATGCATATATAAAGGGATTTAAGAATTTCCGTTTTAGAGCAGTTATTGAATAAAAAATAGAATTTTTTACAAAATGAACGTTTACCTATAAGAGTATTAATGAATTAAAACGAGAAAAATAAAAGTAATAAATGCAAACATAAAAATCTGAGAATGCAAATCTTTCAGATTTTACATTACGCCCAAAGGGCGTTTTTTAACGGTTTGTGGGTTACCTTTATTTTTAAATATCATGTTCTTCGCACTTAAACCATAAAACTTCAGTTAAACATCAATACAGCAAAATAAATTTTAAATGAGCATATCTTTAGAATTTCCGATACACAGTCTCGCCCGTTGAAGATAATTTTTTATATTATTATTTTCATACAGTGTTGCCTTTGCTCGCTTTAAAATCGTTGAATTTCTTAATAAAAAATTCATTGAAGTTTTACGAAATAGGAAACATATAATAAAACAAATTCCAAATCTCGGCTTTGAGATGCCCATATTCGGGTGGAAATGTACGTTATTCAAAATTGGATGGGTCTAGGTGCCGTTGTTTTATCACAATGCGAGAAACATACATATATTTATGCAGATTATTCATTATTTAATTTCAAGGCAGATAGCCCTCGAGTGCTCTGCCGTAATCTAATAAACCAAAACTATTATTTAATTTCTTTAAATATAATACAGGGCTGTAATATGTGGTAGCAACAGTTTGAAAAGTGAACTGACATAGTTTTCAACGGAAAATGAAAAAATGAAGTTAATAGACCTTCTCGGCTAACACCCTTTGTTTTAAAAATAATGTATCGTGTAATTTAATGGGAATACGAGATTAAATAATTCTCTTTAAAAAATTCTTCTACAAATTTATATTACGAATAATAAAAACGTGAGGCTGTCTTGATAAATTTATAAATATTATACATCTGACAATGCGATTCAATTATTTGATTTCGTAGTTTAAGAGCCTGTGATTCTTCTTATAAAACTGTACAGGAATTTAGCAAAGAAGCTATTAAGTAATCTCTTATTACCATTAATCTATGCGATAAATTATTATTATTATTATTATTACTTTTGGTTCAGTCTTTTACTTCCAAGTATCCTTTTACCTCAAATAATCGAAAAAATATATAAATTTAAAACAAAATTCGCCCCCAAATCAGAAATTAGGTTACAAATTTCATGCAAATTTTATTTCAAAAGCTATGTTACGCTCTGTAAAATGATGCAAACTTAAAAATTTAAGATTTTTAGTTTATTCATAAATGGAAATATGCGCAAAAAATTTCTTCGACATTAAATTTTAAAAACTCTAAATCGAATTATTATCATCCGTAAACGTAATTGTACAAAATCTGAATTCAATAGCTTATCGATAAGCAGTTCAAAAATCGACGACGAGCTTTTGATTAAACACCGTGAATGAACTGAATACAATTTTTGGAACAGCTCTATTTTTAAGCACTTTGGAAAGATCGGTAAGTTGTTGATATAGCATAACCGTTATTTTTATAACATCCTTGGCATTATGAAACGTGTAAGTGACATTCATAAGCGATTCCTGACAGATCTGTTCATTTGTCAAAGTGGCTGCTTTTGAAAATATTGTGAAGTTCACTCGATGTGCTCCACTATCTATGATACTCATTAAAGATATTTAATAATGTTTTATTTCTATACAGAAATACTGGTAAAATTAAGAGGTCAGATATTTAATTATTTGAGTTATATAACTACTTATACTGTCTCAAGAAATTTTGAGTCATTTTGTAAAAATAACCTTTTCTTTAAAATTACTTTTTTCCCCCTACCCCCTATGCTTCATGACTTTATTACTATTCTGATGAATGGAAGGTTTTTAGAGACATTACATTTTTTTTAACAGCAAGAGACATGAAAAATGAGCAATGCCTTACCCGGGACGCGAACCACGGACTTCTCGAATGCGCGCCGAGCGTACTGAGACCACGAATGCATGCTAAAAGGGCGGGAGAAAATACCGTATATACTCCCCCTTTTAAAGGGCAACTGCGGATTAGGGGACCGAATCGCCAAATCCTTGCGGCGGAGAATCATCATCCACCACCTTTTTTGGTTTGGGTGCCACTATAGAAACATTAGGTTATTTCGAAGCAGGACATGTGAAATAGGAGCAATGCCTTCGCCGGCACTCGAACCACCAACCTCTCGAATACACGCCGTGCGTGCTGACCATTACACCACGAAGGTATGCTAAGAAGGCGGGAGAAAATACCTTATAGGTTACGAAAACCAAAAGTTCACTAGGTAGTCACAAATCTAACTAATAAATGCTCTACAAATACAACTTTTAATATTTTAGCAGAATTTTTTGGAAATGTATTTATATAGATTGTTTTAGAAATCGACACAGTTTGATGCCAGTTTAGAGGAGGGGTTGTTTATGAGCGTATTAAAAATGCTTTTCCCACTCAAAATGTTAACTACTTTAAAATAATAATTCATAATCGCACTGAAACTGATGTTTACAATTATTTCCCCTGAGATTTCTTTAAAAAGAAAGAATTACAATTGTGTTTAATGCAGAAAATTTAATGGAATTAGCATCTGCGCAAGAGGACGGAAACTATCAGGGGGAACTTTCTAAGGAAAACTAGATTTCCTTCACATTGAACGTAGAAAACTTTCACCGAACAAGCGTGTTCACCAGGATTTGAACTTATGTAGGATTACCAGTACTCAGCGGTTTTAGCGCTTGGCCACCGCAGGCCGATTAAAAATCTTGTTTAGAAACCTTTAATCTTGATTTAGTGTGACAGGTGCCGTAGTTTGAAGGTAAGGATTACTTGAATACAGCAAAACACACGAGGACTATCTGCTTTTAAGGAAAGAGATGCCTTCGTAGAGGACTTTTTAACGAGAAAAGTCTCATATTCATGTTATATATAGGGAAAAACATGGAAAAATACCATTCAGCCATCGTATTCGTTCGTCAGGGTGTAAATCGAACTACCAGTATTTACCGGCCACTAATATGGCCGTAGTTGAATAGGGGAAATAACTGTTGGATTGTAAGGCATCTAAATTAAGAAATAAAAAAAAAATCACTTCTGAGGTAATCTTAAACCCAAATTAAGTTTTTTATTATAATTATGAAAGAGTTCAACTCATTTGTTAATTTTCAGATCGTTAAAATTAGTGTGGCTTTAATGAATGATTATTTAGACCTGTTACAGGAAACAAATACATCAAAAGTTTCCTTTAAAATATCAGGAACTATTGAAAAATCTTCTGTAATTTATAAACGAGAAAACGTATTTATCCAGATTTTACATGTGTGAAAAAATAATGAATTTTGATCTTCCCTAGTAGAGACATTTGTAATTATATTTCTAGTTCCAAATTCAAAGTGAGAAATCTAGGTGCCTGAAGCCAGAGAACACTATCGATTCTTCTTGGCTTCTATTTTCAGCGCCGAAATAGATCAACTGCATGGAATTTTTATGATTTTTCTCAACATGTAAACTAAATGCGTGTAAGTGTTTCTTAGAAAGCTCGTCGGAAGTAGAATACCTTTATCTTGGTAGATAGATATCGTGTGCTTTAGTAAATTTAGCAAATCTAAACACAGGGCCGACAGTACTATGTTTGAGGCCTTTCTCTAACATAGTCGAATAGTGTATCGAACAGTCGAACAATGAAATCACCCTACATCGCCCTCTTTTACTTACTTTTATACTTTTATCTCAATATTATATATTGCATCCACAAAAATTTCTCTAAATTAATGTTATTTGGAATCGAAAACCATTTTATGCTTAAATACATCTTTCCAGATGTTTGTCTTTTACTCACTGAGAGTCAATGCTTCTTGAAGATGTCAATTCATGAATGAAAAATTATTTCTTGCTTTTCCGGTTTCCCCTAACCGTTCCCACAAAGGCCGAACCTTTGGGCAAAAACAGCCCTCCTATGATGTTAATTCCTCAGTAAAAGAGAGAGCACTGAACGGGGTAAAGTAGTAGAAATCTTGACTTTCCTTTTCACTCAAAATTCAATCATTGCCAAAATCTACTATAAAAGATATACTCCCTAAGGTATAAAATTTTTGTGTAATGAAATTATAAAATGCAATATATATATATATGCATTATAATATATACATATGCTAAAATATGAATGCATATATATATATATCATTGATTATATATATATATATATCATTGATTATATATATATATATATATCATTGATGACATATATATATCAATTAAACCTTTAGACACACTCACACTCCTTTAGACTCACTCACACTTTAGACTCCTCTAAGTCTTTCGTACATACATAATCAGATGTATTACATATATAGAATCACATAGTATCAGTAGGTGAAAGAAGAAAATAAATCCTACTGGTGAAAGATTGCTGAAGAAATTCAAAGCATAATGAAAGTTTCTTTTATCTTGGAATCAAAGAACTTTTTTATCGCTATAGTTTTTGGGAGACTATTAGATTAAAATGTAATAAATAAATAAGTATATGGAAGAAAAATAAATCTTTAAAGGAAGAAAAAGGAAAAATAAAACCAAACAATCAAATCATTTTCAGCATTAAAACCAATTTTAAGTGCGACAGTATATTTTCCTGCCGATACGAAAACTTAAGAAAATAGACAGAAATCTGCATTATTTCACCTATCAATATACGACAAATGGAATAACGATACAAGAAAAAGTAAATTTGAAAAATTTGCGAAAGTGGAATAATTTCGAATGCTGCACAAATAGAAAGATACCATGCAGATACATTGGATTTTTTTCGAAGCAAGAAATGCGAAAATTCAGCAGTGCCCTTTTTGTGCTTCTAATAAGGAGGTCTTCCAAATTCTAGCTGGAAGGACTTCCATTTATAACAAGATAGTGAAAATGGCATAATTCCTTATTACTTGTTTTCATTTAAAGGGCGAGAGAGAAGAAGCACGAGGCACTGTCGGAATAATTCATGTGTTAACGAATTATCGTCTGACATGTTTTCGTTGGGGTGCCATTGAAGAGACATAGCGTTTTTATAAAGAAAAAAAAAAAAAGGAAAAAAAAAAAAAACACGAAAAATCCGTTATCCTATCAGCGGAATACGAACCACAGGCATTCCGACTGATAGTCCGATTTACTATCACTTACACCCCGAGTTCAAATTCTAGCTGGAAGAAGCTCCATTGAGCAATTTCCAGCTCAAAGAAGAATGAGATAATTTCTCATAATCAATACGGATATATAACTGATGATTCTAAAATTCTATTATCATTAAGACTGGAAAAAATACACGATTTAATTCATTTTCATACATTTTAAAAGAAGTTAAATTTTTCAGAGTTACTATAAAATATTTATTAGAATGTCAAATTTAAGCATTTCAATTATTTATATAATAAAGGATAAATTTTATATTTATATAATAAAGAAAAATCGTTAATAATATCACTCTGATTTTAGTGGAGATATTTTAAGAAATAAATAAGTGAAAGCTGGAGGAAGAAAAACTATTTCAAGTTATATGTTTATCTTAAAAGTAACGAGAGAAAAACTATGTTAAAAGAAAAGGCACGCATATCGAAATTGTTTCCTGTACTGCTGACAAATTGTTATATGGCATGCATACTATAATGTTCATGAATAATTGATTGCTACTAGATTAATACAGGCATAGCATATTTCTAGGGACTGATTTGCTGTAATTTCCAATTTGATTTTTGCATACTTTTATATTTAGGACACTAATTACATCACACTGAAGATTACTCAATGCAATAATTCCATTGCAGTTTTATAGAAAATTATAAAATTTTCAGTTTCAATAAACAAATATATAATATTTCGATGACTCAGCAGGTAACATAATTTATTATCTTTCAAGTTTTTTTCGAAAACACCTCGGCAGATATAGAATCAGCCGCAGACTGTACTAACTTTAACAAGCGGCAGTATCTGAGTGTTCACATTTCTGTTTATAACTGCAATAAGAACAAGTATAAGTTTGAAAAGTTTACCAATGGCTATGTGGATAAAAGAGATGATCATAAGTATTTTGACCTGGTTTTGGTTTCTGGTCAATACCTTGGCTGTAGGGAAGATTTCGTGATTTTTTCCATGTGAACTAGTTTTCTTTATAAATTCCTCTAAGTCTTTCGTTAAGTACGTACAAAGTTGCTACATTAAACATTAGTAAGTGTTTACATAGGTAAACATTTTAAAAGCGACTAGCGTAAAGAAAGATTATTTAAATTATGTTTTTTAAAATGCAAATTCAGAACACTGAAAACCAAACAGTAAACATTATAAGACTAATTTAATAATCTTTGGTTTGGTTTACTTGAAAACTTTACTTAAAAAACGTTGAAATTTACAATGTTTACAACAAACTATTATTCTGCCATATTCATCGATTGCGTTAATCAAAATCTAAAATTATTTAACGTAAAATGTAATTATCCGAAAATTATGTAAAATGAGAATTTTTTCCCACTATATCTGTAGTTTACAATGGCTAGAAAAAAAGATAGCTCTAGATAATGAGTATTTCTAGAATGAAAAAACTCTATTGACTAGAAATAGTCTTTCGAGACCTTAGTGTCAGTTAGCCTGCGGAGGTCAGGTTCCCTTCCAAAAAAAAAGTAAAACTGTTTAAAATGCATATAGTTTAACGCTTCCTGTTTTATTTGGAATAACATTTCAAAAATAAAACTCGTGTTGGTTACGAACCAAGCAATTCTTAACGGGATAAAAAGCCGTACTTTGATAATGCTAGGATCATGCATTCAGTTTTCGTCGTTTTAATAAAATCCATTATGATACTTATGATACTGCATTTACGGATACAGAAGTATGATTAATACACTAATATCACAGAATGTAAGCTTTTTATGCTCTGACAAGTTTTGTCAAGATACCAATTTTTAGTTCATATACAAGTCGTAAATTCCCTAGCCAGATTCCTTTTTTATATAAATAGATGCATAGAGGAGAAAATGGAACAGTTAATTATATTTTTTATTCTTTTTCAAAATTTAATTCTTTTAGATATAATTTTTAACGATAAACGATATTCTGCTAAGTTATAATACAAAAATTATTACTAATAATAATTTATATCCTAATATTTATATCCTAATTTAATAATATTTATATCACTCAAAACAGAATTGGAAAACTCATTCAAATCATATTTAATCAAAACATTTTACGAAGTTATGGGAAAAAGGAATTTTGGGGTTTGTTTGATTTTTAACGGTGAATTCAATCATTAAAACATTTTTACCGTGTTTCCTCATTCATAAAACATTAGCAAAATAATTTACTAAATAATTCTTAGATGTAATAGTATTCTTGTTTATCTTTTGTTATATGACTAAAAGTAAATAAAAAAGCGGCTGGTATTCAATATTATTTTATTTAATTACAAATACTTGGCTATTGGTACTCAAGACATAGTCTTTCCATATTATCACTTTTCTATTAGGCCTTGAAGTTATGTTAACGACCTAATAGAATTCGGAAAATTCTATGATTGCATAAAACTGCGGGAGGTGCTAATAATGACAAATTTTAAATGAAAATAGAAATTTATTTAAATAAATTTATTTAAATTCTATTTGTGAGTGTCTGCTTTATGCATTTAATGTATCAAATGCAGAAAAGTGAGAAAAATCCATCCAACACAGAGAAATAATTCTTTCTAGTCTGTGGTAAGATTGTATCAAATTCATTTAAACTTCCGTTTAAATTCGAAATGCGATCTCTCAAATCAACGAAGGAATACATTTTTGGCTTTAAATTCTACATTAGTAGCAACTGTATAATAGCTAAACTTACCAAAATATTTGTAGAAAACCGCCAAAATTCTAGAAATTGCTATAAAATCCCGAAAAATATTAGGAAGATTATGCTTGCCAATTCCACGCTGAAAAGACGAAGATGAGCTCGACAGTAAACGAACAACTTGTGAAAAAAATTCAACGCTAAAATATAAATGCATATGCGAAATTTTCCAAAAATTTCTGATAAATATTGTACTCTCATCGTAAATATGTATGGACTTATAATGTGATGAAAACTGAGTCGGTAAAAGAATGGATTAAAATTTAATTTCCCAAAATAAATTGGTTTACTAAAACTAAATAAAATAGATAAGTAAATAGTAAAAAAATTGTGTAACAAAATAAATAATGATCTTTCTTAAAATACTGCCCAATAAAACATGTCGAATAATTGAATGTTCACAAGCTTGGAAGCTAAAATTCTAAAAAGATTTCGGAAAATTCGGCAGTCACATGTTAAAAGAAAGAAGTCTACAGGCTACTAGTACAAAGAAAGAGAAGGGAGACGAAACTAAACGGAACAACTACTTCTTGGCATTCAATCATGGAGGTAGGAACCATGCATTCCTACCTCCATGCATTCAATAGCGGGGAGGCAATTTTATGGCTTATCCATCACACTAAGGGGAAGCAAACATACTGCCTTAGGCTGGGCCATCTTAGAGAGATTTCAGAAAACGAAAGCGATTTTTTTTGGAGGGGTTTGTTGTCTGACAACGCGACCGTTTTAAAAGCATTTCGTTCCGAGAGGCGGGCTCGTTGATGGGTTAAATTAGTCAATCAGAATTTAACGGAGGCTGCTGAGCAAGAAAATTTACGTGGAAAGAATTCTCATGATAAGGACATAAAAGTGGGAGATTTGGTGTATTTATACACTCCAGTAGTTCAGCCAGGTATGGCTAGAAAACTCTCTAAATTGAATCAGGGACCTTTCAGGGTTATTGAGAAAGTGACTAAAGTCAACTATAAAATCTCTTCAATTACAAATCCTGATCGGATTCAGATGATACACGTGGACAGACTTACGAAGGTACCAGAGAGAATTACTTTTCCCACACTTCAAAAGGATGACTCAATTTTGACAGATAATGTAAAGAACTCGTCACACGATTCACCTTACCATCTAAGGCCTAGAGATACACATGGTTTTGCGTCGAAAAAGTGAAATGAAATATTTTGAGAATATTGTGTGTTTTGTATACAATTTTGGTTAAATTATTATTTGTTTCTGGTAATTGTATTCTATGTAGTTAAATTTTGTAATCAATTAGTATAGTTGTGTAGTCTTCTTGGCTTATCCTTGGTCGAGTGTTGCATTTGGATTTTACATGTTTTGGCATGTGAGCTTGTGATCAAGTTGTCTTGGATTGGAACTTTCTAGTCTCAATAGCCTGGTTTTTTTTTTTTGGAGGTTTTGATGGGCTGGTCTCCGTCTCCTCTCCACTTCTTAAGTTCAAAAAAATTTTATTTTCTCTCTCCTGAAATCACTTAGCCATGGTAGTTGGGATTTGTTTCGGTTAGAATTTTTGACTAGATAGTTTTCCAGCCAACACTTCGTGGTGATTGTCTTCTGTTCATATTAGTGCAACTCGTTTTAATTTCTTATGCCAAGGATTTATTAGTAGTTTAGTTTGCGCTGTACAGTTGCGGTGTTTACTCGTATGCCCTCTCGTATTGGTGGGGTGTCAGTTCTTAGGGAAGTGAAATTCTGTGCAAACAATGGATTTAGGTGAACTTTTCGCGTAATAAACTCAGTTTTTCATGTCAAAAATTAATTTGATTTCTTAGTATTTAATATCATTAGTTGCAGAAAAATTAGCTTTTAATTTGACATAACTTTCGTTTTTCTAACTTTAATTGCATTTCAGTTAGGAGCTTTAATTAGTAGATTTTTTCCGTTGCGCATTCTGATTTCTGTAATGGGGGATGAAATGCCCTTTTCCGGTTGAAAAGTCCCTTTTTGCGAGTTTCAGCATTCTTTCGTTGAAACTGCTTGCAGGGCTGTCGAAATTCCAATTTCCCCTTCCACAAGGCGTGGTTATTTTGCCGAGGGTTTGGCGATTTAGAATTTCCGTTGAGGAAGAGTGAGTTCCGAAGAGTGAGTTGTGCCAACTTGGCAGTCCAGCGTCCTCCCTTTTAACGGGTTGTTTAGGGGGACGAACACACTTTTTGACTGTTTTCACTTGCCGTGAAGTAGGAGCTAGCAGACAGCTGATTTTGCTTCTGGAGCCATGTTCGAGGTGAAAATTTCTGAAGGGCCATGGTTAGGCCATAGCTTTCCGATATTATCTAATGATGTTGGCTCCAGTAGCCGTTTCTCGTAGCACGCGGCCCGAGAAAAATGTTCGGCATCTTTATAAGGTGAATTCCTACTTCAGCGATAATAGCTCTTAAAAATGTATGATCTGCAATATCTAATTACCTTCAGCAGCGATAATAGCTCTTAAAATGTATGATCTGCAATAGCTAAATACCTTAAGCATCGATAATAGCTCTTAAAAATGTATGACCAGTTGGTGCCTTCTTCAAGATCCCCTACAAAAAAAAAAAAAAAAAAAAAAAAAAAAGGAAAATATTAGTTGATAACTGAATGCTGTCCTTATCTCCGGAATGACAAGATTTTTTTTTTCGACAACAAATTTCTTCAACAGATATCAGTGCGGTTTTTTTTTTCAAGAAAATTTTAAAGCTTCTAATTAAGGACATTCCATGCCCATAGCATCCAAGAACTTTTCTATTAGACTTTTGGGACTCAAAATATTTTTAAGTTACTATTTCAAGAAATTCCGTGACCATAGCCTACCAGAACCTTTTCTTAACGTCTCTTTTGGTGTGTTAACAGTTGGTTTCAAGAAATTGGTTTGGAGTTCTACCGCCTCTTACTCGCTAACCAGGCTTCTGTGAAGTTTCAGCTAAGTGATTTGTTTTTTTTTTTCTTTTCTAATAGTTAATTGTTAGGGAAGTAATTCTGTGTGTTAGGGACAATTATGATTTATACAGTACACATTTCCTTAAGCGTACTTTTGAGTTGGTATTGTCACTTCAATTGGTGATTGCAAGAACTAGTTTGTTTACATTTTGTGTCAAGCGCCAGTAGCTCTTGAATTGTTTTGTTTTGAACACTCGTATACTCAGTGGTGTTTGTTTATTTACATATATTTTGTTTTTTTACACACTTTTTCACTTGATTTACCTTTGGGGGGTTTCGTGATTTTACATTTACTTTACACATTTTATTTTAGGGCGTGTCACGTGTTGTTTGACAACACTTTTTGTTTTTTGATGTATGCTTGTTGTGTGCCAGGGACACTTCTTGACCCTCTTGCTCGGTTCACGAATGGATTTTTGCTAACCATACAATTATGGTACGATTTGATTTTCCTAACCAATTATGGTAGGACTTTGGATTTGCTAACCATTGATTGGGTAGGATTTATATTTGCTAACCATGACTCATGGTAGGCTTAATTGTAAATAGGTACATGTATCCTTCTTTGTGATTAACATGTGGTACTATCATGTACTCTGATTTTTTTCTCTTCGTATTTAGTAACTTATGTAAACCTTTTCCATTGTCTGTGGGTCCTAAAATTTTTTTGGCTTTCCCGATCATAGGAGGGATGTTGTGTAGCGAATTTAATTTAATTAAGTGATTCATAAAAATCAAAATTTTAATTTGTAATTATTCAAAATTTGAGCTGCACAAGTTTGGTTATATTCTTTTTTGGCTTATTAATTCTAGTGTAATATATTTTGGCTTTCCGAGTTTACGCGAACTGCGTCTTCAATCTTGTACACGCAAACAATGGATTTAGGTGAAATTTTCGTGTAATAAACTCTGTTTTTTATGTCAAAAATTCATTTGATTTCTTAGTATTTAATATCATTAGTTGCAGAAAAATTAGCTCTTTAATTTGACATAACTTTCGTTTTTCTAACTTTAATTGCATTTCAGTTAGGAGCTTTAATTAGTAGATTTTTTCCGTTGTGCATTCTGATTTCTGTAATGGGGGATGAAATGCCCTTTTCCGGTTGAAAAGTCACTTTTTGCGAGTTTCAGCATTCTTTCTTTGGGACAGCTTGCAGGGTTGTTGAAATTCCAATTTCCCATTCTACAAGTCGTGGTTATTTTGGCGAGGGTTTGGCGATTTAGAATTTCTGTTGAGGTTTGAAATTGGTGGATTTGGCGAGTTTGCTAACATGAGGGAAAGCTGTTGTTGCAACTATTTTAACTTTTGGCGAAGAGTGAGTTGTGCCAACTTGGCAATCCAGCGTCCTCCCTTTTAACGGGTTGTTTTGGGGGACGAACACACTTTTTGACTGTTTTCACTTGCCGTGAAGTAGGAGGTAGCCGATAGCTGATTTTGCTCGTGGAGCCATGTTCGAGTTAAAAATTTCTGAAGGGCCATGGTTAGGCCATAGCTTTCCGATATTACCCTAATGATGTTGGCTCCAGTAGATGTTTCTCGTGGCACGCGGCCCGAGAAAAATGTTCGGCATCTTTATAAGGTGAATTCCTACTGCAGCGATAATAGCTCTTAAAAATGTATGATCTGCAATAGCTAATTACCTTTAGCAGCGATAATAGCTCTTAAAAATGTATGACCAGTTGGTGCCTTCTTCAAAATCCCCTACAGAAAAAAAAAAAAAAAAAAAAAGGAAAATATTAGTTGATAACTGAATGCTGTCCTTATCTCCGGAATGTCAAGATTTTTTTTTTCGACAACAAATTTCTTCAACAGATATCAGTGCGGTTTTTTTTTTCAAGAAAATTTTAAAGCTTCTAATTAAGGACATTCCATGCCCATAGTATCCAAGAACTTTTCTATTAGACTTTTGGGACTCAAAAAGTTTTAAAGTTACTATTTCAAGAAATTCCGTGACCATAGCCTACAGGAACTTTTCCTTAACGTCTCTTTTGGTGTGTTAACACTTGGTTTCAAGAAATTGGTTTGGAGTTCCACCGCCTCTTACTCGCCAGGAAGGCTCCTGTGAAGTTTCAGCTAAGTGATTTTTTTTTTTTTTCTTTTCTAATACTTAATTGTTAGGGAAGTAATTCTGTTTGTTGAGTTGAAGTAAAGCATTAAATTGACTAAGGATTTAATTTTTTTTAAATTATTGTAACTTAACTTAATTGTAAAAGAAAAATAAGTTCTTTATGAAATTATTTAATTGAACTTTTGGAGATCCCTCATGGTGAGGATTGATTTGTAATAGTACCAGTATCTGAGCCCTGTTGCTCCTCTCAGGGATTAACTTTGTTTGTTGAAGCAGGGATTAACTTTGTTGTAACATTTATCCGGTTAAACTATACTTTAAAAAAAAAAAAAAAAAAAAAAAAAAAAAAAAAAAAAAAAAAAAGGAAAATAGAAAATTATTATGTGTTATTATTATGTATTATTATGCGTTACTAAAGTTATGCATTTTTTTTAATTGATGGTATTGAGTGCAATAGTATGCGATATATTGTAGTATTGATTATTCTGTGTGAAGTGTTTCTTTTTTTTTTGAACGTGTAAATTGCTAAATTTATTTATTTATTTATTTATTTTTTTTTTTTTTTTTTTTGCTGCCCGGGGAGGGTATTGTTCATTTATTCCTAGTTTATTTCTGATATGCTTACTAGATTGTAAAGTTAAATTTTAATAGAGATTCTAAGGCTAAAGTAATATTACTCAGTAAGAGTATAGATTGAAATCTCAATAGTACTGAACTGTTTGAATTTGTTTTGATTTTCTAAGAAATGGATATACTAAATGCATAAGAATTAAATAAAATAAGTTTTTCTAGATCATTCAATGGTTAAATTTATTTTGTGTGTTCATGATTTTTACCAGTCTTTTACTCAAATTGATTTAAGGGTTAATCCGGAAGAAACACAACGCAAAAAGTTTCAACTTTATTGTTACTAGTATCTTATTGCTGAATTGAGTTTTATTTTATATGTTATGATCAACTTGTAGGGTACCTTTTGGTAACTTTGGAAATTGTAATGGTAAATTCAAAAACACCCATAACAGAACGCCAAATAATGGCATTAAAGACGTCGAGTGTCAGCTGTATCTATTCGTTTCTCATCCACATTGTCAATATGATCAATATGAGAAACACTAGCATTATCCTCATTCCTAATAACACCAATTATCTCAACCTCTTATTTTTCAGTGACGGGCATTCCCGACATGTTTATTCAGAGCTTGCGGTATCATTGTCCAATGCCATTAATGATGGATACCTTTACCAGTCTTGAAAAATGTTATCTCAAGGTTTTCGAGTTAATTAAACTGGTAAAGAGGATATCGCCATTGTCAACGTATTAGTTCCATTCCCTGATGATTTCATATTAATTGAGTCTTGGAAAGTATTTTCGTAATTAACTCTTCAACTACGTACATTTCTTCAACTACGCGTAAACAGCATAATCGTTGTGAACATCATGTGGCAATTACAGAACGCTTTATATTCTTATTTAAGCCATTCATTGTGTGTGATTTGATTAATTACTTATGCGAATAGTAATTATTTTTTTTACCAAGTTACGATTCAGTGAGAATTTTTTAATAGCTTAACAATTTTGTTAATGTTTACTTCATTTTCTTTCGTAGAGAGTGCAAAATGTGCCCGACAGAAAAAAAAAAAAAGAAAAAAAAAAAAAAGGAAGTAGCTTAATTTAGCTTAAGAAGGATAATTAACTATCATTAGAGCTCCTTTTTACAAACAGTAGTACTTATACTAGATAATGCGTAATGTGTTCATTTAACTTCTTTATTCCTTCTCTACGCTTTTATGTCAATGTACTGCACATTTTGTTTTTATTTTGAAATTAAGTGGAGAAAAGCTTCCCCCCTCAAAGAAAGAAGGGGAGGGGAGCTGCTATTTAAAAGGAAGACATTTCAACTTAAATTCTCATTATTTCTGAAAAAAATATACTTTATTTCCTAGTGTATTTTGCAAACCTTTTTTAAACTAATTTTAACGTCCGATAATTGAGAAGGAAAAAATCATGCGAATAATTTAACTTCCGAAGAAAGAGGTTTTCCGAAAAACTTGTAAAAATACTATTAATGAAAAGTAGTTATTGATAAGCTACAGGTAACTAGCGCGGTATTATCTCTTTAAAATAACTTGAATACCAAAAGTAATGCATAGTAATATTAACATTACAATATCTGAGGGATGATAAGCCGGACACGTCCCGCTCAGACTCATTTACCTTGTAAGACCTCAGGGGCATTTCACATGAATGTCTTGATTGCAGTTCAAGCAACAGCCATTCCCAAGCAAAAGCCTCCTGAGCACGTTTTACTTATCAAGGGAAAAGATTCAGAGAGCACACTAGATAGTGCGAAAGCGCAAGTTTTAAACAACCTCAAACCTCATAAGCTTGGCATCAACATACAGCAAGTGAGGCTCACGAGATCTAAAGGACTCTTGATTAGATGCAAAGAGGCCACACAATTGCACAAACTTAAAAAGGTAATTGAAAATTCCAGCGTGCTGACAGAGCACTTAGAACTAAGAACTTCCCGTCCGTTTAGGAGCTCTCTCATAGTATTTGGAGTATCCCGGGATGTAACGGCAGACGAAATAAAAGCAACATTTGAAGATCTTTTGCCAGAAACGCGGTCGCCAGTTATCTTCTCAAAAGGCCCGAGACCTAGGTACGAAACTAGATGTAATTGGATAGTGGAAGTGACTACAGAATTCAAAGACAGGCTTCTCGATCACAAACGGGTTTATATTGGATTTAATTCGTGTCCGTTTAGAGAACACGTAAAAATAATCCGCTGCTACAACTGCCAATCCTTTGCCCAATTATGTAAAAATTGCAGATTCTTACCAGCCTGTACTAAGTGCGAAAAGGGTAATTTAACACAAGAGTGTAAGGCAGAAGAGGAAAACTGTGTAAACTGGGTTCACTCCAATACGCATAATAGCACAGGCTTTGACCCAAGTCATCCGGCAAGTTCTTCAAAATGTCCCGTATACCGACAGGAACTGCAACAAGGCAGCAAAACCAGATGTAGGCAGTGACCAACTCCGTCAACAAGTCACAGGACTTAGATTTCTCCAAGCCAACCTGCAGAGAGCTAGATCTACAAAGCTAAATTTCATGGACATTATGACAAAGGAAAATACGGATATCGCCCTCATACAAGAGCCTCACTTAGCAAATAGTCATCTGCCAGGAACTCCTCCCACAAGCAAGACGTTCCAGTCAACCTCTCAACAGGCTGTCATAATTTATAATGGTCCACTATCTCCCTTTCTTACATCTCAGGTGCAACACTCCGTTACCATTAAGCTAGAGACAACTACTGGACTACTGGACACCTTCAAATTATTAATGTGTACTTTCCACTAAGTGAGGAATTAGATCCTCTACTTATAGAAATCAGCACTGTCGTCAGAAACGGGAACAACCAAATCTTATTAACAGATGACTGCAATGCTTCAAGTCCCTTATGGGGGGTGCGAGTGGAAAAAATAAGAGGCAAAAACGTTTTGGAAGATGAAATGACAAACAGATTAAGCATCATAAACACGTCAGACTCACCGCCCACCTTCAACACTATAGGGGCGGAAGGTTGGCCAGATTTAACCATGGTTTCTTCACAATTAGAAAAAATCAAATGTCGAAATGGCATGTTATGGACATTCCCTCTCTGAGCGACCACAGAATAATTAGTTATCTAATAGGCGCTCATTTAACTTATAATCTGAAGCAGAGCTTCAAGACACCGTACGGAGGACATCAGAAGCTTCTTAATCTGCTTCGTCCTTATGTAGATCAATTAATTTTCAAATTCCAAGCAAGCAACACCATAGACGGACTGGATGATGCATAGAGGCATTTAATGGGAACTCTTACAAACACAGCAAAACAAGCGTATACGAAAAAAACACCGAGCCAGAAGAAGGAACTTTCCTGGTGGAATAACAAACTAACGGCAAACAGAAGCAAAGTTCGAACGCTCAGAAGACTGGCACAGTCAGAAACAGATCCCATACAAAGAGCACAAAAAATGGAGACGTACAAGAAGGCACTTGCACAATACAAACTACAGATAATAAAGGCCAAATCCGACTCCTGGCAGGAGCACTGTAGTAGAATATCGAAAATTTTTGTCAAAATACAAAAAATAGCCACAGATAAGGTCTTTAGACCGAATCAATCGACTGCGAATGTGGCCTCTGACGCACTAAATATAAGAAACATTCTTTTGGTAATACTGAAAACGGTTTTTTATTCAGCTGATCCCGCCAATAACTCAGAAATGCATACATTAATAAAAACGTAATTTTAGGAAAAATGCTGGTCAGGAATAGACCATCTTCCACTAACATCAGAGGAGGTAGACTTAATCATAAATGGTTTGGCAAGGAGAAAGGCACCGGAGCTGGACGGCTTAGACACTATAATACAATGCCTTGTATTATAGTGTCTAGGAGGTCTCAGAGCTGATCCATTCACTCTGCAAAGCATGCTGGAAAATAGGACACTCTCCGAAAGATATGAAACTGGCAGAGATCACTCTGTTTCACAAAAAGGGAAAAGATCACTCAGATACGACCTCCTACCGCCCGGTAAGTCTCCGTCTCATAATTAGCAAAGTACTAGAAAAGATCATTCTAATGAGGCTCAATTATTTCCTGAATAAAAGTTCAGTAATTAAGAAACAATAGTATGGATTCTGTGAAGGAATATCTACGGAACAGGCAGTAGCGGATCTCTTCAAAGTGCTGAAAAAGAATAGAGAGGAAGACAATGACTCAATACTAATTTCTATTGACATAAAGGGAGCCTTCGACAATGTCTGGTGGCCTGATGTAACAAAATCATTAGATTCAATCAACTGCTTTATTCAGATCTAAATGTTGATAAAGAGCTACCTTGAAGACAGACAAGTTCAAGTAACAACAAATGATGGAATAATTCAGCATAAACTGGAGAGAGGCTGTCCACAGGGTTCCTGTCTAGCACCAGCCATGTGGAACCTAGTAGCTAATTCAGCGTTCCAAATTTTTGAGAGGGAGAGTGGCGTACATCTGCAAGCTTTTGCGGATGATTTCGTTCTAGTAACTTCGGGAAGAATGAATATCGAGAAAATTACACAAAATGCACTAAATAGGTTCTTAGAGTGGGCACAAAGACATAAACTTACGATCTCAGCAGAAAGACTACCATGCTATTTATAGGGCGAAAAAGTGTAATGAAAAGAAATTCTACCATTAGACTCAACGGCAGCTCAGTAAAATGCTCTCCAAACATAAATACCTAGGATTTATTCTCAACAATAATCTCTCTTGGATTCCCCACTTAAAAGGACTCAGGAAAAGATGTATCGCACTCACAAACATAATGTTACGCACAACAGGACTGCAGTGGCAGCACCACCATGGGTGTTTAAGAGGTGGTACCAAGCTATTACAGAAAGAACTGTTGTCTACGGCGCAGCGATCTGAGGAAATACACTCAACGTAAGCATGCATTGATTATTTCTGTCCATGCAAAGGCTGCAGATCTTGCTCATCTGCAAGGGCTACAGAACTACTTCAACAAAAGCTCTGCAGGATTTGGCAGGAATTCCTCCACTAGACCTGCAAGCGGAAAGGGAGTCATTAATTGCAAGAGTGTTATGTCTAGGTGACGACGGAGTTCTGTGGGAACAACACCACTTTGCTGAAGACTTTGAAAAACACAAGCCAGTGACTCAAGGAGATCCGACTGAAACACATCTGAAAAGTGTATTCTAGGCCACTATGTGACACCAAAAGAAAATCACACAGCTATATTTACAGACGGCTCAAAAACCGAGACGGGTACTGGCAGTACCCTCTGCGTTTTAAAATGTGATACAGTTGTGTATAAATGGAAAAGAAGACTTGACAGTAGGAACTCAGTATTCCAAGCTGAACTGGCAGCACTGAAAGCAGCCATTCTGGAAGATGAACAGACCCAAATTACTATTTACAGTCATTCTGCCTCTAGCCTCGACGAAATCAAAGGTTACAAAAGCAGAAGCCAGTATCTCCAAGAACGTAGAAAAATCCTCCTCAGTCGTCTGCCATCAGAAAGGCCATGCCTTACGTGGGTTCCGGCTCACGTGGGCATAAAAGGCAATGAGGAAGCGGATACCCTGGAAAAAAAAAGCGGTAAAAGAGGTTTCAGTAACAGAAGTGCTAGATAAATTAGCTAGGTCTCATCTCAAAAAGATCACACTAAAACAACTGATAGACAGATGGCAAGCCAGATGGGACACAATGGATACAGGAAGGAGAACATATATGTTCCATCATTTGTATTATTCCATCATTCATATTATTCCATCATTTGTTGTTAGGAAGGAGAACATATATGTTCTTCTCAAAAACAACACTAGAGTTAAACTGCAAAAGTGGCAGTCACACACAGTTTTATACAGGTCATGGCCCTTTCCTGACCTATCGGCATAGATTCAACCTGAGTGACATAGAAAGATGTCAATGTGGAGAAATGGGGGATCCAGATCACTACGTCTTCCACTGCACAAACACGGCACAATGCCATATAAGAAAGCCAAGTCAAGCTTACTGTCCACAATGGGCTACAAATATAAGAACAAACAAAACAGCAAATAAAAAGCTACAAGCGGTAACCAGCCATTGTCAGAGAAAGTATTCTCTAATATGATGATAAGTGTCCCCAAACAGAAAAAATCAAGCGCTTAGCGCTCTGAATCATAAAATGAGCAAGTCACACTAAATCAATCTGTTAATTATGCAAAGTAAACACCTCGGACCTCTCAGCCCAAGACTAACTTAAATAATTAGGACCATGGCAACAACCTGCTTATATTCTTTAAAATTTTTACTTTTGCAATTAATGTACAGGCCTAAGACTCGAAAGACCAGATCGAGCCAGTAAAATCTTCAACTGCAATGACTTTTTTCTACACTTACTAATTGTACATTTAAATTACAAGTTTGTGATAAGTAGGTTCAAGAAGCGCAAGTCCAATTTATATTATCACCTCAACTTAAGTTTGTGAACGATATTATTCTTGGTATGGCATTTTTGCCTTCTTAATTTTAATAAATGTTCAACTTTTTATGTAAATATTAGGGAACAGATATCTGTATTTATGTGATCAGTTGTTTGTTTGAATCTCTCCCTAGTGATCAGCATTAAATGCTTAATTATGTTTTTTATAAATTATGTGCATGTTCTAAGGTGATAAAAGTAACTATGGAATTAATTTAGGTAAGGTTTTCTTTGTAATTGTATCAGCATTTATGTATTCAAGTGTTTGGAATCAGATATCAGTTTTACTGAGTATGGTGCTGTACTTTTCTGTTTATGTTCACTTTAACGTACTCAAGTCTGTGCTTATTACTTCTGTGTATGTACTATGAAGGTTAATTCGTACTTGTATACTTAAAAGGGGACATGCGACATGTCGATTGGCAATTTCGAGACGAAAGTTATTAAGGTATAACTTTTCTCAAAATAAACTTATACACTTGATTCTTTTTTTCATTTAAAATGCATAGATTACAGATTACAGAAAACACATAAAATGTATACTAAATGCCTAATATTTTTAAAAACCAGTTGTTTTATTTCACTTACCTTTGATGAATCTCTTCTGACAATGTGCTAGTTCGGTACACTTTTCTTAAAAAGTACTGCACCAATCGTCCTCAAATCGTGCATGGTAGTTAAAAACATATCATTTAAGAATAACAAGCAGTATTTTACATTTTACTTAAAAAGAAAAAATATTAAAAATAAATTAGTAAAATGCTTTGAAAAATCACAAAAAATTAGTATTAAATTATTAATATATCCTATACTAATGCTCGTAAATTTTATATCCTGCATAGCTTCAAAGAAATAGTAATGATAAACAACTATGGAAAATTGGAACCTTCCAGATCGAATAGATTTCAAGAAAAATGTACCGAAAGTTAAGAAAAACACATTTTGAGAAAAACGAAAAAAACCATTTAAACACTAATAATTTATAAAAAATATCATTTTAGTATTTTCCTGCACCATAATCATCTTGCACTCATATTTATATATTATACTTGCACTCATATCTCAGATGCACTCATATTTAGGGGAGACTTACATTATGGGTAACATCTTTCACATATGTATGTTGATTTCCGATATATTTTCTCCTCCCGAATGATTTTTTTCTCGGCATTTCCTTATTTACAACTTTTATTCACTAACATAACACAATAAAACAATCAAAAATAAACACAGAAAGCACGAATTTAAATGAAAAAGAATGAAAAGAATAGCGAAACACAAAATAAACAAAGCCAAGTTGTAAATAATAAATTCGACAATTATCCACCACACAGCTTAGTGAATAAGCCAATTTAAAAACATGTTACCAAATGTCTTTCAAAGAATCATATTATGACCAAGGAAGTAATAAAAACTGCTAAAACATCTGTATGTGCAAGCGATAATGGAATTTAAAACGTCTGTCCCTTTAAACTTGTGGGCGTGCCAGTGCTTGTTTACATTTTAAATGAGAGATTTGGGCCTTTTAAAATTTCGAAACATGCATAAATTATATATTTTTGGAATTGTCTGAGTCTACTTTATTTTTCTAGCCCAAAATTGAAAATTCGAAAATTTTTATGTCGTATGTCCCCAGTATTACTTAATGATCAGTTTTATGTATTATGTTCATCAGTTTTAGTTTTCATGTATTACGTATGCATTTTTAAAGTGTTATGTATGCAGGTATTAGGGATCAGATTTCTGTATTTCTGTACTCAGTATTATGTTAGTTTTTCACTTTAATATTCAGTTTTGTACTTATGTATGTATTATCCTGTCTACAAGTACTACGAAAGAAAATGTAGAGGCATGGTTCAACTTGTAAAACAACTCCAGTTTAATTTGCGTAAAGAACTAAATTATGCAGGAATTTGTTATCTTAGTGACAACAGGTACACAATCTTTTAAATGTTTTTACATAAGAGCCAGGCACATGGAAAAAAATCTGCGTTAAATTACGTTTGGAGCGCTAGGAATTAAAAAAAAAAAAGTTAAAGTTTACTATGTGCAATAATTTAATAGATTACGTCTTTCCTTCATGCAAGACCTACGATTTTACAAAAGCCCAATAAATATATGACAGTTCTGTCACGATTAGTATCCGCATGCAGACATTTAGCAAGTCCAGAAAATCCACGGCAGTTAATTTTTCAGGCAGAGTCCTCCTTTCTTTACTTTATCTAACACAAGTTTATCTCTATTCAAACAGCGATTCTCTTAACGGTCTTTTGATTGCTTCTTTGCTTAATTTTAAGTAGTTCCTAACGGAATACTCTTTCCCCGAACAACAATATCCAAGTTTACATGTAGACTTTTATGAGGCTTTTAGCCGTCTATTCGGCTGTGTTCCCGAGCAGGGTGGAACAGAGAGTAGATGGTTTCTGACAGGAAGACAACACACTGAGAGGCTAAGGCCAGCTCAGTGGTCTTCCTTGGTGGCACTCACTCACTAAAAACTGACTGAGTAATACAGAATGTAACCTCTACGACAATAATAATCATAAAGACTGATTTTTTAAACAACAGTAATAATAGATACATAGATTAATCGAAAGGCTTCCAGTTTCGAGTCAGAAAATATATTTTACAAGTTCCTTAATTGTTGTAATACTTGTAAATATTTTAATCTTTCTTGACAATTTTTTTCCGCATTGTTGTAGTATTTGTATTATTTTGTTTATTCATTGTTTTTAAAATAATAATTTTATGGCTTATTTTGTGCTTAATCTAATTCGCGGACACATGTCTAGAATTATGTATCTATTTGTTGCATATAATTGTATACTTTTCAATTCTAAGTGGATTTATTTTTTACTCTTTGGAATTGTAAAAATAGCTTAATAAGAATTCGAGATGCAGGCAATTTCTTTCCAGAGAGGCGTTTTTGTCGCCAGCTTGACTACTTTCAGGAAGAAGATTAGATTTTCGAAGCCCTACGACTGATTCTTCCAGAATTTCCAAGAGTCCATGCTGTATAAATACGAGCATACATACGGGTGGGGGGAATTACGGAGTTCATTTGTGAATAAGTTGCGACTCAACTGTGAGACTACCAGTTAGCTAAACTACAAGTTAGGGTCTAACCTTATTATAAGGTATTTCTCCCGCCTTCTTAGCATGCCTTCGTCGTGTAGTGGTCAGCACGCTCGACGCGTGTTCGAAAGATCCGTGGTTGGAGTCCTGGCGGGGACATTGCTCATTTTTCATCTCTCCTGCTTCGAAATAACCTAATGTCTCTACAACCTGGCAGTGATTTGAGGAACTTTTATGATTTATTTCGTGTGCTAAGGAGTAATTGTTACGTTTCCGCGTTCTCGTTGACTCATTTCCAACTAACAATGTGCTGTGTTACATTTACTTATCTCATAATACATTATTCATTTCTTCCTGTTTATCCGAATTCACTATTTAAAGAAATATCAACGATCCTATAGCTCGTAACGTTATTATGTTGCTTTCGAATATCCGATTCATCATTTTTACAAACTTTTCATCATGCAGTCATGATATTTGTGGCATATTCAAAAGTCTGTCATTGACATCTGCTAATAAGGTAACGAGTTCAAATTTTGTATACACGCTCTTTGGGGAGTGTGCAATGCGGTGAAGCGATGTTTTCAAAATTCGATTTAAATTTTTACTTAACTTAATGATTGAATGACCTTTTGCACATATCTTCACCTAATGAACATATTAAAAATCTCAAAAATTTGGGCTAAAGCAAAAAAAAAAAAAAAAATCTTTTAAATTAAATCTGTATCAAATTTTAACATCATTTCTTAGTTTTTGGAGAATTTTCGAAAATCGATTCCTTTTTTCTATTATTTGATGTTTATGGTTATAAAAATTTCAATACCTAGATATGCATCAGGCACAAATTTTGAATTTTTCAAGATTATAAAACAAACTCTTCGCTCATTTTTAAAACAAGAACGAAAAAAAAAAACTAATTGGACGAGAGCGCTCATAAATGAAGTACGTTTATGTACCGAAATACATTGTTGGAAGTATAGCCATTAGGTTTTAAATTTAAAAAGGATCCCACGCTGTTATTATGCGTGATATAAAATAGCAGACGAACACTGTAAACAGAATTATTTAATCTCTTGTTCTCATTGAACTATATGATAAATTATGTTCTTACGTTCAGTTCTTGAATAATTTTACGGAGTTTTAAACAAAAGCTTATTTTGTAAAAACTGAAAAAAAATTTAAACACATATTGTTGTGATGTATTATATCGTTTTATAGTTTTTTTAGTATTTTTGTTCAATTTTTACATTGAGAGTAATAGTTTAGCGTTTACCTTTTATGTGGCCACATATTTTGCCATATGGTCCTTTATTTCTTATAGGTTTTCCAGTTTTGAATCCAACGATGTTTTAAATTGTTAAAATAGCTTAACTAGAATGCGCAATATGGGAAGAAACATTCCTGACGGGCTTTGGTGACATTTGCCGATTTCTTGCCAACTTGGTGACTTTCTGGAAGTTTAGAGAAAAAGGTGTTCGAAGCTCAAGACCGAGATTTCCCGAAGCAATTTGACAACAGTTGTGATTTCTTGCTATCCTAATATCTTGCTATCCTAATTTCTTGCTAATATAATCAATTAAGCAATGGTGTTTGTTATGTGAATCTCTGATTATACTGCAATGCGATTTAGTAAAAGTTATTATGGAAAAATTTTTAATCCATTCTTAAATCCCGAAGCACCGTGAGAACCTTAATCGTTGTATGGTGGCAATATTGTAAATGCTAGACACATACTAATTTACTTCTTATAGAATATTTATATAAAACTGTGCATGAAAACATTCGTATGGTCTTTTAATATAGTTTACTAAATATCTTCCCAGTTTTCCAGAGCAGGTTAGTGGGAAACAAAGCTGTTCATGGGTTTCTTGCTTGCCTTGCCAGCGGGTTTTTGAAAAGTCGAGATTTAAAGAAATTGTGCAAAGTGACCCTCACCAGGATTTGAACTACTGTGTGAAACAACTACTATGAAGCTATGACGCATGAAACATCAGTTGTTTCCTTCTCAGGATTAGAATTAAGGATATACCAATTGCTGAGAGGATGTGATGAAGTCAGGACGCTTGACAGATAAATTATGCTCTCTCAGGGATTAGAACCATGGATCTACCAGTTGTATGAATGAACTGGAACAAGGGCATATTAAATATCAATTGTACCTTCTCAGAATTAGAACCATGGATCTTCCAGTTGCTGACTGGACGTGCTGAAGCCAGGACGCATGAAACATCAGTTGTGTCTTCACAAATATTAGATCCATGGGTCTTCCAATTGCTGTGGCGCCAGGACGCGTGAAACACTAATTAGAACCACGTATCCTCTAGTTGCTGACAGGATGTAGTGAAGCCAAGAAGCGTGAAACATCAGTAGTACCCTCACCGGGATTAGTATCATGGATCTTCCTGTTGCTGGGACGTGCTAACTGCACTTCTGTCAGAACAAACTGTCAGAAGTATACGCACGTACGGAAGCATATGATAATATTTATACCTCATTTTCAGAGTGATCCTGAAATTATGTATGTCACTGCAATGAACAGGTCAGCCACTCTGCTAATGCCAGCGCTTTGGGAAGCCACTGCTTGGCTATGACCTGGACGTCTTTCGAATTCAAATTAAATAAGTTTTGCTTTAAAATTTTCCTACTTCACTTATTTAGATGGTTCTTGATAATTTCGGGTGCTTTGTTCTCTCGCTTTGTTCTTCAGAGCTGGAAGGAAAATAGATAAATGAGTCGCAAAGAGAAATTACAAAATAACCTAACGAGATATTCACCTGAAAACTATTTTTATTTCCCAAAACAGCCTTAATAATTATTTATCTGTTTGTCCCATCGGTTTATCAGGGATCAATTACTAGCTGCATAAAATTTTTTGGGCTGCTCTCTCGCCTACATTAGGACTTCATCTTCAATATCGTTATCATATTGCAAAGCTTTTGCTTCGAAAATGTTTTCACTCGACCAAACAGGTTCTGCTACTGTAACTGTTATAGGGTATATTACATTTTTTTTGAATCAATTCCTCCACGTTCTGCTCTATTGAGTCTGTCTTAGTCTGAACATGACGCACACTTCTGTTTTTATCGAAGATTTTGGAGCGACCTGGAGAAAATTTCCCGATCCGCCCCCCCCCTTGTGCACGGCTTTACACAATGAGCATTTCTTTCCATAAAAAAGGAAACATTCCTTTATGAATATCTTAAGTTCTTTTGCCTTCTTTTCCGACACAAAAAAAAAGTGCAGCAGCAAGCTGCTATTCTCGTGTACAATCGTCGAGCGTCCATAGCTTCATTTTCAAACCGAACTAAGCATCTGCAACTAGTACTTCGTAACTCACGAAATGAATATCATGCACTAGGATGACTCGGCCACCTATTCACATAGTACATGGAAAGTACTCATTGCTGTTTTCAAATATATCAAGTATAACTTATATACATATATCTAATTTGCATCCTGGTAAGTATCTGGTAAGACAAAAGTTAGAAGTGATAGTGTTGACATTCTTGCTCTTCGATTAAGTGTAGCTTGTTGCATTGACGTGGCGAAAGAGCCACTCACCATTCTTGCAAAAGTGAGGAAATTTACTGATGAATACTTCTGTCTCTCAGACAACTCAGAACAACACAATGAAATGCGAAATTAACTGTTTGACAAAAATTTGGTACACAGTTCTTTTCGCAGCGGGAAAAAAACGATAAATATTGTTTTTGCTGTATTTCTAACGTTCCTTAGCTTTTGGTTCCTTAACAAATTCGGGGTGCTTCCTTCTGAGGCTTATTGTTCCGTGTAAGGCAATAAGGGAATTCTATTTCCTTGAGGATTGTTCTTTGGGCTTTTTTTTTTTCGTTTTTTGTTTCTTTAGGCATTTAACGAAATTATGCATTCCTGTTCTGTTTCTCAACTTCTGATCCTTTTCTTGTGTTCTCTGAAAATCTTTGAAGAGTTTCTTTGGCTTTTGATTGCCTGAAAAACATAAGGTCCGTTCTTCTGAGGGCTCACTGTTTCGTCTAAGAAGACAGTAAGAAAATTCTCTTCTTGGAGAAAGTTGCCTTGGTTTTTTTTTTTTTTTTTTTTTTTTTTTTTTTTTTTTTTTTTTTTGTTTTGTTTCTTGAGACTTACAAAGAAATGAGGTCCTGTCGTTTGATTGCTTGAGGAACTTGAGGTCTTTTATTCTGAAGCATGTTGTTTCGTCTAAGGTTATAAAAGGGATTTCGTTTCCTTGAGAAACGTTCCTTAGCTTTTTGTTTCTTTTGGCCCTCAAATAAGTACTTCTGTTCTGTTTCTGAACTTCAGATACTCCTATTCTGCTCACTGAAGAACTTTGAAGACTTTTTAGTTTTTGACTGCTTAAGAAACTTGAGGTCCGTCATTCTGAGAGTTCGTTGTTTTGTTTAAGAAGGCAATGCTATTCCTTGAGGAACTCTTTCCTTGGATTTTGTTTCGTGAGGTTCGCAAAGAGATGAGGTCCTTATATTATGTTCCTTGAGGAAATTGAGATCATACGGAATTTATTGTTTCTTCTACGAAGGCAGTAAGGAAATTTTCTTCCTTTGCCACTTTCATGGGCTCTGTTCTTATAAACACGTATGTAATTTGAATCCTGGTAAGAGCCCACGAAAGATAGAAGTGATAGTATAGATCAAGTAATAAGGTAACGAGTTGATGAACATAACATTGCACCCTTAGACCTGCTTCTCGTTTATGTTAAGGACACTTTTGCAGTAAGAACATTACTTCCGAAAGTAGGATAAAGCTTTCGGAGACACCCGTAAAAAGGACGTTGAGACATGCCCGATACCTTTATTACGTCAGCCAAATATTTTGCTCTTTATTTAACCGGCCAAATTATTTAAAGAAGCTTAATATAAGTTCTTTCAGAAAATAAAACGCTTCAGCCCCAAAGTCACCTTAATTCCGACAAAATTTCCATTTGGAAAAATAAAATAAAAAATGCAGCGACTAAATAATACTTTAAACCGAATTTAAAAAAAAGTATTTAGATTTTCTCAAGTAATTGCCCTTAATATTCGCCGTATTCATCGAGAAGCGATTTATATAATGGGGATGAAACAAATCTGCATTTTTCACGCACTTGTGTTTTAATGAGCAGTTTTTAATACGTTCTTACATTATTCATAACTGTATAAATTAACAATACAATGAAAGTGAAAGTAGAATTATTATCTTCTTTCTTTCAAACATCTTAGTGGCGAATTAATATTAGCATATTGTTGTTGAGATGCAGTCTATTACATATTTCGTTTCTTTTTACCTTGACGTGGGCGGGAAACAGCAATCTCCTTCCTCAGATTCCATTGTCAGTTTCATAAAAGTTAATTATTTTACCCCCTCTCTAAAAGCAAAAGAACGTCTTAATGATGCTACAACTTTCAGAGGCGAAAAAATTTTTTCGGCGGTTTAAACTTCAAATGTGAAATAATTAGGGTTAGAAGCATGAAAAACAGAATCAAACTAACTGGGAAATTGTCTAAATTGTGATTATGCCCTAAACCATTTCCTCCCCCACCAAAGAATTCCAAGATGGCAACCGCTATGTAGAGATGGGCTCTGATTTCTGCATTTGTTTCATGTTTAGCTATAAACATAAATCCTTACTAAACTTAGAGAGTTATTTTCATTGCTTTATGTTTGTACTTCTATCTAGATACTCACTGCAGCCACAGAGTTTAAAATAAAACTTGTAAAAATAGGCATAAACATAAGTAACAATAACTAAAATATTTATTGTTAATTATCAATATCTGATTACGCAACGGATAACTACAGTTAAAAGTTCTGATAATTTTCATCATACAGAATTGTTCAAAAGTTTGCCAGTTAGTAATACGTGCCAGTTATTAAATGTAAACCCTCTTTTTTTCCATCTCTGAAAGGATAATTTTCAACTTCAAAAACTTTAGCAAAAAGCCTAACTTGGAAAGAAAGGTTTATCGTAAATAGCTTATGAAGCGCTGAAAAAAAAATTTAAAACAAACTTAAAAACAAAAGTGATGATATTGCAAAAAAAGCAATTTCAGTACATGTTTTCTTCTGAAAATGTATAAAGGGGGGGGCAATAAGAACGGGAGATGCTGATCTTTGATGCAGAGGCTAATGCCAATTTTTATTAGATTCATTTTGATTGATTTTTTCTCATATAACCATAGACCATTCGCTTTTGGATTTTTTATTCGACTAGATTATTTAATCAATTCAAAGTACACGATCATTTTATCAACCTAATTCAATCCCGTTTAAATACAGAGCATCTCAAGCCATGACATTTTGAAATCTCATACTCCACTTGCCTTACCATTAACAACTCAAGAGGATTTTCAACTTGACTGATTTTAATTGCCCCTTACCCTCACTTGGTAAACATTCGCAAACTTCCATGGGGGATAGGGGTTTGAGCAACAATGCAGTGACATGAGTGTAAGTTAGCATTCGCTCACCACTCTACTTTCCATAACAATTTGGAATTTTTTAAGCCATTCAAAACTAACTTTTTTTCCTATGTTATTATAATTTACGTACTTGCTTTTTCAATAGTTTTTTTTAAAATTTTTACAGAAAAAATACCACGATTTCTAAGGACTTTTAATGGATGTAAAGAAATTTAGGTTCTAAGACCGGGACTCTTATTGTAGGAAACACGAAATAGACAACTGCTGATGAATAGCCAAGTACCAGAAAGAATCAAAAGAAAAGTGACCAGATCAACTAAACTTTGAAACCCTACTTAATTGAATTATGTTACCATCCACCTAACATTGTTTTCCATTCTGCATTTATAGATATATGCCGGCAATGAAACATTATTCGATATCTCCCGTGGGACATGATAGGATACGTTCTACGAATCTTTTAACAGAAGTGTGTCTAGTATTTCATCGACTGAGCTTGTCCTCTGCGGAGTCAATATACTGATCGAGTAACTCAGTGATCTCAAAAAGTGCTAATATAAAATAACGTCATGTGAATTACGATAACCTAGAAATGTATAACCTAACCCTGTTTTCTAAAAGGAGCTAAACTGGAATTTGTAGAACCTGACGAAGTAGGTTCAGCCAATTTTGATTGTTTTACATGTTAATATTCGAATGCAACTTATTATTTAAGATTAAAGTGTTTTTAATCATTTTACTTTTAAAATTCTCGAATTCTGCAAAATGTGATTAAATTATGAAAAATAAGATTCTGCTTTTGAGTTTTTCCTAGATTTCGCTAGAACAGCTTTTTTCTCATGATTTCAAGATTTCTTGATAAAAGTAACTTCAAACTACAATCGGCTAGAATAAAAGAATTCAGGATTTCTATGTCAATAAATCACCCTCAGTGCCACCCATTTTTCTCCACACATCGGTACGAGTACTTTATCATGGAGCCACACGTTTATAGCGGTCTTAATCATATTCACTTCTTTCGTACAATACATTTTGCTAAGATATTTCTGGAAAATGTGCCACAAGTTTTCCATCAGGCTCGTGGAACATCCAGGCTAATTAAATACAACAATTTTTTGTTCTACCATGAACTTTCTAACAGATTTCGATTGTGTCATGGAACCAGGAAATACTGAAATGCCCGTCCAAAGGTTTCCAAAAATGGTATAATTTAAGTTTTTAAAATTCTATGTATTTCGATAAATTCCTTATTCCGTCAATAAGAACTAGACGCCAAGTGCCATTAGGAGTAAAAACCCCCCAAAACATTTGTTTTTGAGAGTATCTGACGGTTTTTTGGGTTATGTTGAGGCCTGGCTGACTCACTGTTCGTCTAAGGTGCGATGTGTAACAATGAATAAATAAATGAATCTTACCATCAAAAATGACATTTTTCCAGTCTTTTATGAGCCAAGATTTTTTTCTGGCTCAAAATAGTCGTTTTTGTTTCATTTGTTATGTCCAGAGTTGTTTTTTAATTAGCTTTCTCGCCTTCCGAACAGCAGTGAAAAGTCTAGGCCGCACACTTAAATAATGACTAACAATACCAATAGATAATAGATCTATTTTAAGGTTTTTGCTAGTTTTGTTGGACTTATAACGTTACTTCGGAGTAGGAATAGATCAGATTTGGAAAAGTTGTTTACCTTTTCCTTTCGCATTTGCCCTTCTTTAATGGAGAACATATTAAGTTTCATTGTTAGAAAGTCATCCACGAAGGCATCCCTCCCCTTAGGCAGATAGCCCTAGTGTGCTTTGCTATAATTAAATAAACCAAAAACAAACCAAGTTTCATTGTTTCTCTTCGTAATTCGAGAAAAGCACAATTTTCAAACATTAGTCGCCGAAACTATATTTCTTAGAGCCTGTTAAATGCGATAATCTTTTACGCTGTACATCAGTTTTTGGTACACGAAAATGTGCAGTGCAAAATATATTTAAGAAGTATCCAAAAGCAACCTCCTCTTCTCACAACAACAAGCTTAAATATTGTGTAATAATCCTAATTTATTGCCTAAATCAGTTTTAAATAGTGAGCAGCAGACATCCAGATAACATTAAGCCAGCTAAAACTGCTTTTGAAGACCTGCTGCGCCAGCTGGCAACCGACTCAAAATTCAGCGAAAATATTGAGCTATCCAAATTAATTTGTATAATTCAATAATTTGCTCAATTACATAAACAGCCTATGCCTTGAGACCAGATTATCAAATATTGGTCAAAGCAAGAAGTTGCTAAACGCCAACAGCACCATTATGCGGCATATGGTTTGAAACTCACGGCCCGCTGGCTGCATACGGCTCCTGAAGCAATATTATGCGACCTGCGCATGCATTTTAGATATGTATTTGTCGCAAATACGGTCTTTTTTTAAAGGCATAGAGATATGGACTGAGCTCATGCGCGACTGCTATAAAAGGTTGTGGTTCTACTTTTGTCACGGTATGCTTGTGCATTAGGCCATGTGACTAAAATAAAGTAGAAGAATTTAAATTGTTTGTACAATCAGTAAATTTACTTTCTCAGCTAACGACTAGTGGCGCTTCAATATTATGTGGTTTCCGTTTTAAATTAAAAGAAGTTATTTAGCGGCTAGTTAACATATTGGAATTACCTGAAATAAATGCAAGTCACAAATTTAACATTTAGCTGTCAATTAGCTTTAAATATTAAGTTATAATCTACAGAGATTTCTTGCAGATACCATATTTTAGATTACAAATAAAAATTAAATATAAATTTGAATTTTTTGCTTTGAGTTTCTTACTATTACTGTTTATGTCGAAGTAAGTTAAATATGCTTAAGTAAGGTTTAAATTTAGTTTTGTTTTATTATGTTTTGTTATAAAACGCTTTTAGATTTCTTTAAAAAATTTTTCGACCTATCAGCTGTTTTTAGATCGCGCTTTCGGCTAGTATTCGATTTGAGTTGGAGACCACTGCAGCAACTAACATTTTAGCCTCAACAGCAAAAGAAATCTCAAAGTGCCAACACTAGTAGGCGGATGATGCTTTGCTGTTGGATGATGTTTTCGTTCCCAGAAGATATTCTTGCTTCTTCCAGTTCGCGTAACTTGTTAAATTCCTGTGCCGAAAAAAACCATCCACCATTCACCCTTCTTGCAAGAATGAGGACAATTATTAACAAACAGTCTCTCTCTCTCTCAACCATCTCAACACAACAGAATAAAACGCAGCTCTGTCTGTTTGGCGAAATTTTTGGTACACAATCCTCTTTATAAAAAGATTTTAAATTGTTTTCTATGAAATCCTAGGTTTCCTCGCCTTTTGATTCCTTGACGAAATTAAGGTCCTTCTTTCTGAGGTTTGCTTCGTCTAAGGCAGTGGTTCCGAAACTGTGCGCCGTGGCGCTCCGGAGAGCCTCTACCTGTTCACAGGGGCGTAGTGAAATATTGTAAATTTTCATAATTAACTGAACCAAGACATTTAGCCTCATAAAAAGTGAAAAGCTACATATATGTAGATATTTTGTGTGATTTGGTTTTACTTGATTTTGTATGAAACTTAAATCACCAGCGCAGAATTATCTTGGGAATGCGAGACGGCAACGACCCACCCTCTCGATTGCACGATATGATCACGATATATCTCCCGAGAATCTAACCTGAGAACATGTACAAGGCTAGAACGACCTTTTCACGGCTTATTCCGTATAATGAAAAGGTGAAATTTTCTTTGTATTTTTGCATTATGTTGGATTCGGGTTTGCATGCACCTACTTTCAGAGGTCATTGTTTGTGCCGGAGTCGAAAATCTACCATTTTCTTTCTTTCAGATTTCATACGATTTATGCTTGGCATAGAAATGTCAGTCAAATCAACAGGAAAAATAACAATTTCGTTATGGATTTATTAGGAAAATGCTTCCACAATTTGACAAAAGCATTCATGACGATAATATTAGCGAGACTGTGTAGTGGTTTTCCAGCTTATAAGGTTTTGAAATTAGATACATATGTCAAAGATGCAGCAGACGCCACAACAATTGTTTTCTTCTCCTCCCGCTCAGTAAATGCGAGAGTGCGTTAATTGCTTTTCTCATCGAGGGTGGGGTGAGTTTTCGGTTGCTGGAATTTGCAGTTTTCCCGATAATGTCAAAAAAGGGGATGTTCCTATTGGTCCCTCGATGATTGACATGATATTAGCAAATTTTTAAATAAAAAGCTGGATGAAACGTTATCCATCTATCATTTCGCTTCCTTTGTTCAACAAAATTTATATTTCATGGCGTAATTTTTACAATACGACATCTCGAAGTGGTAGAACTATACATTCTGTGGGGGATACACTTTCTACTATGTCCAGTGTTCTCTACTTAGGTTGAGCGTTAATCTAGACTTATAGAGGTGAGTAGAACCGACAAATCTGGACTGTTCTGGAAGATGTTGTGGAAAGTGTACAAGTATGCGTTGCCGGCTAGATTCAGTCAGTCGGTTTATAATCTAAGTCTAGTGAAATTAATCTCAGCGCTTCATAAAAATACACTCAAGAGCCAAAACATTATGACCACCTGTCAATAACGAGTTGGGCCACCTTTGGCGCACAATACAGCTTCAACACGCCTTGGCATGGATGCCACAAGTCCTTGATAGATGGCCGGAGACAGATTGTACCAGATGTTGTAGCACTGGTCACGCAAATCCGAGATATTGCGAATTGGTGGTCTTTGACCTCTGAGCTGCTGTCCCATGACATCCCAAATGTGTTCTATCGAATTGAGATCCGGTGAAATAGGCGGCCAGGACATTAAGTGGAAATTAGCATCATGTTCCTGGAACCACTCCAACACAATTGTAGCCTTGTGACACGAGGCGTTGTCCTGTTGGAACATTCCATTTCCAGCTGGAAAAACAGAGGGTAAGTAAGGGTGCAACTGGTCCGCAATGATGGTCAGATACCCTGTAGCATTCATGGTCTGCTCTACCACAACCACCGGGTCCCAGAGACGCCCAAGAGAACGTCCCCCAGAGCATAACACCGCCACCACCGGCCTGTGTATGACCTACTGTGCATTGAGGGAGCAACTGTTCGCCTGGAAGACGGCGTATCCTGACACGGCCATCGGCGTGATGAATGACAAACCGTGATTCATCTGACTAGGCAACTCTCTCTCACTGATCCATGGACCAGTCGCGATGTTCCCGGGCCCAGCGCAGGCGCAGTTGGCGATGACGCTTGGTCAGCAAAGGCACACGAGTGGGACGTTTGCTGCGTAGCCCCATATCCAACAGTGTCCGCTGAACAGTGTGCTATGATACTTTTCTACTTGGCCTTGCACTGTATTCGGCTGTCAGCTGAGCCACTGTCTGGCTCCAGTTTTGCTTCAAAATGCGTGAGATTCTCCGACGACCTTTTTCTTTGATAGCGTGTGGACGTCCAACACAATGTCGTCTACTTCTGGTTTCACCGTTGTTCATCCACTTTTCATACGTACTAACAACTGTAGATCGCGAACAACCCACGAGTCGTGCAGTTTCGGAAATACTTGCTCTGATCCTTCGAGCCATTACAATCTGCTCTCTATCAAAGTCGCTTAGATCCGCAGCCTTTCCCATCACACACAGAAGTAAGTGAAAGAATGATTCTTCAGACTGTCCAGCAGCAGTTAAATACCACTTCCACCTGATCATGTGCCTTCCACGTCATTCCAGGCGCGTTTCATCGCAAAATGTAGGGCTGGTCATAATATTTTGGCTCTTGAGTGTAGACAGTGAAGTAAATTAGTTCATGTAGTATAGTTAGTGATATGTAACTTCTTGTTTGTTGTCTTTGGTAAATAATCTTGAGATTTTTTGCTGTTGTATCTTGGGCGATGGACCAATTTTGAAATAGTATTAAGCGTAATCGTGCAGATAAAGAAAGTATGTCTTCAACCAGTGGCCTAATTGTGAAGAAATGAAAATATCATAGATAGGACGACAGTTATTTAAAGTTTGGTTTTACGTCAACAAAAATGAATGCTGAAGAGACACCACAATGTGTATTGTGAATGAAAGTTTTGACAACGGAGAGTTTGCTTCCAAGATAACTGAATTGCCATTTAAAAGCTAAACACCACACCATATTTTGCAAAACTCAATTAATTTTTGTAAGGAAGTTAAAAAAGAACTGAAACAAATCAAAAAAAAATTAACTGCATGAATGCAACAGTATCAAACAACGCTTTTCCAGCATCTTACAAAATGACATACAGAATCGCGAAATGTAAGAAATCTCACAAACATCGCGAAAGAATTTATTCTATCGGCTGCTGTAGAATATGATGAACATCATGTTTGGCGAGTCTGCTGGAGAGATGCTTTTAAAAGTGATTTTATTCAATAACACAATTAGTTGGAGAATACAACATTTGGCGGAGGATATCAACGATCAATTAATTGAAATAATTAAATTTGAATTGCAGCTAAATGAGGCTACGGATAATAATACGAATGCTTGTTTGATAAGATATGTACGGCTTATAGATGGTAATAATATTAAAGAAGACTTTCTATTTTTTAAAAATAACACTGCAGAAGCAAAAGCTCAGAGCCTGGTCAAGATTCTTCGAGATACTCATTTGGTGTCTTCTTTCTATGCGGAAATAATAATAGACGGATGGTTAGGTTATTTGAATATAACAGACACTTTACGACTAATAATGTTGCTTATTTTGCGCTAGGAAATATTATGGCCATGCATTTCGAAACGTTTTCAACTATGGGATAAGAATATTTCTCTTCGGAAAGCACAGAAACATATCCTTCAATCCACAGCTTGTTTGCATACGACATTTTGAAAGAAGAATGAATTTGAAAGTAACACACGATATTTATCATTTGAAATAATAAACTGTTGCTAAAAATTTTTATTACAAAATATTTGCATTTTAAAATTTTTTATCGAAGTCGTTTTAAAAGTGTGTAAACCCCCCCCTGTATAAGTAAATGAAAATTAAATACTTAAAAGGCTGACCACGTACCTTCCTTGAAAGTATCAAACCCCTCCCCGGCTAGAACCTCTGTATTAGAAGAAACTAAGGAACAAAATTACGAATTTCTCACGCTCCAGTTTTTCTTTACCAAAAGCAAAAAAGGGCAGACAATAGTAGTAAACAAAATGAAATATATATGAACTTAAGGTATCTCGAAACAGAAAGGATTTAAAGGAAATGTTTTGGAACCATTCGAGTGGCTCTTATCTAGTAGAAACTGTTTGTTATACTATCGTTTATTTACTTTTCGTTCTTCGAATGGTAGGGGTGGAAAAGGGGCGGAAATCTATTATAATCTCCCCACCCACACTAAAAAGCACAAATCTATGGCAAAGTGAGACACAATTCTCTTTGCACTACGTGACATTTTAAGATTATTCTTCTTCCTTCGTTTAATATGCGTCGGAGACTGTTTTTTAGGGAAACAAAGCCAATTGCAATGCACAGAAGCGAGTCTATTCCCTAAAAATACTGAAAGAAAACGGAATACGTCATGATATAAACTCATTATACTGGGCATCTTGTTAGTTATTTTAAATACCATTCCAAAAGAGTAATGGAAATACTTATGAAATGCAGTATACAAAAGGTTTAAGGAAATGTCCTACTATGTTTTCATTTGTTAACATTAACGTTGCTATTAGTCAAGAAATTCACTTTTTGTTCGTATCACTTGTCTGTCAGAAATGCTTTTAAAATTTTAACACCATTTCTTATTTAAAAAATTATTAAATATTGAAAAATCGGTGTGTATGTTCCTGGCATGATAGAAAAACGGCAGCAACCTAGAGCAACCGGATTTTTAATATACAAAGTCCTCCACCGCAACATGAGCATCTCAGAGTCCGAATTTTGAATTTCGAATTTGTTTTTTATTTATTTCACATTTTGCACACATTTGACAAATTTTTGTTTAAAAAATTCTGTTATTTAAATTTAAGAAGTGCCCAGCCTATTGCCTTTCATAAAAATACGGTTGTTCGAAAGCAGTGTGATGCCTCTGCCTCAAAGCGAATTCTTATTATCTCCATACAACCACTTGTTGCTGTTCAGTAAAGAGCAAGATAAAGAGCAAATTTAATCTTTCAGTTACTGAATAGACAAATTAAAGTGGTTGGCGAGCAAGTTTTTTAAAATATTTTTCTAATTTAGATTAAAATATTACGCCGAATAACGATTATTGGAGAAATTAAACAACAAGAACCTATGTAATGTTTGTAAATTTTGCAGGAATAAAATCCTGCAAAATTTTCAATTTTAAATTAAATTTTAATAATTCTAAATACTTTTTTCTAATTTAGATTAAAGTATCACGCCGAATAATGATTATTGAAGAAGTTTAACAACAAGAATCTGTGTAATGTATGTAAATTTTGCAGCAATACTTCCGATGGTTTAAATACAGAACCAACGAACCTAATCCTGCAAAATTTACCTATATTACGCTGATTCTTTTTGTTTAGCTTCTCCAATAATATTCTTTCTACATTTTAATCGGGTTGATTTTTCTTAAAAATTGAGTTCAAATCGTGAGATGTCTAATCGGAAATATTAAATATTTTTATGAAATGAAGGTACTCGCTGAAATCATTATTTACATTTTTCGTTTTTTATAACTCATTTAGGCTCGTTTCCTAAGAACTAATACAACGATTGAGTTCTATAGGTATATGGTCTTTAAATATTTTGTGATTTTTCTCTCTAAATTTATGATAAAAAAACATTTGCGACAACCGGAGTGAGTTCAAGAGCAGATTGGTAACCCGCGATGCTCAGCGAGAGCGTAAAAAACTTAACAAATCCGTTAAATTCCTTAAAATGTGATTCCTTTCAGATCTTGTTCCTTTTTTTCCCCCAATTTTATTTAGAAAGTTGGTTCGGATAATATGACCACGTGATGACTGGTAGAATAATGTGTTCCTTAAAATTCAACTCAATTCAAAGGTAATTTCTCTTTATTTAGAATATTTGAAGTTTTCTGTACATTTTATATATTTATGCTAAGTAATATTACTACGTATTCTTTATAACAATTCTTAAACTCGCATTATTAATTTAATTCTTTCATAACGGGTGCCAATTTTATTGCATTTGGGATATTATTATTACTGGCCATTTAGTTATTATAAATAAGAAATGCAATTTCTTAGGTCCAGCAGGTAATACATAATAACATAAATGAATCTGCTTTTATTGCTTTTAAATCGCTTTGGAAAATATAATGCATTTGAAAGAAACACCAAACTCTTCGCTGAATGACTACACACTGCAGCGTGCAAGATAAAAGTACTTTCAGTCAGGCAGCGGCAGTGCATTTCTTTTAAATCGCGGAGTTTGCTGATTAAAATAGAAAGACAAATGTACTGTATTTTTACTTCCTTGTACGAAGTAAAAAGGAAGTATTGTAATCGCGAAAAGTTTCAGGCAGCATATTTCAACGAAAATATCCATTTTGACCGCTATCGAATGCAATTTAACGATGTTTTTGCGTGATATCTGTACGTAAGGACAGAATAAAATACTCTTTTCCTTCAAAAAAATTATAAAACTGCTTTAAAATTAATTCTAAAGAGAATTTTTCGTGGCGTCTGAATGAACGTATCTCGCATAACTCAAAAACGAGTAGCCTCAGAACGTTGAAATTTTGTATATAGGACTGCTATAACATGTAGATGTGCACCTCGTATTTTGGTTACAATCTGCGGCACCAAACGTATATAAATATATTTATATTATATCCACTCTATTACCCCCGGCTCAGTGATCTCAGTTTCTTTACTCTTATATGTTTGTAAACTGTACATTTTTTTCTTTAAAAATGATTGAATTATATTGTTTTTATCTTCCGATTAGAATTATCAGCAATTTTAAAGTTGTTTAATTGCCGCTAAGCCTGTTTTTAATGGCGGCCATTGATGTTTACATTTGAAACAGGAGACTAGTGGATTTGTTGCCAATCTAGAGAAACTTAGCTTCGCAACAACAAAGATAACGCATTCATTTATTATTGCCAATTAAATCATGCTTAATTCTTTCTGGAATTTTTTCGAGGAAATAAGCGTTTAAGATTTACTTCGTAATTTTTAATACAGATATTTTGAGTTTTTATGTATTTTTGCCTTCTCGCGAAGTGAGAACTGAATTAATTAAATGAGAAATACTCAATCGTCTGTGAAAAACTGTTTCTTTTTGTTTTATTTGCTTAATTTCTTTTATACATAGTTCTAGCTTTATTATAGTATTTGAATAGAACTTGAGGCAACGATTAGATAATTCTTTAAATGATATACATTTTGTGCATTCTGAGTTATAATATGAATAAAATATAATACTGTTAAGTAAACCTAGCGCCAGAGTGTCGCTATGGTAAACAAAGTGAATTTTAAAGAATGCATTTATTCTATTGTGGCTTATGCGCTGTCGGCGAAGTAGGTTTAATTCAATCTAATAAGTTTAAATAAAATGCAAGAAAAAATGCGTATAATTTAATATTCCGTAAGTCATGTGGTGTACACATGAGATTTTTTTTTTTTTTTTTTTTTTGTGGCAAAGCACTTCAGCAGAGTTTCGGCTTAAATTTGAAACATATGTAAATATCTTAAGCTTTGCCAAGTGGCAACAAAAAGCTTTTACATTTTTATAGTGCCATTAAACAGAGGTTTTCATCAAACGTTTTTTAAATTCGCACAAAATATTACATAAACAAAAAGCAAAATCGAAATTCAAAACTCAAATTTCGAAGTGCACTTGTTCGGGTGGATGACTATGCTTGTCCAAAATTCGTTGTTGAAAACCGAGAAAATAGTTAGCGCTGCCTTGCAGCGATTGGTTTGGCTAGTTTATGTGATTACGGCAAAACCTAGATTGCATTGGATTATTTAATTATGGCAAAGCACACGAAGGCTATCTGTCTAATGGGAGGGATGCCTTCGTGGAGGACTTTCTAAGGGAAACTGGCTCGTATACACGTTACACATGGGGAAAACCACGAAAACGCCCAGGCAGGCAGCCCGTTCGAGGGATTCTAACCTCGGACCGAACTACCAGTGTTCAGACTCTTTACCGCTCGGCCGCTGGTGGACGCACGGCAAAGCCTAGAGGCCTATTTGTTTGAGGGTAGGGATGCCTTCGCGGAGGAATTTCTAAGGAAAACTGGCTTTTGTGTACGTTACGCATGGAAAAACCAAGAGATCTCCCATGCAGCCAGGCCGTTCGCGAGATTCGAACCCCGCATTGCAGCGGAATGAATGTAAAGAAGAGGAACTTTGGTTCTGAGAGTGTACTGGCAGGCGAACTTTAGGACCTAGAAGAAGACCCTTTACTCCTGGGCGAACGTTATGTAGAAACAAGAATAGAAACACATATCGGTTCATTATGAAATATAATTTCTTTGAAGTCTGTTCACCTAATAATAGTGCAAATGCCAATATGTATATTAAACGATATAATAAATGTTAGAGATAAGAAATGATCTGATGTTGTGTTTTACCGAATGGGCCGCCTTTTTTTTAATGCTGCTCTTATATTTGTTGGCTATAGATTTCGCCGTTTTTTCACAATTAGATTAATTTCGAAAGAAAAATATAATATATTTTTTTCCTCAAATGATAGCAGACTTCTTTCATATCGCAGAAGTTTTCTGATTAAATCTTAACATAAACATTTTAAGCTTTGCTGAATGGCAACAAAAGGCTTTTACATTTCGGTATTGAAAATCAATAGAGTTTATAATCAAAAGTTTCTTAAATTCGCATAAAATGTGACATAAATAAAAAGCATATTCAAGATGCGCATTTCGAAGTACACATGTTCGACTGGAAAACTATGCGTGTTCAAAATTTGTTGGCTGTAAATGCTGCCGATTTTGCACAATGCGATTCAATTCAAAAGACAAATATATTGTCTCTTTTCGAGTAGCAGCACACTTCTTTCATATCGCAGTCTTTCTGATTAAATCTGGAACATAAATATCTCACGTATCGCAGATAGGCAACAAATTGCTGTTAGATTACTGTGTTTATAAATGAAGAATTCATTAAATTTGGTATGAAATCAATAAAAGCAGATTCCAAATTCAAGATTTCGGCTTCACGCTGCGCATGTTGATTCACGGTGCGCATGTAGAGATCTGCATGAGTTCAAAACCTAAGTGGCTGTAGGTGGTGCTGTTTTCCCACAGTGAGAGGAAATACAGATACCGATTCTTCATTTCTTCATTTAATAGTAGAGATTATTTATTTCCATTTACTGAAACAGTGTACACTGTTGTACTTACTATACTCAACATTAAAAGTTTGATTTTGGAACTGTTTTGCAGGTCGTTTAAATTAATTAATGTAGTTCTGTCGAGGTTCGAAATCTAAAAATGTTTTCTTGAGCCCATTTTATGCATAAATTGAAATATTATACCAACGTAGAGGTAGCAAAAGATTTGGAAGCACCATTAAAAACAGACACTCCAATAAAGTTCCTAGAAACATGACTAAATGCAAAATAATTTACTTTTGACTGTTAAAAGTTAGTTTCTAAAGAAACAACTATGGCTTGTATGAGCTAGCTAGAGGAAATCTTCGTAAATTAGATCAACAAAGATTTGATTTATTTGATTATGGCAAAAAACTCTCAGGCTATCTGCCTATTGGAAGGTATGCCTTCATGGAAGATTTTATAAGCGAAACGGTCTCCTTCCACGTTATACATGGGAGAAACTGAATATTCTCCGAGAAATTAGCTCATTCGTCTGAGATTAAACCCAGATATTTAACGACTTTACCCGTTCGGCCTCTTATAAGTTTCCATAAGCTTTAAGCTTAACTGTATGGAATGTAACTATTATGAGTAAAATACGTTGAATCTTCTCTGAGACAACCATACACTTTTCTAGATGATTTTGGTTTTCTGTGGAGGTGGTGTGCTTGCAGAAGTGATGTTCAGTGCAAGTGTTTGTTAGTACTATTGGAAATACTGGTCACTTTTGGAAGTGGTAGATGTAGACAGGTGGTCACCACAAGAGGTATTGTATACAAAATGTTTAAAATTAAATCCTGTCGAATACCTTGTAAATTCTGATCAAATATGTTAAATGCTCTCTGAGACGACTATCCACTTTCTTTTCGATGAAAGTGTGCGTCTTAGACAGGCGTTCCTTTCGACGCAGATGTTTTTTTCTACTCTTGGAAATACTGATCACATTTGGAAGCAGTTGTCTTAGTAAGGGGGTTGCCAAAATAAGTTTATCAAATTATTGAACATGCATATCGAAAACTATAAAATTGAAAAACATTCTGGTGTAAGTTTTAACTGTCGCCCACATGGTATGGTGGCTAATGTTGCCAGCAGGGGTTGCTAACTGCCGTACAAAAGGGCCCAGGTTCGAATCCTGGAGAACGCATGGATGTTTGTAGCGTATAGTATCTATACGACAAGAGGGCACTCACAATACACGGTGAGCCGAGAGTCCTCTGAAGTGATTAGTGGTAGAGATATCGAGATGGGAGGCCCTCGGACTTTCCCCAGTGTGTTCTCCATCGAAAAATGGGAGGAGCTTAACAGGTAGCAAAGCCCCGAAATTATGTAGTATAGCTTTGGAAATGCACAGTAACCTTGTACATATGAAGAGGGTGTTCACACATTTTTTCAACAATTTAGATTTTGTCCTTGAATTTATAGATTAATTTTAAAAGACAAATATTTAATTATCGTCTGAAGCATTAAAATATTCTTTTCTTTAAAATGTCGCTGAAAAATAAACAATGGATCGAAGGTTTTATGTTTTAAGAAATGGACTTTTATCTTGGAAATCAATATACAATATGATAACTCAGCAAAACGCTATCAGAAGGAACATATTAGAAAATAAAATTCCAAGTTTTCTTTATATATAAATCTTTGCAAAATCGTTACAAAGATGTGTGAATATCCTCTGTATGTTTTAATTTACATAAATTGTAGTGCTAGCTTAAAGAAATTTCAAATTTGTGTTATTTCTGTTCCATATGCTCTATAATTAGAAGATACGCATGCACTGTAATTAAATATTAAAAAAAAAAATGTTTTAGTTATCGCAGGAAGCTTCAGTGAGGAATTTTTCATAGAATATCTTCCGAAGAGGAATAACTTAAAGCATTCTGAAAATAAAATTCTAATTTTTCTTTTAATGTTCAGGAAAGTTTTGCAAATTATTCGGTAGTATTGAATTTTTCCGGCTACATAAGTTTCATAGAAAGCTATATTTTGAAAATTTCTATTTTTCGAAATTTAAAAAACTAATTAAATACATTTTAACTTGAAATTTAAAAAACTTTTCATTTCAAACTATTAGTCTAGTACCAGGTATGCTGAAGATGAAATCATGATCAGAATTTTAAAATTACCGAGTAAGAAATGTTTTCTAGATAACTGAATATCTATTTTTAAAACATAAATATCTTACCTTATTTTGTGATGCCATCTATACATATTGAAGCATTTGAAATTTGTCAATCGTGGTGTTTTACTTCCTTGTATGAAGTGAAAGTAGTATTGTAATCACGAAAAATTTCGGGTTTCAAATTTTAGTTGAAATATCAGTTTTTTTTTTTCGCGCGATGTCTGCAGGTACGCACAGAATAAAGGTTCCTTTATTCCAAAACGGATTGTAAAATGGATTCAAAATCGATTTCTTCCAGATCGAACTCTGTAGGCGTGCATGTGTCTCGCATAACTCAGAAACGATTAGCCGTAGAAAGTTGAAATTTTGTACATCTATAACATCTTATTGTGCATCTTTCTTTTTTATTGCAAACGGGCTAAAAAAGGGGCTAAAAAGCCTAGGCTAAAAAAGCACTTTACTCGAAGGAGTTTTTGAATATTTCCCTATCTCAAAACAGATCCACTGTAAAATGTTGAAATTTTGTAGTTTGAACTGCTATAATATCTAGTTGTACACTTCCCTTTTCGGTTGCAATCAGCAGTACCAAAAGGGCACATCACTTGAAATATTTTTAAACCTATTAAAAACGTTTTACACACGTAAATTAGCCCACCAGCGGCCGAGCGGTAATAATCGCTGAACACTGGTAGCTCGGTCCGAGGTTCGAATCCCGCAAACGGGCTGGCTGCATGGGCGTTTTCGTGGTTTTCCCCATCTGTAACGTGTAAACGAGCCAGTTTCCCTTAGAAAGTCCTCCACGAAGGCATCCCTCCTCTTAGGCAGATAGCCCTCGAGTCTTTGCCATAATCACACACACACACAAACGTAAATTAAAGCCCCCCCAGCGGCCCAGCGGTAAAAGCCACTGAACACTGCTAGTTCGGTCCGGGGTTCGAGGTGCGGGCGAACGGGCTGGCTGTATGTGCGCTTTCGTGGTTTCTCCCATACGTAACGTGGATACGAGCCAGGTTCCTTTAAGAAGGACTCTACGGAGTATTCCTTCCTCTCCGCGCACTCCCTAAGGGCACGTAATAAGCAAAACGAGATTAAAAATTAATTACGCTCATTAAATACCTTCTAATATTTGTTTTTATTTTCATTTTGTTGATGATAACATCATAATAATTTAAAAAAACATAGTATTAAGATAAAAGACATGTATATTTATTTAAAGAGCAATAAAGGGACAAACTAGCCTAACATGTCAGATAAGATTGTAGAACTAATAATTGTATCAATATTTGAGGTTAATATAAATTAATATTTTAGCAATTGTGTAACTGTTTGCTTTATTAAAGATTTGGAAGATCATATCACTTTCAAATGAAATAATTTTAAATGAACTGCAGCAAAATAAATGTGTGTAATTTAATAAGCTCACAAGAAAATCATGTGGTGTCTACAATAAACTTCAAAAGGTATAATCTCCCAGGCATAAATTTCGAATTTAAATACAGACATTCACAAATGTCATTATTTTGATGCTGGAGGTTAATTGGGTGCCTATTACGAGACATTTTACTACATATAGAATTTTAGTACCAAATATACTAATACAACAAAATGTACTAATTCATTTAGTACTAAAGGTACTAAATAAATTTATAGTACTTTATTTGCTCATCTGATCTATAAGATGGTACAAAAAATAGTCACTAGAATAACAGATTATCCGGCTAATTAATTAAGGACAAAGTAGTTAATCAAATATCAGTAATTAATCAAAATAAATATTAGATGGGTATATTTATGAGTTTCATATTCTCGTTTAGTGCAGGCAAATACCTATTATTTTAAAGTGACTTTAAATTTTAGTTACGTAAACTGTATAATGAGAAAAATTATTGCAACTTGAACAAAAATTGCAACTTGAACATTTAACGGGTGTTACTATAATAGTTTGAACTAATTAGCGCTCTATTACAAGTTATAAGAAAGTCGCAAAATGTTTTCGGTTAAAGGTCTCAAGAAACAAGATTTATTTTTATTGGCAAAAGCTACTTGTGATGCTCTGTTGGAAATATTTACAAGAACTGGTATTCCGAAAATTATAGCAAGTGACCAAGGAACTAACTTTATTTCTCAACTGACACAAGAATTTATGAAGCGTCTTGGATGTCATCCTAGATTTTCAGTTCCAGGATATCCAGCTAGTAATGGACTTGTCGAGAGGTACAACCGAGTTTTGAAAAACGCTCTACATCACATCATCCGTATGGATCCATCTAATTGGGATAAGTATCTACCATATTTGCTCTTTGCTTATCGCGAGGTTCCCAATTATACTACAGGGGTTTCTACGTTTAAGTTAATGTATGGTCGAGAGATACGTGGTCCACTGAGTGTTTTGAAATCTAGTTGGAGTGGTGAAATACCGATACCCTTTAATATGAAGCAATCAGTTGTTGATTATTTACAAGAAATGAAAATAAACTTAGAACGAGCAGCTGATCAAGCATCCTTGATAGCATCTGAGAAACAGGCAGCTTATTCGAATTACTTTAATCGTCGAGCTATACCTAAAGAATTCAAAGTAGGAGACAAAGTTTATTTGCTTATTCCCGATTCGTCCAATAAACTTTATGCAAGATGGACTGGTCCAGGGGAGATTATAAAATACTGTCCACCTCATTCATATAAAGTCAAACTTTCAGATGGGAAAATAAGACATGTTCACGTGAATAAAATCAGAAAGTATATATCTAGAGTAAATGCTGTGGGTGTTATTTTCGAAAACGAAGAAGAATTTGGAGAGATTCATCCAACTCCGCAAGCTTCTTCTCAAGATATAGAAGTTGTTCTCCAAAAATTGCAACTTGAACATTTAACGGGTGAGCAACAGCAGCAAATTAAGCAACTCATAAGAAAGCACGAATCGTTATTTACAGGTAAAGTGAAAATTGCAAAGGTGGGTTTTCACAAAATAAAATTAAAACCCAATCAAGAAAGGAAAACGCCACATACCTACCGGATTCCTGAAACTTTAAAATCCAAAGTTGATGAACAAATTGAAGAGCTGTTAGAACTTGATTTAATAGAAGAAAGCAGTGCAGAAATTGCATATCCTATAGTTTGTGTGAACAAGAAAGACGGGGGAATTCGACTGTGTGTTGATTACCATGCATTGTATTCTGTGACAATTACTGATGATTTTCCTATGCAAAATGCTTCAGAACTTATACATTCAATAGGACAAGCTAATATAATATCAACACTGGATTTACTACGAGGTCATTGGGCTATTCCTATGGATCCTGAAAGTGGTGATTACACTTCGTTTAAAACCCATCGACAACAGTACAGATTTAAAGTTATGAGTTTTGCTCTGAAAAAGGCTGCAGCAACCTTTCAAAGAGAAATCAATAAAGCACTCCATGAATACAGAGACTTTGCCAGAGCATATATTGATGACATCGCAATATTTTCAAAGGACTGGAAATCTCATATGGTTCATTTGGATATGATACTCACTAAGTTGCAAGAGCTTCGCTTTACAGTCAATATCAGCAAATGTGACTTTGCCAAACGCAAATCAAATATTTGGGTCATGTAATCGGATCTGGAAAACATCAAGCCGATCCTGAGAAGATAAAAGCAATTTCCAGATTATCAAAACCGAAGACCAAGAAGCAACTCAGAAGTTTATTAGGCCTATGTAACTATTATAGGGACTATATTCCAAAATATTCTGAATTAGTATATCTACTTACTGAACTTACAAAGAAGAAGATACCTGAGGAAATACTATGGAAAGAAGAGCACGATATTGTTTTCTAGGAACTCAATAATGCTCTGATTAAAGCTCCATCGCTTTATCCAGACTGATAGAAGGATGAATATCCTTCTTTTTATTTGTCTTTTCATAGACCAAAAACATTTATGGACAATTCATAAAGACTTTAATTTTGGTGGTTAGATTAATTGTTAATTTTCTTATTTTCTTTAAAGCTTACTACAAGATATATCTTTACAAAGTAATATTTGTAAAGTTATTGAAATTAGTTACTTAGATGATTTAAATGTAGCATTCTTAACCATTTAGAAGTTTTTCTTTAAAATGTATACTTGTAAGAGTTAACTATTTTGTTATGCAAATGTTGTAATATTTTATATTTTTAGTTGATTAGTATTTATAATGTTGAATTGTGAGCACCAGGCTTTGTTGTCAGAATGTGTTTGGACATCCTGCCCAACCACAATCTTAGGGGGAAGGTGTAGTGCCTGGTCTTCCGAAACTGTAACCCTGAAAATAAGTAGCGCCCTCTAGGCGAAAAAACGGTAAGTTGGAGACTGGCTTTCGGTGGGAGAGGCCGATTGCTCAGTATGCTCAGTGTGGTAACTTTATAAATTTAACAATCCTATGATTTTATATATTTCCATTTGTACAAAGTGTATATAGTTTACGTTGATGGTGTGAATAAATTAAAAGATAAATCTGAATCTATTAATTACGCCACCGAACACGGCTGGATCTTACAATGATTATTATATTTTTAATTTGACATTCCCAAAACATGAATATTTTCGTCATTGAAAACATTTCAGTAATTAGAAGCATATAACAACGACCAATGATTGTGTAAATGAAAGCCGGGTAAGGAACTTTAAAACCAGTAACGAGGGTGTTTATATACACAGACTTTTGACGTTCATAGTGTAAGTTATATTTGGCGTTTATAATGTTAAACATTTTTGGCAATATATATTGCCAGAGACATAAAAAATGCGTAATGCTCTCCGCGGAACTCGATCCTGGACCTCTCGATTACATGCCGAGTGTACTATTGATAAATCATGAAGGCATGCTGGAAAGGATGGACCCTTTTAAAAGGCGGCTGAGGAAAAAGGCTCGCCTTTTAAAAGGAGAGTCAATCGCTAAATCCTGGGGTAAAGAGTTATCATCCACCACTTTTTAGTTCGGGCGCTACTGTACAATCATTAGGTTATTTTGAAGAAGAAGACATGAAAAATGAACAATATCCTTGCCGGATTTCGAACTTTGACGTTTGGAATACGCAGCGAGCGGGCTACTGATTCAGAGTTTCTACGGCTAATTGCTTTCATGCGCGATACATGCGTAAGTGCGTATACCGTCACAAAAAATCCATTTTAAAATCCATTTTACAATCAATTTTGGAATAAACAGTTCTTTATTCTGTCCGTACACATATATATCACTCAAAAATATTGACAAAATTCATTCGGGAACAGTCAACATGGATATTTTCATTGAAATCTGAAAACGTAAACTTTTCGTGATTACAATGCGTCCTCTACTCGTACAAGGAAGACAAAAAAAAAAAAAAAAAAAAAAAAAAAAAAGGAAAGGGACATTTTTATCCTTTTCTAAAAAAGCAATTATTTTTAGCAATGACGTGTTTCCCCCCCCCAATTCCTATTCAGATAAGAAATATTTTTTATACCATCAGCTGCTAACACAGCTTGAAATAAATATTCTAAAAAGAGAAAAAATATAATTTTAGTGACCTAGTATTTTATATCAAGGAGTGATAATTACAGACATTTCTTCTTTAACTGGTTAGTTTGTTAATCAATATCGCGCTGCTTACATTTGAATGAAAAATTATAAATTTAGCGCTTTAACGAATTATAACCACCGACTTTTTAATACACGTAATCCTCTAAAAAAACTAAATGTATGTGCTATAAAACTATGTGCAACTAAAGAGCCAGAATTTTAAATTTTATTTTGATTTATCTCAGATTTCATATGAATGTAATGAACGTTTGATTAAGAAACTCAGCAATTTCACAGTGAACAGGGGCAACACTGTTAGAAATAATGCACTTTCTTCTCTGGCCCGCCAGTCTGTTGCCATTTCGCAAAAGTTAATGTATGTCTTCGTCAATTTTAATCTCCGCTATCTGAAGACCCTTTTTTGTCGTCGTCCGAAATAAAATACTTTAATCTTTCACGCGCCAGCTTGTTGGTTTTCGATATGTGATATGTAACTTTCAGATTTAATCTGTGCGTTATCGAGTATCTTTTTCATGATAACTATTTTAGACATTTGTCTGTGCAAATGTCTAGTATAAGAGAGGAATAGAAGTAATGAAAAATTTTCTGCAATAATATAGAAGTTAGCTTAGTTAATCACATAACGTATTAGAATGCTACTTCGTTTTTACTTCCTTGTACGAAGTAAAAAGGAAGTATTGTAATCGCGAAAAGCTTCAGGCAGCATATTTCAACGAAAATATCCACTTTCACCGCTTTCGGATACAATTTAACGATGTTTTTGCGTCATATCTGTACGTAAGAACAGAATAAAAGACTCTTTTCCTCCAAAAAAACTAAAAAACTGCTTTAAAATGAATTCTGAAGAGAATTTTTCGTGGCGTCAGTACGAACGTATGTACGTACGTGCGTACGTACGTATCTCGCATAACTCAAAAACGAGTAGCCTCAGAACGTTGAAATTTTGTATATAAGGCTACTATAACATGTAGATGTGCACCTCGTATTTTGGTTTCAGTCGGCCGCGCCAAACGTATATAAATAAATTTATAAATATATCCACTCTGTTACCCGGCTCAGTGATCTCAGTTTCTTTACTCCTATATGTTTGTAAATTATACATTTTTTGCTTTAAAAATGATTGAATTATGTTGTTTTTATCTTCCAGTTAAGGGTTTTATGCCTTTAGTAAATCTGTATGCAATATTTTTAGAATTATCAACAATTTTAAAATTGTTTAAGTGCCGCTAAGCCTAATTTAATGGCGGCCATTGATGTTTACATTTGAAACAGGAGACTAGTGGATTTGTTGTCAATCTAGAGAAACTTAGCTTCGCAACAACACAGATAACGCATTCATTTATTATTGCCAATTAAATCATGCTTAATCCTTTCTTGAATTTTTTCCTGGAAATAAGTTTTTAAGATTTACTTCGTAATTTGTAATATAGATATTTTGAGTTTTTATGTATTTTTGCCTTCTCGCGAAGTGAGAACTGAATTAATTGAATGAGAAATACTCTATCGTCTGTGGAAAACTGTTTCCTTTTTTGTTTTGTTTGCTTAATTTCGTTTATACATCGTTCTAGCTTTATTATAGTACTTGAATAGAACATTTGGCAACGATTAGATAGTTCTTTAAATGATATAAATTTTGTGCATTCAGAGTTATAATATGAACGAAATATAATACTTTTAAGTAAATCTAGCGCCAGAGTGTCGCTATGGTAAACAAAGTGAATTTTAAAGAATGCATTTATTCTATCGTGGTTTATGCACTGTCGGCGAAGTAGGTTTAATTCAATCTAATAAGTTTAAATAAAATGCAAGGGAAAATGCGTATAATTTAATATTCCGTATAAGGAAGTCATGTGGTGTACACATCAGATTTCTGTATTTTAGCTCCAATCCCAGAAGTGTTTCTTCAGCAGTGGTCACTTAAAATACACGGCATCAAAAGTCCTTTCAAAAATACGATTGCAGTGAAAAGGCCTTACTGTCAGCGATAAGATACGTAAATCCCTAACCAAGGAAAGCACTTTCTTTCTTAGGGCTATGATGAAAGCAAAAGTTTATTAGTTTCATGAATTGGCAACAACAGATATTCTTTTTATTCAAGAAGGAAAGCTAGATCTGAACTTAAAAATTTTGATTTCAAAGACGTATTTAGTGGAAAACTCTTCTTTGAGATGTTAGAATGTTACGTTAAATTTTCAAAATGATAATGTTTTTTTAAACTTTTATCTTTCTCCCTCCTCTAAGGAGACTTGGGTAACGATAAAAACTTCTCAAAAGTGTTCGAGCAGATTGAAAATGTATGAGAGGCTTTCTATCTTTCTTTCTTGAAGTAAGATGTGATTTTATTTCAAAATGGGGAAAGGTTAAGGCAAGACTTATAGTTTAAATTAAATGTAAACACCTGGGTGATAGATGGCTTTTAGGAACTCGGAGAAACGAAGTTTTATCAAGACAGCTTGCTAGAAAATACCACCGAAAGAAAAAGCTGCAGACCGATCAAATGACAAGGGAAACTTTTCTATGAGCTCGTAATAAATCAAAAGATTCTAGTCATATATTTTAGAATTTCAGACTATTTATTATTGCTCAAGATTATTATTACGTTTTTACACTACCTTACAATTTCTTCGTGTATTCTCCACATAAAATTTAACTACAAAATCACACAGTATTTAAGAACAGCGTCGCTATATAATTTCTGATAGAATCGCTAGGTGTTGCTATACATTTATTTGATATTCAGTATATTGTTTCTTTGAGAACTATCCGATCGAGAATCCAGCCGCCTAAAATAGTTATCAAAGCGAGAAAATATTTATCAAATTGTTATAAAATGAACAACAAAGTATGCAATTATTTTAATGAGTCCTGCTAGTATCATTTCATAAAACGTTTGAACATTTCTAATTGGATACCACCCGAATTTCAATACATCTTTATTTAAATCGATCGTATTAAAGAAAAGAATAAAAATATTATTAAGAACTGTGTTTATTGCTCTTAAATCGCTTAGTTTATTAATCAGTAACCTTTCAGATTAAATTTAAAAGTATCCTAGGCTTTACTGAATTGCAACACATTTATTTCGAACATTTTATTTCTAGACGAGGCAACACATTGTTTTCATAGAGCCGAGTTCATTAATCGAAATAGAAAGTTAATCATCTTACATTATTCCGAATGGCAGCCGTTTAACGCGCCACAGATAAAAATGTTTCATTTCGAAAACTGTTGCCACTACTCGTTTTGAAACTATGAATTTATTAATCAAAAATTTATTAAAGTTTCACAAATCATCAAATAAATAATAAAACACATTCAAAATTCGTGCTTCCAGGTGAAGAACTATTCTGGTGAAGAACTACGTTATTCAAAACTAGATAGTTGTATATCTAGTTGTGTTTTCACAATGCGAAGAATATACATACATACATGCGGCTGCGTCAAATGTAACCCGAGAGACGCCATTCTCACTGGGAAGAGAGTTACGAAAGATTAATGAATATAAAACTGTTGTCTATATAAGCACAGAGAATAAAAAGCCGTATATATGAATGAAATACTTTTAAATTACGATAAATAGTGTTAAAAAAACTATATAATTTAAAATACATTTTAGAACAGTTCGATGTACTTCAAAGTTGAAAATTAAAAATTATGGCGCCTTTCGCAGTCATTCACTTGAAACAAGTGCCTCACCTAGCTCACACTTGTCCCGGCTCTGGTTGAGACAAAAGAAAGTTTCACAAAACAAATTTTTTGCTTTTTGTTATTAAAGAAAACAATGTATGGAATGAATGTATGAAATGTATACATAATGTACGAATGTATTAATTGTATGGATTTTGGAAACGAATCGGAAATGCATTTCATATTTTGCCGGTTTGTCATTTGATATGCTACAGAATGCTAGGAAATATGTGAAATGTGAATTGTTTCATAGATTGACAAGCAGTGTTCTGCCTAATTTAAAATTCCTAGGTATTCTATAGAATGCTGATTTTCATACATCTAGGGTAACATATATATGATTTGAGAAAATTTATTATGTAGATAGAATAATGACACTTGCAGATAGATGTAGCCGTCGATTCAACACACATATATACATATGTACGATATGTTACCGGTTTAAGTTAATTTTTAAGATGCGAAATCTGATTGACACATTCTTATGGGGGACAATTTGCATCTCACAAAATTCTGTAGGTCCAGCACATCGTTAAGACAATGATGACAGACAGAAGAGAGCAACGACGTGTTACTTTGACGCAGGCATGGGTAAAAGCGCATAACCTATTGAGAAGAAGCTTGGGAGAGATAAAAAGGAAGTTTTGGGTTCAATGAAAACTTTTAGTAATTGGAAAAAAGGTGTCTTCATTACAACACTGCGTTAAGATCACATGGTACGGATTAATTCTGAAGTGACATAGTTTAGATTGACATATTATAAATGGTTAGTATTTTTAGGACGGAAAAGGAGAAATATCCAAGTTAAAATGAAGAATAAAATTCACTATTACCATGTAGAGACATTAGGTTTATTTTTTAAGCAGAAGAGATATGGTCACTTTACTTAACCTGTTCCGCCAAACTGAGTTAATGGCACTACAGGGTTAGGAAGTTATCCTATTCATTGCTAGCAATCTGACGGTTAGGCCGCCTTTCTACATTTTACTTTAATCTGTAATTTCTTGGATATAATTATTTTCATTCACTTGCTTCATTATCTCTAAGATGCCCTTGTTGCAGTAGCAACGCCTTCGCCGGGAATCGAACCACGGACCTCTGGAATACGCGCCCAGTCTGCACACCACCGCACCGCGAGGGCACTCCAAGAAAGCGGGAGAAATACTTTATATCCTCCCCCTTTTAAAGGGCGGCTGGGGTTTTGGGAGACCCAATGGCCAAATCCTGGGTGTGGAAAATCATCATCCACCGCCCTTTTAGAGTACTGTAGAGGGTAGAGTACTCATTAGATATTTTGGAAGCAGGAGACTTGAAAAATGAACAACGCCTTCCCCGGGAATCGAACCACGGACCTCTGGAATACGCGCCCAGGGTGCAGACCACCACACCACGAAGGCATGTCAAGAAGGAGAGGGAAATACCTTATAACAAATCAAAAATTAGATGTTTGCTTTACATATATAATTATCTTAAACACACATACACACATATATATAGATATAATTTTTATGATGACTGCTTTAGGTGGCTTGCTATGAATCTTTTCCAAAGTTTTTTGAGAATACAATAATCAATACATAAAAAATGGTTTTGTTTAACCTCAGAATTTTAAAACTTTGAAAACTGACTACAGCTAGATTTTTTCAGCTACATTTCTGATTGGAGACAATCAAATGGTGAATATTCTTAGACATAATAGTATATTATTACTTTAATACAAGTCTGTTTCAAAATACAATAGCGTGTAAGTAAACGACATTGCAGAAATGCGATCGATTTTTGGTAAAACTCTCGGGCTAAGAAAGAAAATGGTGTGAGAAAAAAATCGGGTGCCAGTTGAAAGAACCAGTTAACGTTCCTTTGCGGAGGGGTGTTCGAGAAAGCGTTTCAGATAAATAATCGACTTTCCATTCTAAAAGAAAGCATCAAAGGATTTTGTTTTGGATTGGATTCTTTTTTTGAACTACTGCAGTAAGTTTATTTGAAATCTCTTCTGGCGCTCGCTCAACTAAAGTGTGTCTGATAGCTTTTAGCTTATACGTATTTATAGCATCTAGGAAATATTCCCCCCTTTTTTTATATGATTTTGAAAATCTTCACAGAAACGAGGAATAAAGGAGGTTTAAGTTTCGACATATCTAGTATTTCCTTTCCTCGCTCTGTGATAATACTATGTAGTTTTCTTTTATTTTAATTATAGTTTTATCTATTGTATTTGGACTACACTCGTTCATTTTCAGTATACTTGCTCATTCCAAAAGTAGATATAGTAAAGCCTACATTAATAAATTCTGTGCTTAAGTATATTGTAATACATTCTAGACGACGAAACCCCAAAACTTAACTAATAATAACATGCAAAGTAGAAGTTATAAAATGATTTTTGAAAGGAGGCTAAACAGTCAACATATCAACATGCATACATAAAAGCAAGCACATAGATATGCACATGTACACTGCGCAACAAAAAGGGGGCGGACAGTTCTATATCTCTCGTTCTACTGGGCAGATTGACGAAATTCACCTTGCGTTTTTCATGTCTCGAAAGCGCGACTTCGGATGTATAGTAGATTTATACATAGCATCATTTTAATATAGGTATTTTGACATAAAATTGGACTTCTTATGAAATCGCATGCCATGGTTTTTCCATACAATCAATTTAATTGCATCCTTCTTCCTATGTATTTTTTGTGATTTTGGTATTTCACATTTCTTTAATTCTTCTCATATCCGATTAATTTTACATTTTTATAGGAAATTTTGAAATTTTACCGGGTTTAATTTTCAGAGCCTGTTGTACAGAAATAAATTTGGATTATTTTGTTTTAAAATAAAAACCTGTGATACTGTAATATATATATAGTGACACTTACATGCAGGCAGAGGGATATACAAACATCCAGGCAGGTAGACAATCAGGCAGACAGGCAGAAAAACACAGACAAACAGACATACATGCCATACACACAAGGACATTGACATACACATGCAGACAGAGAGACAGTCAGATATCCAACAGGTGCCGCTTAATGTGATAACGTTTGTCCACGGCTATTTCAATAACATTAAGCGATTACAGCATTAAGGAAATAATAACATTAGGCAATGAGAAAATTTTACTTTAAAACAGCAACGGAATTTAACTAATTTAATATAAATGCAATAAAAAACATATAAATAAATACTTTCACAAAATTTTAATTAAAACATTGCAAAAGTAGTTTATGAATTGTTCTTAATGCAAAAGTTCATCGAAGAACTGTTCATAACGTTTCTAGAATTTATTTAACCGATTCTGTACCCCTAATCAAAATCTCGGAGAACATCCCTCACTGGAAGAGAACTTTTCTATGTAAAATTTAAAGTTCAGTAAAAAAGCAATCTTAGTTTGTCGTATAAGTTTTCACGACGGGGAAAAGGGGAATTGTCTCCACAAAAGATTTTGATTTTGTAGATTTTGAAGAGGGACCTTTGTGTGATCGCCCTAAAAATCGGTCGAGTTTTTCAAAATCTATGTTTGATTAAAATCGAAACCAAATTGTTGGACTACTGAATTCCTTACTCGGCGACATTTCTCTGTCACTTGACAAATTTAAAATAAATGTTTACCTTATTTAGTGACTTTACTTTGTAGAGACATTAGGAAATTTTTGGAAGCAGAAGATTGATGAAAAATTAGCAACGTTTTCGCTGGGAATCGAACCACGGACCTCTGAAATACCGGCTCAGTGTGCTGACCACTACACCACGAAGGCACGCTAGGAAGGCGAGAGAAATACCTTACAATTTTCTTTTAAAAATTTATTATATAATATTTTGACTCTATTAACCGAATTGTTGATCACAATAAGCAATGTATTTCTCACGTTTCTCACCTTTTATTTATAAACACATAAACCATTAGTGTAGTTCATAAAAATTTTAATTAAAAATATCATATGCTGTATTAGTTTTCTGTTGGAAACACAATTTATTTTCAGGAAATGGCACCAGCTCAACAGAAAGCTTTTTTCAACTACTGCAGAAAAGGAAAACTTGTCAATAATAATAATACGTGTTGGCGAGAGGAAGTTTTTTAAAGGAATACAATTTAAGAATGGGGGAAAAAGAAAGAAAAAATGAGCTGCAATTTCGATTTTTTTCAATTTAAGATTACTTCTTTGAATAATAAATATTAAAATAAATCTACTTTAAATGATTGCAATTTTCACTTTAATCCAGTTTATAATCAGATAATGCGTTTTATTGCAAAAGCTAAAAAAGGGAAAAAAGCAACAAAATAATGACATAAATCTTTTATTTCGATAGAAAAGTCACCCCCCCCGTACCGTCCATATCCCGTTCTTCAGAGACTTCGCGTTCTAAATTCGCTTGGTTTTTATAAGTCTTTTGTCATTAATGGCTAAGATTATTAACATCTCAGATAATTCCTCCGTTACACACACACACGCACACACAGAAAAATCACTGAATGGCTTAATTTTTTTAAATAAGCAAGGCAATAAAAACTGAAATAAGATTAAGGTAATTATTTTGCTTTTATAAAGACGAAATAAGAAGCAGCCAAATACCTCTCAACTTCATTAAGACACTGGAAAAATGAAAGAGAAGTAATAAGAATTTTAAAAGTAGACGTTATTCAAATTACAAATCTTGGTTCATTTTTTAAAAACTCTTCATATATTTTAAGGAAATCTGAGAGAGGTTACCTTTTCTGTAGAAGTAAAAATGTTCTCTTAAGTGTGAAAAATATTCTGCCAAGATTATAAGGTACTTAAGCGCCTGAAGCGCTTCAGTAACGAGTTTTAAGTTTAAATAAGCGCACACAATAAAAAACTAATAATTATATAAAGAAATCTACGTATGTTAAAACATCCTATACATTGAGCGCCTTTAAGGGGGTAATCTCTCTAAAACGATCACTTCACGAAGTGAGCACTATTTCTGAGAACATAAACTATCACTGGTGTTGAATGTCGTCTCCCTCCAGATGACCATCTCCGGAGAAGACCAAAATCATCGAATCGTGGACATCGAATCGCGTATTTATTATTTTCTTAAATAAACTATGTGAAGGCTTCTATTTATTTTATTTTTGAAAATATCTCCCTCTATCAGGATATAAGAACTTCTATAACATCTGTATGAGAAGATGTCTAGAGTTAAACTAAAGGTGACAACTCTGTTCCGAAACACAAAGAAGGAACAAGGCGGAAGTTTCATCAGAATTACTGGCTGGTCATATAATATGGCTTTCTTCAGAACGCAATTAACTTCTGACTTCAATAGGAGAACTTGGATAATATTACCCGGCCTGTTTCTAACATTTGAAGTAAAAGTAAACATTGCATTCACATTTTGTGTCTGTGTGTGTGAGCGCGCGCGCGTCATGTCCGTTGTATTTTTTTTTTTTTTTTTTTTTTTTTTTTTTTTTTTTTGAGTTCGAATATACAAGGGGTTCACAAAAGTTTTCACTCAGTTTTAGTAGACATAGGCTTCCAATTACGAAAATGTTTTAAATGACAAAAATATTCACGTTTTGGCAATTTTAAATTAAAAAATGAAATGTGAACACCACATGACGTCCTTTTACTCCTAATGAAATTACACATTTTTTTCTAACATTAACATTTATTTAAACTTATTAAAATATTTATTTAATTAATTATTAAAATATTTATTTAATTTAAATTATTAAATATTTATTTAAATTTATTTCTAACATTAACATTTATTTAAAGAAGAGAAGTAGAAATGAAGATATCTTATTAAATATTGCTTGTAATATTCTAATATATTCCTACTGGAATGTAGGTATTTAAAAAAAATAACATTGTGGTGGTTACTTATAGGGTATCTATGATTACTTCCCGTTTGTAATGTTCTTACTGCAACTGCGTTAGGCCAGGAGATATATTATTCCAAGAACTATAAATGCTTAAAACTTCAATTAACTTTTTGAGCAAAATTTAATAAAAATAATAATAATTTAATAATTTAATAAAAATAATTTAATAATTTAAATAAAATTTCAAATTGCTGAATATTTCTTATGAAAAGCTATTATCATACAATATTTCAAGGAAAAAAATCATTAAATGATATTTTTGAATTAAAAAAATAAAATTTTGTGTTCTAGACCGCCATAAATAGCAACATTTTTTTAGTTCGTATTACTTTAATCAAACAAAATAAAATTCAGTAAATGTCGAGTAAGCAAAATTCGTAAAAGATAAGCTGAGGAACAGTTTAGAGAACAGAATTCAATGGAATGAAAAGAGGATAAAAAATCGCTGAAATATCAAACGTCGCGACAATTTCATCGATTCAAGAAAGTGTTTTTTCGGCCATGTCTTGATTGGCATTTTCATTGTCATAAGGTACACCATCGTACCAAGTAAAGGAAAAAACGAATGTAAACAGACTTCAAATAAAATCTTTTAGCTGAAAGCAAAGCGATGGATATTTCTCCTGTAAATTGCCTTTTTTTTATAAATATAATTTAAGCGGTGCTAAGTTTCATTATGAGTTTATTTTTCACGTTTCTACGTAAAGGTTTTTCAAAGAAACTGTTTTTAAATAAAACAGAAATACTTTAGCTTGAGTTCTGAGGGAAAAGCCAGAAATCAAGTAATTCTGCACGTTTCAAAAGAAAACTATAAATAAATTTAAAAAAATATTAAAGGTTCCAAATTTGGACCAGAGGATTTATTAAGGTTTTTATGCTCTCTGTGAACAAACATCACAGGTCTCCCAATCCGGTTTAGACTCACAAACATAAGGTTTTTTTTTCTTTTCAGCTTTATTATCAAGTATCTCTTATCTCTTTTTTTTCGCATTTACGGCATATGAAATTCAAGAGCAAAATCATAAAATATTTAAAAATAGCATATCTTTCCGAGCTAGCTGTCAGCCTCCCTAAAAAACAGTTATCATGAAAAAGAAGTATATAATGATTGTAATGAGTTCAGCTAGTGTACTTTCATAAATTATTTAATATTTCTAATTAGACATAGCATGCTTTAAGTGCAGTTTTATTTAAATCAATCCGATTAACAAAATACTTTTAACAACAGCGTTTATTGAATTTCAATCACTTCGTTTGCTATTCCGTAACTTGCAGATTAAATTTTAATGTTAACTGTCTTATGGTTAACACAATTACAGCATACTGGTGAGTGGGGTAAGTATTCTATTTGTGGCAGTGGCAACACATTGCTTCCAAATACCCAAATTCGAGGATTAAAATTGACAAGGAGGTTAGAATAGAAGGAGGGAAGGTTCAACTCAAACGGTGAAGCTCGGCGGCCATATTCCTGTTATCGCTGTGACTTCTGCAAGGAAGTCTGTAATTGCAATATTTTTTTTTCTTTTCTTTTTGAAGCATGTCAGCTTGTGTTGTATATGGATGCACAAACAGATTTTCGAAAAAGATTCCTGGGATTACTTTTCACGCTAAGTATTGATTTTCTGTTTTTATGTAATTTGATAACTATGGTAAAAAAATATCACAATGTCATGTTGTTTTCTTTCCAGATGTGAAAAAAAGGACTTAATAAGAATATTTATATATCAAAATATGTTAAATACATTTTAATGTTTCTGTTTATAGCTGGCATCTTTATTTCTTAACATACAATGATGTATGCTAAGATTTAAACTGTATAATTTGAACGTTTTAGGTAATTCGTTTGATAATTTTCATGAAAAGTAGACACCAATTGTTACTATTTCTATGAATTGTAAAGGTGTTAAATAAAGTAATGTATGTATTAATTATTATTCATTTTAAAGTTTATTGAACTGTTAAGAATATAATTTGTGCATTTGATCAAGATAACAAAAACTAAAATAACTGCGCATAAACTAAAATAACTGAATTCACATAAATCTGTTTTATTTTAATAATATTTTTTTCCCTGTTGTTGTAAGTAAGTTCGTTGTGAAAAGAATCTATTTAAAACTTTCATTTTAAAAAAATGCAGCCTGTGACTATTTTTTTCAAATAATTATCTGCTATTAATTTCAGGTTAAATATATTTTAAATGATTCTTTAATAAATTGCAATATTGTGAATAAATCAGAAATATCACTTCTTAAAGGAAAAACTGGAAAGTACACCCAACAGGTTGCTAATAAAACCTAAACAAATTTTTGAAATATTCAGAGACATTATTTTTAAAGGCTTTAATGTTATGCACATGCATTTAGATTTCGAACTATTTATTAATGATTTTCTGTACGTAGTAAATTACGGATATTATCTTTATAACTTTAAAACAAAAAACTAACAGTAGCGAAGTATTTCATTATGAATTTTACATATTTTTAGTACAAAACGCATGCACGGAACAGCTTAAAAAACACGTACGTTTCACTGCCGTAATGCAATGTTTTGAAGTTACAAACATGGACGCCGCTTGTTCGGTGGAGTTTCATTCCCCGATAGTGGAGGAATCTGCAAACCCTCCCTCCTTCTATTCTGACCTCCTTGAAAATTGAAAGGTAAATATCTTAAATTTTGCCGAATGGCAACAATTTGGCGCCGTGGAGATAAAAATGTTTTATTTCAAGCAGTGTTGCCACTGTTCGAGGTCAAATATTGTTGAGTCTGTTAATCAAGTGTTCATTACGTTCACATGAAATATGAAATAAATCAAAATCTAAAAAAATGCATCAAACGCAGCTATCACGTTAATTAAAATGTTTGCTTAAATGGACTCTGTGATTTCATTTCTTGAAACTCTTTTAAATTTATATTGGGCCCACCAGCGGCCGAGTGGTAAAGTCGCTGAACACTGGTAGTTCGGTCTGAGGTTCGAATCCCGCGAACGGGCTGGCTGCATGGGTGTTTTCGTGGTTTTCCCCATGTGTAACGTGTATACGAGCCAGTTTCCCTTAGAAAGTCCTCCACGAAGGCATCCCTCCTTTTAGGCAGATAGCCCTCGAGGCTTTGCCATAATCACACATACACACACACACACTTTTAAATTTATAAAAGAAAAATTAATATAATAATACAAAAAAAATCTGAAAGCTTTCAGATTTTATATTGCTACAAAAGGAGCGGGTTTTCATTTACACATACACGTTTCGAGAAACGCCCCTTAAGGATAAAAACATTTAAAAACAGTGTATCTTTAAAATTTTCCATAGGCAGTCTCACGTTCTGGAGATACAAATATTTTATTCTGTACAGTGTTGCTGCTGATCGTTTTGAAATCGTTGAGTTTTTTAGTCAAAAATTCATAAAACATTTAAAAAATATGACATAGATAATGACAGAAATTTGAAATCCAAGATTTGCGTTTCAAGGTGTCCATACCCATATACGATTCAACGGCAAGATTACAACAATTTTAAAAGCAGCATATGTTTAGAATTCCTCGATGCAGTGTTAAGTGTTGGCATATGTTTATTTACTTTTTTTAGTCTTTTCTCAGATTATCATGTTAATGTTTAGTTTTTCTTAGTAAGATGGCTTACGAAACATTTATATGCGTCTTTTTGTTATTATCGTTCTGTGCGTTAAATTTATTTATTTGATATCACGCTCTTCGCACTTACGTGGCATAAACTCCAATTCAAAAACAAAATTCCAAAATATTTAAAAACAACATATCTTTAGAATTTCTGATAGAGTATCGCGCGTTGGAGATAAAAATATTTTTTTTTCCGTACAGTGTTGTCATTGCCCGCTTTGAAATCGTTGAGTTTGCTAATCAAAGATTCATTAAAACGTTTTTATAAAATATGAAATATAAAATTTGAAATTCAAAATTCGAGCTTCCAGCTGTCCATAATCGGGTGAAGGACCACCTTATACAAAATTTGATGGCTCTAGGTGCCGTTGTTTTTTCACAACGCGAAAAACACGCATCATTTATGCAAATTCTTCATTTTTTAATTTCTTTAAATGCAGGGCGATAATATTTGATGGCAACAATATGAAAAGTGATTCATCGCTTTTAGAGATTCGACGCAAGATACCGTTTCGAGACTAATAGCCCGTTTTTTTAACGTCCCTTTTGGCTAAAAATTTGATATACAGAATTCGAGCTTCGTGCTGCCCATGCTTGGCTTGAGGAATATGTATATAAAAAAGTCAGTGGCTGTAGGTGACATCGTTTTTTGCGGTGCGAGGAACATGTATTCATACATAGAGTTAATACATAGAGTTTCATCATTATTTATTTGTTTCAATAATACATGGAGATAACATTTGGCAGCAAGAGTTTGAAAGGGATTAGGCCAAAAAGTGAGTTTCGAGAATAATAACCTAGTCTTAAACCTATTCAGGATTCTGAGTTCTTTTCAGATAATTCGCTTAACATCTGTTAGGAGTTTGGTGCTAGTTTTCGCTATCAAAGAAAACTATTTATAAAAATTAAGTTATTTCAAAGAAAAATAAACCATAAATTACTAACACATTTTTAACACAAAAGGGGCTATTTAGACTCGAAATGAATTTTGAGTTGATTCGCTATAAACGTCATTTCACTTTTCAAATTGACTTTACCAAATATTATTGCCCTATATTATTTTTAGAGAAATTAAATTAGGAAGAATCTGCACGTATGTATATATGTTTCTAGCACTGTGAAAAAACGACAGCATCTAGAGCTATCAATTTTTGAATTACGTAGTCCTCCATCCAAATATACATGCATCTGGAAGCTCGAATTTAGAAGCCTGAATTTTTGCATTATTTATTACACATTTTGTAAACCTTCAATAAACTTTTGATAAGTAAACTCAACGATTTGAAAGCGAGCAGGGGCAAAACTATATGGAATAAAACATTTTTATCTAAAGCGTCCGATATTGTCTATCAGAAATTCTAAACATATGTTGTTTTTAAACAATTTCGTATTTTGCTGTTGAACTGAATTTTGGTGGCGTAAGTGCGAAGAAATGATATTTAATAAATAAAGTTGACGCATTTGAGTTTAATAATAAAAAGGACAGCATGTTTTTTCTTCAGTTTACTAAGAAAAATTAATATTAATATGACAAACTGACAGAAGGCTGTAAAAATATAAAAATGTATGCTTTCCCTTAACGCTACATGCAGCCTTTAAAAATGTTGTGATTTTTTCTGTGACGTAAGGGCGAAGAAAAAGGTGCATAATAATAAAAGAAAAAAGACCAAAAGAATTATGGGTTAGCAGGAGTGAGTGCAAGAGTGCAAGAGTGAGTGCGAACTCAAGAAGAGCACACCAAAACAAACACAGTAAGTTATAAAGTACTTTTTCCCTTCTTCCAGCATACCTTCGGGATGTAATTGGTAGCACACTGGTCGCGTATTCATGAGATCTAAGTTCGAGTCCTGGCGACAGCATTGCTCATTTCTCCTGTTTCAAAATAATCTAATGTCTTTACAAGTGCCGTCCGAACTAAAAAGTGGTGGACGATAATTCGTCACTACCAAGATTTGGCGATTGGGTCTCTTGATTCCCAGTCGCCCTTTAAAAGCGAGAGTACATAAGGTATTTCCTCCCTGCTTTCAACATGCCTTCGTGGTGTAAAGGTAAGCACACTCGGCACGTATTCGAGAGGTTCAGGTTCGAGTTCCGGGGAAGGCATTGCTCATTTTTCATATCTCCTGCTTCAAAATATCCTAATAGTTTTACAATGGGACAGTTAAAATCGAAAATTTTAGATTTTTAAAATTCTATTTAAATTTTTGTTTCTTTTTCTGGTAATTTGTTTAGGATGGTCAGCAGTGCAAGCCGCTACATCTTCAAATACAGCGTATTCTCGATTATCCGGCCGTGGAATATCCGCTTTACAGATTATCCGTATGTGGCGATGCTTGAGCACAAACGTAGTGATTGATGTAATGCCCCCCGCTCGAGAGTGCGTAAAAAGCAAAGACGAGCATGCGTCTTTAGGTTGTTTTAACGATTACTTTGTACAATTCGTTCTGCAAGTAAATAGCCGAAGACATTGCTTCGGTCGATTGCTGAGATTATTTTGTTTCATGCGTATTTTCATGCCTATATTCTTCTTATTCTTTTAAAATTGATTTGAAATTTTACAACTAAAAAAATGAATAAAGAACTTGATACAGTGCAAAGCGCAAGAAAATTGCTTTAATACTAAAACAAGAAACTTAACATTAATTGAAAGATTTAAAACATAGCAAACCGACAATAAGGCTCGCCGAAGAATGTGGAATCAGCTGGTAAGTCTTTCTGACATTGTTAATAAAACAAAAAGAATGCAAGGACCTTCACAAGAGATTGTGATAGTGCAGCAGGTCCTTCTAATTAAAAATACAAGCAAAGAAGATACTGACAGGTTCATCAGTCCCGAGACAGTAATGATGACTGATTTTTTTTAAAGAAATAAACGCATACAGTATACATGAAAGCTGGTAGTTTGGATTATCCGTGTTTTTATTATTATTCGTGACTACTTCGCCTGGACAGTTGGAAATACACCGTATTTAAATTTGTGTAACGTTTTTTCGAAGAAATAACTTTACATGCAACCTTATTCAAACTAATTGCATTATTTCGCACAAACAAAGTATCCCTAACTAAAGTTTTGTTTGTACTTTCGTTTCGAATATATGAAAGGTAAATTTTAGCTTCAGAAGTGTTATTAAGTCACGATCTTCAATTTTAATTCGTATCCTTTTTCAAATAAAAAGATGTTACCACCAAATTTTATCTCCATTTATTATTTTTAAAGAAATAATACAAAGGATATGTATAAAAATGTATGACAGAAAACAGAAAGTGTCAACAGAAATAAAAGGATGTTGCCATCAAATGTTATCGCTATGTGTTATTTTTAATGACATAATATAGCGAATATAGAAAAGTGTATGGAAATACTTAACTCTTTCGGGAAATCGAAATATCTGCTGTTTTTAAGTATCTGTGATTTTGCTTTTGAATTTTGTGTTGAGTCAATGCGAAGAAAATGATGTTTAATAAATAAGATTAAAAAGACAAAAAGTTAATATCACAAAGATTGAAAAAAGACTGTGTAAGTCATCTTACTAAGAAAACTAAACATTGATATTAGCAACTGAGAAGAGACTGAAAAAAATTAATAGCAACCCTACACTGTACGGGGAGTCCTAAACATATCCTGTTTTCAAATACTTTGTGTTTTTGCTCTTGAATTTTATATCCATAATTATAAGAATATGATATTTAATAATAAATTAAAAAAGACAAAAAGAGTTGTATAGGTCATCTTCTTAAGAAAACTGAATACTGATATGGCGAACTGAGTTAAGAATTAAAAAAAATAGGTAAATGTATGGCAACTCTTAACACTCTATTTGGAATTCTAAAAATATGCTGTTTTAAAACTTTTGTAATTTTGCTCTTGAACTTTATGTGGGTGAGTGCGAAGAAAGCGATGCTTAATAATAAAGTTTAAAAAAAAATGTGTTAGCAAAAGTGACGCCCAGAGCGGAATAGCAAGCTGCGGTGCTTATCGAGAGCCAAATTGTCTAGTAAGACTTTAAAATCTAAATACTTTCAGTTTTTCGTTTTTTCCTTTTATTTATTGACTTTAGCTTTTCTTATACCCTTTTTGGTACTATTCCGTTTTGAGGACCGTAAAAAATCGCCAAACTATTGTTGATGCCAGTGCTACCAAGAATTATTGTGGCAACCCTAACGCAAGAATAGAAGTATAATAGTAAATAACTATCTAAAGATTATTGTTTTAATTTAGATAAAACGTTAATTTCTTATAATACATTTTTATAATTATAATTTATATAAAAAAGGCTAAACATAACTGAATGGATTCCTGCATCGCTATTTCGTTACCGGGTTATCGCTAAAGCATAATTTCATCTCGTTGGTTGTTCGAACATAATTTTCAATAATGAATAATGCCTTTTCTTTGGAAAAATTCTCGGTAAAGTGCAGAATTTTCCACTTATTTGTTTGGCGCTTTTTGCAAGGTTAAAAACAATTGAAGTTTTGCCAATTTTATTTTACTTTTTAAGTGAAATAGGCCGATGTCTACATAGATAAAGTCAAGGGTGTGCGCAGCGCCATTTTTGTGCAATTGTGGGATTTTTTTTAAAAGTGAAAATAGATTGATGTGTACATGGATCGCAGACTTTTCGTCATGGGCAATTTCCAAATTGTTAAATCCATATTATATCAAAAAAAAGGATTTAAAAATTAAACTAGTATTTCAATGGCGTCTTAAGAAATATAGAACTATCTAAACTTACGCAATTTGAAATCAGCGCGTGCGCTAGATTTGGCCCGCTGTTAAATGGGCGCGTTTGCTAGATTTGGCGCTTTTGCGCATATATTTTCGCTGCAATTTTTTACGGTCCTCAAAATGGAATAGTACCTAATTTTTATTTAACTTTTAAAAATCCTTTTAACACCTTTAACCATTTAGCTGTTCATTTCGTACATTACACAAGATATATTCGGATTATATCGATTTATTTGTGTAAATAAAATTGCAATATAGTGTATCAAAAAAATTATGCTCAAAACCAAAAATATAAGATGTTTTAAAGCATGTACGATTTAACGCAAGTATAACCAAGCTAATAAAAACGTTTTAAAACTCGGCACCTCTTTAAACATTTGAAGTTATTTGGGAAGAACTGCATCCGCGTCCGCTTGGAAAATGAAATATAATTTTTGAGTGGCTGAAAAAAACTTTGTCTTTTTTTATTACGCCACTTGTTCGCATTTTCTCCCCAAGGAAAATGGGATTTTTGCCAAGTGAAGGATAAAAAAAGGGCTGACAATGATCCGTGTTCTTCCCAAAATTGCTGTGACAGAAAATAGTTCTTTTTTAACAATGTCTTCACGAGCGCCATGTGCCTCACTTCACCTGTTGCCAAGTTAATAAATAAATTTCTATTATTAAATAACGAAGAGTCTATATGCATGTATATTCCTTGCATTTGGGCAAACGGCGGCATTTACAAACACCACATTTCGAGTCTACGTAGTCCTGCACAGGAACACGTGCACCTCAAATTTCCAACTTTCTTTTTATTTCTTTCATATTTTGTACAAACATAAAATTCTTTTTATTAAAATCTCAGAGATGTAAAAGCTTTATATTTGTTAATGAAAATATTTAATATTCTTAATTCGATATCTTAAATACATTTTTGCTCAAATTATTCAGATTAAAAAGTTCAAAACGTTTTGTTAAGAACTACATTTATTGCTTTTAAATCGCTTGGCTTATTACTGAATAACTGACAGAATAAATTTGGAATTTAAATGTCGTAAGTTTTATTGAATGGCAACACGCTGGCGCATCAAAGTTAAAAAAGTATTTTATTTCAAGCAGTGGCAACATATTAGCTGATACATGTATATAAATAACTGAGTTTTTTGATAAAAACTGAGGGATAAATATCTTACATTTTGTGTCGAATGACAAAATTCTGGTTCGTTGGAGAAACAAATGTTTTATTTGGAACAGTGTTACCATTGCGCGCTTTTAAATTGCTAAATTTGTTAATCAAAAGTTCATTAAATTAGTATAAAATATGATATCAATCGAAAACAAATTCGAAATTCAAACTTCGGACCGCGAGATATATATGATCAGAAGGAGAATTAGGTATGTTCAAAACTGGGTATAGCTCGTCGTTTTTCCAAAATGCGACGTACAGGCATACAAATCCTTCATTATTTAATAAATCTAGACATTTGTGCAGCCATTCGCCTAAACCAGTCATTATATAAAAGAAAAAAAATACATGATTGTTTTAATCAATCTAATTAAAGCAAAATAACGGATCCTAAAAGTAATTAATAGTAATTGATATGAATCTGCATTTATTGCTATTAAGCTCTCACGCTTTGCTGAAAGGCAGCAGACTTTCGTATGTTATATAAAAATATTTTAGTGTCGGACAGTGACAAAACATTTGCTTTAAATCGCTGAATTTTTGGATTAAATTCGAAAGGTAAATGTATTGCGTGATCTCGAGTAACAGCACAATTGTTTTATATCGCTGAGTTTTCTGATTAAATTTGACGCTTTAACGAGGTGGCCACATAAAACTTTTTTATATCCACGTATTTGTTAATCAAAGGCCCTTAAATTCGCCCAAAGCATGAAATAAATAGAAAAACAATTTAAATCTAGAATTTCGGTTTCGAGATGCCTATGTTCGGCCGAGGAACATACATGCGTAAATGCAATAAAATTCTGCAAATATAGAAAATAACTCCATATGTACATAAAATGACATTCACAGACAGACGCGGCTAAAAGACAGGACATAATTTATTACCGGGCTCTTAATTCTTGCCATATATATTCTCACTGACACATCTTTATGAGTGAAATAAGCAGCCCAGAATTTTTTTGGAAGCTTACATTTCAGACATCTGACGATAGACAGCAGAGGGAATCGACACATCTCAGCAAGAGGAGAGATGAGAGGCAAAGCGAAAAAAGAGAGAAATAATTGTAGTGTAATTTCTTGAAGATAGGAGGATAGTTGAAATGCATTTAAGCGGTTATTGTTAGTTAGACGTTTGAAAGATGGCATGCTGTAGTAGCGTGGCAACAGCTGGTGGCTTTATAGATGCATAACAGAGAACTACAACTAGTAGGCATGGCCGTAGGTACATCACAGAATTTTATTTCTTGAATGAAACAATCCTTGAGAAGCATATCTAGGTGAATACAATATCATGGTGCGATATCCACCAGCACAATTTTGTATAACTTACATTTTCAGACAATGAACAAAGTGAAGCGGCAAAACGATGCATGTTAGTAGCAGTAAGGCGAAGTGGGAAAATTCGCATTCAGGAAAATGACGAAAAGTTTCTTTAATCTGACTGAATGAGAGCTCTTCCCATCGCACCAATATTATCTAACAAAGCAGGAAACGGATTAATTTGAAGAGACACAGTCCAGTAAGTCATTATAAACGATTTTTGCTTTAAGAACAGATAGGAGAGGTATGCAAATCAAAATAAGGAATTATGGGGCTATTTATAATTTTTATTTACATTTTTTTATCTTAACGTACATATATAAAGATTTATAAGGTATTTTCTACCTTCATACAACATGTCTTGATGGTGTAACGGAAGCACGTTCGGCGCGTATTCGAGAGGTCCAGTCCCGGCGAGGGCATTGTTCATTGTTCATCAATGAGCAAAAAACCTAATGACTCTACTGCTTCAAAATAACCTAATGACTCTACAGATTCCTCATTGCATAATAATACACATAAATGCAGAAATTTCCACTTGGAATTCATTTTTGATAAAATGGTGTCATAAAAGATTTGCTTTGGAAATAATTCCCTATCGTTTGGCATTGCTATTTAGAACAGTTAATTTTAATGCATCATTTTCCTTTCTTGAGGATTAGTTCTTAAATTATGAGATCCGTTTTTCGCTTGCAAAACTGTTCATATGTTGAACTAAAATTTGAACAGGAATATTTTATCCCAATTTCTCTGCAATTTTAATAATCTTTTTGTGTTTTTTATCACTATTTCCTTTAAAATTTGTAATGTTTATTTTTTCTTCGAAGTTCACCCACTCTTTTGCAAACTAAAATTTTCAGATGAAAGATTTTGTTTTGTTAAAAATTTTCGCTTTTGTATATTTTTCTTCCTTCACCTCTTTGTATTTTTCTGTTAACCTTTAACGCTAACCCTTTTGCAATTCTTGTCTAATCGTATAGTTTGAATCGACGTCGAATTTCGAGCACATGTTGAACACCGAAAAATATAAATCCGTTACTTGAAAATTATAAAAATGTGTTGCCATGCCGATTAGAGTTGAAACGCTTTCCCTTTCTCTCACATCACATCTGAGTATTACTCGCTGGATAAGTTTAACACCAGCCGTATCTTGAGCTGGTAATGTACCACTATACAGTATGTTTACTTTTGCTGAAGCAGCCTTTCAGCATTACAGATAAGCTAGGTGTCGGTTCTTTCCCTTCTCCCTTAACCTCCTTAAAAGGTATGAGATGGATTTGGGAATGGATTTTCCTGAACCTGTGCTGGGACAAAGAATACACGAGTTTTAAATTTATAAGATAATTTAAACTGTTATTCTATTTTCTTTTTCACTTCGGTAACAGCATTATCATGTACATGTTAAGATGGTATTCTATAGAGTGCTTAGGTATTATATACAATGCCTGGGAAAAGTGTACATTGTTGTTGTGGTGATTTATCTCATTTATCTGACAGCAACATCAGAACAAGCCCGCGAAATTCAACGTGGCAAGAAGTGCAATATTGCGCTTGTTGTTGGAAAGAGCCTTGAGTACGACACAGGTGACAGTACGAATTTGCTCAGGTCATTCCCAATTTTGATGAAGAGCACCCGGGGGATGAGTCTTAGGGTCTCCCACCTCTTTCCTCTACCACCAACCTCTCGAGAGGACTTTCGGCTCGCTGCATACTTAAAGTTCCTCCACGCCGCGCAGACACTATACATTTACAAATATCCATGCTTTCTCCTGGATTCGAACTACAGCACTTCGGTGCGGCAGTCAGAGTCATTAACCACTATCCCGGTTGGGCAGCGGGAAAGTATATAACAGTTCTCCTATTTCGTCCTTTTTCTAAAAAAGCAGGGTATTCTATTGAAAGGCGGAGTTTCCTACATTGTATACAATAGATATAGAAAATGAAACAGCACACTCAGTTTGATACTCTCAGATATAGAAATTGCTGTCAGATTCAGTATCTACTATTAAAATAATAAAAAATATTTTTGTATGGTTCTCCCACTGTGGAGAAACAACGGCAGCTGGAGCCGGTGTTCACCGAAATCCTCGAGACCAAAACATCATGGACACATCGTGGAGAAAACAATGTAAGGCGAAAATGTCGTCGTACGAAACATCGAGACAGAAAAGAAGCATAGAGAAAACATTGCAGTTCTAGAACATCGTGGTACTAAATATCGTTATCTATAATAAAGCTGTTAAAAAACATCGGACCTTGTAAAAAATAAAGCACCTACAAATCATCGCATGACGTTAACATCGCAGACAAATGTGTTTCACGCTTTAAAAGTTATAAATGTATATTTACATAATGATTTGTGATTTTCGTGAAGGAATGATGAATATATTTATCTCAATATTTCATATTTTTTAATTAGCTAACAAATTGTTGCAAAAATATCAAGAATCAAATTTAAGCATTCAGAAACTGAAACTGAAAGTTAATGCTACGTGTAATAGTTAACAAAATTTTAAACTCGTGTAGTTAACTAATCTTTTTTACACTGCATGTTTTCGTAAAAAACTGTCAGTACAACTTTATAAATGAGATTAATTGAATAATGATCAAAATTTTCAAATTTCGAAGCAAAATAAAAAATGTTTGGAAAAGAATATATATATATATAATTACTACCTAGCTTTTTAATATACATATATTATCATTTTAATGCTGCTAATTTTAAAGTTTGCTATTTTTTGCAGCCTACCGCTGCAATGATGTTTATAACCCACAGTTTAAATATTAGAATTTTTAAGTGCGTTATTATATTCGAAAGCATTCACCGTATTATAAACCATAAAAATTCAGCTTATAAAACCTTTTCCTTTCGGAGTGAACTCAATCATCGTCTTCGAGAAACACGCACACAGGGAACTCCTTTTCGACGCAGGTAGTAAAAAGTGCATATATTTCAAAACCGAAATATTTATTGCCGCCAAATGTCGCACTGGAGAACACATATCAAAATTCCCGTTGCCGAGTTGAAAGCTTTTTCGCATATACCCTGCGATGGCACATTCGACAAGAATGGCTATCCGACCGAACCGACCGTATTTCATGCCTCTGGGGGTGGGAAAGGAGTAGTAAATAGCCTAGCAAGAACAAATTTTCGCACTGCCATCGCAAAATAGTCTGTTCCCGTTTGCATCAACGTCCTACGCGCATAAGAATCACGGTCGCTTGCTTTAATGAGGCGAGAAAAGCGATAAGTTTTTCCCAGTTGCGGTTGGTATTTAACCGAGTGGAAGGTAGCGTAGGTTGTTCGCGTAATATGTCAAATTTCAGAAGTTTCGCTAGCTAAAAGTATGGCACTGTAGCGTTAAGGTAATACAGCTGTAACGAACCCGCGTTATAACGAACAAAGCTTTTGGTTCCGTAATGTTTCCTATTTTTGCTTACACATTTAATATTATTGCATGCTATAGAAAACCTCAATATTTCTGAAAATTGGATTCAATTGAAACATTTTTTAGCTTTTCAAATTTGTTCCAGAGTTTCGGCAAGTTTCAAAACTTTCTCTAGCTAAAATTATGCTATTGTAGCGTTAAACTAATATAGTGGAACCCCGCCATATCGAAAGAAGCTTCTGGTCGCGTCCAGTTTCCTGTAGGCGTAATACTATTTTATACTGTTATAAAACCTCAAAATGTCTAAAAATTAGATATAACGAGCTATATGGATATCTTCTATTAAAACATAGCTTCGATTTTGGGGTTTTTTTGTTTTCAAATTTTTTCCTGAATTTCTGCAAGTTTAAACAAAACATTTTCTAATTCCTAAATGAGCCAAGTTTAGGTTGTAAGATCCGAATTCCATCCACCTTCCTTAAAAGTTTTACGTTACTTTTCTTTACCTTCGGCCCCCAATTTTCTCTGTGTTCTAAACACTTTTTTTAATAGCGAGCATTAGCCATTTTCTAGGCTTCGGCCACTACTAAGGTCTGAAGCTGTGGCCATTTTGATTATGGACGCACCTAAAAGGCAGCCACCGTTGCCTCCTGGGAAAGGACAGACAATTTACATGCATAGCTTCTCCTCGGCCCATCAGCAGCCGAGGGGTAAAGTCGCTGACGCTGGTAGTTCGTTCCGTGATTTGAAACCCAACAAACGAGCTTCTCGAATGGGCGTTTTCGTGGCTTTCCCCATGTGTAGCATGTAAGCGAGCCAGTTTCCCTTAGAAAGTCCTCCACAAAAGCATCCGTTTTCCTAAGCAGATAGCTCTGGAGTGCTTTTCCATAAAAAAGTAAACCAAACCAAAGCACACACCTTTTCCTACTTGTCGCGAGCTTTCCTTCATAGAGATTGGGTAAAATTTAATTCACGTTTTCCTATTTTTACTTCCTTCTAACGAAGTAAAGAAAGTATTGTAATCACGAATATCATCGTTCAATGCAAATACCAATTTTGGCCGTTTTCGAACCCATTTTGACTATTTCTTCGAGCGGTATTTCTACCTACAGACAAAATAAAGAACTCTTTATTCGAAAACGGATTGTAAAGTGGGTTCAAAACGGATTCAAAATAGACTTTTCTTCGTGACGTCTATACGTATGCAATTCTCTCGCATAACTCAAAACGATTAACTGTAGGACGTTGAAATTTTGTGTATGAAACTGCTGTATCCAACTACTTGGGTTTTCCCTTTTTAATTGCAATGGTAATACCAAACGTACATATCTATATAACCACCTATCCTCTTACCTAAAAGTCTTTATCTGGCCGCTCTTTTCGCAATCACTGGTCGTAGACATACACTTCCACTTACAAAAATGTTTTAAATGACGGAAATATTTATGTTTTGGCAATTTCAAATTTAAAAAATGCTCATTTCTGACAAATAACGAAATCAAACTTGTAATGCAGTCTCCCGTTTTCTATACTTATGTTTAGGTGTGTGTGTGTGATTATGATAAAGCCTCGAGGGCTGTCTGCCTAAGGGGAGGGATGCCTTCGTGGAGGACTTTTTTAAGGGAAACTGGCTCGTATACACGTTACACATGGGGAAAACCACGAAAGCGCCCATGCAACCAGCCCGTTCGCTGGATTCGAACCTCGGGCCGAACTACCAGTGTTCAGCGACTTTACCGCTCGGCCACTGGTGGGCCTCACTTGTGTTTAGGAACATTTTATATTCGTTATGGGAAAATAAAATCATAATCCCGTACGACAAAAATTGACCGGGGTATTTAATTTTAAAATTTGCAATTAGTGATGATATTTTCAACTTGCCTATCAATTTCCCATATTCGAGTTAGAATAATTTGATGAAATAAGTTTAAATGAAGTGCAGTAAATAATGTGTATAACTGAACAGACTGTAAAAAAAAACTCATATGGTGCCCACATCAAATTTTCTATTTTTATATGTTTCTCTATGTATATATCTGTTTTTATATATTTATATATATATATATACATATATATATATATCTGTTTTTATATGTTTCATCTATTTTGTTATTAAATATTGTCTACATCTTAATATCTATTGTGTTCGTTTTAATGAATTTCACCAGGTTTACATTACGAACTTACATGCAAAGTATTCTGTTCTACACAATCATTTGCGATCCAGAAACGGATTAATTAATTTTACATTAATTCCTAAAGAGAAAATTGCTTCGGTTTATGAAAATTTCGGGTGATGAACTATCTTCAGAAATGAAATAAGTTCTTGAACCAAGATTTCGCTGTAATTTACAAACGAATTTAACTCTGATGTATCCTTAATAGGAAACTGTAACAATACAGCACTTTTCTTCTTTTTAATTTTGTAAATGACACACAGTTCCACATATCTGCTCAACGGTTAAATAAACGGAATATTCGTAACGACTTTTCAAATTAACTGAATTTCAATTTCAGTTTCATATTAATTTTGGAGATAGTACATAAATGTTTCTTTCAGGTAACATCAGCGCAAATATGACATGTCATTTATTTTCAACAAAAAATCTGTGTGCTTCTCTAATGTTTATTATTTAAAATTATATTAGCACTCGCTTATTTTTGAAGCAAATTAAGTATGACTTTAATTGGGATTTTTGTCCGTCTGATCACGCAATGTATACTTAAAACAGTTGAATAAATAGAAAAAATATTTTTGAAAAGTGCATTTATTGCTTTTCAATCACTTGGTTTGCTTCTCAGTAACAGAAAGGTTAAACTTTAAAGTTAAATACCTTGCGCTTTGCTGAAAGGTAACACAGACTTGAAAAACAAAAAAGATCGCTCTATCAGTTACACTTTACAAAATTTTAAGCTTTTCGTTTCATTTTAGCTTGTCTTTTAAAAATTCTTGCCTCTTGAGAAATTTTATAAATCATTATTTCGACTTTGAAGAACAGAATATTTCAGTTTTTCGAAGATTACGTGTATTATTATACATCTGTTAGATACGTGATAGATTTACGTGCATTATTATACATCTGTTAGAATACGTGATAGATTTACGTGTATTATTATACATCTGTTAGAATATGTGATAGATTTACGTGCATTATTATACATCTGTTAGAATACGTGATAGATTTACGTGTATTATTATACATCTGTTAGGGACGTGATAGATTTACGTGTATTATTATACATCTGTTAGATACGTGATAGATTTACGTGCATTATTATACATCTGTTAGATACGTGATAGATTTACGTGCATTATTATACATCTGTTAGAATACGTGATAGATTTACGTGTATTATTATACATCTGTTAGATACGTGATAGATTTACGTGCATTATTATACATCTGTTAGATACGTGATAGATTTACGTGCATTATTATACATCTGTTAGATACGTGATAGATTTACGTGTATTATTATACATCTGTTAGAATACGTGATAGATTTACGTGTATTATTATACATCTGTTAGGGACGTGATAGATTTACGTGTATTATTATACATCTGTTAAGCTCTGAAATTTTCATTTTCTACTTCGACAAAAAGGAACTTATATCGCTTCTCCTGTTTCAACGTTTTTACACCGTCAAATCTATTTTTAGAAACTTCAGTTAATCCATGGATACACTCAGATAAATACTCCTTCGAATTCAAAAAGCAGTTTTGTTGCTTGCAGATGTAATTCCGAAAAGACATGCTTATACATAATACCATTGACTTAAACAGAGCGTAATAATTGGGAAGAATACTGATAAGTCTCAGTTAAAAGCTATTTGAAGAGACAACTCCTAAAAATTACCTGTTCCAGAAAGCAGCGTATCAGTATTAATTTACATCTTTTACCTTCATTTAGAGTTTTTTATTACAAATCTAATCATGTTATATATTTTTAGAATCAGGAATGCTCATTTTATTTCTTAATATCGAAAGTGAGAAACCGATCTTTTGAATGTTTACGGTATTTCTTTCGCAGCCTTTTTCTTTTTTTTTTCTTTTCTTTTAGTCCAAAGTGGCAGTATGTCCAGAAGGTCTATTAATTTCGTTTTGGCATTTAGCGTCGTCCACTATAAAACGGCGTTTCACTTTTCAAATTGTTGCACAAATGCTCAAATCACAAATGCTCATTCCGACATCTTCTGGTGAAATTGCTAATTTTTTTTGTATTTGTCCCACGCACAATGATATCAATTGCCGTCGCGACGGATTTCAAGGAATTTACTGCTTCTGATATGTTAAAAAACAAAGTATTTCTTAAAATATCTTATGCCGGAGAATATCTAATCAATTAATGGAACTGAGAAATGCATTTCATGCTGCAGGTTTTGCTACTTGCTACCAGATAAATAAAAATAGGACAAGGCTTTTTTTTAAGCGTTTGAAAACAACAGTAGAGAAATGCGTCTTTTGCAGCAATTACGAAAGTGGCCAATTCCACTGGATTGCTGCCAGAATAGATATAATTTGGCAAGCGTGGTATGTACTCTAGTGTTATGAGAGTATGTCTCGTAGTCAGTTAAAGATCTGAAGCAGAAATAAAATTAAAAAAAAAAAAGAAAGAAAAGAAAAGAAAATCTGAAAGGATTCAGTGTTGAACATCGCATCAGAAGTTTTTCTCAAAGTTTTTTATGCTCTAGCTCGCAACATATCCGCCTGTGTTTTGGACTCCTTCCCACTCCACACAACCTTTTTTGCCTTTTTAACTTTATTATCAAACATCTTTTTCTTCGTACCTACCCTGCATATATTTCAACAACAAATCATATAATTTTTAAAACACAATATATCGTTAAAATTTCGTATTAATTTTTAAATGCTGCCGTACGGTTTTTTATCCAGAAGGATATTATTCTGAAACCTCCCTTTTGAGTCGAACTATACCTATAATAATGTAGAGAATATAGAAAAAAGTGTGTGACAACATTTAACACTTTATCGGTAATTCTAAAGATACCAATGAGGAAATATGCTTTAACTTTCACGCACCAGTTTGTTGTCACTCGGTGAATCGTAAAATATTTAAATTTTCTTTTAAATATAATCTGTCTGCTAATCATTAGCAAATTAAGCGATTTAAAAGAAAACATCGCAGTTCCTAACATCATTTATTAATTATCAGCTGGACTCGTGAAAGGACACTAGTAGAATTTCTTAAAAGCAATCTATGTACTTTTCATTTTTTATAGTAACCTTTTAATGCGATTGGCCGAACCGGTGGCTAGTTATTTGAAAAGTGAAACGGGAAACTAATGTGATTCGATGCAAAAAGGATGTTAAAAAATAACAGCCCTAAACATCGTCGGAAAAAACATCGCAAAGAGAAAACATCGCAGTTCTAAAACATCGTGGTACAAAACATCGACGTCGAAAATAAAGCGGTTCAAATTTTCGCAGTTTAAAAACATCGTCGTCGAAAATATCGTGGTAAAAAATAAAGTATCTACAAATCATCGCATGACGATAACATCGCAGACATGCTTTTTTCAAGTTTTAATAATTGTAAATGGATATTTCCATAATGATTTGTGAGCGCATGATGTAAAGAAGGATAATTTTTACTTTCACATTTTTTTATTAACTAATAATTTTTTGCTGAAAAAGTAAAAAGCATAGAAAATTAAATGCGACTTATAGATTATACTTTTCCTGAAAAATTACCAGTAGCAACTTTATAACTTTATAAAAAATGATTTATTAATGGCCTTTGTTAGTTAACTATAAGTTGCATTCATTTTCTATGCTTAAGTTTCCTTCTTATTTTCTCAGCAAAAATTTATTAGCTAATAAAAAATATGAAAGTAAAAACTATCCTTCGTTCCATCTTGCGCTCACAAATCACTATGGGAATATCCATTTACAGTTATTAAAAAAAGAAACAAGCATGTCTGAGATGTTATTGTCATGCGATGATTTGTAAATACTTTATTTTTTACCACGATATTTTCGACGATGATGTTTTTAAACTGCGAAGTTTTTGAACCGCTTTATTTTCGACGACGATGTTTTAGAACTGCGATGTTTTCTTTTTGCGATGCTTTCTCCCACGATGTTTTGTAACACGACGTTTTCGCCTTGCGTTGTTTTCTCCGCGATGTTTTCGGCTGTAACCGTCTCAAAACACGCTTTTGCATTACTTCGATTTTCATTCAAGTCTGTTGCCATTCCGATATTCTTTCATATTTAATCGGTGTTATTATTTTTTTAACTTTTCAACCTGATTGATTTCGTCTACCTGAAACAAGAACCAGGTTAAATATTTCTGAACGAGGGTGATTTAAGGATTAAGCTAAGCAATTTTACTTCAAATATTTGAAAAATTCATCAGTGTATCAAGCGCAGAAACCACATTCATTAAAAAGGAAATTTTTGTTCGAAGCACTTTTGTGTTCGAATCACTTTAAAATTATAGCCACCAAATGTTATCGTGATGCATTATTTAAAAATAAATTAAATAATGAAGTATCTGAATGTATGTGTATATGCTCCACGCATTATGGTAAAACGAAGGCACGTAGAGCCATCGAAATTTTAATACACATTGACTCAACCGAAAGTGGCCTTCACTCGAAGCCCGAATTTTGAATCTCGAATTTGTTTTTATTTCATATTTTGTAAAAATTTGACGAATTTTTGTTTAACAAACTCAGCGATTTGAGAGCGAGAGCTGGCAACACTGTTCGAAATAAAACATTTTTGTGCCCAGCGTCCAGACTGTTGTCATCGGAGAAAATATAAGATATTTATCTATCAGTTTTAATGCACAAATTCAGACCTTTTCAAAACAATGTACTGCACTGCCTCTGATAGAATACTTATTATCTCTCCATTACTGCTGCCATTCAGCAAAACGTAAGATATTTAAATTTCACATTTAATCTTTCTACTACTAGGTTACCAAATGATAAAAGCAATAAACGCAGTTCTTAAAAATACTTTTTTTTTTCATTTAATCTGACCGATTTATGTGAAAGTGCATTTTAATCACGAAATTTCTCATTGGAAATATTAAATGTTTTTACGAAGTAAAATGTGCATGTGTATATGGCGAAGAAAGTGATATTTAAAAGATGAAAAGAATTGTTTTAGCAGGAATAAGTTCTAGAGCAAACTAGTAGTCGGCTCTAGGATTGCTAATCTGCTCTAGGACCTGAGATGCTCAGCGAAAGCATAAAAGATCATTTGTGCGACGTCAATATCTGAAAACTTCCAGATTTTCGTTTTTTCCTCTCCAAGTTATTTGTATTCATCTGTTTTTATTATGATTATGATATATGCTGCGTATTGTAGAGTAAAATGTAAGGAGATTCGATGACGGATCGATGCAAGAAATGTTTTGGAAATCTGTGATCGACTGCACCAGAATACATGAAATATTCGTTTAGTGAACAGAGCGCTAAAGAATATTTAATCTTAGACGACCTGCAAATATTATGTTAAAAGCCATCGGCAAATAATTTAATCATAGTTTTGAAATTGTTCAGCCATATTTGGCAACAGCTGCTTTCCCATATAACTGACGACTTCATTACTAAGGAATTCGCTCCACTTATTTTTAACTAAGTTAATGCGAACATTTATTATTCCAAGCGTTCAGCGAGAATGTATAAAGTGTCACAGAATTGAGCTTCGAAGTTCCATATAAAGGAATTAGCATGTTTCGCACAGCGCTTCCATAAGCATCTATGTAATGAAACGCAGCATCTCATAACTGTTTGTGATAACTTAATTAGAAGCACGTTTATTGAAGTGATTGAAACAAAGATCTCTTGCGTTGAAATCTTCAATTATCCAAGGCCTTGTATTATTAAATAATCATCAGCTGCCTAAATTGGTAGTTATAAGAAAAAAAATGTATATTTATTTTAATGAGTCCAGCTAGTGCCTTTTTATAACAATACTATTCAATATTGCTAATTACACTCCTAATTGAAATACATTTTAATTTAAATCAAGCAGATTCTAAAGCAGAAAAAGTATTCTTAAGAACTCCGTTTAACTGCTTTGAAATCGCTTGGCTTATTACTCAGGTACAGACGGATAAAATATGAAAGTTAAATATCTTATGATTTACTGAATGGTAATACCCTAGCAAAAGTAAAAGTATTTTATTTCAAGCAGTGGCAACACTTTACTTTAAAAAAATTGAGTGTTTTGATTAAAACTGAAAGGTAAATTAATTGATATTTGCTGAATGGGAAGAATTTAACACGAGGGAAATAAAAATGTTTTATTCCGAATAGTATATTCGATTTTCGCAATTCGAAATTCAAAATTCGGGCTCCCAGGTGCCCATAGTCTGAGGAGTTCTACTTATGTGTTGTATGTTTATACGTATGCATGTCCGTCTCGTTGTGAAAAAACAGTGGCACTTATAGCTGCCTAATGTACAGCACGTAGTCACCTTTATATGCACCTAAAAGTCCGAATTTTGAGCTTCGAAAATTTAAAATTTATTATTATTGTTATTATTAACTTCGCATTTTGTGCGAATTTAAAGAACGTTTGGTTAAAAACTCAACGATATGAAAGCATTGTATTGCCACTCGGCAAAAAGTAAGACATTTGTGTTTCACCTATTATCCCAAAACTCAACGATATAAAAGAAACGTGTTACCTTGCGTAACAAACGTAACGTAATATATTACAAAAGAACTTTTGATAGAAATTTCAAAGAATTGACAGTTTTGTGTTACCACTATGTAAAGCGTAAGGTATTTATGTCTTAAATTTATTGAGAAAACTCGCTGATATAAAATAAGTGTGTTGCCAATGAGAAAAAGTATTAATTGGTATTTCGAATTTATTCAACAAACTCATGAAAGGTAAAAGATTTAATTTTTCTTTTAAATTTATTCTGTTATTAATTAACAAACTAAGGGATTTAGAAGTGCCAATGTAGTTTAATTTAAATTATTATTGGTTAATAGCTTCACACATTGAATTACATTAGATCCATTAAAATCAGCATACATCATTTTTCTTTTTTATGATAACTATTTTATTTGGCTAGTTGAACAACCGGGATTAGTCATAAATATGAGAAACAAAAACGTTTTTTTTTTCAAAGTAGCCAAACTTGTACTTTTCCTCCTCTAATTTGCTATAAATAGAACACATTTTTTATTTATTCCTGCCAAGGATAAAAATGCGAAGAAAAAATTAACGCTTAATTTATTCATGTTTAATTTACAGCCTTAATCTTACCGAGCAAAAAATGAAATTCTTTAAAGCTTCTTTGAGGTATAAAAGGCTTTTTCATGAAACTTGATAATTAATTTCTTTTCCTAATCACACATTTAAATTATTTTATAAGTTTTACTAATAATGTAAAAGAATGTTTGTACTGTTTCATTAAAATTAATAATAATTAATCGCTTCTTCTAATAAAAGTTTTAATTATTCGATAAATTTTAAATGATGGAAAATAATGTTTGTACTATTTATTTAAACTTAATATTTAATTTCTTCTTCTAATCATAAATTAAAATTATTCGATATGTTTTACTAATAATGGAAAACAATGTCCGGACTGTTCATTAAACTTGGTGACTAATTTCTTCTTCTAATCACAAATTTAAATTATTTAACGAATTTTACTAAAAATGGAAAATAATGTGTATACACCAAACATAATTAATAAAATTCATTTAAGTTTCGGAAAAATCGCAATGATAAAACTGATTATTTAGACTCCCCAAAAATAATTTTTAGATTTTGGAGAGGGATATGAAGCGAAAGAAGCAGTTAAGAAAGAAAAAAAGAAGACTGCATTTTCCTAACTCGAGCTTTGAATTCCAAATTTATTTTTTTAGCTCCAGAGGATGCTGCTAGTCTCGATCCTTATTTTTTTGTCGTATCACTTTTCAGATAAAAGGATATTGCCACCAAAAGTTATCGTCATATAAATAATTTTTAAAAATGTATGGGAACACAAATAAAAAGATAATGCTACGAAATGTTACCGTCATATATTATAGGAATAATATAGCTCATATAACGAAATATATGGAAACAGTTAACACACATATCGGGAATTCTAAGGCGATATTGTTTATAATTATTTTGAGAATTTGCTATAGAACTTTATGGGGCTTACGTGCAAGCAAAGTGAAGTTTAATATTTAAGTTAAAAATGAAAAAAACGTTTTGTAGGTTATCGTGTTAAGACAGTTGAATATTGATAGCATAAAAGCGGAAAACACTTAAAAAAGCAGAAAATTGCATGGCGCAATTTGCTTTTCTTACTTATTTTCGACTTGCTAATTTTGTTTTCAGAAAACTCGGCGATTAAAACAAAATGCATTGAATTATGTTCCTCTTTTTTTTTTTTTTTTCAAGATCAAATGTGCAGAGTTTCATAATGATCATGAAAAAAACTATAGATTTGTATAGATACAAACAAACAATGTTCTTTATATATACAGAGAAAGATCATTTTAATGGATTCAGCTAGTGTCATTTCAAGGGCTGAGTTAGTAATTAATAATAAAATTAATAATAATTTCGAAAACAAGATTTTGAAAAACCACCCCACAGGATCCACACTTAGAGCATTTATTTCAGAACGTTGCTCTTACGTCGCATTTGTTACATTCCTGCCGTCAGTGGAAGTCACACATTCTAAGACGTCGCTATTGTTGCATTTCCTCTATCAGTTCGTACTAAAACATTTAGATGGTGCAGTGTTCATTTATTGTTTAGTGTAGAACCTTTAAAGCAGAATTTAAACTAATACTTTCTATCCGTTTTTGGCCAAAATTTCGAAAATTAAGAATAAATCAGCCAAAGTGGACAGCAGTTTTCCAAAAGCTTGTTTCAAAAAAATAAAATAGAATAAAATAAAAATTACCGATTACAAAGCAAGCACTAGTTCTTACTAAAACCATCACATGTTGCCGTGTTAGATCTACACTGCTCTGAAGTTTTATATGAGCTCCGTAAAACATTGCACAATTCACGTCGAACCATAATAAGAAAATCAATGTCTACCAGAGATTTCAGAAGCATTACCCCCATCTCATCCCCCTACGTGAAGCCTCTTCAATCAAAGCCATGGCAAAGCCAGATAATTCATTTAGAGTATACCTTCGAATGCAAATTATGTCTATTTTTACGAAAACCGAAAGTACCATAAAGTTCTAATTATGCTGCCGAAGAATATATAAATATTCAAAGCCCAGCCCGGAAGCGTATACATGCGTGTCGGTATACCTGTGTTTTTTAGGGGATATGACTGCATGAAGGGGTTTTGGACATTTGTGTACCCGTACTCCTTCACGACCGTGTTTCTTGCAAGGGTTGGGTAATTTTACAAGGTATCAGATAAAATGAGAAGCCATGAACGTACGGAGGACATAATGAGATATAGCAGGGGTTCTCTACCGGTGGTACGCAACAGAAAAATAGCTGGTACGCAAAGAAGCGAAGTATTTTTAACTATTAAATTCAAAAATTAAAACCCTAACATCCTGATTGAGTTTTTCTCTAACACTCGTAAATTAATGCGATCTGAGCTTTGTTCAAGAGTGGTCGTGGTAGTAGTACTTTGTAGTGGTGGTACTAAAGGTTTTCTAATTTGTTTAGATGGTACGCGTTAGTCAAAAGGTTGAGAACAGCTGAGATATATAGATATATATCCTTAGAATCCAGCGGTATCCTTAGAATGCCTCCAATCTACCTACATCTACTGAGATATGTAGGTAGACTGGAAGCAGGCTGATCATAAGCGCAAGTAGCTACAGAGCTCAATGTAACGTCGTCTGCAATTTGCGGGAAGTTTCAGGACATCGGATTCATAACAAAAAGACCTGGACAAGGTCAATCAAGGTCCAAAACGACGAATTAGGATCGTTGTTTCTCACTTTCAGCACTGCGATGCAAGTCTGGTACAGCTTCACAGCTTTCACGTGAGCTGTATGCTGCCACAGAAACCCGAGTTTCACGGTCTAAGGTTGTCCGAAGGCTTCAAAGATAGGGCTGTATGCCAGAAGACCCGTTGTTTGAGTTTCGCTTGCAGTAGCCCACAAAAGAGCGCGTTTAGCAAAGTGCAGGTAACATGTGACTTGGTCCAGACTTCAATGGAGCACCGTGCTGTTTACAGATGAATTGAGAATCAGACTGGACACCGATTCTTGGCAAACCTGTATCTGGACAGAGTCCGGAACACGATAGCATTCCTCTCTCATCAAGGAAAAGGATCATGACAGTGGTGGAAATGCAATGGTTTGGGTAGGCATTATGTTGGACGACCTCACACTCCTGCATGTAATTGACGAAGACTCCCTGATTGCAATGAGGAGATGTTACAGACTTATGTTCGACTTTCAGGCGCGCAGTTGATCCGGTGTTCCTGTCAATGTACGACAACGCTCGCCCACATAGGGCTCAGAGGTGAGCCATTCAGAGGCTTTCATGATTAATTACCATCAAATTAATCATAAAATAATTGTCTACGTCTAATAATCATAAAATGTTGTCCGACGATTACTTGAAAAGTGAGGATATCCGCCGCATGGACTGGCCAGCCAGATCTCCTGACCTTAATCCTATAAAAGCATATATGGCACGCTCTTGGAAAGTCAAATTCATCTTCCTGCTATACCATCCCAGAGTTGAAAACTGCCTTCCGGAAAGCATGGGAACGACTGTCACAGGGACTCCTCAGCTGCCTCCTGTCCGGTATGTCGTCACGCTGCAGCAACCTGTCTGCCTGTGAGTGATTTATTTTCCGTTCGAATCACAACGGGAGTTCTGAATATCCCTGGAGCTATACTATCTTTACTTATGTATATCGATACCAAATTTCATTAATATTTGTCCATTAGTTTTTCAGAAATTCCATATAATGTGCAAATTATCTTAATTTTGCACACGATTGTGTATACTTACATACTTATGTAGAAATTATAATAATTTTTATCTAAGTTTTTTTTACTGTGTATTTAAATATGTGCTTAAAAGTCATAAGGAAAGATTTCTCATACTTTTTTGTAACATTAGACTACGTCTTTTGGGAGAGGGTGGAAATGAGTGCTAGTTCGTATGGGAGAATTTCTAAGGATTTCTGCGGTACTGAAACACAATTGTTTGAAATCATTTGCAAACCATTTACAATATACAATTTGCGACATAACAATTTAGCTATAATTTTTTGTCGCTAAATACCGTATTTACTCGCGTATTTTTCCCCCTAGCTTTACACTAGATTTTTCAAAGTTAAAAAAAAAAAGTCGAGTAGATTTCTCCGTGTATAGTTTTCTCCTCTGAGGGCTAATTTATTGGTAAAACATATTCCCTTGATTATTTTTACTTTTATTCACTGCCAATCGTATAAACATTTTTGTATTACCATTTCATCCATTTTATTTTCCCTTCCATTTATTATTTTTCTCAGATTTTACGTTAACGTGGCAGGTGTTTTCTCATTTAAGAAACTTTCCAAACATGTGATTTCAACTTACTTCCATGTTATTTACATGCCAGCCCATCGTAGCCTTATTTTCGCTGATGCATTATATCTTTTGAAATCTAAGTCCTTTTTTTGCCACCTTTCCCTTCTTTTCTTCCATGACCTATTTGAGAAGTTCGGACAAGAGTCATTCATGTAAAGTGCCCCTGGGGCTTTACAAGGTAGTTGATATGGATATGTCAATTACCGTTAGATATTGTAATGTTAATATTACTATGCATTTTTTATTGGAATGTAGGTTTCTTTTAAAACGTGGTTGTTACCAGTAATTTATCCATGAATGCTTTTCATTTGTTATGTTTTTACTGTAACCGCGTTCTTCGGGAATGAAACTACTCGCATAACTTTCTCTTTTATAGTTTCAGACAGCGAAATTAGTTAGAAAAAGGGGGGAATATGACCAAAAATACGTTACATGTTGATAATGTTCTTTCAAGTTAAAGAAAATTACCATCAAATTAATCATAAAATAATTGTCTACATATGTTGTCCGTTAAAGAGTAAAAATGTGTGTTGAAAACAAAAATAAATAAATTAGAAAATGAAAATAAAAATGAAAAATAGAAACTGAAAACAGCCAATTTCTTCCGTCTTAAAATGAAAGACGAAGCTAAACGAAAAGAAAATGGTAATTAAATACCGCAAGTGGGACGGCTGCCTCTTTTCCAAACTTGGCAAACACCGCAGCTCGTGTTTCTGTGACGGAAAAAAGAAAACGTCTCCCGAGAAGTGTCTTTAGAGGAATTCTTTCACCTCAAGATAATGATGCTATTGATCCCTGATTAACGTTATAACAAAACTAAAACAAAAAAAGGGCTTGTCAAAGTCACGACGACGCTTAGATTTTATTGATCCTTCTGATGCCATGCTGGAAAATTACTATTATACTTTTATTTATTTGGTTTTTTGAAGTTATGATGAGACAGACCTGGATCTTGTCATTCAAAGTCAACAACATACTTCTAAGAAAATTTTTTACATAAAGCTATATGGATGTATTCATTATAGGAAAAGTATGCAGTAAAATTATTGCGGAAGTATCTAATATTTAAGATCGGGTTTTGATAAAATAAAAGTATTTTAAGCGCAAAGCAGCATTAAATTTTCGTAAAAATTCCTATGATTTTTTTATTGTCATTAAATCAGCAATACACTAAGCATATTGTCGTTTATAGTAGTCATGTGACAAGTTTTTATTTCTGTACTCAAAATTTGGTAGCTCTAGACGACATCGTTTTTTCGCAGTGCGATGAACACCCAAACATATGTACAGAGTGGTCAAAACAAACTTCCCCGATATGTGAGACTCTAACGGCCTATCAGCTTTATCAATCGAAATTTCATTTCGATGCCAGTGTATAGCTTATTAAAATTGCTAAAGAGTAAATAAAACTGGTAACGCAAATAATACAGAATTTCATACAACTGGGATTGTCCATGTCTGACAAATCTAACTGAGCATAACTGAACAGTCAAAGACAATTCTGCAATTATCGGGTAGACTTTTGTCATAATCGCATCCACTCCCCCCCCCACCAAAGTTACCCTAGGGCAAAACGGAATCAAGAAAAAATTAGTTTTCTGTTTATGACGTTTTTTTCAATATTTCTCGAGGAAACCTTATTTATCTACAAATGTTTTATGCCGCCACTTTTGGTCCTACGAGTATCGTTCCAACGCCATTTAAGGTTTCTCAATGCGCTGATCAATTTGCGCGTGTGTTGGCTTTCGTAAATTTCGAAATTGTTTCGCTCTAACCTTAATTGTGAGACTTCTATCAAAATCATCACAGTCTTGAGATCATGCCTTGAATTTACAATATCTGAAATTTCCCTTCGATTTTGGGAAAGTTTCTTTTATGACCACACTGTATATATTATTCATTATTTAATAGTAGAAATTAGAAACTGGGTTCAGCACTTCAAAAAACATGACAAGAAATAAAAATATCGCTCAATTTACCACTTACATTTCAGTTTTGCGTCTTCTTGGAACTTTTTGAGATTACCCAAGAGAATGATGAAAATATGAAATAACCGAAAACATATTGCAGCGAAAGGGGAATTCAAAACGTGCAAAAGTTATAACTCTTTAAGGACAAGAAAAGGTGTATAAGACAGCAAGAAAAACGTTTTATGACATTAGAAAAGATGTTTTTAGAATATTAGACGAGTATTATTCAGTTTAGTTTTACTTATATACTGCCCATATATGCCCAGTTTAATAAAAAAACATGACAAGAAATAAAAATATCGCTCAATTTACCACTTACATTTCAGTTTTGCGTCTTCTTGGAACTTTTTGAGATTACCCAAGAGAATGATGAAAATATGAAATAACCGAAAACATATTGCAGCGAAAGGGGAATTCAAAACGTGCAAAAGTTACAACTCTTTAAGGACAAGAAAAGGTGTATAAGACAGCAAGAAAAACGTTTTATGACATTAGAAAAGATGTTTTTAGAATATTAGACGAGTATTATTCAGTTTAGTTTTACTTATATACTGCCCATATATGCCCAGTTTAATAAAAAAACATGACAAGAAATAAAAATATCGCTCAATTTACCACTTACATTTCAGTTTTGCGTCTTCTTGGAACTTTTTGAGATTACCCAAGAGAATGATGAAAATATGAAATAACCGAAAACATATTGCAGCGAAAGGGGAATTCAAAACGTGCAAAAGTTATAACTCTTTAAGGACAAGAAAAGGTGTATAAGACAGCAAGAAAAACGTTTTATGACATTAGAAAAGATGTTTTTAGAATATTAGACGAGTATTATTCAGTTTAGTTTTACTTATATACTGCCCATATATGCCCAGTTTAATAAAAAAACATGACAAGAAATAAAAATATCGCTCAATTTACCACTTACATTTCAGTTTTGCGTCTTCTTGGAACTTTTTGAGATTACCCAAGAGAATGATGAAAATATGAAATAACCGAAAACATATTGCAGCGAAAGGGGAATTCAAAACGTGCAAAAGTTATAACTCTTTAAGGACAAGAAAAGGTGTATAAGACAGCAAGAAAAACGTTTTATGACATTAGAAAAGATGTTTTTAGAATATTAGACGAGTATTATTCAGTTTAGTTTTACTTATATACTGCCCATATATGCCCAGTTTAATAAAAAAACATGACAAGAAATAAAAATATCGCTCAATTTACCACTTACATTTCAGTTTTGCGTCTTCTTGGAACTTTTTGAGATTACCCAAGAGAATGATGAAAATATGAAATAACCGAAAACATATTGCAGCGAAAGGGGAATTCAAAACGTGCAAAAGTTACAACTCTTTAAGGACAAGAAAAGGTGTATAAGACAGCAAGAAAAACGTTTTATGACATTAGAAAAGATGTTTTTAGAATATTAGACGAGTATTATTCAGTTTAGTTTTACTTATATACTGCCCATATATGCCCAGTTTAATAAAAAAACATGACAAGAAATAAAAATATCGCTCAATTTACCACTTACATTTCAGTTTTGCGTCTTCTTGGAACTTTTTGAGATTACCCAAGAGAATGATGAAAATATGAAATAACCGAAAACATATTGCAGCGAAAGGGGAATTCAAAACGTGCAAAAGTTACAACTCTTTAAGGACAAGAAAAGGTGTATAAGACAGCAAGAAAAACGTTTTATGACATTAGAAAAGATGTTTTTAGAATATTAGACGAGTATTATTCAGTTTAGTTTTACTTATATACTGCCCATATATGCCCAGTTTAATAAAAAAACATGACAAGAAATAAAAATATCGCTCAATTTACCACTTACATTTCAGTTTTGCGTCTTCTTGGAACTTTTTGAGATTACCCAAGAGAATGATGAAAATATGAAATAACCGAAAACATATTGCAGCGAAAGGGGAATTCAAAACGTGCAAAAGTTATAACTCTTTAAGGACAAGAAAAGGTGTATAAGACAGCAAGAAAAACGTTTTATGACATTAGAAAAGATGTTTTTAGAATATTAGACGAGTATTATTCAGTTTAGTTTTACTTATATACTGCCCATATATGCCCAGTTTAATAAAAAAACATGACAAGAAATAAAAATATCGCTCAATTTACCACTTACATTTCAGTTTTGCGTCTTCTTGGAACTTTTTGAGATTACCCAAGAGAATGATGAAAATATGAAATAACCGAAAACATATTGCAGCGAAAGGGGAATTCAAAACGTGCAAAAGTTATAACTCTTTAAGGACAAGAAAAGGTGTATAAGACAGCAAGAAAAACGTTTTATGACATTAGAAAAGATGTTTTTAGAATATTAGACGAGTATTATTCAGTTTAGTTTTACTTATATACTGCCCATATATGCCCAGTTTAATAAAAAAACATGACAAGAAATAAAAATATCGCTCAATTTACCACTTACATTTCAGTTTTGCGTCTTCTTGGAACTTTTTGAGATTACCCAAGAGAATGATGAAAATATGAAATAACCGAAAACATATTGCAGCGAAAGGGGAATTCAAAACGTGCAAAAGTTACAACTCTTTAAGGACAAGAAAAGGTGTATAAGACAGCAAGAAAAACGTTTTATGACATTAGAAAAGATGTTTTTAGAATATTAGACGAGTATTATTCAGTTTAGTTTTACTTATATACTGCCCATATATGCCCAGTTTAATAAAAAAACATGACAAGAAATAAAAATATCGCTCAATTTACCACTTACATTTCAGTTTTGCGTCTTCTTGGAACTTTTTGAGATTACCCAAGAGAATGATGAAAATATGAAATAACCGAAAACATATTGCAGCGAAAGGGGAATTCAAAACGTGCAAAAGTTACAACTCTTTAAGGACAAGAAAAGGTGTATAAGACAGCAAGAAAAACGTTTTATGACATTAGAAAAGATGTTTTTAGAATATTAGACGAGTATTATTCAGTTTAGTTTTACTTATATACTGCCCATATATGCCCAGTTTAATAAAAAAACATGACAAGAAATAAAAATATCGCTCAATTTACCACTTACATTTCAGTTTTGCGTCTTCTTGGAACTTTTTGAGATTACCCAAGAGAATGATGAAAATATGAAATAACCGAAAACATATTGCAGCGAAAGGGGAATTCAAAACGTGCAAAAGTTACAACTCTTTAAGGACAAGAAAAGGTGTATAAGACAGCAAGAAAAACGTTTTATGACATTAGAAAAGATGTTTTTAGAATATTAGACGAGTATTATTCAGTTTAGTTTTACTTATATACTGCCCATATATGCCCAGTTTAATAAAAAAACATGACAAGAAATAAAAATATCGCTCAATTTACCACTTACATTTCAGTTTTGCGTCTTCTTGGAACTTTTTGAGATTACCCAAGAGAATGATGAAAATATGAAATAACCGAAAACATATTGCAGCGAAAGGGGAATTCAAAACGTGCAAAAGTTACAACTCTTTAAGGACAAGAAAAGGTGTATAAGACAGCAAGAAAAACGTTTTATGACATTAGAAAAGATGTTTTTAGAATATTAGACGAGTATTATTCAGTTTAGTTTTACTTATATACTGCCCATATATGCCCAGTTTAATAAAAAAACATGACAAGAAATAAAAATATCGCTCAATTTACCACTTACATTTCAGTTTTGCGTCTTCTTGGAACTTTTTGAGATTACCCAAGAGAATGATGAAAATATGAAATAACCGAAAACATATTGCAGCGAAAGGGGAATTCAAAACGTGCAAAAGTTACAACTCTTTAAGGACAAGAAAAGGTGTATAAGACAGCAAGAAAAACGTTTTATGACATTAGAAAAGATGTTTTTAGAATATTAGACGAGTATTATTCAGTTTAGTTTTACTTATATACTGCCCATATATGCCCAGTTTAATAAAAAAACATGACAAGAAATAAAAATATCGCTCAATTTACCACTTACATTTCAGTTTTGCGTCTTCTTGGAACTTTTTGAGATTACCCAAGAGAATGATGAAAATATGAAATAACCGAAAACATATTGCAGCGAAAGGGGAATTCAAAACGTGCAAAAGTTACAACTCTTTAAGGACAAGAAAAGGTGTATAAGACAGCAAGAAAAACGTTTTATGACATTAGAAAAGATGTTTTTAGAATATTAGACGAGTATTATTCAGTTTAGTTTTACTTATATACTGCCCATATATGCCCAGTTTAATAAAAAAACATGACAAGAAATAAAAATATCGCTCAATTTACCACTTACATTTCAGTTTTGCGTCTTCTTGGAACTTTTTGAGATTACCCAAGAGAATGATGAAAATATGAAATAACCGAAAACATATTGCAGCGAAAGGGGAATTCAAAACGTGCAAAAGTTACAACTCTTTAAGGACAAGAAAAGGTGTATAAGACAGCAAGAAAAACGTTTTATGACATTAGAAAAGATGTTTTTAGAATATTAGACGAGTATTATTCAGTTTAGTTTTACTTATATACTGCCCATATATGCCCAGTTTAATAAAAAAACATGACAAGAAATAAAAATATCGCTCAATTTACCACTTACATTTCAGTTTTGCGTCTTCTTGGAACTTTTTGAGATTACCCAAGAGAATGATGAAAATATGAAATAACCGAAAACATATTGCAGCGAAAGGGGAATTCAAAACGTGCAAAAGTTACAACTCTTTAAGGACAAGAAAAGGTGTATAAGACAGCAAGAAAAACGTTTTATGACATTAGAAAAGATGTTTTTAGAATATTAGACGAGTATTATTCAGTTTAGTTTTACTTATATACTGCCCATATATGCCCAGTTTAATAAAAAAACATGACAAGAAATAAAAATATCGCTCAATTTACCACTTACATTTCAGTTTTGCGTCTTCTTGGAACTTTTTGAGATTACCCAAGAGAATGATGAAAATATGAAATAACCGAAAACATATTGCAGCGAAAGGGGAATTCAAAACGTGCAAAAGTTACAACTCTTTAAGGACAAGAAAAGGTGTATAAGACAGCAAGAAAAACGTTTTATGACATTAGAAAAGATGTTTTTAGAATATTAGACGAGTATTATTCAGTTTAGTTTTACTTATATACTGCCCATATATGCCCAGTTTAATAAAAAAACATGACAAGAAATAAAAATATCGCTCAATTTACCACTTACATTTCAGTTTTGCGTCTTCTTGGAACTTTTTGAGATTACCCAAGAGAATGATGAAAATATGAAATAACCGAAAACATATTGCAGCGAAAGGGGAATTCAAAACGTGCAAAAGTTACAACTCTTTAAGGACAAGAAAAGGTGTATAAGACAGCAAGAAAAACGTTTTATGACATTAGAAAAGATGTTTTTAGAATATTAGACGAGTATTATTCAGTTTAGTTTTACTTATATACTGCCCATATATGCCCAGTTTAATTAAAACTGTGGAACTGTAGAATAATTTCAATTTGTTTACTACAAATACAAAATTCCTTTTTTAAAGTAATTGTTTTTGGCCCTGGTTACTGTAGAAGCTAGTTATTTGAAAAGTGAAATGAACAACAAAAATTATTCGACGCAGAAGTGATTCGGGAATAATAGCTGTTCTGGGATAAAAATTGTTAAGACTACACTTAACACTGTATCGCTAATTCTAAAGATATGCTTGTTTAAAACATTTTGTGAATTTGTTGTTGAATTTTGGAAGAAAGTGATTTTTTAACAATAAAATTAAAAAGACAAAAAAAGTTGTGTCACCAGGAACGAGTCCAAGAGCAGATAGATATTCTGCGAGCTCATATAAAACCACAACGAACCCATTCTTGCTTCATTAAAGCTTAATCTTTTCACTTTTTTATTTGAATCTCGGTATTTTGGGGATCTAAATCTATTTAATTGGAATACTTCTGTAAAAAAAATTACAAATTTAGATCTATATTAATCATCATTGCATTCAACAAGAGAAAATACCATTTATTCTTTCAATTAGTAAATTACGGTTGTACAAATGGAAACAGCAGTTCCAAATGTTCCTTTAATCCATTTATTTCTTTATCTCTTTGACTTTCATTCTTTTATTCCATCACTTCTTTTTTTACTGTTCTGTAAGAGCATAATATCACCGAATGAAAGAGAATACATTATCAGGATAATAGCTAACATTCGAATGTTTTAATTATTCATGAGATCGATAAAATAGTTACGCTTCACTGAAATCCTTTTTGAATGAGTGGAGTAAACCTTTTCTCAGTTAAAAAAAAAATCATGAATTCATTTACTTGGCTGCAACAACGCGAATCTTCTTTCTCAGTACCTTAATATTCATTAAAATGAAAAAAAAAGATAGCTTCTTAGCTAAAAGGCTATCAAATTATCATATATCTTACTACAGAATTTAAACAGAGCAAACACGTATCTCCACTGAAATTATATTCTTTTTCTTCTTTCTGAATGCAAAGAAGTTGACTTAAACGTTTCATTCAGTTTGTTTAGAGATGTAACACAAGAAGAATTTACTTAAGCTGATTAGAAATAAAATACAAGCAGTGTGACGGACGAGTGAGCGGTTTACTGTGAACGGAAAACATTTCGTAAGCATTTGCTTAGGATAACAGTTGCTATGTAAAGTGAAAGCTATAAAAGTAGCTACCACGTAACTATAAAAAACATTCTGTAAAAGTTAATTATACAAAAGTGAAAAAGGATAAAATATGTCTAAAATGAATGAATAAATAAATAAATTTCTGAGTTTTTAACTATTATTTAACATTCTTGGGGAACACGAATTTTAAAAACACTTAGACTGAAACTCATAATTATCGAAATTATTGTTGCGTATATACAGGTTCATTATAGATAGAATGCACACGTCCGATAATAGTTTAATAAAATTTATTCTTATCAAAAGAAATTTATCACAATTTTGGAATTTTCCTCAGAGATATTCGTACAGGTGTTCACAGTGTCACGCAATATAATCAGCAGTTACACTTTAATCTACTAAAAACGTTAAACACAAAGCAGTACAAAGCGCATCTAAAGAGAAAGTTAACTCGGATTTCTCGATTCGCGCGGAAATAACAACTCTCAACAGCAGTAGTTAAACAACAGAACTCAGATGCTTTCTCTCCGGCTTTTATAGCTTTCAACCGGTCGCGAGATATTTCTAGTATTTTCTGCTTCTAGAGATTTCTGGAAAGCAATCCAATGGTGAAATTACGATTTCAGCTCACATAGTGGCCAATTACATTTATTCAATTTCAATACGAATTACCGAGATAACCATTTATTCAATGTTAAAAGCACGTGCTCCTGTATTTTTACTTTCCCGGCATAGCTTTTTGTTAAAATTTGTCTCGCGCTGTATTACACAAGGAAATACACAATTTTAATCATAATTCCACTAAAATTATCTATCCAAACACAAAATTCTTAACAATATGGTTTATCTTTAGAGAGAGAGGAGATTAATGATTAATATAGATGGCCCAAAGGAATAGCGACATATTTTTTTGAGTATATTAGATGAATATGCTTTTAGACTAACATAAGAAGACTAACAACGAATATGCATAATATATTCGTATAACGTTTTATAATATATATTTAAGTTCTATAGCTAGTTATATTTACGTTAGACAGCTAACATATAGTTTCGCGTAACGTTATGCACTTCAGTACATTTAAAAATTGCAAAAGCATGTTATATTACGGTATAAAAGAGTTTAATGTTTTTAATTAGATATACCATGAACGAAAGCATTTATATTCAAATTTATCCGATTTGGTAGTAAAAAGGTAGTATTCTTAGGAACTGCCATCTATTGCTTTTAAATAGTTAAGTTTGTTCATTAAAAAGACAGATTAGATATGAAAGAATGATAGCTTCTTTTTCCTGAATGAAACAGACTCGAATGAAAAGTGAAACAATCCATTAAAATGAAAAACTATTTATATGAACTTTAAATATTTTTAATTAGCTATGTCATGACTAAAATGCATCTTTATTTAACTATATCAGATTCAAAAGTAATAAAAATGCTATTCTTAACGGCTACATCTATTACATTTAAATAGCTTAGTTTGTTGAATAATAAGAGAGAGATTAAATTTGGAAGATAAATATTTCACATTTTTCTGAAAGGCAAAAGACTCGAATGAAAAGTGAAACAATGCATTAAAGTGAAGCAATACAAAATCTCTTTCCCAGACTAATAGCCCTTTTGGGCTGAGAAATTAAAAAGATTTAGATTTTAATGATAGCCCAAAAAGGCCCATTTAAATTTGAATATGGTTTATCAGTCATGGTTTCAATAGAGATGATCCATGGGAAAGAACCAAACATTTAACTAAAAGAAGAACATTATATAACTTCTGTATGTTTGAAAATACGCGCATTTGGTTTCGTAATGGATTGAATGCACACAGAATCAATGATTACGTGATAAAATTGATTTTTGCAAAAGCAACACTTGATATTTCTGAAAATCTCCAAAAGCTTTTCGGACAGATCTAATGCAAAGCTCATCTAAAAAGCGAAGCTCGCACAGATATCTCTCAGTACTCGGAGGTCTGTTTTAAACTGAGAACTGATACTCTCTCTTTTCTTATATAATTTTCCCCCACCGATATATACATTTTTATTATATATATTTTTATTATATATATATAATATATATATATATATAATTAATATATATTTTTATTATATATATATAATATGTATATATATATATATATATATATATAATATATTTTTATTATATATATATATATATATTTTTTTTTATTATATATATATATATATATAATTTATATATATAATTAATATATATTTTTATTATATATATGTAATTCCATTACCTTCGATTTCTCGAAATTGCTGGAAGACATACAGTCACAGTTACATGTGAGGGCAGGATACAGATACAATTACATATAGGGATCAATCACAATTTTACAGGGACCGGACCAAAATATTGCCGACAAAATTTATTCACCAAAACAATACCAGGTTAGCACTACCTTGTAAATTTAAGGAGATAGCCATTTATCTCAAAATTAAATGGACTTGCGCCTGTAACCTTATTTTTACATCGAAATTTAATTCTTGGGGCCTTTCATTCGACCATTTTAAACATAATTTTAGTAAAATTATTTACATACGTACATACTAATTCGTAACAGTGTGAAAGAATAATAGATTCTATGTTTTTCGAAAGGCAACAGATTCGAATGAAAAGTGAAACAACGCAATTATGTGAACCGTGCAAAATCACGTCTCGAGACTAATAGGCTGTTTTAAGCCCCCAAAAGAATAATTAATGTGCCATGAGCAGAAAACGTGACGTCATCTTTTAGAACTATTGAAAATTGAAAATTTATTTATATAGAGTAAATATTATATTATATTATATAATAAAAATGTATTTAGTATTGGATTATTTAGATTTTTAAAAAGTTGAAAAAATGTTTTTAAGAACTTCATATATTGATTTTAAATCGCTTAGTCTGTTATCCTGTAACAGATAGATTGAATCTAAAAGTTGATTTATTCTGTCAAATACGAGTAACTTACTCTATACTGAATTGCAACACGCTCACGCATGGAAAAAAATATTTTATTTCAGGCCGTGGCTTTTCAGTAGTATTGCTTTTAAAAAGCCGAGTTTGTTGATTAACATTAAAAGATATAAATAGCTTACATTTCGCCGAATAACAACAGTCTAACGCTTTACTGGAGATAAAAATATTTTATTTCGAACAGTGTTGTCACTGCTCGCTTGCAGATTGCTGAGTTTTTAAAAAAATCATTAAATTGGTGCAAAATGTGAAATAAAAAATTCGAAATTTAAAATTAAGATTTCGACGTGAAAGATGTTCGGGTAGAGGACTACGTGTGTTCAAAATCTGACAAGCAGATTCTTCATTAGTTAAGAAGGCAATGTAAGACAAGGCGCACTGCCTAAAGGTAGGGATGCCTTCATGAAGGGCTTCTTAAGGAATTGGCTCGTATTCGCGTCACACATACACAATACGAAGTGTGGTGTGGTGTTAATGCTTTAACGGTCTGGTGTTGAACGCCAATAAAAACACCGCATGAAGATTTTAAATGCGCATGGAAGCACCGCATGAAGATTTTATTGAACATCCAAAATAAAAGGCTACATACAATCAACAAGAGAAAAACCTATCTTAAAATTCCTTTTTTTTTTTTCAAACAAATTCAAATATCTCTACATTTTACGTGCGAGAGCCATACGTGGCTCTCGAGCCTGCGTTTGAAACAATGGTAACACATTAATATTATTTTTTAAAACAATTAATTCAACTTAACCACTATTGAAAACGTATTCGGAAGCTAAATAATAATAATTTTCATCTTATGCTCTCGAGACACCCTTGTCCATATTAAACTTCAGTTTCTTCTTCCTTTATGCGAACTTATCACCTTATCACAGAAGACATATTCCACTCCAACAGCCCTTTCACTGGGATACGAGCTAGGGTGGAATCCCCAGGGCTCAACAATCTTCCCGTTTGTCCGCTGACCGGTCCGTATGTAGAAAATACAATGTGATCCAGGTGTCAAAGCTCAAATTTTAAAAAATTCTGAGAATTGCAAAAGTGTATTAATATTAAATTATATCAATAAATATATTAGTACAAATAATGTACTACTTGAAATTTTAGTTGCAAGTTAGAATGCTATCTTCAAAATTGCTTGTTTGTTGCCAGATGGAAATGAAGGTTTCTTTGGCAGAAGGAATTTTTATAATTGACCATTACATAGCAGCGCATTCTTACAGGAAAATTCCTGAAGCGTTTAAAGAGACCTTCCCAGATGTTTGTGAATTTAATAAAATAATGATTTTATTTTTGGTAAATTGATTTCGAGAAACTGGAAGCATACGTCGTAAGACCGTAAGAAATACCGTCTGAACTCAGTTCGGACAAAATGGACAAACGGACGAAATCACAAACAACGAATGTGAGAAAGATGGCATCGCAATCGAATTTATGCATTGTGAAGTTTAAGTCAAGCATAAAAATTCGTAAAAAACCAAGCTCTATTTTGAACCAAACAAAATGGCTTTGAAAACTCACAGGATAAGCTTATATTACTTGTAACAATATAGAATTCTCAAGCAATGAAATAACTTGCGATTAATACCCATTTTGCAATTTCAGTAATTCTAGAACTTCGATATGCAGGGCTTTCCGATCACCCTGTATAATAACGATAGATTATGCTGTTGGAAATGGTGGTTTGTATTGCTGACTGCCGTATTATTGCAACTGGTTTCCTATCTCCCAGAAAACATGACTGTTTTTAAATGTCTTATATCTTTGCGGTATGTAGGTACTTAAAAACCTTCCAGCCGAAATTTCCATCGAAAGACCAGTACGCAAAGAGTAGTAGGTGACCTTGGATCCGTCTCCTGAGGTGTTCGTCATCACAACTTGTATCTAAGCATCTATAAGATGATTCGTTCGCCAACGGCAGGTTCAGTTCTTTCCTGTTCGCGATGAAATCCTTCACGTGATCTGTACCTAATTCAAATAAAGCAGTATAATTGCAATACAAAACCATATTTTACGTTTATCACTGCGATCATTCAAGCCAATTCAAGAAACCAATTAAAAGATATATCTTGTACGCCCTTCTTGTAACTGTTTTTTTATCAAAAGTCATTTGATACCAAGGCTACATTTTTAATTTTTTATAAAAAAATGAAAGTATGTATAATGATTTGAAGTTTTCACGAATATTCTAGAAAACATAAAGGTAAGGAAAATATCTCGCCCTTTAAACTTAGAAAACAGAACTTTTAAACAGAACCTAGAAAATCATGCTAACTAAATCAATCTCAGCTCGTAGTCATCCAACTAAAGGAAGCAGTAAATTTTGATTTATAGTAGTAGTATAGTCGTTAAAGACTACTACACTACAGAATTAAATTTTACTCTAAGCTGGCTCAGCCGGCGTATCAGATTCAAATGTAGTTATGCCTGTTCGGTTAGTTTCATAGTAACCGGCCTATCAAATTCAAATGGGGGCAGCGATAACGCAAAGCCGAATAATCACAGCTTATCAGAACTGGCAGAAACTATACGTAGCGTGACCGCTCAGGCTAGAAATAGGCTCAGTCTTACACTCCCAAACCTCAGTTTCGGTACTAGCTAGTCGATTGGCATTCTCGAGGGGGAAATGGGGAAAAAAAGAAGTTATAGTAAAGGCTGAAATCGTAAATAGCTTGTTAATTTAAATAATAACCTTAATAAAAATCATGATAATTTTGAATTACTGAAAGATAACTGGCCCATTTAGAGATTTTATTTCAAATTTAGTTGATAATTGTTGCAAATCTTTCAACTTAACTGTCAGTTTCATCTTGAGCCTGACAAACCTCGCAGGAAAATACATAGGTAATTTAAAATATATCATTCAGCATAATAAATCTAATAATGTTGCCAAAACGTAAATGTAATCGTCAGCATTTTATGGTGGTAATTTACTTTTTTTAAACTCTCAAACACGATAGTTTGTATTGATATTATTGCAGTTATATTTAGCATGTAGTTTTAATGGACTTGAATGAGTAAATTTACCACTGAAGATAATGAGATATTTCACTATAATTACAACGAAGCGACTACACCTTCTCTTTTGTACGTAACCCAAATGTGATCGACGAATTTATCCTAGTCAAGAGACACAGAGTTAGTCTATCGTAGACCCAACCCTTTGGTATCTTGCGGTTGACTGCTCATCTCGGCCTCAGTTTTCGTGAAGAACACTCCCCAAGGAAAGAATTTTGGGGTTTCTTGTCTTGGATACCCTTACTATCTGTTTCTCCACGGAACTTTCGTCTCAGGGGTAGTTTAAGAGCTCTTGCTACTCATTTGCAAACATTCATTACACGTCCGGGATAAGAACTCGGGTTCAACGATGTGGCAGCAGGCAACGCTAATCATTGTACCGATCAGACGAATGATATTCTGTGTCCACGAAAGTGCTTACACGGTCTTTATTTTCGCAACAATCGGACATTTACTTCCAAATACAAAATTGTTTTCAATGCCACAAACATTTATTTTATGTTCGTAAATTTGTAAAATTTAATTTTGTATAAAATACGAAACCTAACTTTTTATACACTCACCCAATCCTTATGCTTATACCTAGGAAAATTTTGAGCTCTTTATATAAAGGAAAAAGAAAAAAAAGCAAAATGTTTCACTCCAATATGACAAAAATTAATAGATATATTTGATATTACAAATATGATGGGTACACCACATGACTTCCTTCTACGGACTACTAAATTGTATTCATCTTTTGCTGCATTTCATTTAAACTTATTTCTTCGAATTATCCTAACTTCATTAACCGATTTCTTAAGAAAACATTTCGGGTATCATATTTCAAAGGAAATATTTCATGACGTCTGTACGTCTGTAATTTCGCATAACTCAAAAACGATTAGTCGTAGAACATTGGAATTTTGTATATGGAACTGCTATAACGTCCAGTTGTCTACCTCCATTTTTACTGCAATCGGTAGTACGAAAATTGCATATTATATGTTGTCATCCCTTTACCCGACTTAAAATTCCTTACCCGGGCTTTGGTTTCGCAAATGCTGGTCGTAGTCATATACTTCCAATTACAAAAGTGCTTTAAATATCAGAAATATTCATGTTTTCAGTGTCAAAATAAAAAAAAAGAGTTGGGAAAATAACGAAATCTAATAATATGGTCACCCGTTTTCTATACTTGTATTTGGGAACGTTTACGAAAACGTGTGTCTCCTTTACAACGAAAACTGACCGAGATATTTAATTTCAAAATTTGCAATTTTGGATATCATTTTCAACTTGCCTTGAGGATTGGATTAATTTAGAATAATTCGAAGAAATAAGTTTAAATGACGTGCAGCAAAAAATGTATGCATTTTAATATGCAGTACAAAGAAGTCATATGGTGGTGCCCACATCAGACTTTGTTATCACGAGCACAGAATGTTTTTCAATATAAATATAGGGGCCGGAGAAATGTGTAAAATGTTTGATTTCGTATTTTATACAAAACCAATTTTTTTAAATACGAAGACATGACTCTATTCAGAATTTGAAACATTTTTATAAATGAAAGTATGCATTTGTTTGCTGTAAGGTTTGAAAATAAAATTCGGGTAAGGACTTTAGTTTTGTGGCGTATAATAACTGCTATGGAAAAGCAAATAAATAATTAGTGAAACTGAATTCCTCTTTGTAAACAGATTAACACTGTTGCTCCCCCCAAAAAAATCCCAAATAAATTAAAAGAATTAAATGATCTGTTTATTGCTATTATCAGAAAAATTTCCAGATGCTTAACAAGAAAGTACATCGCTCGTTAAGAGTGACATACATTCTAGAGACATCTAGACCTTGTAGGTGATTATTTATATCTTCATCTTCTTCTTCGGTAAGTTGCTTTTCTGCGCTCTTCCTAGCATTTTGGAGTTAAATTTATTTGTGGGTTGATTTTTGTTGACAACCCTGGTGTTAACGCGCTAATGCGTTTCTTTTGCACTTGTGGATGAAATGTGTAAGGGGGTGCAGTTTTTGACTTATCTAGAGCACTTTGCATAAATGCGGCTAAGGTCACGGAGTAATGCTGAATAACTTAAGCTTCTGACAGCTGGGTACTTCATTTGACAGTTTGAGATCATCGGATTGGAGAAGTCGCGTCTGTTCTGAGTTCGCTCAGTTTAAAGTATGCCAGAACTCAATCAAATGTTGCCGGAAAATCAAATTTTCCGAAGGCCTCCACAGAAATTCAGACTAACTGCAGCTGTGCCACACAATTATCGCATGTCATTGATTCCCCCTGCATATATACACAGGTTTGGCTACAGAGAAACGGACGTATGTAGTTGTGGAGCGTTCTTAACCATTACTTACATGAATGTCACATAACGGGAACGCTACAACTGTCAAAACCATCGACAAGTAATAAACGAAAGTGATGCGAATGTCTCCCGGACAATCGTGAAGTTCTGAATAGAGAGATACAGATAATTAAATACATAAATAATAACTCTGATGAGTTGTAGCATCTTTCAAGACTAAAAACATCGTAAACATTAATCATTGTACAGACTGTAAACATTAGTTCTGCAATAACTAAAAACATTTTAGTAAATGTAACACTTAATAACACAATTCCAAATTCTGTTCAAAATTCAAATGTAAAGACAATGCTCCAAAATTTGTCTTCCAAACTATAACTGTTAAGTACATCATTGTAAATATCTGTAAAATTCCGTTTTCAAAATTTGTAAAATTCCAGTGTCTATAGGTTTTAGTTCTACATAATGTAAACCATTATCATCTACGAGTATAAACTATTATTGTGATTCGACTAATACACAAAAATAAATGTCCGATCGACCTGCCTGTCGACCATGCTTTAGGGCTGCTGGTCCGCTGGATAGTAAATAACTTCCCACTGGCTGTACATAATGTCTTGAAGCATAGCAGCAAATAAGCGGTCCAATCAGCGGTGCAAACAAACAAAAAAAAATCAAATTCTCCTGCAGAATAGATTACAAATGCATGTGGGTGACAAATAAAAGCTACATAGAAAAAACTGGTAAGTTTATCATAAACTTTTATTTAACTCATTTATGGTGTTTTTCGGTAGAGTCAAAAGTTTGTCATCGATTTTTAAACTACTTTCTATTAAAATATCGAGCTCACATTTCGAACACACACACTGTTTATCGACGATAAAACAATGTATGAAAGTAATTATTTCGAAATACGAATTTCATTTTTTAAAATTTAATGCTAAAGGATTTTTTGCATATACTTTTAACGAACAAACTAAATATCAGATTTTAACGTAAGTTTCCCGCAACCGTTTGCGTATATCGTTTGTGAACAGTTCACGTTGGCGTGTTTAATCATATTTTGTCAAACGAGTTTTGGCATTTGAAAGAAAGAGACTTGCTTAAGAACAATGTGTTGTGAAATTCCCGAAAAAAAAAGTTATCATTGAAAAAACAAGGCGTCTGAAATAGAACTATCACGCTACCAGATTAGAACCATCATTTACTTTCAGTTCTGTTGCAAAATGTCAGCTACAGAATGTCACCAAATCATGTGTACAGCTTTAGGTACTAATGTTGTATCATACGACATTGTGAAGGTTTGTTATCCAAAGTTCAAAAACAAGGACATTCAAGAAGCAGAGCGCTCTGGCCGGCCAAATGATGTTGATGAGACCTGCCTGAGAGAAATTGTGGAAGATTATCAACATGCAACCATTCGAGAGGTTGCTAAGGAGTTAGACGTTAGTGCCATGCCCATTAGTCGCGCTACCCATGACATAAACGTAACGTACAAGTTCAATCGCTGGGTCCCGCATGAACTGACTCCAGCAAATTAGGACAGACGTGGTCGGGCCTGCGCTCATCTGCTCGAATATGAACGCAAGAGAAAATTTGTGGACCTGATGATCTTTTGTGATGAAAAGTGGATTTCTTCAACAACGCAGGCCGAAAAGAGTGTTGGTCTGCGCCAGGTGAGCTCGCTGGTAGCATCACAAAGCGCAATTTGTCTAACAAAAAGATGATGCTTTATATCTGGTGGGATTGCTTCGGTATTATTCACAAAGAGATTTGGAAAAATGTAAAACCCTCAACAGTAAGGTATACAGCAAGATGCTAGTCCGTGTAACGCTGCTATCAAGGAAAAACGTCGAACTGAGTTCCGGCGAAAAACGGCAATGTTCCATCAAGATAATGCAAAGTGATTCCCCGTTTCTAATGAATCAACGCAAAATGCCAAAACGAAATTTAGCACTTCTGGGCAAATTGCACCTTTGGGCTAAAAGTTCTAAAAGAGCTCAGATTTTAACGTTCGCGCAGAGGAGCTGTTTTAAAGTTTAATGTGGTTTATCGGTTGAGATTATAAAAGGAGCTGGCCTAGGTGTAATGAGGCAGCAATTCATAGGTCATTAGATGAATATGCATTTAGACTGACATGGGAATTTTATATATCTTCTGGATATTTATGTATATTATTATTATTCTGTATATTATTATTTGTTACATATCTTATGTATATTTTCCGTGTAATTCCATTATATATCCGCGTATTTAAAAAGTGAAACGTAATTCTAGAAAAGTATGGAATGTTTTTAACAATTAGATTAATCACGAATTAATTTTTGTATTTTTATTTAAATCAGTCGTATTCAAAAGCAAAATCACAAGTACTGTTCTTAAGAATTGTATCTGTGGCCTTTAATAGTTTGCTGATTAATAACACACAGATTCAGTATGAAAGAATAATATCTACTTTTCCCGAATGGCAACAGACTCGACTGAAAAGTGAAATAATGCAAAATTGCGTTTCGAGACTAATAGTCCTTTTGCACTAAAAAGGAAACAAAGAAAGAAAATCTGTATTTAGATTTTAGTGTTTAGATTTTGACGTCCCATCAAAGTAGTTTTTTGTTAATGCTCTCGCTGAGCTCGCGGTTTACCATTCCGCTCTGGAATTTACTCAGGCTAAGACAATTTTTTTTGTCTCTTTAACTTTATAAATATCAAACATCCTTTACGTCGCTTGAAATCCAGCAAGCAAAATTCCAAAGATTTTAAAAGCAGAATATTTTTAGAATTCCGTCTAAAGTATTACGTTTTTTTACACAGGCTATTCGCGCACTTTTTAGACGATTTTTATTGTATTTACAGAAATATTTTACCTAAAATGTTTGTGTTTTAAATAATCTGACAATCCTTATTCATTCCAATCTTTCCATATCATAATTTTCAACTCAACAAAGCCTCTAGTAGCATTGGAAGAGGTATTTTATTCCATTCCTTTGAACAGCTTTCCAATGTCCCCAAGGAGGGTTGCAGGTCGACTTTTGGACAATCCGTGTTTTAAAAGTCCAATAGCGCAAAAGTCCGTGGGTGATACTTAAGAGATTTAATAGGGGATAAGAATGAAGGATATGGGCTCGATACCTGTATCCTGTTCCATTTTTTCCATGAAATGAACGTGTAACTACTCGTTTTGTCTTCACGCATTTCTACTGATTGATAGCACGGAGGGAATAGAGAAGGCATTTCATATTTGAAAATTGAGTCTAAAATATGTTCCTGACAAATGTGGAGCTGATCTTATTTCTCTCCACATTCTTTATTTTTAATTTGGCGTTATATGAAAAACCAGCAACAATCATAAATCCCTTCGAAAAACGATTTTTAGAGTCTTTGGATCATGCTTAAAGATTTTTTTTTCCACTTTCATGATAATAAATGGATCTCATTTTATCGCAGTCTTTTAAACACACACTTTTAATACTTTTTCATAAAGAATTTTGCAGCGCTTTCTGGGTTCGGCGATATGTCATGGAGAAAGACGATGTACATTATGTTTTTCGCCTTTTTAAGATTCAAATCAGCATTAATCACTTTGTTTACAGTTGACACCGAGCATGTTAATGATTTTGCAACTTGGTTTATTTTCTTTTAATATTAAAGGCCTACCTTTGCAACAATCTAAACATTTGCAACAATCTAAACATTTTAAACTTTAATTTGGTTTATTTTCTTTTAATATTAAAGGTCTACCTTTGCAACAATCTAAACATTTGCAACAATCTAAACATTTTAAACTTTAACTTGGTTTATTTTCTTTTAATATTAAAGGTCTACCTTTGCAACAATCTAAACATTTGCCACAATCTAAACATTTTAAACTTTAACTTAATTTATTTTATTTTTAATATTAAAGGTCTACACAATCTAAACATTTCGTTTTTCTCTTGACTGTGTATTTTGAACAATTTTTCCATCTGAAGTAAAATTTTGAACAATTTTTCCATCTGAAGTAAAATTTTGAACAATTTTTCCATCTGAAGTAAAATATTACCTATATATTCGAAAACCATGGCTTTCATAGCGTTTTTTAATTACTACATTTGCATAATTTGTTTTGCAAAGTGCACAAAAGCGTTTCCTTCGCAAAGTGCCTTCTATCCGGTGCTACTTCTTAAAAGCGGCCTTCTGAATGAAAAGAACACTGTCAAGTAGCAGACGATAATTTATGCTTTCGGAGATATAGTTGCAGTTAAAAAAAATCCCTTAGGGGCGACTTTTTAGTTCTTTGTATGAAGTAAAGGAAGTATTGTAATCGCAAAAATTCCGGGTATCATATTTCGATGAAAATATTCATTTCAACCGCTCTCGAAACCATTTCAATTTTTTTTAATATCTATATAGAATAACAGACTGTGTTTACCAAAACCTTTCGCAATATAGATTTAAAATGGATTCAGAAGAGATTTTCTTGTCGTCGGTACGTACTTATGTATGTATCTCCCATAACTCAAGAACGAGTAGCCCTAGAACATAGAAATTGTGTATATGAGAGTGCTATACCATGTAATTGAGCACTTCCTGGTTTCCTTGCAATCGGCTGCACCAATCGTATATATATAACCGTATAATATAAACTATATTAAAATTACGTATATGTTGACTAATAGCAATTCGCTATTTATTTTATTCTGTACATTTGCCTTACCAGGCTAGTTTGTATAATTTTTTCTTGCACCATTAATGTGTTTCTCATTTACTTTTAACCAGCGGACGCGTCGGGAAATGAAACAGAAAAATTGAGACTTAAGTTATATTAGGTATTTTTGTCTGTTTAATACTCAAAACATTTTTTCGTGTTCAGTCTAAATTCTTCTTTTTAACGAAACGCGTTATGGAGTTAGCTGGATTCGAAACTCATTGTGCATTTCCTTGATAAGTCCGTAATGAGATTCGAATTAGGCTAATTTACGATTTACCGCTTCTTTGTAATTTTACTTGTGTTTTAAATAATTTTTGTTGTACTTTTAAAATGTTTTAGGATGGTTTAAACTTTCATCAACATTTTTTAACTTTTAAATTTGAATTGAGTTTTACATTCACTTTTTATTTGTCAGTTTTTCTTGTTTAGTATTTCATACTTCTTGTATTTTAATTTTTTGCATTACAATTTATTCATGCATAGTGTTAAAAAATTTTACACGGGAATCACAGTATCTCATTTGCTTTTAAGCAATAGCTTGAAGAATTTCCTTTTTAATATATATATATATATATACATTTCCCCTCTGTTATCTGGCTCGGCAAACTTAGTTTTTTATATTCTCATATGTTGGTAAATTGTGCATTTTTTGCTTTAAAAGCGATTGAATTATGCAGTTTTTATCTTCTGGTTAAGGGTTTTATGCCTTTTGTTAACCATAATGCGATATCAACAATTTAAAAGTTTAAGGGGCAAGTTAAGCCTAACGAACGGCCATTTGTTTACATTTGAAACTCAGTAGAATAAGCATAATAAGTCAGTATCTACACCTTCAATGTCTTTTTGCTGAGTGGGATCAAAAGTAAACTTACATAGTTCACCTTCTTGCCCTCTGCCTTCTTGCCCGCCGGCCAAATTGCTTGTTTTTGCGTAGAAACGATAATTTAAATTGTAAAAAAATTTTTTAACTGTTGTTCGATGTTTTACGTTTTTCTATATTTTACAATTTTTAATGAAGAGCTTTTATGTATTTATTTTTAATGAGCTTTTATGTATTTCTGTTCTACCGCGGAGTGAGAACTGAATTAATTGAACGAGAAAGATATCTAATGAAATTCCAGGAAATAAATTTTAATAAAATGCAGCAAAAAATGTTTATGACTTATTAGGCAATACAACGAAGTCACGTGGTATCCACATCAAATTTTATTATAGCAAAACAAAATCTAAAACATAAGCACCCCACAATTTTATATACAACTAATCCACGTTACAAGATAATAGATGCTATAGCGTAGCGATTATTTACTCACTAGCCAAGCTAGAGAAAGTGGAAAAAAGGGAATTCGCACTTCAGGGCATATAAAGCAGTTTTTTGCCCTATATCTGGATCAGAAGCTTTTATTTCAGTTTTGATCGGTGATCGGCCAAGAGTTCTGATCAATGCTTATGGCACTGAGATGACATTAATGCGGTAATTTTCAAGTCCTGTAGTTTAGATTACAAGAAGGAGACGTAGCCATATTAAAATGAGTAATTTTGAGTTTCATATCTTACATATATATATATATATATATAATATGAAAAAACACAATTTCCATATTTAATTGGCTAAAACTTCTTTTATTTTTATTTTTATTTAATTTGGGGACTTCCTCTGCCTTAAAAATAGCGCTATAAGTCTAAACTGCGTCATTCAAATTCAAATTAATCACCCGTTCCTACGTAACGCTTAATACAGATACCTCTTGCTCAATCAAGTAATTGTAAACCAAAACGTTTTAACTCGGAACTGAAACTTTTTAACTCCCTCCCTTCTTCCTCTGAATCGCTAATTACGCTTACCTCCTGGCAAGACACTGCTGCAATCATATGCTTCCTTTTATCGTCATAGTATCAAAAATGTAAATGTTTTGGAAATAAGCACGATTGAAGTGCTAAGTGAATAGTGGCACAAATGTGAATTTAGATAAAAAAAAAAAGGAAATTAATCCGGCTCGACCTTGTTCCTCTTTAATATGGATCAAGTATCTACGCTAAACAACATTGCTACGCTTCTACGTCTCAGTGCTCTTACATCAGTGCTTCCAAAATAGTGCTTCGTTGCATCTATCTATCTATCTCTCTCAGTATATAATTTTGGTACAGCCAATTACAATAAAAAAGAAAGGTGCAGAACTTGATATTATAGCAGTCCCGTATACAAAATTGTAGCGTTTTACTGCGAATCGTTTTTGAATTATGCGAAATACACACGTACGTACGTACGTACAGACGTCACAAAAAAATCCATTTTACGATCCGTTTTGAATAAAAGGGCCTTTATTATGTCCGTACATACGGATATCTTCAGTATAATCTGATAACTGAAATTTTTCGAGATGACAGTCCTTAATTTACTTCATAGAAGGAAATAAAACAGAGTTATCCCATTCTTTCGCGCATACTTTTGAGGATATCTTGTTCATCTAGGAAGATCCGATATCGATTCCTGGCGATAGCACTTTTAATTTTTCGCATTTCTTTGTTGCACAAAACATAATAATTATCCGCAATAGCATTCATAGTAAAATGCGGTGGAGGATATCTCCGCATCACCTGGAATCAGACTCTGACTAGGTCTCGCGTGTTTCCCCAGGCCTTTTTTAAGTGGACGTTAAATGGAAGAAATTATCGTGTTGTCTCGTGCGTATTCTTGTGATGAAAATAATTAGCGCGTATAGTTAGCAGTTGGAAGACCTGCGTTTGGAATTCCGGGGAGGATACGTATGGCTTTCGAAGCTGTCTCGCTCTACGTAAAGCTTAATGAATTTCTAAAACATAAATGAAAATAATACATGTGCGTCGAAGTTTCAGCTTCCAAAATTAGGAAGAAAACGGGCTCAAGGAAAGCAGCAAAGTTGTGACAGTGACGAAGATACATTAAGCCATTGGAGTTTCGGTAGTGAGTGATACAAAACCTACAAATAGCGGAGATAGATGAGATAGTTCTTGTATCGTCTTCTTATTATTTATATTGTATCATATCACTATGTCAACAGTTTTTATGCCCGCTGTGCCGGTGACGAATGCCAAAACTGGACGCGAAGCGGTGGTGAACAGAAAATAATGTCAAAAATATAATCGTGCACTTAGACTTCAAAGAACTGCCCCGTTTCCTTTTCTTCTTCGATCTTTTCCATTCTTTTTCCCAGCATGAATGGTAGTATTAAAATCAAAATTATTTTTTATAGCTAGTTTTGGTGGCATCATGTTTCAAATGCTATCGACATGTATTATTTTTAAACAAATAAACAAATTTAATTTTATTTTAAACAAATAATACAACGAATATAAAAAAATCTCATGTATGCAACACATGACTTCCTTGTACGGAATATTAAATTACACGCATTTTTTTCTGGCATTTCATTTAAACTTAGTGACCCTCTGGCGCTACGCTCAGTTCCCTTAACAGAGTTACATTTCATTCATTTTTTAACTCACGATGCACAAAATTTATATTATCTGAAGAATTATCTAATCGTTGAACATGCTCTATTCAAATATTACAATAAATCTAAAACGATGTATAAAAGAAATTAAACAAACCAAAGAAGTAAAGTAAAACAAAAACAGTTTTTCACAGACGATTCAGTATTTCTCACTCAAATAATTCAGTCCTCACTTCTGCACAAGACTAAAACACATAAAAACTCAAAATATCTATATTAAAATACGAAGTAAATCTTAAACACTTATTTCCTCCAATAAATTCAAAATGGATTAAGTATGATTTAATTCGCAATAATAAAAGAAGGTGTTATCTTTGCTATTGAGAAACTTAGTTTGTCTAGATTGGCAAAACAAATCACTATTCTGCAAAGTTTCAAATGTAAACAATTATGTCTGCCATGTTATTTAAAAATTAGGCTTAACGCTCTTAAACAGCTTTTAAATTGTTTATAATTCTACATATATTGCATACAGATTTGCTAAAGGCATAAAAACCCTTATCGGAAGAGAAGAACAACATAATTCAATCATTTTTAAAGCAAAAAAATGCAAAATTTACAATCATATAGGAATAAAGACACTGAGATCACTGAGCCGATTAACGGAGTGGATATATATATACATATATTTATATACTTTTGGTGCGGCCAACTGCAACCAAAATACGAGGTACACATCTACATGTTATAACAGTCTTATATACAAAATTTCAACGTTATGAGATTACTCGGTTTTGAGTTATGAGAGATACGTACATACATATGTACGTACATACGTATTCACAGACGCCACGAAAAATTCTCTTCATTTTAAATCAGTGAAAAGTCTTTTATTCTGTCCTTACGTACAGATGTCACGCAAAAACATCCTTAAATTGCATTTGATAGCGGTGAAAATGGATATTTGCGTTGAAATATGATGCCTGAAACTTTTCGCGATTACAATACTTCCTTTTTACGTCCTACAAGGAAATAAAATTAATGACAAGCTTTAACACCTTATCGGGAAATCTGAAGATATTCGATATATAACGATAAAGCTATCTAAGATAAAATGTAAAGCTGTCTAAAGGTATCCGAATTTTTAACTTTCACGCGTCAGTTTCTTGTCATTTGGTGAAGCGTAACATGTTTAGCTTTAATTTTAAATTTCACCTGCGCGATATTTTTTAAGAAGCTATGCAATTTAAAAGCAATAAATGCAGTTATTTATCTCTTTCATTACTTAACACCTGATTCGCGAACTGACACTAGAAGGATTTATTAAAAACATTACAGAACATTTTTTTTACATGGCTAAGAACTCCAGCAGCTAATTATTTAAAAATGTAAACAGAGAGCAAAAGTGAGGTTCATGAATAATAGTTATCCTGTGCTAGAACATGAGCGGCAACACTTCACAGTGTATTGGGAATTCTAAACACACGCTGCTTTTACAAATTTTGTCATTTTACTGACAAGTGTTTAATAATAAAACTAAAAATAATTTTAAAAAAAATGTGTTAGCAGGAGTGAGTTTGTACGCACGCTTGCTAACACGATTTTATCCTCTCGAATACGCGCCGAATGTTCTACCAGTATACCACGAAAGCATGCTGAACGGAGGGAGAAAATACCTTACGATTCTCTTCGCTACAATCTGTTTCTTTTTATTTTTCCGCCTTCCATTTATTTCCTAGTCGAGGAAACAAGAACAAAGCAAGAATTGGACTAATGAAATCACATAAAGCGATCGCGTTGGTTTCGATATTCGAACAAACCATCATCCAATGTCTAAATTTTCTAGCTTCATGATATAAATAACAGAAAAATAAAATTTTGAATAACAATAAAATGAAATCTTTCTTCAAAACCTGAAAATTCTTTAGATACGTCCATGCCTTAGATACCCACTGTTTTTAACTCTCATCGTTTACAAAATAGGCATCGTCTCCAAAATAAACCTACTTAATATTCTTTTATATTTGCTACTATCATCCGTTGCTTTTATTCTGCTGTTTCGGATTCAGTTTTATCTGTCCCCGCAAATAAAACTCGATACGGTACAAATCTTAAATATTTAAGCGTGTCTGGGGGATTTTAAGTACATAAAATAACTTAAAATGCGTAAAATTTCTGTCGTCTTCCTTTATCTGTTTATTTATTTATATAGTATGGCATAATCTGAAAATACATGATTTCCGTACTCAACGCTACAGGAAAACAGTACTCATCAGTATATAACATTCTTTAATTAATGCACCTCAAAAGTACAAGGAGTTATGAGAAAATAAATATTTTGAATTAAAATAAACAAAAGGATGTTCCGTAAGTTAAGTTTTCATATAACAACTTTTTTTTCCGTGCTAGAAAAATTATTCTAGCTTAAAATATGAAAGAACATTTTAATGCTTATTTCCTGACATTTGATTCGAGTATAATATTTATAAGCTATTTGTTTTTAATTATGTAGGAAAAGACTTGAAAGAAAATGGCTATACTCTGGCTAAAATTAAACAGATTCTTTTCACATTATTTATATGGCTTTTAAAATTCATCTGAAAGCATTATGTTTATTTTATTGTATAAAGCGTGTTTATAATAAGAGATAAAGTAACTACATTTTTTCTCATCTTGTAAAGATTTTTCTCCTAGCCACAGGCCGTCGTGGAAGCACGGCCAATTAGCGTCAAATGGAGGCCCATTGTATCAATAGTAATTAGCTCCAAACGTCATTGTCTTGAAAGCAATTAACTCAAATCGAAGCCTTTGTTTTAAAAGCAGCTAATATCAATAGATAGCCGTTGTGTTGGAGACAAGTAGCTTCAACTGAAAGGCCATTGATTTGGAAGTAATTAATGTCATTTGGATGCCATAATTTTGGAAGCATTTGGCTTCATTAATTTGGAAGTAATTATCGCTAACTGGAAGCCACTGTGTTGGAAGGAATTAGTGTCATTTGGAAGCCATTTTCTTGGAAGTAATTAGCAGCGCTTAGAAGCTCGTCCAATTAGCATCGCAAGAAATAGGGCTATCATTTTAGCAAGGGCAATGGTCATTTTTCATGTTTCCTGCCCCGAAATAAATTTAATGATACTACAAGTGGCAGTGGCGTCTGAAGATAAAATGTGGCCAAATCAGAGACAATTTAGGATTTAATGATTGAGTTTTCTTCTTCCCAGTCGTTTTCTAAGTAAGGAAGAATGTAAGGGATTTTCTCCTTCGTGGTGTAATTGGAAGCACTACCTGCTAAAATCAAAAGCTCAGAATTTCGAATCCCGTGGATAGCCTATCTGATTTTTCTAGTTTCCTGTTCTAAAATAAATTTAATGACTGATAAAGTGTATTACACACTTGACTTACACATTGATAAAGAGGCTGTTGGATTTTAATTCAATATTTACATTGTTTAAGAAAATTAAAATGGCATTTTTTAAAAAAATGCAGCAAATGGACAGAAATAAAAATCTTTACGGTAAAAATCATATTAGAATAATGCAATACACATTTCAGCAATACACATTTCATTTATCTTTATTAGAGTTTAGAAATATACAGTAGTACCCCGCTGTTACGAACATTAAGAGACCGAGAGTTCGAGTCGGTATATCTGATTCGATAGAAAAGAATGAGTTATTACACAAAAAATCATAAAAATGAAATGTGAAACAAGCAGAGGTAAAACTGATTAATTTTGTTACATTTACCGAAAGAAAAGAAAAATTTATCAAATTAAAAAAATAATATCAAGATTTAATTGCAATTATTATCAAGCGCAGTTATTAAATCGATTCTTCTTTCCGAGTTATTGATTCTTCTTTCCCAGTTATCGACTCTTCTTTCCCAGTTATCGATTCTTCTTTCCCAATTTCCTCTGTAAATTACTTAGTATAAATATCATTATTCTGATTCTTCTCTGGAAATACCCATTATAGTTATATTGCAGTAAAACAAGCTACGCCTGCAAAATTTCTCTAACTCATTAAAATCATTATATTATATTCCTTTTTATCGTAACTAATTTAGGTAGCTGGCAGCATCAGCGGCTAGTTATTGGAAAAGTGAAACTGACAACAAAATGAGGTTTGAGAATAACAAATCCGAGCATTAAAAACCTTAAAACCTCTACTGCAACATTAAAATCTAAATTCTTTGAATTATTATTATTAGGCAAAAGAACTAATAGTCTCCAAACACATTTTTCGTTGCTTCACTTTTTCTTCGACTCTGTTGTCATTCGAGAAAATGTAAGACATTTTTCTTTCATGTTTCGTCTAACAGCTATTGATTAAAAAACTAAACTACTGGGTGGTTATAATTAAAGTGACCCTATTCAGATCACTCTAGAACCCGTTCTATTTGTTGAATTTATATGTTGAATTTGATTTCTATATATATATCTATATTATATGGACCATGGGAAAACCATTTCTACAATAAAAAATAGTTCAAATTTTGACTACCAGGAAAAATTGTGGCGCTTAGAAAAGAACAAAAAAATCTGTCAGAATCATTCAAATTTATTCAATTTCAGAATGTGTTCAATGTGCGCTCCATTGACATCATTTACGTGTTGAAAGTGCATTATAGAGTGTTCAATGGTAGCGTGAAGTAGCTCTCGAGGGCTTTTAGCAAGATGGCGTGTAATGCTGGCTTTCAACTCAGGTAAAGTCATAATTCCTCCTCCAAAAATACGGCCTTTTAAGAATCCCAATAACCAGAAATCACAGAGATTTAAGTCGGGTAAACGAGGAGGCCAGGCATTCGGAAAAGTTCGGAATATTACTCTATTCAAGTTAGCACGAAGCAGTTCTTTGACTTGGCGCTCAGTGTGGTGAGTTGCTCCATTTTGCATGACGACTGTGGTCTGATAAAACAGTTTTACCAGTAAAGATCGATCATTCTTCTGCAAGGGCATGATTAACGATGATAAAGGCACACAGAAAATGATTTTCTGGCTCTGGCTGCAAGTCTCTTTATAGGTTTGACTAATTTGCATAAAGAATTTTTGAAAATTGCCATCTGGGGGTCAAAATTTGAACTATTTTTTAATTGCAGAAATTTTTTTCCCATAGTCTATATGACGCATATATCAAGTTTCATCAAAATCCGATAGGCAGAACGGGTTCTATAGGGGTCTGAATATAATCACATTAATTATAACCACCCTGTATATAAAGCAATAGATGCAATTTCTTAAGAGCATTACATTTAATCCGTTTGATTTCAATAGCAATGCATTTAATTAATGATATATCTAATTAATGATATAGCTAGTTAAAAACACTGAATATTGTTTTTCCCATTTTACAGAAATATATAACATTCCCATAAAAGTCTACATGTATATTCATGTAACATCCTATAAAATATTTCGCTGTTCGACCTGGCCTAGCTATTCATAATCTCTACTGATAAAAACCAATTAAACTTTAAAAGAGCCCTTTTCGTTAACCATTAAAATATGAAACTTTTCGGATTTTATTATTATTATTAATATTGACACGAAATGTCCAGGCGCGGTGAGATAGCTTCCCGTAAAGCAGCTTTAGGGTTGTCATAAAATGGCAAAGGAAGGCAGGGTTGCCCTATTTGGCGAGAAATCGCCCATTTGGCGACAAAATTGTCGATGTGCAATGGACGGATGGAGAACCTTCTGGAACGAATTCTTACCGGTTTAGCCCAGAATGTTCTCGAACACAAGCCAAAAGATAAACCCTGCTGGTCCGCAGTCAGTTAGACTGTGCCTCATCTAGCGAGCTGATAGTCATTGAGCAAGTGTCTCAAAGTCTAGCGTCGAGTGCATCGAAGAGTCTCTTAGTGTATCGGCAGTTAGTGCATCGTCGAGAGAGTGTATAAAGCTCCAGGAAAGACTGAACCGAAGAGTCACGAGCTGTGCTCTGTGTGTCATCGAGTGCATCGCGAGTTGTAGCGTGGAGAAACTCGAGAGTACGCGGAGTTCTGAGAACGACCGAGCAGAGTCGGGAGCTGTACTCTTGTGCTTTGCAGGGAAGCTGTCTCCGCCGTTATTGTCTGACAGTGTGAAGGCTGTGTCGCTGATTGTTCCAGTGTGTTTATTGTAGATCTTCGACGATTGTAAAAGTGTTTTGGAGCTGTCCGGATTAATATTGGTAAATAAAGTGTGTTTCTATTTTCCATCAAGTGCTGTCGACGTTATTCACTTCAAATCCACCGTACGAACCCCTTACGAACGTGAAGGAAGAAAATAACGTAGCAACTGGTGTCAGAAAATAACGCAACAATATATAATGAAAATCAAAAATGGAAACCTTTTGCAGTCCTTTTAAAAAAAGTCACTGTTTGAAAATAAACATTCAGCTTTGGAATGCAAAATAAACAAAGCATGTTAAGTAAAAGAATTAATTAAAAATGTGATTTATATTCCAACCATATTAAATTCTTGTCATTTTTCCAGCTTTAAATTGTGAGGGCATGCTAAATAAAAAAAGATAGACTGTACTTTAAAAAAGAATCATCAATGTAAAGCTTTAGAAAATAACAAGCTCTTTCTTTCCGCAAATGACGAGAAGATGGCCCGATATCTTTCCATCTCAAAGAATAGCCTGAAGGCTGAAGACTTTTTGTCGAAAGGTGGAACCAGCAAAAATCTTTCTATTAGCATTTTTCTAATGGCGCGGCTATGGCTTCATAAATCTTCTCTCCTATGTTCGATGCTGTTTTATCGCTTGGTCTAGAGCCGCTATTAATTTTGGGGGTATTAACGCCTACAAAGCAAGAAGAAAATGGTTCGTCATAAAATTTTTATAACTTTCTCTTCGGGCGGCTATATTTTCGAGCTATTCATACCAAGTTTCAGAAAAATATTTTCCTTTGAAATGGTGTATTTTAAACGGCAGATAAATAAATAGAGTAAGAAATAAAGTAGAGTAAAATGGGGGAAGTTCCCTTCAGATAATATTTCTCATTTCCTACCAGATATTTATGATAGTTCTTAAATAACAATATATTGCCTAAAATGAATGATCAGTTTTAGTGAAAAGCAGTGAAAATGTAACCTTGTACCTGTCGTCAATTTTTTAACGAAATGGTCTTAAAAAAAGCAAAATTAGGTTCTTATTAAAACAAAATTAGATTTTAATCTTAAGATTTTATTACATTTTCTTATTTTCAATAAAACAGAAGTAGATTCTTATTCTTAATGAAAGAAGATTAGATTATTTTTCTTATTCACATTCTTAGGATTAGGTACGTTATCTCATTAAAGCGTTCGTTATTTTATTAAATTTCATTAGAAAACGAAAATTGATTCTTATTCTTATTCTGAAGAAAGGGTTAAATTTTTAACGTAATTCACAAGATTAGACAAGATTATTATTATTATTATTACATCACGATTAGATTTTTATTCCTGTTAAAACAAGATTAGAAAATTATTATTATTCTCTTATTATTAAGATTAGATTTCTTATTCTTATTAAACATGATTAGATTCCTATTCTTAAGCTTGGATGAGATTTTTATTTTTATTAAATAGGATTAGGTTCGTATTAATCCATCATTAGATTATAATTCTAATTAAAAAAGGGTTAGATTTATTTATTCTTATTTTTTATTTATTCTTATTTTCTTTATTAATTCTTATTCTTTCATTTATTCTTATTTTCTTTATTTATTCTTATTCTTATTTATTCTTTTACTTATTCCTAAGCGAAAAATTTCACCTTTACTATCGTTGCATTCAGGTAATGCAGCAACAAATCCCGTAATGCGCATGCGCCAATATAGTTTTCTTTCTTAATATTAATCTTTTGATGGATTTGTTTATTTCGCTTTTGAATGGCTGCTAATTGAGCAGTTAGATTATGAATAAATAAAGGAAAAATTTCAAAGGAAATTACTTTCTTTATTACGTAGTTACAGTTCACTACAAGAGTAATTAATTTAATAAATAGCTAAAATACCCATTAATAAACTTCTAATGGAATTTAAATAATAATAAATAAATAAGTAGACATATCTCTCAAATAAAAATAAACTCTCTAAAAATTAAAAACGAAAAGAAAGGAAAAAGATCTGAAAGGTTTCAGATTTTATGTTATGCCCAAAAGGAAGCTTTTTAACGTTTTGTGTGTTATCTTTATTTATTAAATGTCATTTTCTTCGCACTTATCACTTAAACTCAATTCAGTATCAATATCACAAAATACTTAAAAACAGCAAAACAGCATATCATTAGAATTTGCCATACACTGTCTCGCGCGCTAGAGATGAAACTGTTTTTTTCGTACAGTATTGCCATTGCTTGCTTTGAAATCGTTGAATTTGTTAATAAAAAATTTGTTAAAATGTTACAAAATTTGAAATAATAATAAAACAAATACCAAATTCCAAATTTAAGCTTCCAGATGCCTATATTCTAGTGGAGGACTACGTTATTCCGAATTTGATGTCTCTAGGTTCCGTTGTTTTTACACAGTGCAAGAAACATACATACATTCATGCAAATTCTGCATTATTTAATTTCTTTAAATATAATACAGTTCAATAATATTTGGTGACGGCAATTTGAAAAGTCATTCAGACTTTTACAGTGATTCAACGCAAAATTCCGTTTTGAGACTAATACCCTTTCTGGACGAACACTACTTTGGGCTAACTAAACAAAAATATATAAAGTTATAAAGAAATAAAATTAAAAAAGGAGAAAAAATCTGAAAGGGTTCAGAGTTTAACGGTCATACAAAATGGCTGATTTAAACTTTAACCCTCTGACCGGCCAGGGTTTTAACTAAGAACAAATTTCCCAAAACTACTATGAGAAAAAATTTTCTTGATTTTAATGTAAAAATTCTTTTGGTATTTTATACCTGGATTTGCCTAAATTTGTGTACTTTTAATGCATTGCCTTAATTTCTTTGATATATTTTAATATGCACGTATATATACGTTCTTACAGATATCACAAAAAATATTCTAGGCCGGATATATACGGGCTTGCCGGTTAGAATATGACTTATCGGTAGAGATTATTGGTAGACATGGTCCAAGTGGAATAGCGAAACATTTTACAGAGTATTAAACGAATGTGCATTACATGGGGACGTTATACGTCTTTTCTCGATATTTACAATGTGAAAAAATGTGTAACGCAATTCGACAAAATATTTAGTGCCTTTAATTAGATCTATCAAGAATTCGATAATTAGATATATCATGAATGGTGAATTTACGTATTTTTATTTAAATCAATCAAAAATAAAAAAAAAAAAATAATATATTTTTATGAACTGAATCTATTGCTTTTAAATCGATTAGTTTGATAACTAGTTAATTTAAAATAAAAAAATTAAATTTGAAATATTTATTTTTTAAATTATATTATTAAATTTGCAAGAATTCATTCTTACTGATTAAATATACAGTGTATGGACAAAAATATGGAAACACCTTGTGAAATGCATGTTTGAAAAGAAAGATTGATTTTAATGAAATATGTAGATGGCGCTGGCGTTTTTGACTACTGACGCCACCTATACAACTTCGTAAATGTGCTAAACAGTTCAGTTGTTGTCGGACTACTGTTATGTGAGGTTGTCATTGCATTAGGTCAGAGTTAACAGACTTCGAACGTGGGCAAATTGTTGGAGCACGTATGGTAGGTGCTTCCGTAAGCAAGGTAGCCGAGGTGTTTAGTGTTTCAAGAGGTACTGTATCGAAGATTTATTACGCATATTTGAAAAGCGGAAAAACATCATCTGCTAAATCACAGCGCGGACGAAAGTGTGTCCTGAGTGATCGTGACAGACGATCATTAAGGGCAATTGTGACGAAAAATAAGAAGACCACAGCTGCAAAAGTTACTGCTGAAATGAATGTTGTGTTACCGAACCCTGTGAGTACCAAAACAATTAGAAGGGAGCTTCATAAACAGGGAATTGCTGGCCGTGCTGCAATTGAGAAGCCACTCATCAGTGATGCTAATGCCCGTAACAGGAAAAGGTGGTGTTTAAGTCATAAAGCCTTGACTATAGAGCAGTGGAAGCGAGTAATATGGTCTGACGAGTCTTCTTTCACATTGTTTCTCACTTCTGGCCGAGTTTACGTCTGGAGAACGCCATCTCAAGCCTATAATACAGACTGCTTGTTGCCAAGAGTGAAACATGGCGGGGGTTCTGTTATGGTTTGGGCAGCCATATCGTGGTTCTCTGCTAGCCCCATGATAACTGTGTCAGGGCACACGACTGCCAAGACTTATGTGAACATTTTGGCCGATCAAGTTCATCCCATGGTACAAACTTTGTTCCCGATGGTGATGGTGTCTTCCAAGACGACAAAGCCCTTGTTCACACAGCTCACATTGTCCAGGACTGGTTTTCTGAGCACGAGAATGAGTTGTCCCATCTTCCCTGGCCACCACAGTCACCAGACCTGAATATTATCGAACCTTTGTGATCTACATCGGAACGGAAAGTGCGTTCTCGTTATCCACCGCCAACATCGTTATCTGAACTTGCCACCGTTTTTCAGGAAGAATGGTATAATATTCCCTTGGCAAACATACAGGAACTGTACTTATCCATTCCGAGAAGACTGCAAGCTGTTTTGGATGCCAACGGGTTTCCTACACCATATTAAGCAAAGAAACATGTTTTTTTAAAGGTGTTTCCAGATTTTTGTCCAACCCCTGTATGTAATATCTTATGTTTAGCTGAATGGCAACACACTCGAATGTAAAGTAATATAACGCATTAAAATGAAACTATGCAAAGCTATTTTTCGAATCTAATAATCCCTTTCGGCTAAAAAGATAAGGATAAAAACTTTCCATGCCCTGAAAGTCGAATCAACTTTATAGCCCGAAATATTCACTAATCTTTGCCCGAATAGCGAAAATTTCATGATATCAGCCTTGAAGACCTCGTCAAATACGAGTAATTTGAACAGAAATCAAAGAACTCTCTTACATTCTTTGGTTTAGTGATCACATCCACCATGTACAATAAACGCCATACAAGGTCCTAAGATTTGTTTGCGTCCTTGTTCCCCTACGTTAGGTGTCCCATCTATTTCGTATGGATATTTTTCAGATCACAGACGAAAGTGGGGTTGAACATGAAATAAAATTAATGTAAAGGTGTTTTACTTTACGGATGGAATGTGGATCCTAACATAAACGGGGAGGATTTTATGGACTATTTATTTTTTCTTTAAAACGTGCAAAAATCCTGGAGCAAATATAGAAAACACAAAAAATTAATAGCAAATCACTTTACGATTTGTAAATTAACGCTGAACTTTGAGAATTAGTCGAGTTGCCCTGCAATACTTGTTGGAAATTTCGTGCAATATTCACAGTCGTAGTTAATTAAGTAGAAGTCTCTTAAAATGACAAATACTATGATATTTAGCCCAAAGGACGTTAACCCAAAAGGCCGTAATTTCGTTTTGGCATTTTGCGATGGAAACTTTAATTGTCCGTTTAACTTTTCAAATTGTTGCCACTAAATATTAACGCTCTGTGATACATTTAAAGAAATAAAATAATGAAGAATCTGCATAAATGTAAGCATGTTTCTAGCATTGTGATAAAACAACAGTGGCCAGAGCCACCAAATTTTGAAAAACGTAATCCTCCACCGAATATGGGCATCTAGAAGCCATAATTTGGAATTTGTTTCATTATCGATTTCATATTTAGTAACACTTTAATGAATTTTTAATTAAGGAACTCAACGATTTCAAAGCGAGCAATGGCAACACTGTACGGGGAAAAAATTATTCCCAGCGCGAGAGAATGTGTATCAGAAATTTTAAAGATATGCTCTTTTTAATTTTTTTTTTTTTTTTGCCATATTCCTGTTGAATTGAATTTTGTGGTTTAAGTACGAATAACATGATATTTAATAAATAAAGATAACGTTCAAAACGTTAGAAAAAGGATCCACTGGGCGTAATGTAAAGAATCATTATTATTATTATTATTATTAATTTTTTTTCAGATTTACGTTTTAACATTTATCATAAAGGAACAGTAACAGCATATCAAAACTGTAACAAAAACTCGGCGAAACAAGTGGCAATATCGAATTTCTGAACAGTTCGCCTTTATTCGACATCTTCCCACTGAAATATAGGAAGTAAATAGATTGATGGTGGAACTTTAATAGAAACTTGTCTAAATGACTACAAGAAGGAAATCTTTTATCAGTCTTTTATCTGTACTATAAGTACAAAACTAAGGGAAAAAATAAGAGAAAGCAAGAGAAATGTAAATACAGTAAGGTATATTGGAGTCGGCTTCTATTTTTCATGAAGGATATACTTCATACATTCGAACTAAAACTGATTTATTATTTACGTACACAGAACGAATCCGAAATTAACTTCGCTTTTTTCTTAGTGTTCGCTTTTATATATTTATGCTCGTGCCTGCAGACGCGTTAATGTAATAAACTCCGGTAGGAAGAAAGTAGATGGAATATATCGACGACATTGGAAAACAAATTGTTTTTGTCGATATTTTTTTTTTTTTTTTTGAAAATCTACCGACAAACAAAATGGGACTTTTAGCAATTTTACAGCAAGGAAAGAATTCTTGCGATTCAGATCAAAACATCTTTCGTTAATTTGTTTCATTCGTTCGGCTGATTAAAGCATGAAACTTTCAGTTTAGAGTGGGACAAAATTTGAAGGTAAATAACAGAAAATGTTTTCTTTTCTTATTTACTAAAATTTTGTTTAACGCATTTAGAAACAAATACATACTTTTGCACCTAAAAAATTTTTAATTTCTTTATTTCTTACTCCAGCTTTCAGCTACAACATTTCATGGCGTTTCGATTTAGATAAAGTGTGTTACCTAGAAGAAAAGTGACTAGAAATTATTTTAACTGTGAGCTATAGATGCTCGTAGATCAGCCTGGCTCTTTTTTTTCTATCCTTTTTTTAATATTTATTTATTTTTAACTGTGGAATGAAAATTATCAGTACATAAATGTATTCCCAAACAAAGGGATAACTTTTCAAAAATTCGAAACCAAGGGTACTAATCTTTTGATAAGTACGAATAAAAGTTAAACAAATATGTATCTTCAAATCTTTGAATACGATTTATGTAAATTAATAAATTAATTAGTTCCATCTATAGATTTTCTGTAATGTTATTCACGCTCCTTATTAATCGTCACGAAAGCAATGTAACTCTGGATTCAAATTCATTAAAATCATACACATTCCAATTATACACAATCATACAAATTCTTGCCATAATAAATAGCATGATAATTATGATAATTAATTTAAGGTATATGTACAGAAGGCATTCATACATTTTGGAGTCGCTTAATTAATTTTAAAATGCAAAAAGCATTTTTAAAGTATTCTATCTAATAGCTTTTTATCTCTAAGTCTGCATCATGATTCCTATGATAGAAGAGCTTTTGGTTTAATTTTCAGAAGTATGATTTCCATTACTTTCCATCGTGGTACGTTTGTGCTTTGAAAGAGTTTTCGGGAGACCAGAGCTACAATAGTGCGCAGAAGAAATGTCAGGGAACTTTGCAGGAATACGTTGAAAATGTATATATGCAATACTTGTATCAGTCTTAATTTTTTCAAGGAATGGAGTTGTGCTTCTTTCATAGTAGGACTTGTTGCTTTGTCTTAGTGAAGTTTCATTCTTTAAAAGTCACTGGCATAAAGAAATGAAATTTCTTCCGTAAATATCGGACATAAAACATTCTCTTGATAGTACCTTGAACTGATTTTTAACATTTTTTCATTACTTTTCTTATTTTTAATTCCCTAATTAAAAAGAACCCCTCGACTATTATAGACCCCTTAATGAAACTTTCTTTGCATAGACGGAATCAGTTTTGTATATATATATATATGACATAATAAAAGCAAAGGAAATGACAGAGCACTGTAGATGCGTAGTTATCCTATATTGAAAAGGAAGTAATCTGATTGCGTCGTAAGCTAATGTGTTGACTTCGTAAATAAAACTTGGGAGTAGAAGCGATTTTAATTCCAATTGATATTTGTGGCCACAATCACTTGGCGCTCTAGTCGTGCCTTTCCACAGAAGATTTACATTTTTGATATTGTTGGGATAGAAAGCAAGCCAGCGAAATTACATCTTAGCACAGTAGAGGGAAAAAGCTGAAGTGCGTAGTTATGAAAGATGGAAGCACGCGAAGAGAAAAGTTTTGGTTTACAAGGACTCAATGTACGAAATCAGTGCCTTAAAAGCTCTGAACAAGAATTAAAAGGAAATGTGATTTCACTGGAAGACTCCTCCTGCCACTGAAAAATACGATCATGAGCTTCGGTAACCTTGATTCTTTAAGAGATCTCAAACAGCACTAACTCTCAAACAGCTCCTTGCGCGTGAGACGATAAGATAAGATCCAAATCCAATTCGACGTATTCCTGAAAAATTTAATTATTTTGTGAAAATGCAATAAAGTAGAGAGAGACTCGAGCAATTTTTCAAGAGTGCTCGATAAAGAATTTGGATTTCTACTCGTATAAAATTGCAATTAAAAACTACATTAAAAGAGGTTGAAAGCTAGGTGATAACGGCACATAAAAGTGCATTTCGTATTTCAAAAATAATACTTGAAAGCTAACGAGCAGTTAGGATTTCTTAAACATTTATATATTAAAGGCACTTTAAAATTTAAATTTTATTTGTAAATTAATTTATCGTTTAACTGAAACAGAAGATTTGCGCAAAGTTATGTTCAAGCACTGTATTTCATAAAATTTATGACTTATATTGCAGCTGATATTACTCAGTTTTAGGAAAGTAGGAAACTTGAAAAAAAATTGTGCGCTCAAGGCGGAGTCAAATGTCAGATTTTGCCAGCTGTACCTACTAACTGTACTACTAACTAGAAATTGCCAGCTGTACCTACTAACTGAAAAAAAAATAATTTCTTGCAATCTCCCCCTTTTAAAAAGTAGCTGGATATAGGCATGAGACCAAATGCAGATGAAGATTCCCCTGGGCGTTTACTCAAAAGCATTCATCGTTTTAAATGGTCGAAAACATCGCTCTTCATACCAAGAACATAGTCTGCGGCGGTAGTCTCAAACACAATTACATGTGGGCCAAATGCATGATCTAAAATTTACTGACGGGCCCGATTTTTTTAATGAAATTAAAATTTGTTAACAAATTTAAAAAAAAAAATATCTTGAGCAAATTTTAAATTTTGTTTACTATTTTTTTTTTTTTTTTTTTTTTTTCAGAATATAGGTACATAAAAAGAATAATAATATCGGAAAGGAAAAAGAAATCAAATTTGTGTGTTTTTAATCTGAAATATAAAGTTTGGTATTTGCAAGATATTTTCGATGGTTACACTTTGTAATTGAAATATATTGATAATTAAATATTACATTTTCATACTGGCATTTATTTCAAATAATCTCAGCATGTTTAATTAATCACTGACTACTTGCTTTAATTTAAGCTAAAAATAAACAAATTATGAGAACTTTTAAAGTTTTTATAACTTTCCAAATTATGACCAATGATCCGCTTGACTTGAAAAAACATTTTCGAAGTGGAACAAAATTTGAGAAAAATTAAGGGCAAGTTATTTATAAATTTTTCTTCGATGCACAAATATAAATATACGATGCATAACTATAAATATGCTTGTATGTAAATAATTAACAAACTTCTTTACTTCTTACTATCGATATACTTGATAATCGATGGCGTTTCAATTCTGATAAAGTTTATAGAGTTAGAGGGAAATTACCGGAAAAGGTTGCTGGAGACAACGGAAATTATCTTCATCGCAGAGTATAGATTTCCATCGATCAGTCGGGATCTTTTCTCATTGATTTTCAAATCAGAAAAAGAAAGCTTCTTGTGTATAAATGTATTCTCAAACGAAACGCTTATTCTTAACGCAAAAACTGGTAGCTGAGAACTTTTTGACAAGCATGAATAAACGTTAATAAGATCTGTATTTTCAAATCGTTGAATAAAATTTATGTTACGCTGACAATTAATTTAGCTGCGTTTTTAGATTTCGTGGTACGTTATTTATGTTCTTTTTTAATAGAAATGAAAATAATATAAACTCGGGCTTCAAATAACTAAAACACTGAAGCACTGTATCTGCAACAAATGCGTAATTGAAATTATTTCGTGGAGCGCATAAAATTACATCGGAGATAGCAAGCGGCCGACGGGCCGCTAGTATGAGATCGCTGATCTAGGGATGCACCGATATGACACCCGTAAATAGAGAGGGAAAGCCAGACATTTGCTTGAAGGCATTCGTTTTGAATGGCTGAAACAAACGGTCATCTGTGCTGTCTCATCACCAATCATCAAAAACGTTATCTAGGAGAGAGACCATTACTACACACATAAATAAAGGGGGGAAGGACACGCACAAACAGACAAGCCTCACTCGAGAGTCGAACCCACACCCTGGGTTTCGGACTAGCAGCGAGCCTCCTCTAACACTATACCAGGACAAGCGACGTATCACGGTTTATTTCGCGCACTATCTGTTACTTTTTTTTTTTTTTTTAAAGGCCTCTTTTAAGCTGTTGCCAGCCTAAAATTTACAGATTTCTCAGATTTTCTAAAATAATCAATGAAAAACCAAATGTTTTTCAAATTATTATTATTTTATTATTATATATATATATATATATATATATATATATATATATATATATATATATATATATATATTGCTTACGACATTGATTATTAACAAATCTTCATGGCACAGTTCAGAATGATATGATAAACGTGTATTAAAACGTGCAAATGAATCTTATCACAGTACTAATTGAAACCATATGAATTCCAAGGAAACAAATAGATAATATGAAATAAAAAGTAATCTTTGGTTAGGAAATATATAAAGATCTTCATATTTGAATAAAATATTCGAAAGAAAATCCGTAATATTCAATAGCACGTGACATACTTTTCTGAGTCTATGGATGCAATGAAACCCAAATGTATTGAAAGCAAACCCACTTTTTTTCAAGGCCGAGTCTCTATGTCATCTATGTTCTCAAGAGTCACCTATGCTCTTTATTTTTCGTTACAGTTGCAGGAATATTAAAAATGCACGTCACTGTAGGATTTTATTCAGACATTTCTTAGAAAGTTTCGGAAAACAATGTGTCCACAGATATTGATTTTTAGAAAGACATTCAGAATGCGTCAAACGTCAAAAAAGCGAGAAAAAAAGCCATTACCCTGGAATTGAAACTCGCATTTTAATTTTTAATTTTTTCTATGACTAGCAGCTAGTTATAACAGAAATATATATCATGTTCACGGAAGTCCTTACCGGGCCTTTAGTTTCGCAACCGTTGGTCATAGACGTATATTTCCAATCCCGAAAATGTTTTAAATGATGTAAAGTTTCATATATTGCCATTTTTACATTTAAAGAAATCAATTTTAGAAAAATTTTAAAATCTAATTTCTATGTATTCCAGCGGTCTTAATATTTAGTAAATTTTTGTACCCATGATAAAAAAACAAAACATTTAAAAATGAAAGATATCTGAAAGTATTCAAATTTTAACTTCGCACCAGAAGATTTGTTAAGGTTTTTTATGTTGTCACTGACTCACATTTTACTAGTCTGCCCTTGGACTGACTATTGCAAACGGAACTTTTCTTGTCATTTTAGCTTTAGCATTGAACATTGCTTTCTTCTCACTTATTCCACATAAAACTCGACTGTAAAATCACGAGAATTAAGTGTTGTCAGATATTTTTGTACTTTTTTCAATGTTGTTTCAGTTCATCATATGAACGTTCATTTTTTTAATGCGACGACCTAGTGAACTCTGTTTTATTTTTAATATTAAGCATCACTTTCTTCGCGATTACGCCAGATAAAATTTAGCAATAAAATCACAAAATGTTTGGCAGGAGTATATATGTTTAGAATTTACGATATAGAATTTCCGTTATCCGTTTAGAATTTCCTTTTAAACGTTGCTATTAATTTTTGGTCAGTCTTTTCTTAATTCATTTTATCAATGTTCAGTTTTCTTAGTAAGGTGATTTACATATTTATTTTTTTTGCCTTTTTAATTTGATTAAACATCGTTTTCTTGGAGTTACGCCACATAAAATTAAAAGCGGGGGGGGGCATGTAAAAGCAAAATTACAAAAATTTAATTTAAATATTTACAGAGATTTACAAACATCATTAAATTGCTGTTTCATAAACTCCATATAGTCATTATACATAAAAATAACATAAACTATTTAGCAGTTAGGAAATGTAATGTTACTTAGGTAATTGTTGCACAGACAGATAAATCTTAAAGTCGCAATAGACATACGAATCTTAAATAAAATTTACATATCCCCATTCAATTTTCACTATTTTACTCTTTTTTATCCTTATTCCAACTTAATAAAGTTGGATCGAATTTTTTCTGAAAGAGTTAAATATTGTTATCGAGCATTAACTCCCAAGTTTTACTTACTTAGAGAAGAAATATACTTCCATTATTAATACTGTACCTCAAAGTGACTGTCAAAAAATAAATTTCTGAAGTCTTATTTGGTTAAAGAATAGAGAGAAACGCATGTAGAGTGCAAATATATACGGAAAGATGCAATGCAAACAGAAAGCCGAAACTTTATCGAATTTTCGGCCATGATAGCACTACTACTAAAATAAACCCTTTATTAGCCGTCCGGAAAACAACAATACCAATTACGTTTACACAATTCCATAACTTAATTTGCTGAGATTCAGATTTACGAAATTAGCCGCCTTTCCTCAGCCACACCCAAAGCGCACCAATCGCATTGTAGGTAAATATATTCGCGTTCTGTGACGTCGCTAGAGACTTATTACATGATTTCTTCTGTCAACAAACTATTGAAATAGCCTTGCCATTTTTATTGATGCATAACAGGGAAATACTGTTGAAATACTAAAAAATGTTATGATTTAAAAAACACTGCATTTACTTGAGCAGAGTTTTAGCCGTTTATATGCATACATGTTCCAGCTTATAAATCTGTATTTAAAGTGAACATAATCGCATAGTACTACGCCGCTCATCAAAATAAAAGACTACTGACAAAAATTAATCTTAATTACTAGAGGTTAAAAATGATTAAAAGTAATTTGTAATTTGTTTATTTAACATAGATTACAATGCTCACGTATTCGTTAATCTCAAAGTATTGACCTTAGCAAGAAATTTATGAAAATTTTAAGAACATGGGAAAATTATTTCCCTTTTTTGGCAAAATCCCTTTCTTTCATAAACGTGTATGGTTACATCTAACAGAAATTAAATATCCTATCTTTATTTCAGAGAATTTGACCAAGTCTTGTGAAATATCCGTCGTATGCGCGGAAGCCCAACTTTGCGTTCATTTGCATTTAATTAGCATGAATAATGGCACTGGTTGCAAAATTAAGTTAGTGAGCATATTCTCACTATCCTTTAATTTTGATGATCAGTGTACAAATGCATTGTTCAAGCCTGGTTAAGCATTCATTTGGCATGCTGCAGCTTGGTGGACCTGAGACAATGGTCTCTCAGACTCATGCATCGACTGCGAACTTAAAGTAGAGAGATAGCGGGCTGAATTATGATAATTCTCTTTACTTCTTTGTAGGAAGTGAAAGAAGTATTGTAATCGCTAAAAATTTCGGATATCAGTTTCAATGGAAATTTTCACTTCGACCGTTCCTGAAGCACTTTTGAATATTTTTGCGTGGTTTTTGCACGTACAGAAAGAATGAAGGATTTTTACGTACATACATATGTACATAGCTAAAAATGATTGGCCGTAGAACATTGAGCCTTTCTCGATGGGACTGCTATGACATCTAGTTGTGCAACGCCCTTTCTTATTGCAATCAGCAGTACCAAATGTATAAAATGTAAATGTTCCTATTCCGCGCACTCAGCTTAAAAGTCCTTTATTTTCGCAATCATTGGTAGTACACGAATACTTCCATTTACAGAAGATTTTCAAATGACGAAAAATTAAATGTTTAAAATGTTAAAAATGTTTTGGTAATTTTAAATTTAAGAAAATTAATTTTGGACCAATAACGAAATCTGACTTTTACTGCGCTCTCCCGGTTCCTATATTTATATTTGGGAAATTTTTATACTCGTTAGGAAAAATTATTAATGTAGGAAGTTTGACTCTTGTACGAGAAAAGTTGACCGGGACATTTAAATTCAAAATTCGTTGTTTTTGATGACATTTCCAACTTGCCTGGAGGGATAGGTTAATTAAGTAAGAATACGAGGTAATGTTTTTAATGAAGTGCAGCAAAAAGTATGTATAATTTAATAGGCCGTATAAGGAAGTTATGTGGTGCACACATGAGTTTTTTTTAAGCCCAAAGGGCGTTAGCTCAGAAGGGATATTAATTTCGTTTTGGCATTTTTTGGCGTTTCACTTTTCAATTTGTTGCCACCAGATATTATCACCCTCTATTATATTTAAAGAAATTAAATGAAGAAGAATCTGCATAAATGTACGTATGTTTCTCGCATTGTGAATTATTGTGTTCTCCGCCTGAATATAGGCATCTGGAAGCCCAAATTTGGAATTTGTTTTATTGCCTATCTCATATTTCGTAAGGCATTTTTTTTTTATTAAGATACTCAACGATTTCAAAGCGAGCAATGGAAACACTGTATGGGGGAAAATATATCTTCAGCGCGCGAGATTGTGTATCGGAAATTCTAAAGATATGCTCTTTTAAATTTTTTTGTGATAATGCTGTTGAATTGACTTCTATGTTTTAAGTGCTAAGAACATGATATTTAATAAATAAAGGTAACACACAAAACGTTAAAAAATGTCCCTTTGGGAATAATATAAAATTAAAAATATTCACCTTTAAGTTTTTTTTAAATATTTTTTAAGCATTTTATCCATTCAATCAATGGTGACATCTTTTCCATGATTTTTTCTAAATTCTTGGAAGAATAAATATTAATTACAGTATTAACACCACATTATTCCCCACAGTTCTGAAAAACAAAAAGAGAAACTAAATCGCAAATGTAAGTTTTTGAATTAATTGGTAAATATTAGTCTATGAAACAATTAACTTTTATTAACATCAAATATTTATACAACTGTTAATACGATACTCTTACCTGAAAGAATACGATAGAGTACAAGTCCCCTTATTATTCTATAAATAAAACTTAATGCTTTTATCTATTTAATACTATGTTTTTTAAGTTATCTTGATGTAACTATCAGAAAATGAAAACAAACAGAAAACATTGCAAGGTTAATAAATTTTTAATTGACACTTTGAAAGTGTTTTTACTGGGTTTAAAAACCCTTTATGTAATGTGCCTTTTCGCCGCTGCCGACTGCAACCAAACAGGGAATTGTGCAACTAGATATTGTAAGAGTCCGAAATACAAAGCTTCAATATTTTACGAGAATCGTTTTTGATCTATGCGACATGCGTGTGCAGTGACGACATAATGGAACTACACAAAATGAATATTTCCGTTGAAATCTGAAAAAGGAAATTTCTCACTATTGCAATACTTTCTTTACTTCGTACAAGGAATCAAAAACATAAAAGCTGCTCAACAAAATGTTATAGCAGTCCCATATGCAAAATTTCAACATTCTACGGCTAATCTTTTTTGAGTTATGCGAGATGCATACCTATAAATACGTACAAACGTTTAGAAAAAATCCATTTTGCAATATATTTTGTGATAAAGAATTCTATAGCCTGCCCGTACTTACAAACGCCAAGTAAAAAATAGTCTAAATGGATTCGGGAATGGTGAAGAGTGATATTTACAATGAATTCTGAAAGCCAAAATTTTTCGCGATCACAATACTTCCTTTATTTCATAAAGGAAGTAAAATAAAATGCATTTGAACTTGATTCGCCTAATATTCGATGCGCATTCTACATTTCAAAGGTATTATAAGGTATTTTTCCCGCCTTCTTAGCGTACCTACGTGATGTAGTGGTTCTGCACGCTGGGCCGATATTCCAGAAGTCCGTGGTTCGAATCCCGGCGAAGGCGTTGCATATTTTTCATCTCTCCGGCTTTTCCAAAATACCTAATGTCTCTACAGTGGCGTCCGAACTAAAAGGGTGTTGGATAATGATTCTCCTCACCCAGGATTTGGCAATTGTGTTTCCTAAAAACCCCAGTCGCCCTTTAAAAGGGGGAGTATATAAGGTATTTCTCTCGCTTTCCTAGCGTGCCTTCGTGGTGTTGTAGTCAGCACACTGAGCCGGTATTTCAGGGGTCCATGGTTCGATTTCCGGCGAAGGCGATTGCTCATTTTTCATCTCGTCTGCTTCCAAAAAAATACCTAATGTCTCTACACAGTTATTGCGCTCAGAGCTATCTTTTTATATATTCCATTTCGCATACCGCTACCACACATCAAGACATATTAGATCACACACCGAAAAGGGAAAATACGGGAGGCGGGGCATACGGAAGTAAATGTAATAAGTACATTTTTTTTAGGATATGTATTTGAAATCCAATTTTTAAGAAATGAGAAATTCAGACATTTTAACCAAATACCAACGAAAATTTTTCTAGGGTAGGGGTACTTTCTGACATAAAAAGCTCGACTTTTATACCTGAAGTCAGTTTTAAATCAATTTATAATGAAGTTAAATTGAGTAAAACTCAAACGTCAGTGATTGCAGAAAGTGTCCATCGTTGTCCGGGCTTTACGCAGAGTAAAGGGGGCTGGCTCATTTAGGGCACGGGGGTAATTCTTTCTAAATCTCAGCTAGACAGTAATTTACCTTTTAGTTTGGTTCAAGGGGAATTGTGCAAAATTTTATCAAGCTCGAACAAAACTGCAGAACAGTGTAAAATTAACATCACGTCATGCAAGGGTTTTAGTAATATCGGAATAAAGTAAGATTTTTTGAATTACACATATAGAAAAAAAAAAAAAAAAAAAAAAAGACACTCTTCATTATATGTGTGTGTGTGTGTGTAGTTTTAAGAATTCAGATTGTATAATTTCACTCTTCTAGCTAGTAATTGTAATATGCAAAATGAACCTAAGTTTATTGCTTTTAAATGGGTTAGATTCTAATTAATAAAAAAAACGGCAAAGAAAATTTAAATATTTTACATTATGCCGAAAGACAACAAGCTGGCGTGTGGAAGATAAAAATATTTATATTCGAGCAGTGCAACACATTTCTTTAAAACACTGAGTTTATTGATTAAATTCGAAATACAATGTGTGACAACACACTTCTTTAACATCGACCAGTTTTCTTAATCAATTTAAAATATAAGTATCATACACTTTGCGGAGTGGCAACACTAAGTTCTTAAATTGCTGAGTTTTTTAATCAAAAATTTATTATATTATAAAAAACTTCATAAAGTTGTGTTTCCTGACTATCGTAAAGTGTACACGATGTTGAAAGTTGTTTGCTGGATATCACCAACTAGTAGAAGTACTAAACAGTCAGATGAAGAATGGAAAGAACCCTGAAGTAACTCAAATACATTTTAACAGTCAGCAGCAACTCGTGCTTACAAAAAGCCACCACTCTTGGTTTAAATCAAAAGGCAATGAATAACTTAATTAATAAAGTTAAGTCTAGCCTAACGCCTTCACCGGTTAACTATTGCGCAAGCTCGCTCTGACTCGGAATCGGCGTAAACAAGCGTAATCGCAAGAATAACTTGCCAAATTCGAATCGCTGGAGAATCAAAATTAGCAAAGTGGTTTTGAGGCAGACAGAACACGCTCTGATTTCACCCTCCAAAACCTTCCTTTAAATACGTCCGTCTTCCTACCTATTTTAATCGTCGCGCGTGTTGGAAATTTGCATTTTGGCTGGGAAATGAAATGAGAATTGAAAGAAAAGGTACTTAAAATAACGGGTTAGAAAAATTGAACGATACTCTGTAACCCATCTAAAGAATACAGACCGTGTGGGGGTCGGGTTTTCGAGGTATTATGTATACCTTCCTACTAGTTTGAAGGTCAAATGTGCAAAATTTGTTTGAGATCGAATAAAACTGTAGATTTGTATGAATTACACACAAGCGAACGGACACTCTTCTTTAAGTATATATATATAGTATGTAAAATATAAAAAATACAATGGCTTTGCTCTACGCGAACAGGCAACCTACACCAGTACTTTCGAGAACATTCTGGCATGTTACGTCATCGCAACTATAAATGAAGAGTTCGCGCCTTTTTTTTTTTTTTTTTTTCCGTCAGATTGCTTTTCTCCTGCCGCTTAAGAATTTTTTGATGCCGCTCTTTCCGTCTGTCTTTCTTTGTTTGAATAGTATGACGCAGTAAGTTTAAAGTCAATCCCATTTAGTTTAAGTTACTATTGCATATGTAATCTTGGAGAATCTAAAATAATAATGATTTACCATTTGAATTGACTATAGATGTGGAATCAAAACAGCTAACCTCTTCTGTGTCATCATTTCATGCCAAGCTTTATGTGTGTGCTCGACTGCCAAAATATGACACATATATATGCAGATTTTGATACCCCGGCTGGTATTAAAATTTCCTATATTTACTAAAATAGATTCCTTAAGACTTTTTAAATTCCTTCTCTTGATTTCTGTTTCATTATATTCAATAGCAGTTACTTAAATTCAAAAAGAATATAAACAAGAATTTTACATTGGCCTATCATACGCCATATGACTCTGAGAGTATCATTTTTCTTCGTATTTGAGTTCTTTGGGATTTTCCTGAACCATTTTGCACATTTTCTGTAATTTATGATCATATTCAAAAGCCCATCTGCTTTTGACGTGGGCTACTGTTGTTATCTAAGAAATGTAATTTTTTACGCACGACAGAAAACCGAAGCGAAAACTGCGCAACTCCTGGGTGACAAATTTTCGACTGCAGAGCAGAGAGGGGCTTTTACGTCATTACCTTCATGGCATGAAAGGGGAGAATTTCTCAGAATACGTGGATATGATATTACACCTTAAGGCGTGGGAAGCTCGCGCTTTTTTACGTCATTGTTGCTGATTTCAATAACATGTATTTTGGGGAACGGTAGAAAGTATTTCTAGGTGTTACATTCGTTTTATAACATCCAGGAATACAAAACTGTATTGTGATATCTATAATAAAACGCCGTTAAGACAGTGTGTCATCGATCATCTATAAAGCTTGCCACTCTGCAAAGTGTAAGATACTTATGTTTCAAGCGGGGACACTCCTCGATGTAAAACGTGCGCTGTCAATATTTGATAAACAAATAGGCTTTATAGTAATAATATAGTCTACAATAATAACAACATAGTTATTTAAATTTAATAAACAAACTCAGCGATTTAAAAGATGCATTGTCACAGCCCGAACTGAAATATTTTAATCTTCCACGCGACGGTGTTTTGTTATTCAGCATAGTGTAATATATTTAATTTTCTTTCAGATTTATTCCCTTATTACTTAGCAAACTGAGTGATTTAAAAGGAATTATGCAGACTAGCTATGTAATTTAAAAGTCTTAGGTTATCTATATTCATTACTTAGCACATTTTAGGCATAGCTACTAAACAGGTCGAATATATTTTTTCATTTCAAAACTTTCGTCATTCTAATGTTACAGATTTTAAGAATTAACTCCTCTTTGTATTTTTTATTTTATTTTCGTTTTATGTTTTCTTGGACTCGGCTCGGTTTATTGAAAATTATTATTATTTGATTTTGATGCTATAATTTTTTTAAAGTGTCCAAAAATGTGGGGATTTCAAAATTTACATAATCGTTTTGTTTTTGCATATGTTGGATTGCTTGTATATTTGTTCTTTATTTTCTTTGGACTCTGTCAAAATAATAAGTCTTTTCAAAATAATAGTTTTATGCTCTTCTTTTAAATTTATGTATGTTTTCTAATGATTTTGGGATTGTTTGCTGCTTATTTCGGGCCGTACAGCGGTTGGATTTATAAAGACACGCATTAATTTGATTGTTTTTATGATATTAGTTGTTCTCAAATTGTTTTAAGTTTCAGACTTTAACTTATGCTTTTATTGGTTCACAAATTACACAAATCACAGGCTGATTTATTTACTTCTTTCCCTGCACCAATTCCTGATGAGAATGCAGCGAAAGATGTAAATTTATTATTTCATTTTTGGTTTTGGCATGCTCCCCCCTCTTTTTCTTGCAGTTTGTCACAGAGCTTCTGGTTTTTGATTTATATATATATTTATTAAGAAATAAATATGAGATGCATTTTCAATACATTATTAGCCCAAAGGGGCAATTTGCCGAAAAGGGTTATTAATTTCGTTTTGACATTTTGCTTGATTCACTATAAACGGCGTTTCACTTTTTAAATTGTTGGCATCAAATATTAGAACCTTGCATTATATTTAAAGAAATTAAATAATGAAGAATCTGCATGAATGCATGTATGTTTCTCGCACTGTGAAAAAACAACGGAACCTAAAGACATCAAATTTTGAATAACGTAATCCTCCCCCGAATATGGCCATCTAGAAGCCCTAATTTGTAATTTGTAATTTGTTATACTATCTATTTTATATCTTGTTAAACATTAAAGAAATTTTTATTAACAAACTCAACGATTTCAAAGCGAGTAATGGCAAAACTGTATGAGAAAAAAACATTTTTATCTCCAGCACGTGAGACTGTGTATCGGAAAGTCTAAAGATATGCTCTTTTGAATATTTTGTGATATTGCTGTTGAATTGAATTTTATGGTTTAAGTGAGAAGAGCATGATATTTAATAAATAAAGGTAACACGCAAAACGGCAAAACGTTAAAAAAGACGCTCTGGGCATAACATAAAATCTAAGAACTTTATATATGTGATTAAAAAAATACGTAGTAGTGTTGTTAGACGTAGACTACTGAAAATGTAGATCCACAATAAACAAGAAATTTGGCGGTCAAGGCAGTTTTACTTCCACTATTATTTAAACTGAGATTTAGAGCCACAGTTCACTTTGCAGTCTAATAGTGCCTATTTTCAGAACATTTAAATTTTTGAATACAAATGCGACAGGAACAGAGCATAGCGAAATAACGTCTAGGCAACAACTGAGTTACAAGCGAAATGCCTTTATTCAATCTGGCAGTCTGTTAAGAGAAAAATTTTGGTTTAATTTAGAAAGATTTGAGTTCTCAGAGGTTGTGTTCCGAAATAACTATGTCATAAAGCATTGAGCAGGCCATGCAAGGCCAGGATTGATTTAGAAATGACGCAATCCAGAGAAGTTATTGCGACTTTTACAATAGAGAGAAAACAGCCAAATTAGAAAACAGCAATTAAAAGGCTATTACTAAATTAAATTATAAAGCTAATTTACATATTTTTAATCTTACATATATAGAGAGATAGATAGATAGACAGACAAATAGATATAGAGATACAGAGATAGATAGATATTGTTGCGTGCGTACGAGTTCGTAATGAATTGAATGCACAAGTCCGATTAAAAGTGAATAAAATTTATCTTATCACAACAAATAAAACAAAATGCTGAAATTTCTTCAGAGATATTCGTACAATATTGCAATATCTCACAGTAGTTATATATTAAAGTACTAAAACGTTTTACAGAACACAATTCAAAACAGAGAAACGTAGAGAAAGCTCATTCGATCTCGCCTCCAATCCGCCACAGTAAACAACAACAGTTTTCTAAACAACTACTGAATTGAGTTGTTTTCCTCCAGTTTCTATAAGCTTTTTAAATGCACGAGAACATTCTCGTATTTTCTCGACTTTTATGGATAGCAAGAGTACAATTACGAGATATCTATGTATTAAAATGTTAAATGCGCGTGCTCCTGTATTTTAATTTTTCGGCATTGCTTTCTCTTCAAATAAGTCTCGTGCTGCCTTGCACGAGAATATGAAACAATTTTAATTACAAATTCTACTAAAAATAGCTAAATAAATACAAAAACCCTAACAATATAGTTAGATAGATAGACAAATGATTTTTAATGAGTCTAAAATTAAATATCTTATGCGTTTCGCAATGACAAATGACTATCACGTGGAAGATAAATTTATTTTAATTCGGGCGGTGGCAACACATTCCTTTTTTAAATCGCTGAGTTTGATGAATAAATTCGAAAAGCAAATAAATTGCGAGTTGGCAACAACACACTTCTTTTACACCGCAAAGTTATGTGATAAAATTTGAAACATAAAGTTCTTACTTTTTGTAGAGTGGTAACACAAAGTTTTACCAATGACACGCTGTACTTTGTGCGGTTGTATAATAGAATCTACATTTCCAGCATGCAAAATATCAAACATTTAAATTTTCAATGGAACTAAAATATATTTTTTTTTTTTTCATAATAATTGTTTTGGGCGGTTAGTCATTTAAACACGTTTGAAACAAATACAACGCAACAGCCCAATATTTCGAAAACCATTTTTCTGATTACAGGAAACCAGAAGAATAGAAATCCATAAAGCGGGAGACCATTTGCTGTTGCATCGCAGGTGCGTCAGCAGAAACTAAATCGAAAAAGTTTTAATAGCCTCGGCACCAATCTGTCTGAGCTCTCCGCTCGCTTTGATGATAATGCTCGAAAGCTAAGAGAAGATTTCAAAATGAGAACTGTTTCTGATGTTTTTTTCCCTTCCCTCGAAAAGCTATAAATACCCGTTGCCACAGAAATATTTCTGATAGTTTCAGAATATGAAATTTTGATCCGATTATCTTTTTGCTACTTTTGTTATCGTATTTGGTAAATTAATTCGTATTATCGTATTTGGTTACAATTATAACATAATTACTAAAATTTTAATAGCGTTTTCGATATAAATATTAAATCTAATGGATCATGGATCAATCATTATCATAAATCATCTAATCATTATAAATTGCGTTGGCACTTCAAATTAAATTAACAAATTAATCAAATTCAATTTAAATTAACATTTTATTAAAATTAAATCGTTAATTGATTAATATCAAATATAATTCTTAATTAAAACAAATTATTTTGAATTTTCAAATTAAATTAAAATTACATATTTCTTGCGATGAGTTTTAATTCAAAATAATTATAACTTGAGATTTCAGTTATTGTCGCTTGCGATAAGTTTTAATTCAAACTGATTGCTACGTACGATTTCATTTATTATTTCTTCGCTACTTCAGTTACTTCAGTTATTATATGCGATAAGATTTAATTCCATTTAATTAATATTTGCGAATTCAAATTAATATTATTCGCAATAATTAAATTCAAATTAATTTAAATTTCTTTGATGATTCGAATTAATTATTACTTGCGAAAAATTTTAATTGAAATTAATTATTACTCGCAGTTTCAGTTATTATTACCTGCGATGCTTTAGTTATTACTTGCCATAAATTTTATTTCAAATTAATTATTACTTTTGAATTTAAATGAATTATTACTTGCGATTAATTAAATTAAAATTAAATATTTTATTAATTTAAATCAAATTAAATTAAAACCCTTCCACACTTCAAATTAAAATAAAATAAAATTAATTATTAATTGTTTAAGTTTTAATCCAAATTAATGATTACTTGCGATATCAGTGTTATTATTTACTTACGATAACGTACAGTTATTATTACTTGCGATAAGTTTTAATTCAAATTAATTATAACTTGCGAAATCAAAATGGTGTTATTACTTGTGATATAGTAAATTTTCATCTCTAAATTTGAAAAAAAAAAAAAAAAAAAAAGATTTCCTTTTCTACAAGATTTCCAATCGCTTTCAAATATTAAATTACATAACATCGAAAATAAACATCGGAAGCTGGTGTGGGTAAATTCGCAAGATCTCTCTACTTTCATCTTTTGCTGATAAAATTTCACACCCCATTTTACCATTGATTCGATATTCATATTCTAGCAACTCAATAGGACGTCTTCCTTCTGTTTGCCGTTTCGTAAGAAAAGAAACTGAAAAGAAAATATGCGCTTTTCCACAAAGGTATTATTTAAACTGTCACATGTTGTGAATCGTTCGCGAACTTTTACTTATTTTTACTTCCTTGTACGAAGTAAAAAGGAAGTATTGTAATCGCGAAAAGTTTCAGGCAGCACATTTCAACGAAAATATCCATTTTGACCGCTATCGAATGCAACTTAACGATGTTTCTGCGTGATATCTGTACGTAAGAACAGAATAAAACACTCTTTTCCTTCAAAAAAATTATAAAACTGCTTTAAAATTAATTCTGAAGATAATTTTTCGTGGCGTCTGTACGAACGTATGTACGTACGTGCGTACGTACGTATCTCTCAAAACTCAAAAACGAGTAGCCCCAGAACGTTGAAATTTTGTATATAGGACTTCTATAACATGTAGATGTGCATCTCGTATTTTGGTTGCAATCGGCCGCACCAAACGTATATAAATATATTTATATATATATCCACTCTGTTACCCGGCTCAGTAATCTCAGTTTCTTTACTCTTATAGGTTGGTAAATTGTACATTTTTTGCTTTAAAAATGATTGAATTATGTGGTTTTTATCTTCCGGTTAAGGATTTTATGCCTTTAGTAAATCTGTGTGCAATATGTGTAGAATTATCAGCAATTTTAAAGTTGTTTAAATGCCGCTAAGCCTTTTTTAATGGCGGCCATTGATGTTTACATTTGAAACAGGAGACTAGTGGATTTGTTGCCAATCTAGAGAAACTTATCTTCGCAACAACACAGATAACGCCTTCATTTACTATTTAAATCATGCCTAATCCTTTCTGGAATTTTTTCGAGGAAATAAGCGTTTAAGATTTACTTCGTAATTTTTAATATAGATATTTTGAGTTTTTATGTATTTTTGCTTCTCGCGAAGTGAGAACTGAATCAATTAAATGAGAAATACTCAATCGCCTGTGAAAAACTGTTTCATTTTTGTTTTGTTTGCTTAATTTCTTTTATACATCATTCTAGCTTTATTATAGTATTTGAATAGAACATGTGGCAACGATTAGATAATTCTATTCTTTAAATGATATAAATTTTGTGCATTATGAGTTATAATATGAACGAAATATATAAGTTAACTGTTGTATAAATATTGGATTATATAACAGTTAACTTAGTTTCCGTTATAAAATTATAGTATAAGTTAACTGTTATATAATTATTAATACTGTTAATTGAATCTAGCGCCAGAGTGTCGCTATGGCAAACAAATACTAGAGTGAATTTTAAAGAATGCATTTATTCTATTGTGGTTTATGCGCTGTCGGCGAAGTAGATTTAATTCAATCCAATAAGTTTAAATGAAATGCAAGAAAAAATGCGTATAATTTAATATTCCAATGGAAGGAAGTCATGTGGTGTACACATCAGATTTTTTACTTTTACGAGCGGCTTACGCAGTTAGCTGCCTAAAATAGTTATTATAATATATATATATATATATAATGATTTTAATGTATTTAGCTAGTGGAATTTTATAAAAATATTTAATGTTTTTAATGTGATATATCATGAAAAAATTAATATTTATTTAAACCAATCAGATTAAAAAATAAAAAGAACACCATAAGAACTACGATCCCTACTTTAAAGTCGTTTAATTTAATAAACAATAACAAAGAGATTAAAGTTGAAAGTTAAATCATCTACTGTTGCGAAATGCGGTGAGGTAGCTAAACTGCCAGCTTAGTGTTGCCAGAAAGTGGTACGTAAAGGCACAAAGTGGTACGTATTTGGCGCGATATCGCCCATTTGGCGATATTTGGCGAAAACATTGGCAATATGTCATAGATGGAGCGAGAACATTCTAGAACGCATTCTTAGCGGGTTTCCTCAGGAAAATTCTTGAAGGTAGGTTAAAGCTATATATACCCTGCCTATGCGGAGAGAGCAGTAGTGTCTTGAGTTCAGAGATTAGCTTGAGAGCGATCGACCAAGTCGGGAACTGCACTTTAGTGCTTTGCCATGAAGCTGTCTTCACCATTATAGCCTGAAAGGATGTGTTGATGGTGCTTTAGCGTGTTTGTTGTAGTTTTTCGACGAGTGTAAACGTCCTGTGTAATAGTGCATATTGGCGAATAAATTGTGTTTTAATTCTTCATCAAGTCTTAACAATTACTTCAAATCCACGAAACCGTAGAACGCAACACTATGCTTTACTGAATCGCAATATACTGGTGCCTGCAAAATAAAAGTATTTCACTTCAGAGATAGCCAATATATTGTTTTTAAATAATTGAATTTTTTGATTAAAATTACCTTCCATTTTGCCGAATATAAAAATATTTTATTTTGAACAATGTTGTCACTGTTCCTCTTCAGATCGCTGAGTTCTTAATCAAAAATTCATTAAAAATCGCACAAAATAAGAAATAAGTAAAAACCAAACTCAAAATTCGGGCTTTGAGATGTATGTGTCCGAGTGGAAGTTTATGTATGTTCAAACTACAATGGTTCTAGGTGTCGCCGTTTTCCCACTAAACGAGCAACATATATACATACATACATATAAACACACGTACAGCTTCTTTCTTATTTAACAATATAGATTTACTTCCTTTTTAATTTTACATAAAATAAGAGCAAAGAATTTTTTCTTTGATAACAAGGTTTAAAACAAAATGTTTTCGCAGCCAAATTGAGAAAATTTTCTTATTAGATCAAGAGGGCTATTACACGATTTTGTGTTCTTTTACTTGTTTTGTTTACTGTTTTACTTTTCATTCGAGTCTGTTGCCATTCTAAAAAAACGTAAGGTGTTATTCTTTTATATTTAATCTGTCTGTTATTAAATTAGCAAACTAAACTGCCTCAGAGCAATCTATATGTAGTTGAAAATACTATTCTTTTTTTAAATTTTAAATTTGATTGTTTGAAAAAAAATTCATTTCATTCATGATATATCTAATTAAAAAATTCAGTATTTTTATATAATTGCATTACGTATTTTTTCACTTTATAAATGTACAGAAGATATTTTGTGCATACGAATTTTGTACATAGAGAGGTGAAATTAGTGAAATTGTTGTATTTTTTATGAATAATATAGCGTGAAAAGCTGATAGAAATGGTGCTCTATAGAAAAAATATAGACGAAAGCGTATTTAACACTGTAAATGGCTATCTCGCTAATTTGACGAGATATTGCCAAGCTGGCAACAGTTTTGACGACTAATTTTTGTAGCCAATCTTCGGGAGAAATCTGCAAAAGTCGCCAATTTGGCTCGGTCTCTGCATTACCGTAAATAGGTATTCTAAGTAAATAATTTAATCGATGTTTTGTGTAACTTTATTCGGCCGTCATATGCCTTCTAGTAATTTTGAGAAGCAGAGTGTACTAGAAAATTCTCGGCGGCCGGGTGAAAACTATATAAGACCGGAGAGAGAATACAGTCCAGGATCACGATAAAACAAAAATAAGTTCAGAAGAAAGTAAAAATGCACTTATATCTCAATGGAATGAAAAATATTTCTCTTCACGCCGAGATATATGTATCTTTTTATTTTGTCTTCAGTCCATTTAAACATATTCTGATCAAATAAATAAATCCATAAAAATTTCATTTTGGGTTCGTATTTAATGCAAGGCGGATTTTTTCCCTCAGCTGTTAAAGTTTTTCCTCACATTCTGGTCGTTTATTATACTTCTAGTATCAATATCGGTTTTACTAACTGCTAAATGAAATATGGCATTAATATTTTCTGTTAATAGTATTCTCCGTTAATATTGCAATTCAGGTGTACAACGGAATTTGATATGAAGCTCAAGTGCATTTTGGCTGGAATTTTGATTTCCCTCAAAAGATTGAGAAGCACCGGAAGAGGACACCAAATGAACTCAGTTTTATATCCGACCTAAATTTTTCATGTCTTAAAACAGATACTAATAACACACTGAATGCGTTAAATTCATAACTTAGAAAATAATCATGTCAAAAGAAAACCTTTCTTTAATATCAGAAACGGTTAATTAACTATTTTTATTGCTTTGGGAAGTTTGGGTATGTCTCGTATTTTTAACTTTACATTTAATGCACATATCCACTAAGTTTTATCATTTTAAAATAATTTTTCTTTTTCAGGTAATTTATCGAAATAGCGGTAAAAAGCCTCTCAATTTCATCTTCAGCTATGCTTCAAAGTCTCAAAAACATTATGTCACCTTTATGCCACATCACCTTTTTACGTTTAATACGTTATCAGGCGGAATTCTCAAAGAAGCCCAGAAATATGAATAAACGTCTATACAATACGCCAGTTAAACAAACTGAAACAAAACTAAACAACTTAGCGTAAATTTAGAAGCATAAAACTCTCGTTTGCATAGTAGTAAACCTTAACACGTGCTATAAATTTCGATAAATTCGATGCTAAACATCTGTGGAGACATTAGGTAAATTGGAAGCAAGAGAGATTGAAACAACGCCTTCGCCGGGAATCGAACCACGGACCTCTGGAATACTCGCCCAGCATGTAGACCTCCACACCACGAAAGCATGCTAGGAAGGGGGAGAAATGCCTTATACATCAAACACTCATTTCTTCCGACTTGAATGCTATGCCGAGGCAGCACGCAAGTAGAGAAAAGTGATCATCCATCTAACGTTTTGCAGGAGAAATAGAAGGATAAAGTTTTCCATTTGTCCTCGGGAAATATGTTATTTCATTAATGATGTTGGCACGCAGAGGCAAAACTAGAGAAGACACAACATGGCGCAACTCATTCTGTTTTGAATGTCTGGTTCTAAATAAATTCGTTGAAACAGTTTTCAAAGCTGTATATTTGAAGTAAATTATAAGAATTTTACTATATCAATGAGTTGAAAAATAATAATACTTTTTATACAGTTTCAAATTTATATACTTGCTCTAAGACCGCGCTCCTGACGGTACTGCCTATTGCAATAAAAAAAAGAAGATGCTCAGTTTTCAGTTTTTTCTTGTACGAACATCTTTAATTGGTAAAACGGTAAAAACTTTAAGAACAAAATTTATGAACTAAATTTTGCGTAAAAATAAAGTAAAATTAAATAAGATTGATAGTACGTGATGCTTTGAAATAAATAAGGTAAAATTAAAGAAGATTTTATTTTATTTTTTTTTTAAATTTAATTAACATTTCAGGCAGTGATTTTCAAAACTATAATAGCATTACAAAACGATCATTTATTCGATTATACCATCATTAAATTATTAACATTAAAGTGGATTATTTATTTTAGTAATTTATAAAATTTTCTGAATGTAATGAAGGAAAAAAAAAGATAAAATAAAATCTAGAAGCACTCAGATTTTATATTACGCCCAAAAGGAACCCTTTTTTAACGTTTTGTGTGTTACCTATATTTATTGAATATCGTGTTCTTCGCCCGTAAACCACATATATTTGAAAACGGCATATCTTTAGAATTTCCGCACTGGAGATATAAATGCTATGTTCCGTACACTGTTACCATTGCTCGCTTTGAACTCGTTGAGTTTGTTAATCAAAAATTCGTTAAAGTTTTACAAAATACGAAATAGATTAAAACAAATTCGAAATTCGACCGTCCAGATGCCCATGTTCGGGTGGAGAATTACATTATTCAAAATTTGATGGCTCTAGATACCGCCGTTTTTGTCACAGTGCGAGAAACATACATGTATTCATACAGATGCTTCATTATTTAATTCCTTTAAATATAATACAGGGCGATAATATTTGGTAACAACAATTTGCAAGGAGACACGGACATTTATAGTGAAACAGCGCAAAATGCCGCTTCGAGCTAATAAATTAAATTAACAATAAACAAAAAAAGTCTTATGCAGAACTAAAAATAAATTTAAATAATAATCACTATAAAATACAAGCAAAATTAATTATTACGGTTAAATACAATTTTAATATTAGAATTAAATGTATAAAAATTAAGGAGTCAAAAGTGTTTATCACTATGATGTATTATGAAATATAATTGGAATAAAATTCCTTTATATAAATTGTGCTATAATACTCATCCATAATTTTAAAAAAACAACACAATTTAGAATTTTAAACAAAACGTTCAAAAATTCGTTTTTAAATTTTAATTAAATATTTTAGTATTTTTTACTTATTTACATCAATAAAAAGCATAAAAATTGCAAGAGAAAATTGCTTGTTTGAAATTTTCTATTAGTTCAGATTTAAAATATTATTTTCTAAAAGAAGTAGTTACAAATTTCCTTACAGCATAGGAAAAGCTAAAAAATATCCAGCCTTGAAAGCATGCAATAGCTTTATAATTATTTGGAACGTTAATTTTGCTTGATAAATATGCTAAATTTTTAAAAATCAATCTCAATTTCAAAAATAAAAATATGTAGAAATTCTAATTTGTGAAATGAGGCTCTACAACCAGCTTTTTCTTGACAAATATGCACGCTGCAATAGGCAACCACTGCTAAATTTCTGTAAGTCGTCCTTACTCCTCCGGATGTGATCAAGGTGACAGCCAGGAACGCATCAGACGCGGGAGAAAACCCATTTGGGTTGGTCTATTTCTTATAAGGTCCATACCAGATAGAGACTGACGTCATGGGATGCCAGAGGAAAACGAGACGTTGCGGTTTAGAAAACTAAGGACGATGTTTGCACGATGTAGCTAGATAGATATTTCTTATTCATTTAAATTGTACAAATGTGTAAAAAAACCTTTTTCCTTAAGTTTAAAAGATTTGAAGTGCTCTTTTTATGATAAGATAGCTGTTAATTAATCGGAAGTGCTCTATTTATGATAAGATAGCTGCTAATTCATCATGACTAGCCCTTCTGAGCTAGCCATTGTTCGAACGTAAAACATTACGTAATATAATAACACTTCCGGATTATACCTAATACAGAAAACAAGACATTTTTAAAATTTGAGTACGATGTAGTGTTACTATTTTCTTTAAACAGAAATATAAATCCTTAAAAGTGAAACATCGAAAGTAAAATTTCATATCGAAGGAGAAAAAGGAAAACGTTTGAGGATTTGCCTAGCATTAAATCTGTATTAAAAACGTAATGTTCTAAAAAATCAGGAAAATCGTGACTAATATTACTGTCGCACATTTTAATTTATTATTTGATAGACTTTTAAAAATGTGACTTTTATTGTAGAAAAGAATCTTAAACCATATATTGGAGAACGAATTCTTTAGGATTATCTCTCAATCTGAGTTACGGTATGGTATTCAAAAAAGAATGTATCTTCCTTTCCGGCTGAAACTATGTGTTCTGTTTGAATCTTAATCTCCCCTCCAACTATAACGAAAGGTTAAAAACAAAAATGCAGATATGATACGATTTTTGATGTTCTCATCCATAACTTCTGAAGAAGAAAACAATAGGCCGAAATGGCACGATATTTATTGCCACCTTCAGAAATTCTGAATCGGGAAAACAGGAAGTGGGATATCGCGATGGAGCACAATAACCTTAGTTAAAAACCTGGAATGGAACGATATTTATTGCCACATAGAAAGCCTGAATCGGAAAAGCGCGAAATAGAGTATCCCGATAGAGCACAATAACCGCAATTAAAACATCCGCTTCCTTTTATATCCGTAGGAAAAAAAGCAGAATAAAAAGTGGAAGGGGGAAAGCAGTGATTACGTATCCTGTAGCATCTCATCGCAACATTAATGCCAACTGACTAAAAGTATTAGCGATGAATGAAGTTCTTACAAACGCTTGCTACGAATTAGGTTATTCCACCCGTTGCAAGCGATGCCAAGTGAGTCGTTTTATTCTTAGATTTGTTGTTAGGTTTGATTACGGAGACTTGATTTCGTTGCTTGTTCTAACGCAATGATTACTCCCTTTTCAGCTCAAATTTGAGTTATGGTTATTTGGCGTCCGGGAGTCATTTAAATGCGCTTCCAGTAGGGTTGTGAAAACCAAGAAAGCTAAAAACTTTATAAATTCTTCTCTGCTATTAAATAATGAATAATTCGTATACATATATCTTCCTCGCACTGCGGAAAAAAGAAGATGCCTAGAGCCACCGAATATGGAACACACGTAGTTCTGCACCGAACATGTGCAACTCCAATCCTGAATTTTGAATTTGTTTTTGATTTGTTTCATATTTTGTGACAATTCAAGAAACTCTCTATTAAAACTCAGAGGTATAAAAGATTTATGTTGCCATTCAGCAGAGTTTAAGATCTAAGAGAAACCTTTCGAATTCAGTCAACAAACTGTGGTTTAAAAGAAATGTGCAGCCACTGCCCGAATTAAAATATTTTTGTCTTCTACGCGGCTATGTTTTGCTGTTCATCAGAGCATAAGATAATATTTAATTTTTCTTTCAAATTTATTATGTTAATAATTACCAAACTAAGTGATTAAAAATTAATAATCGCAGAATCATTTCAGTTATTATTAATTACTAGTTGGACCTGTAATATTATATTACATGGATTCATTAAAATTATTATGTATATTTTGAATTTTACTTACTTGCAGCTGCTCTATTTCAATCGCGAAAAATTTCGGTTTTTCACATTTCAAAGCAAGTGTCCATTTTGACCGTTCCGATAAATTTTGAATAAATATTTGCGTAACGTTTGTATGTGTGAACAGACTAAGGGACTCATTAGCCTCCCAACTGGGATAGTGGTTAACGAGGTTGACTGTGGTACCGAAGGGCTCGGGTTCGAATCCCCGAGATGGCATAAATATTTGTAAATGTATAGTGTCTGTGCGACATGGGGACACTCTAAAGTCCTCTTGAGAGATTTTGGTAGGGGAAGAGGGGTGGGAGACCTTCGGACCCGTCTCTCTGATGTGCTTTCCATCAAAAAGCAACTGAGCTTGTGGGCGGAACTGAGCAAAGTGCCACGATGAAATTCGTGGGCTTGTTCCGATATTACTGTCAGACAAGTGAGATAAGGCACAGCAACAGCAACAAGGACTCATTATTCTAAAATGGATTGTAAAATGGTTTGTTTTCGGGATGTCTCTACGTACGTACGTATGTATGTACTTACGTATATAATTTTATTCAAAATTTATAAAACTGCGAATTTTTTTTTTTTTTTTCGATTTCAAACCATGCATCAAATCGAATTGCACCATTTTTAGTATATGATTCTCCTGTATGCACCATTTGTTTCGACAGCCGAATTAAATATACTCGTGTGCAAAATTAAGAGGATTTCTGCCCCATGTACAGTTTCTGAAAAAACTAATGGAGAGATTTTTAATGAAATTTGGTATGAACGTACAATTTTAGCTGTGCTACTCAATATCCACTTTATGTAAGATGTGCTACTCAATATCCACTTTATGTAAGATTGATTATCAGTAAACCTCATAGTTCAAGGATGTCCGAAATTCACGTTGTGATACCGAAATGAAAAACGAGTTTAAGATGGGTACAATCCCCACTCACAGCCTGACAGGTTGCGCAGTGTGATGGAATATTGGACAAAAAGCAGTTGATCCTACTCCTGCAGCAAGCCAATATCTGTCAAGTCGATATGGGTACTTTGTTTTCACTTGACTTGGTGCTGAAAACATTTTCTCACGCAGATTTGCAGAAACAAACTGAATAGTAGTTTTTAAGCAGATTCATATAACTCACTATATTCCATTTCCATTGGCAATCAGCCCAGCGGTGCTACATGTTCAGGAAAAATATGGCGAGAAGCATCAAAATCATAGTACTTTAAATCCCTCTTTTGTTGGCAAGATTGAAAAATCCATAGGTTGGAAAACAGAATTTCATAAAATATCGATCTTGGGAGAAATCTAGATATGCCGTTAATTTTATTAGCCCAAAAGGCGTTAGCCCAGAAGGGCTATTATAATTTCGTTTTGGCATTTTGCGTCGTAAACTTTAAATGTCCGTTTCACTTTTCAAATTGCTGTCACCACATATTATAGCCCTGTGTTATATTTAAAGAAATTAAGTAATGAAGAGTCTGAATAAATGTATGTATGTTTCTCGCATCGTGATAAAACAACGCTACCTAAAGCTATCAAATTTTGAGTAACGTAATCCTCCACCAAATATGGGAATCTGGAAGCCCAGATTTGGAACTTGGAATTTGTTTTATTATCTATTTCATATTTTGTAAAACATTTTTGAGTTTTTGATTAAGAAACTCAGTGATTCCAAAGCGAGCAATGGCAACACTGTACGAAATAAAAAAAAAAACATTTTTATCTCCGCCACGCGAGACTCTGTATCGGAAATTCTAAAGATATGCGCTTTTAAAATTATTTTGTGTTATTGATGTTGAATTGAATTTTATGATTTAATTACAAAGAACGTGATTTTTATTAAATAAAGGTAACACACAAAACGTTAAAAAAAAGCCTTTATTACGCCTATATTTCGCCTTTGGGCGTAATATTAAATCTGAAAGCCTGGAGATTTTTTTTTTTTTTTTTTTTTTTTTTTACATTTCTTCACTTTTTTTATTTTTTTTCCCATTTTTTTAAAAGCCCGAGGACCACAAGGAGGTCTCTGAGGACCTCTTGGATCTGCAGACAACAGTTTGAAAAACGCTGCAGTAATGCAAAACTTATTCTCCGAAATTTTTATTTTTCCTTGAATTGAGAAGAAATTCTAAATCTCGAATTCTCACTTCATTTTTTGTTTTCTCGCTTAATGCTTTCATAAATTCGTACGCAGAGTTTTAAAAGCATTAAGGAGAAGGGTAAAGCAAAGATAAAGATGGTTAGGATCACCATGGAGGTATAAAAGTTTATTAAAAAGTAAGAAGATGAATTTTAGTTATTGCGCAGTATGTGAAGAATGACATTCTAAGATCTAATCTTATTAGCTATCATAGAGTGATCTTACGAGGAAATCTGGCACAGGCGTAAATAATACCAGCACAGAAGAAGGGTAAAACAAGCCCTTTATAATTCGTCATACTCTCAACACAAATGCACGTACTTCGTGCTTACGACTTGCAGTAGGAACTTAAAAATGATTTTAACAATAGCTTCAAAGATAAATAGTAGTTATGCACTAACAATTTAGTTTAAGGCTAACTAGGCTGACTCAACAACTTATCTGGCGATAGGCTTATTAAATGGCCAAAACGCGTATCAGCAACAAAAACAAAATAATAACGTGCACTAGCTAGCGAAATAACGCTCTGAATAATCTTTTAGTTTCGTCTGTTTTATACTTTCTTCACTTAACTTTAAATTTGCATCCTGGCAAGGAAATGCGAGGGTAAAAGGAGAGGTTCAGGAAAGATACCAAACTTAAAATTATTTTTTATGCAATCTAAGGGAAACCCTACATCATAATTATATGATTGTAAGAAACAAAGACGTTATTAAATGGGCTAACATTGCGAAGCGATTGATATTGATTACACAACAGAGTGATATTAGAATCTGTTGAAAAATCGCTTTTGATCTGGATGATAGGTATATGTAGAAGTGGGTAGAACACCAAAATTTCACCACGGGCGTTCACGTACAGTCCTGCCGCCCTAACGATGTTTTTCCACCCTGAACAGGGTCTCCTTCCTATCTTTCCCTACCCAACCTCTCCATAGAACTTCCGGTTCACCTGCTATTTTGAGTGCCCACTAGTCGCTCAGGCACTTATGCCTTACAAACCGCCATGCTTTCTCCGCGGTTCAAACCCGTGATCCATCGGCAGGGCAATCAACATCACTAACTCCTATGCCGGCTGGACGGCTGATGTGGATATCAGAAAAACATGTATGTACAATTATTATGTAATGTATTGCATTATTTATTACATATATATATATACATTATATATTTCTCCAATTGCCTTTTTTTTTAATTTAATATTAAACAGCGTTAGAATAATAACAACAGGAACTTTTATATAAGAACTTATTCATTATATAATTGAAAAGTTCGTCCAGTTTGGTACACCTTAAAGGTTTGGAACGAATTAATGACGTATGCCGAGGGGTCACTGTAGTCGTGAGTCCTGCAGGAATATAATGCTTGGCTTGTTTCACATTTGGTCGTAGGAGTTTACCAACAAAGGACTTCTTCCCCCCCCCCGTTGCGAAACGTGGATAATTGAAACCGTCTACAACTGTAGTGTAAATCTTAAATTTACTCAGAAAATAAATTTTATGAACTTCAATTTGCTATCAAGTACAATCGACCGAAACCGAGCCGGCAATATCTAGAAATGTCTTTGTGTCTCTTTTTTCGAAAAAGACCACGGCATCGTAGATTACAGCATACGAAGATGCCTACAAAATCAAATTAAAAGCGATTGTACATCGTATCCAGTCTACAAAATCAAATTAAAATTTACTATACATCGTATTCACAGAAGTTCTTACCAGCCTTTATTTTTGCAACTGTTTGTCCTAAATATAGACTTCTAATCACAAAACCTTTCAACTGACGCAAATATTCAAGTTTGAGTTTTCATAAAATAAAAGATATCAATTTATTCCAAAATAAATTAATCTAATTTTTTACACGGCCTCTCAGTTTCTATGCGTCCAGTTAGGAAAATTTCATCCCCATTACAAAACATTAAAAATAAAATGTTTTACTTCCGCACGACAAAAAGGGACAGGGATATTTAATTTCAAAATTAGTAATTTTTAATGTCATCTTCAATTTATCTTGAGGGATCGGTTAATAATGGAATTAGAATAATAATTTGAGGTGTATTTTTATTACTTAAATGTCACTAGTGATATTCATTTGCGATTTAATAACGTGTAACGTTCTTTAATTTTTAATTTTATTAGAATTGGCACACCGAAATAATACTCACACAAATAATTTTAAGTTTTCAAACGTTAAAGCACTTTATTAGTGCTTTCATGCAGCCTTTTTCTTTAGAGTAATAATTTAATAATCAGGCATAAGTTCATGTCTATCGATAATCTCTATTGATTAACCACATTAAAGTTTAAAAGAGCTCCTTTGAGCGATCGTTAAAATCTGAACCCTTTCAGGATAATTGTTTGTCAAATTAGAAAACAGTATTTGTTACCAAAGTAACTTTTAACGCTTGTATAGCTTAATTGCCAATTTATAGCTCAAAGTTATTAAAGTGATTCCGAGTAACCCTTTATACGCCATGTCCACAATATTCCTTACCCAGGCCTTTATTTTCGAAACAGCAGGTCGTAAATATAGGCTACCAAAATGTTTTAAATAATGCAAAAATTAGTGTTTCGGCATTTCTAACTTTTAAGATTTAAATTTTGAAAAAAATTACGAAATGTAACTTTTCATATGTTCTTTCGGTCCCTATACTTATGTTCAGGTAAATATATATCCTCGTTATGAAATGTAAAACCAGAGGTTTGACTGTCGTACGACCAAGACATATCGAATTAAAGTAGGGGATCATATTTAGAGAAGATGATGGTGTATTTAATTATGGCAAAGCACACTAGGGCTATCTGCCTAAGAGGAGGGATGCCTTCGTGGAGGACTTTCGAAGGGAACTGGCTCGTATACACGTTACACATGGGGAAAACCACGAAACCGCCCATGCAGCCAGCCCGTTCGCGGGATTCGAACCTCGGACCGAACTACCAGTGTTCAGCGACTTTTTAGAGAAGATGAAGAGAGATATATTTGAATTTGAACATAACTAAAAAATGAAACATCAGTTTAGACAAATGCTTCCTGATATAAATGAAATAAATAATTAGAATTTCTTTGCAGATTATCGCGAAACGTATTGATCAATGTTAAGTCATATCAAAATGAAAATCTTATTTACAGAATTTTATAGAATTCGCGTTCTAGAAAACTATGACAGGTTTCAGTATTGTCACGTAGTCAATTCCCTAGCATTATTCCTGTAAATTAAAAGTAAAAAATATTTCCAGTTCAATAAACATTTTGTACGATTACCCGTTTAAGATTCTGAAATAAAACTTCATTGGGTACATCAATAACGTATTTTTAGACTTTGAAAACTTATGAATGAGTGAAAATTCTTTTGGCATAGCAAATGTTCACAAAGTTATAAATTAAAGACACTAGCAAATCACAAAAGACTATCATGGAATAAGAACAAGGGGATCGGAAAGTAATGTCGTTTCTGCGCATGTCGATAACTGATTGTCATTTTTCAGCTCATTAGGTATCTCGAAGACGTGCCAAAGACATTTTAAGTTATTGTGACTTACTCACTTCTAAATAATTCAATATTAAACTTTTTTCTGTAATTTGGGGTGAAATCGCCAGCTAAATACCCAGAAGAGCATATCCGGCATTGTATGCTTTTTGAGTTTCGCAAGGGTAGTAACGCAACATTTGCGATGTTTATCCACGTGCATTAGACGTTCGTAAATATCAAAGATGGTTTTCCAAGTTCAAATCCAGTAATTTTGATTTCTCTGACTCCTATCGATCACAAAGACCAACAATATTAGACAACGACATGCTAAGGGCAGACGTAGAAGCAAATCCATGTCAAACAATCGAGCAACTGTCAAACACCCTTAACTAATCTTCGTAGACCATTCAAGAACATTTAAAGCAGACTAGAAAAGCAACCAGAGCAGATGTTTGGGTCACCTACAATCTGTCCGAAGAGAACATCCATCGCATGCAACGATTACTTCAACGGCACCATACAAAAACGTTTTTTGATCGTTTAATTACTGGAGATAATAAATGGGTCCCGTATGATAATCCAAAACGCAGAAGGCAGTTTTAATAGGGGTTACAAAGAGTTTATATTCCAAAACGGCGTTTCTGTGTGTTTGGTAGAGTATTCGCGGAACTGTTCATTTTGAATTGCAATATCTGGCAATTGTCAACAGAAAAAACGCCATTCTGCTACACGACAATGCAAAACAGCATTGTGTAAGACGAACAAAACATTAAAGAATTGGTAAAAACTTAATGAATTGGAGTGGGAGGTACACCCTCACCCACCATACTCGCCCGATATCGTACCCATCGGATTTCCATTTATTCCGATTCCTACAACATTTTCTTAGTGGCAAAAAATTTGAAAATTTGGATCATGTCCAAAATGCCATCTCGAGATATTTTCCTCAAAAACCAAATGATTTTTATCGGTCCGGGATTGAAAATCTGCACACTAGATGGCAAAAGGTTGTTGATAACGAGGGTGATTATATTATTGATCAAAAGTAAAAACTTGTTAAAATTTTATTCGTTTGAATTTAACGTAAGAAAGCTACATTACTTTCCGATCCCCCTGGTATTTAAAGGGAAAAATCAACCCCAGGTTATTGTAATGTAGTTACTAGCCGATCCCTTAATACAAACTTAATTTAACGTAAAATATCACAAATTTGGAAATTAAATATCTTAGTTAATTTTTTTAATACAGGAGTCAAACTTTATGTGTTCTATTTCTTATAATGAGTATAAAATGTACCAAACTACAGCTATAGGACCTGGAGGAACGTATAAACAATTATATTCGTAATATTTACAAAACTGACTTCTGTAAATTTAAAAATGCAAAAACACGAATTTTTGCGTCATTCAAAATATTTTATAACTGGTAATATGCAGGTGGTCTTAAAAAAATTCCGCGGTGCATCAACCCCTAGAGGTCTATCCGTTCAATCAACCGGAATGGAATTTCAGGTATTGTTATCTGAAGATATGCGCTCAAAATTGTGAGGATTTAACAGAACAGAGCTCTCACAGTTATGGTTAGAGCGAAAAAAATTCGAAATTTTCGAATGGCAACACAACATTTTTTCTGAGCAAATTGATCAGCGCACTGAAAAGCCATACATGGAGTTGGAACGAAGCACTTATGATGAAAATTTCCGGTGTAAAACATTTGCAAAAAAAGGACCATTCACAACACAACAGACGACAGGGGAAACACTTTTACTGGAATTTCAGCTTACTGGAAGTTTTCAGCTTGCTTAGCATTTAAAGATAAACTCATTTTCCGTATAGCAGCCACCACGTCTCTTCGATCTCGCTCTAATAAATTTCCGGGTCTGGGGCTATCTGTAATCTAAAGTGTACACATCAAATCTATAAGATTCGTCAGAATTGAAAGGTGCCATAAAACGTGAAGTTATACAGATTGCTCCTGCGATGGTGCTTTCGTCATTATTGCGTTCTACCTCCAGTGCAATGCGTTATCATCTGCGAGAGTGGACTCGTTGAAAATTTGTAATGCCAATAAAGGTTTTTTTTTTTCCTCTCTCCTCTCTCTCGAGTTGTGATTGATCCTGTACAATGTTCTTTGCAAATGTTTTACTCCGGCAGTTTTCTCCTTATGGCCCTATCACTTCTATGGACGCGCGTGCTTACCCTGGACAATTCCGAGAAACGAGATTCTAGTAGCACGGCTTTAAGCGGCAGGCTTCCGAGAAATGTTTCGTTTAGCTAGGAGGAACGTGTCCCGGCTACGAGCAATATTTTAAAACTTTTCCGAAAATGTTCCGGCTGGAGACGTGTTCCTCGAACGTTCAACCAATCAGACGAAAGACTTCTGAAGGATCACGGATAACTTTCAATATGGCGGTGGCTCTCACTGTGAAAACATGGACGGTGGAAATAGAGGCCGATTTAATTATTGCTGTTTTGTTGTAATAATATAACTGCCTGCGTCATTTTTAAAATGTTTATATATTCATTAAATATATAATCGTGGAAATTTCAGAGTTGATAGTATTTTACGACGTTCTTGCAGTTCGGATTTGTTTACAAATTGTTCATCACCAAAAGTTCGCCAACTTTGTCGTATTTCGTGCTGATCGTGTATTATCACTGTTATATAATAGAATTTTATTTTTTAAATTTAACTTGAATAATTTTTTAAAATCCGTTTGTATATGCGCGGCTTTTCTCCTAATTACTTATCTTTTAAATTGTTTATTGCATAATCAGTGACACATTTTAAACAGCATAAAAGATGCATAAAAAAAGAAAAGCATAGCTTACGTAATAATGAGAATACTCATTAAATTTGTCTGTTATTTTCTTGTTATTAATGAAATACTTTTTGGATCATAAATATATTAGAAACTATACTTTTATTCTATATGCTACATATTGAAACATTGGAAGTTTATGGATTTATTATTATGCATGATGAAAAACATTTGTATATACATTCATTAATATAAATCTTATTCATTACATTAATACTAATAAATATATATTAACAACTTCTAAACCATCGCATCTCTCTATCTGTATGTAAATATATGACTTATTAGATGTGTATATATATATATATGTATGTATGAATACAAAAATGAAGATTGGGAAAAAGTTTACTTGAAGTTACTTTTAATTCATATAACGATCATGTAATTGGCAGCAACTGTAGTCATCAGTTCTTTGCAAATTATTATGGATATGTAATAATCAGTTGAAAAATAAATGAGCAGCATTTGAGTACTCAAGAGTGTACACATTTTGTTATTGGTTTAATTCATAATTATATCATATGTATGATCTACGTAATATAAACATGACTAATAAATAATAAGAAATATAACAGCTGTGCATTTATAAGATTTGATTACATAAAACAGTGCACAACTGATTATCACCTTCATATCTGTTTACATTATGAATTGTACTTTCCAATTAAGTGCACGGGCCTATTAGTGGCCGAAGCGTCGTTGAACACTGGTAGTTCTGTCTCAGGTTAAAATGCCGCGAACGAGCTGGCTACATGGGCGTTTTCTTGGTTTTCTCCATTTGTAACTGGTATACGAGCCGGTTTAAAAAAATCTTCTACAAAGGGATCCCTCCTGTTGTTATCCCTCGAGGCTTTGCGGTAATCACATAAAACAAACTAAGCCCACCAGCGGCAGAGCGGTAAAGTCGCTGAACACTGGTAGTTCGGTCCGAGGTTCGAATCCCGCGAACGGGCTGGCTGCATGGGCGTTTTCGTGGTTTTCTCCATGTGTAACGTGTATACAAGCCAGTTTCCCTTAGAAAGTCCTCCACGAAGGCATCCCTTTCCTTAGGCAAATAGCCCTAGTGTGCTTTGCTGTAATCTCAATAAACCAAACCATAAAACAAACTCATGATGTGAACACCTAATTTCTAGAGTTGGTATAATTAATGTGTTTTAGGTATATTACCGAGTGTTCTATGGGACAGTAAACAACTCGCACATGTTTGATTGCTCATGTATTCATATGCTTAATTTGATCTTCATTTTGCTGAATAGTATCTGCTGGCTGTGAGGAAGTAAATATCAGCTATATAGGTTTTTGTCATAGAAGGTCTTTTTTTTTTTTTTTTTTTTTTTTTTTTTTTTTTTTTATCTGTTTGTTTAACAGTAATTATGAGCAGAACAGAAAATGCTTTCACCAGGTCAAAAATTTTCCAGTGAGCCATCAAATTTTCATTGAAATGCAGACAACAGAAAATACACATAAGCGATGTGTGATAAATAGACTTATTCAGCACACGTTTTTAAACTATTCTTAGTGTATACAGAATTTGGCTATTACTGATGTAATTGATTGCTATAACCAGAAGTGTGTTTATCTGTTATTTGAAGTGCCAGAGTGGAGATCAAAGTGATTAACTTGATAGCAATCTTTCTATTATCTTCCATTACTAACAATAAAGTTTAAAACGAAAAGCGTGTGAGCGATACAAAACAACAATAAGAAGCGAATGTCACTTGAAAGGAAATGTCACTTTCGCCAATCTGAGCGATAACTGGTTCTTGTTTGGCTTTCAGCCTGTTTACCCTGTTTCGCCTAAGGGCGTTTCTCAGAACTGTTGCTGCAAACGTTTTGTTCCGGCAACAAATATCGTATGTGATAAGGGTTTAAGTCTTCAAACTCTAAACTTTCATTACGGCAGGTTATCTCCTTACTATGGCATCGGTTACGTGCATCGGTTCAACACCATTTATAGTTTTGCAATTTGTTCAGGAAAACAGTGGTGTTGTCATTCGAAAATTTCGCAACTTTTTCACTGTGACCTTAATCGTGAGATCTGTGTTATTTTAAATCATTATAATCTCCAGCGCATATCTTCAAATAACAAAACCTGAAATTTCACTTCGATTGGTTGAGTGAATAAGCCGCGAGGGCTACTTATATATCGGGGGAGCTTTCTGTAACCATCAGGTATGTCTACGACCAACGGTTTCGTAATTAAAGGCAGTCTAAAGGATTTTGTGGACATGGTATTTATCATTTATAGTTGGCGCGAAAAGGAATTTACTCAGCTGTTCATTACCATATATTATGCTTGCAATTTCCTAAGAGCTACTTGCAAGCTGTGAATGTAAGGATTGTTGACGAGGTTAAGAATTGGGTCCGAATATAGCAAATTTCGTATTGAAACATAAGGTTTCCGAAGTCACCGAAGGTTCTTTCGGTCAATAGAAGCTTTTGAATGTTAGAAGCTGGTGTACAGAAGCTACGTTATTGAATTACCCTATAATTTCTCTTAACTGAATGGCATTATTAGACAATGAAAAGGCTTTTCATTCCAGTTTTAGTATACGTTTTGAAAAATAATCTATTGATTTCGAAGGCTATCAGACCCAAATCGCTCTTCCCCAGAGAGGTAGGGTGTTGAAAATAAATCAATAAAAAAGAAAATCGGAAAATAAATCAACAATTTTCTTTTTTAATTCTGAAAGCTTTCAGATTTTACATTACGCCTAAAGGGACCTTTTTTAGCGTTTTGTGTCTTAGCTTTTATTTATCAAATATCATTTTCTTTGCACTTGTTCGGGTAGAATTCTACATGTGGCTATAGGTGCCTTCGTTTTTCCGTAATGCGAAGGACATACATACATACGCAGAGATTCTTTACTATTTATTTTTTTTAAATAATATATGGCATAACATTAGTTGGCAGCAATTTGATACGACAAAAGGGGCACGGACAAAATGTGTGATTCGAGGATAATAATACCTACTAATAAACAATTCAGAAATTCTCGTCCAAAAAAAAATTAGGGTAATTTAAGATTTAATCTCTTTAACTGAATTTTCAATTATCTGAGGTGACTATTGTTTCAATTATCTCGAATAATCGAAATTTGGCTTTATTTAAGATATGTATGCTTCAATTCCAAATACTGGAATTTTTATTTTTGCTATAAGAAATAGGAAATGGCTCAAAAGGAAACGTGAAATTATCGCTTATAAGGTTAGCTCCAATGACGTCTCAATCAAAACAGCAGCTGCCATCAGTCAAACTAAGGGAATTCTCCTTCTATTCTCCTGTAAATCTTGCTTAAATGCTACCTAGTTTAAACTCTGGTGATGCTGACAGGTGAAGCCGAAGTAATAAGAAAGAACTATCATAAATATGTGTTATTTAAAATAAATCTTACCTGACTAACATGCATGAAGTTCCTGAAAATGAATCTATAGTATATGCCTCTGATTTAAAATTAGGCAAACAAGAAAACTTCCTGTAGCAGTGATTGTGAATCAAACTCTATCGATTTCGACTGAGATCGGATATAGGTTCCTCTTCTTCCCCCCCCCCCCCGAAAAAAAAATAATATGTTTGGAAAATGGTAATTTGTTTTCATTAAGTAAATATCTTCTTTACTTTTTATGTAACTATATTAATTATTCATTCTTTTTTAAATAATGCCATTAACTATCTAAATTTTCCATAATTAATGAGAATCCGGTCTTCTCTAATATTTTCTTCAGAATTCTATTTTAGTTTTTCACGTTTCATTACTATATTCCTCGACAGATGGCGCTTTGTTTATGTTTGCTTTACTACGCCTTTTTCTTCTCTTCTATCTGACTAACTAAATTATTTACAGTTACATCAACTTGAAGTTTGCAAATAAAGAGAATAACAAATAAAAATTCCGCTGCGTGTGGCCTTGTTTGCTAATGCAATAGTACTCTGATATTTACGAATCAATACATTAAAGTTTAAGAGTCTCATTCCTGACCTAACGCAACTTATATCACGTAACTACAACTATAAAATTAACTCACGAACAGTCAAGATACCTACCGGAAGAAAGTAGGATCCCCCCGTTCTAGCCGAGATATTCTATATGTAAACTTAGACCCTACTTTGTTACTTAAACACGACCTGTATTCAAAACTTTCTCGATCACGTTTCGAAAAGTACCAGTGTTGTACGTGGAAATGTACGTTCTAATAACACGGTTGTAATATATACTACTTAAGCATGTCATGTAAAACTCACTTGATAGCACATGCTGGAAACATATGAAAAGTACACTTGTATGTGAAGTTGTACGTCTTAAGATTACGGTTGTAACATGTAGCGCTTTAGCACATCATGTAAAACATTCTATATACATATAACACTATCGTAGAATGAACAACACAATCTCTGACGTGTTCTGAACGTGCTGGAGCTCCTTTGGTATAAATTACAATGGATTTGTTGCATGAGAAGAAACAATTTCGCATCACTAAAAGTTGGTTCAAAACGCGTAATAGTGCGATTTAACTTAGACTAGCAAAATGGCTACTAACAGAATACTAACTGGTAGAGCCGGGTAAGAGAAAGTAAAATTTCAAGTGTCGTTGCCAAAAATTCTACACTGGTTTCCAAAAATTAAGAAAAAATCGCAAAAATAGCAGTAACTCGTTCAAAAATAAGAAAATACGTTAAAATTTGAATATATTGTCAAATAAGACTTGCTGAGTAAACCTGCAATATGCAAATCAGAGGCACTGCAATCAAAATACGTCATCGGCGAGAAGTATAAAATTTTATGTTTCAGAGCAAGCCTGTAAATTTTGCTGTGATACTGAGATAAGAAATCTGATATAAACAAATTATAAAAATGACTTCCGGGCATCATTTGGCAGAACTGCGATGGAGAGCTATTTGGAAACTACGGGCAGGGCAAAATCCGACAGCTGTTTTCAGATGGTTAAATGTGAATCTATCTCTGGTTCAAAGACTTTAGAAACAATTTCTAACCACAGATTCAGCATCCAGGAGGTTCAGCCAAGGACGTGTGTGTATTTAATTATGGCAAAGCACACTAGGGCTATCTGCCTAAGGGGAGGGATGCCTTCGTGGAGGACTTTCTAAGGGAAACTGGCTCGTATACACGTTACACATGGGGAAAACCACGAAAACGCCCATGCAGCCGGCCCGTTCGCGGGATTCGAACCTCGGACCGAACTACCAGTGTTCAGCGACTTTACCGCTCGGCCGCTGGTGGGCTCAGCCAAGGACGACCAACCCTACAGTGAACGTTGACGACCAATATTTGCTGTTATGCGCAAGAAGGAATAAAATCTCAACTCAGATCCTCCTTGCTGCAGACTCTGGAAGGTCGGTGTCAACGTCAACCGTGCGTAAAAGGCTTAATGAAGGAGGTCTGTATACGAGGCGACCAGCCATTTGCGTGCCGCTCACATTGGATCAGAGAAGGAAACTTTTGAGATGGGCAAGTCAACATATCTACTGGACAGCTAATGCGTGCAAGGCTGTTCTCTTTACGGATGAGTCCTGGTTTAGTTTCCAAAGCGACAATAGGCGTTATTTGATTTGGAGAGAACTTGGAACCCGTTATCATCTATCAAACATCCGTGAAAGAGATGAATACAAAGGAGGCAGTATCCATGTTGGGGGTGGTATCACTTTGAATGGACGTACATACCTCCATGTCTTTCCACGTGGAATAATGAATCTCAGACCTATACAGATGACATCCTTAATGCTTATGTGCGCTCTCATACCACAGCAAACAATTTAGCGCATGGGATGGCCAGCTCGATTACCGGACCTAAATCCTACGAAGGGTGTTTGGGATGCTTTAGGAAGACATAGTTGCTCCCAATCTTCCTTTTCAAGCCCTTGCCACGCTTGCAAATGCTTTGCAAGGGCATTGACTACCACTTCCTACGGAACTGATAGACTGATAATTGAAAGAATCGCACATCGCTGTATGGGTTGCATTGCTGCTAGGGGAGTGCATACACCATATTGAAGGTAATTTTTCGATACCAAATTGACACATTCGACTTGTTCTTTTTATACATATGCACCATAATTTTCTGGAAATTTCTTTTCATGTTATTTTATACCTTATTATGTGTTGTACTCTGGATCAGTTTCATTAAATTCTGCACGTAACGTTTTAAGTAACCGTTATTTATGTGATTTTTTAATTGATGATAACCAGTGCATATTTAAAATATTCAAAACCCTTGCCTTAAATAGTCCTACTTCACATGCATCCTGGTCAGTGTTAACGAAAGGAGAAGCTTTGCAGAGATCCAAAGCATAAAAAGGGGTTAATTAACTTAAAATATACTCCACGAGAATGAAGTACCATTATTCTTGATCTATTTGTCTGCAAGATAAATACAGGGAGGCTTTGTTTGCAAAACTGTGCATACATTTCGAATATTGCGTTTAAAATAGGAAACCTCAGATTGGTCTTCAAAGGGATCAAATGTCAGAACAATATTAATGTTTAGTGAAGCAAATTATACGAAAACATTTTTCAACATTATTTTCATAATTAGAGAAATCCATAGGTTCTAAAGCAAAGGGAAAATTTCCACTTCTCCGAAGTGTTATTTTGACGCTGGATCGAAAATATTATTCCTGTATTCAGTTCCTAAGTCAATAGAGGAAACTCCTTCCTATAAGGACAAAAATGGTTTTGAAACTTTGCGTCCTGTAGCTGTTGATAGTTATGATGATGAGTTTTCCGTTAAATGTTGCTCACACTGATTTCTCAGACATTCAAACCATTGTAAAATAAATTTTATCTAACATGTCATTTTTAAGTAAATTTTTTCCTTCACATTCTGTCTCCTCCAACATCCGTCAGTGGAATGCTAGTTAAGCTGAAGTTAAAAAGCAAACGAAATTGTATTTTAGAAGAATGCTGTGTAACTAGACAATGTAGCTCTTTATCCTAAGACTTCCATCTATCTAAATTGTACATTTGGTGAGCGAATTGCAGCATTTGTTAGCGCGTATTAAAATCAACATCGCTGGAGACGAATTGATAAGTAAGATTAGATTTTGTGCTTTGTTGCTTTAAATATTCTAATTCCTGAAATTTCTCAAATGATGACAAGTACCTGTTACATTTTAGTTAAACTGTAGCGTTCTATGTGGCGACTTTTCTCGCTTGCCTTGCCTTATAGTAACATCAGAACACGTCCACGAAATTTATCATGACAAGGACAGCAGGATTACGTCTGTCGTTAGCATGAACCTTAGAAAGCTTATAGGTAATACTGCAACTTTGTAGGAGTTCTTTTCCGGTTTTTAGAAAACTCCGGAAGAAGGTCCAAGGGTTTCCAACCCTTCTTTCTCCACAACCAAACCACTCGACATGACGTTCACTTTGTGAGGTATTTTAAAAGCCCCCATCCCTAAAATTCATTAAACAAAACACATTATGCGTATATAATTACGAACCAGCACCTCCCATAGGCAGATGGGCTTTGTTTGTTTTGCCACGTACAAATAACCCAACGTAACCTTCTCCAGGATTCGAACCTGGACTTCACGATATAACAACCAGCAACGCTAACCACAGCTGGTACTATAAGGCGCAGTTTTAATAAAACTTTTAGTTAAGTTCAGGTGAATCAGGTGGATTCCCCCGAGGTTGGAATTTCAGAGTTTCAGTGGCGGGAATGCGGGTAGCTTTTTATTTAGCTGCTAAATATTTTCTTTTAGGTTATGAATATAAAAATTGGGTTAGGACACCACATGACTTATTTGTACACCTTACTGAATTATTCATATTTTTTGCTGCATTTAAACTTCTTTGCTAGAATTATTCTAACTTAATTAACCGATTCCGCGAGGTAAGTTGAAAATGACAACGAAAATTGAAATTTTTTTAAAATTAAATATTCCGATCAAGTTTTATTGTACGGGTGTCAAACTTCTCGCATTTCTATTTTTTCATAACGAGTATAAATCTTTCCCATATATAAGTATAGGAACGAGAAATAGCATTAAATGTTAAATTTCGTTATTTCTCCGGAATTGATTTTTTAAATTTGAAATTGCCAAAATAGGAATGTTTTTGTCATTTAAAATGTTTCTGGTTTTGGAAGTATATTTTACGACCAACGATTACAAAAAAAGAGGAAGTAAGAATTTTTTAAAATTTATTTTGGAATGTTTTTGGAATTTCTGAATTTTTGAAAATGAATGGAGTAGTTTGATATATATATATATACGAGTATATAATATATATATATGTATAGGTACGTTTGATATTGCCAATTACAATGAAAAAGAGAGTTGCACAAATAGATATAACAAGTCCAAATACAAAATTTAAACTTTCTACGGCTTTTCAGTTATGCGAGATATATTCGTTCGTCTGTACGTACATTAGTCACTTGAAATCCTTTTGCAATTCGTTTTGGAATCAAAAGTCATTTATTCTGTCTGTATGTACAGATATCACGCAAACAAATCGTCAAAATGGATTCGGTACATGTCAAAACGGATATTTCCTTTGAAATCTGAAACTCAAAACTTTTCGCGATTACAATACTTTCTTTACATTGTACAAGGAAATAAAAACTACTTTTATTCAATTTGATATTTATCATCATTTTCTAGACTTCTTGCTGTTTAATTTATAAAAGACATTTAAAAGTTATCTAAATCTAAATAAATGCGTACGTAAGTTTTCGAGGCTTGAAAAGCGTGGGAAAGGGGCAATGATCTCCTAGCAACGCTGAAAGGGCTGCATGGTACAAGACAGGTTGAAAACCATTGTATTTTCTAAGTGCTATCGAAGTTTAGTTAGACTTCTAGTTAACACAAAGGCAGAAACCATCAGAACAAGGTTAGGTTAAACAGGCTTACGCGGTGGATTAATTAAAACTCTTATCACTTGAAAACACAACTCAATATTTATATTCACATTACGGTTAAGCGAATTCCCATGTTGATTCAGAGAGATTTTTGTGTCCCATCTATTCGTGCAGTTCTGAATTCAAACTTAAGTCACGTATGTTTGGAGAGTCAGCCACAAGAGAGTGAAAATAATCAATTATTTGGCTTTTGACATCCAGTACTATAATTTTCAGTTCTGCGAGAGTATAATTGCAACTCACGTGTACTTCTTTTTGTAGCGTTTCTCCATCTTAAGAAAGATTTCCTCTAATGGACGACTGGAGATGATTACTCACGCGTCGTGTTTTGTGACATTTGGAAGAAACGCATTTTCCACATCTTTTATTTTACTTTCGGGGAAAAGAACTACAGCTTCTGCTTGAATTACTGCACCTTCGATATCTCCCGCCCGCCAGCCACCAGAAAAAATTAATTATTTCTGTCGGTGTACGAAGAACCCATATTTTCCTTTTCATTCTGGCGAATTATTATTTGTTTATTCGTTTGGATTTGCGAAGTTAACATTTCGTGATTTAAATTTGGTTTAAGCGATCATGCGTAAATTTAATATCAAAAGAAAATATTTTCGTTGTAGAGGTATCTTCACTTTCAAAGAAAAGTAACCTTTAACTTTAAAGCCAAATGAGAATTAATAAACGCGAAAGAGAAAACGACGTTATTTCAGAAATGAAAATAGAATATTGACCTTTTGAATGCTAGGAAAGGATATTTCGTGCATTGCTTAAAACTATGCTAAGAGAAGTGTACCAATCGAAATGAAATTTCAGGTATTGTTACTTGAAGATATGAGCTCGAAAATGTGAGGATTTAAAACAAGGAGCTCTCACCATTAAGATTACAGTGAAAACAATTCGAAATTTTCGAACGACAGTACACTTTTTCCTGAGCAAATTGATCAGCGCATTGAAAAACCACAAATAGCACTGGAACGACGTACGTATGATGAAAATTGCCGATGGGGAATTTTGAACATGCCCACCTTCGCAGACGATAACACATTGCACTGGAGATAGTTGACAATAATCACGAACGTACCATCGCAGGAGGATTTGTATACCTTCACGTTCATTACAGCTTTCATTTCTGACAGATTTCGTGTATTTGAGGGACACACCTTAGATTTCAGATAATCTCAGATCCAGAAATCCATCGACGTGAAATCCGGGGATAGCAGTGGTCTCGAAACTGGAAATTTCGGTCAGTTGTTATTATAATTCGCGTAATGTCTACCCAGATTTTGGACATTATTTGGATACCTGAAAAACATATTGAACTTTATAAGTTAAAAAGACAAAAAATTGTATTAACAGGAGTGAGTCTTAGAGCACATTGGTAACTTGGGATGATTATTGGAGCATAAAAAAACTTAACCCCTACTGCGACGTTAAAATCTGAATCCTTTCAGATTTTGTTTCTTTCTTTTCCTGTTTTGTTTCATTTCTCCAATTTGATGGAGCCAGGAATGACCCAATGATGTGCCTTAAGTCCATGGGGAACCTCCGGTGCAAAGTTAATGTCTGAAATCTTTAAAATGTTTCTCTTTCCTTTTTTCTTGCTTTTTATTTAGTTATTTTTACTTCCTCATACGAAGAAAAGGAAGCATTGTAATCGTCAAAACTTTTATTTATCAAATTTCAACGTAAATATTCAATTTAACCGTTCCTGAATCCATTTTGACTAGTTCCTTGGGTGGCGTCTGTACGTGCGGAGAGAATAAAGGACTTCTACAAAACGGATTTTAGAACGTATTAAAGCTGGATTAAAAATAAATTGTTTCGTGATGTTTCTACGTACAAACGTACGTATGTATGTCTCATAACTCAAAACGATTAACCATAGAATGTTAAAATTTTGTATATGGGACTTTTATAATACCTAGATGTGTCTCCTGGTTTTATTTCAATCTGCAAAAGTGTATATATATATATATATATATATATATATATACTACAATCTGAGCTACAATCAGTTTCTGTTGTAAAATTTGAGGAGTAACACGTCATCAGTGTACAGCTTTGTCCTTAACGCTATCTTGCCGCCCGAGAAATTCTCTGCTAATGAATAACCTCAATTTCAAGTGCAATATAAATTGGAAAAATAGATATAGGTTGGTAAGCTTGCAACTATGAGTCACTGTTAGTGGTCTTAGGTGTACCTTGCAGCTTATGATTAGAATAAAGTAGATACTGTAAGTAGAAAAAATTTAAGGTTAGGTTATGCTGCTTGAATATGGAAAACCCACGAGGGCTATTTGCCTAAAAAGAGAAATGCCGTAGTGGATAACGTTCTGAAGGAAAGTCACGTTATACATGAGGAAATCACGACAACTACCATGCAATCAGCGTGTCTGCCTGGAGTTTAACACATGACTCGGAAAAATGAGGTCGAAAATGATCGTTTTTCCGAGATTTAATTAACACCTCTGATTTTATATAATATATATATATATATATATATATATATATATATATATTGTCGAGTTTTTCCGGGATTCACAAAAGAATTGTAGAAAGTTTGGTGACGCTAGCTATAGTAGTGAATGAGTTATTAGCGAACAAACAAACACACAAAATTTCTTTTTTATATATATATATAGATAAATTGGTTTTCGTATCTCATAAAATTAGTGCTGTAGATATACATATTTATATTACTAACGTTACACCTATTATTGTAAAACATGTACACTAATTTACATTTTTGGTATTACTCTGTATTTACGTCATACTGTACAACTATTAAAATTACATAACATCACTTAAAAAATAACGCTAGCATAGTAAGTTAGGTGTATATTTGATATTAGCACAAAAAAGTTATTAGTCTTTAAACACGATTTTGCGTTATTTCACTTTAATACGTTATTTCGCTTTGCATTTGATTCTGTTGTCAACGTAACGTAACACGTGCGATATTATTCTTTCATATTTAATCTATATGTTATTTATTATAAAACTAAACCATTTAAAAGTAAAAGATTCAGTTCTTAAGAAAATTGCTTTTTTTTTTAATTTTTTTTTTTTTTTTTTTTTTTAATTTTTGAATGTCAGTTAAATAAAAATTCATGATACATCTAACTGAAAACTTTCAATATTTTTATAGAATAACATTACGTACTTTTCATGTTTTTAAACGTACAGAAGATATAGCATATTCATCTAATATCTTATAAATTGTTTCTCTCTTCCACCAGAACCATCTTTATCGATATCTTCTAGTGATTAACCGTATTACACTTTGAAAGAACGCTTTTGGGTGATCATTTAAATTTGAACCCTTTGAGATATTTTTAGGTATTGTTTTCCGTTAATCCCATTTTTGTGCTATATTTCTAGCAGCATTACATAATGTTTGTGTCGTATTGTATTGCTTTTATTGTTACAGTACATAGATGTGTTTATTTTTAAAACATATAAAAAGAATGTGGTAAATTGAAATAACAGCAATTAAATAATGAAGGCTCTCTATATCTGTATGTATGTATGTTTCTCGCAATGAGGAAAAACAATAGCCACCAAGTTCTAAATATACATAGTCCTTCACCCGAACACAAGCACCAGTAAGCCGAATTATATATATGTTTTTATTTATTTCGTACAAATTTAACTAAGTTTGATTAAGACACTTATCGATTTGATAGCGAGCAGTGGCAATAAAGCAAACTTATCTCTGCAAGCCAGACTAAGGTATTTGTCTTTCAATTTTAATCAACAAATGCGACTTTCTGTTTCCGCTGCGCGAAAAACGAATAATCTTATCTTCCACGCGCCAGCGTATTGTCACTCAGTAAAGGGTAAAATATGTATAGCTTTCTGATCTGCTACTGATTAACAAGCCAATCAATTTTAAAGCAATAAATATACTTTTTAAGAATATTTTTTCTACATTTTAGTACGACAGATTTAAAAAATAAATGGATTTAAATCATGAGATGTCTAATTAGAATGAAATAACACTAATTGTAAATCATTATATATGTTTTTATTTTGCGATGATTATTTTAGACGGATGGCAACACAAGCGGTTAGTAATATACTAATATATATAATTATTACCGTTAGACATATCCAAAACAAATGCAGATTCAAAATGAAATAATAGTAATAAGCATTAACAATATCATCATACACAAGTAACACAAGGTGATACACAAGTAACACAATAATATCAGGAATTGCAATATAATAATAGTAATATACGGTAGTAGCAGTAATGTAAAGTAATTTATGTATAATAAATGTACGTAGTAGTGTGAGTAACTGTAAAAGCTATGGATTAATGACATCAATATTAGACAATGTCAGCAAAATGCTATAATAAATTAAACGTGAAACTTGCATTGCATGAATTCAACCGTTAGAGAGCTCCAAGCAGAAGAAAAGTGGGAGGTAACATCATAATTCATGTTATAATGCAAACGTAGTCGAAGCATCTTTGGACTATTCAACAAAATGCCGAATTTGAGCACACTTTTTTTTTTTTATGAGAAACATATCCCTGGCATGCCCAAACTACCTACCTCTTCTCGGACCTCTCTGTTCACCCCTAGCAATATGGCTCTAAGGGTTCATCGTTTACAAAAAATTTAAGTCTTACGGACATATGTGTCTGTAAGGTTTTTTTTTTTTCTAGATCCTTACCGCGTGTCTTCGTGCCTGGCGAAGACATTGCTATTTTGCATGTCTCCTATTTTAATAAACCTATTGACTGTGTAACTCAACGCTAAATACCAAAACGGGCGTTCTTGAAATACGTCCAGAAGTACCAGAAATGTTGTAGCAAGTGCGTGTAACCCAAAGGTTGTTGTTTCGTAGTTTAATTAGCAATAGTGTTTTACCATTTAAAACAAAATTCCTGCAAACATTCGCTGTAAATTTATTGAACAAATTACACGCTTCTCTGTAAACTAATTGAACATATTGCATGTGTTCATTACATGCATTCATTACGTTCATTAATGTTATAACCACCCGCTTGCGAGACCAACCGCCTGAAATATTTATCATAAAAACGAAAACATATATGATGATTTCAATGGGTCTAGAAAGTTTAACAATTGATGTTAATCAATAACAGACAGATTAAATTTCGAAACAAAAATAAAATATCTTATGCCTTACCAAAAGGAAACACACTGGCACACAATGGTGCACTTATCGAATAGCAATACACTGGTTTGGTGAAGATAAAAATATTATTGAATGCCAACATTTCTTTTAAATTACTGAACTTAACAATCAAAATTTCGTCAAGATCTCACAAAAAAAAAAAAAAATAATAATAAATAAATAAATGTTAAAAAATTCGTGCTTCGAAGTGCACTTGATTGGACTATGTGCGTTCAATAATTAGTGGCTCTAGGTGTCGCCGTTTTCTCCTTTTTTGACTTAATTTCTCCGCTTTTTTTTTGACTAATTTTATCGTCCAAAAATCGAGAGGAGAAAATTATGCCAGTAATTTAACGTCTGTAGGACGTGGTCACAGTGAGAACGTAACAAATGAAATTTATAGGAAATCTACATTCCAGTAGGAACACATAGTTACAGTAACATTACAATATCTGGTACCTCCATTCCTACTTTCCTGTATCTTGAATCTCAACCGTTTGATTGTTGCCTCTGCTACACCACAGGCCTCAGATCCTCCATAAATAACTAGAGAAGGTAAATGTGCAACCGACTTGTCGAAATCCTAGACTAAATGCCTGCTCGTGTTTGTTTCTCTATGATGAGTCATTTCTTAAACCGGCATAACGTTCAACAGTTAGAAGGGAAAGATTCGGCAAGTCCAAAACAATGACTATAAGAAATAATCTGTTCTAAAATTAAGGACTACTCGTTCTCTGAACGCACTAAGGGAGGGGAAAATAACGCAATTATTTTTAAAATTTTCATAACGCGGGACTGAAAAGCTACGAACGGAAATAGGCTAGAAAATATGGCATCCGTACATAGGTATATATTCCTCATTATTAAAACAATATCTTCATTTTAGAATGAGTTATTTATACTTGGAAGTATTCAGGTACATGATTTGTTTTGCTAATACCCTACTGAAAGAATGACGATTACTCAAAATATCGAAGTAAATGTTCTCAAAATGCGTAGATAATTAGCAAACCTAATTACTAAATCTTTAGAACTGGACATTTTAGGAAACGGGAAACCTAATACAGAGCGAGTTTAAAGCTCCAAGTTTTTGTTATTTAATTGCTAAGCAATTAAAGTAGTTTAGAATTTGTGGTAATTAAAATGTCTTTTATATTTAATCATTAGGATATGTTGTTCTGCAAAGAAGAATTTTATTCATATTGGCTTCCTATTATCAAATCATTCCAAGTAAAATGCAACAAAAATAGGATATTCGTGATTGCTAGAGAAAAGTTCCTTTTTAAGAAAAAGCTTTATGAATATTAACTAATAAATCATTCTTATTTATGCCTGAATACGTTAAATGAAGTATATTTTGAAATATGAAGCTGTCTTTTGCTTTTGAAAAAAAAAAAAAATAACGATAAATAGTGCAGTTAAATTTTAATTGGATTCTTTGAGTAGAGTGTAAAAATAAAATGCACTAACGCTTCGTTTATTTCCTTCAAACTCTTAACAACAAGAAATATATCTTAGCGTAATATAGTGACTTTTGAAGAATTTATAACACCTGACACATACTTAATGTCAATCTATGAGTTACTTGGAAAAAATCAAAAACTCATCACATACATATATATATATACAGAGTGAGAAAGAAACAAAGATAGATATTATATTGCAAATGAGCATTATAAGTAGTATAAAAATAAAAATAAATTAATAATAAAAAATATTCAGAAATCTGAACTGTTCAAATTTTAACGCTCGCACAGAAGGGCTTTTCTAAATATGGTTTATCAGTACAGGATATCGATACAGATAGCCAAAGTGGAATAGCGAAACATTTCATAGGATATTAGATGAATTTGCATTTAGACTATCATAGGCAACTTTTATACCCTTTGCATGTTTAAAAAGCTAAAAATAAGAAATGTAATTCTATAAAAATATCCAGTGTGTTTAATTCGATGTATCATGAACTGGATTCAATTCTATTTAAATCAATCAAATTGAAAAATAAAAAATACTATTCTTAATAATTGTATCTGTTGCTTTTAAATAGTTTATAAGATATTTTCTCCCTCCTTTCCGCATACTTTCGTGGTATAATGGGAAGCACAATCGACGCGTATTCGAGAGATTCAGGGTTGGGTTCTCGGAAAGGGCCCTTTTTTCATATTTCCTGCTTCAAAAAGTAGAAGAAAAAAAAAAGAACTAATGACTCTACAAGTTTAGTTTGATAATTAATAACTAATAAATTATGGATGAAGGAATAATATCTTACGTTTTCCGAATGGCTCGAATGAAATGTGAAAGAACGAAAAATTGTGTTTTGAGACTAACAGCCAATCTGAGCCAAAAGAATAAAAGAATGTGAAAGGATTGAAATTCTATCGTCCCACCAGACAGTTTATATCCAGGCCTTTTATGCGCTGCTGATTACCACAGGTTATCAGTCTATCAGTCTGCTTTTGCATTTGTAGGGTTTCCTTTAGTTCAACTAACACATTACTCAAATTTTTGTTATCTTTCCTGAACTCCTCAATTTCCCCTCTCATTTCCTCGCCAGGATGTAAATTTAAAGTTAAGTGAAGTTTCAGAGCGTGTTTTTGCTCCAGTGCACGTTTCGTTTCTGACCTTCCTGTTACGCTGATATGCTCTTTGGCCATTTCCAACAGGCATAATGCCTGTTAAGTTTCTCGAGTCAACCTAGATTAGCCTAACTTAAAGTGTTAGACGAGCACTACTCTGTTTTAGATTTAGTTTTATTGCATTAGAAATTCTTAGTTTCTGCCGCAAGTTGTCGGTGTTATGTAAAGCACGAAGTATGTGCCTTTCTGTTCATAGTTGGTATTAATAAAGGGTTATTTTTGCCCTCCTTCTGTGCTGTGGTATTACTTCACGCCCTGTGCGAGAAGTCGCCAGGTTCATTTGTAGGATCTAGTTTAGTTCATGTGGAAAAGGAGAGATAGATCCTATACACTCACTCCTGCTAACTTTTTTTTAGTCCAAAGGGGCTTTGTTCCTGAAAAACTATTGTTTTCTTCGTAAGATGGCTCACAAACCTTTCGTTTTTTATTATTAACGGTTTGCATGTTAGACATTATTTATTAAACTTCACGCGCTTCGCAATTAAGCTTCATAAGCAAAAAAACAACGTATCTTTAGAATTGCAAATAAAATGCTAAGTGTTGTCATCCATTTTTTTTATATTCGCTATATTATTTTTTAAAAAATAGCCGATTGTGCGACCAGCCACCTAAAATAGCTTTCATAAGAAATAAAAAGTATATAATGATTTAATGAGTCTAGCTGGTGCAATTTCATAAAAATATTGTATATTTCTACTTACATATCTCATTTAAATGCCTTTTATTTACATCAGTCATATTAAAAAGTAAAAAAAAATATTCCTAAGGATCGTACTTTTTGCTTTTAAATTACTTAGTTTTTTTACTCGAAAAACTACAAGATTAAATTTGAAAGTTAAATATGTTAGGCTTTACTGAATGGCAACAACCTCGGTATGGAAGATAATAGTATTTTCTTTTCGGCAGTGACAATCCATTGCTTAAAAATAGCCGAATTTGTTAATTAAAATTTGACAGGCAAATATAAGTATCTTACATTTTTCCTACTGGCAACAATCTCACCCGCTGGTGATAAAAATGTTAATGCTCGCTTTCAAATTGCTGAGTTTTTTAATAAAAAATTCCTTTAAATTGTACAAAATATGAAATAAATAAAAAAATTTAAATATAGAATTCGGGCTTCCATGTTCATACGGCCGGGTGGACGATTAGGTGCATTCAAAGTTTGGTAGTTCTATTCGTTTTCCCACAATGCGAGGAACATGCGCAAGTTCTTCAGTACATAATTTTTCAAATGTAACACAGAGCGATAACATTTGATTGTAACAATTGGAAAAGCGAATCGGATAAAAAGTGAGTTTCGAGACTAATGTCATCCCTGGTGCTAACAAGAAAAAAGAAAAGAGAAAGAGAGAGAAAAAAGGGGAGAGAAGATTTATTTTAACTTAAACTGAAGGAAACAGTTTAAGTTCTGAATCAGTATCGGTTGAAAAAACAAGAAATATAAAAATACAGTCCTTTATATTGTAGTAATAATACCTGAATAAAGAATGAGGGAAAAAATGGCTTACCTCCAAAATATGAAAAATTCATGAAACTTCCGTTACCTTCGAAACGTGCGATTCCCAAATCGAAAGGTAAATATTTTACTGAATTTCGAAAAGAATTTTAGTTTTACAAGTACTCGAAATGGGATTTTGATGTACATTTAAGTGAAAAGTATTCCTTTTAATACTTCTGCTTCATGTTAAGTGGAACACATGAAGACTTCAACGGGGTTTGCATCAGTTCTTAAAAACGATACTTTTTAATATTTTAAAAGCTGAAAAATGTTCTTGAAATTTAAAAGGTACTTTTCATTAATGCATTTTGCAAGCTTCATTAAGGTAGGGACGGGCGTCTAATCAGATTATGGTCAGATCAATATGTCAGAATTAAATAATGCATATCTCAGTGTTGTTTCTTTACCCCCTTTCCGATCCAATTACATTTCAGTTCTTTATTTAACTCTATTTCATTTATTCCTTAGTCGGAGGGAAAATGTGAGCATCAAAAAGACATAACTATGTTTTAGTCTAGAAAATACTAAGATCTGTATGTTACCCGTATATTTTCAACACGACGAATTAACCTTGTCTACTTATTCCTAAATAAAATCTCCAGAATGATATTAAGTCATAACTAAGTAGTTATTTTAAGTTCTAAATTTAGTTAATTTAAATTCCTATGTCTTTAAATCATTACTAAGTAATTATTTTAGATTTTAGATTTGATTATTTTGAATTTTTATATCATTAAGTCATTATAAAGCAGTTATTTTAAACTCCTAAAATTATCTTAAATTTCTGTGTCATTTAATCATTGCTACGTACTTATTTTTAATTCTAAATTTAATTATTTTTAATTTCTATGTCATTTAGTCATTGATAACTAGGTATTTCAAAATCTAAATTTAATTTAGTTTCTATGTCATTAAATCAATGCTAAGCAATTAATTAAAATTTTTTATATTATTTTATTAATTTTTTATTTCAGAACTAATCAATTATTTTAAATTCTAAATAAAATTTTTATAATGTCAAAAACTTATTTTAGAATATTAACTACGTAGCAAAAACATTTCGTGAGGATGATCTTCACAAGATGAAACACTTTGAAAGTCAGTCAGTATTTTCGAGAACATAAATAAACATCGGTACTGAACATCATCTCTTTAAGAATACCCCCTCCGCAGAGGAACAAAATCATCTCGAACTGTGAGAAATCCTCCTAGAGAAAGTTTTCACTGTATTTACAACAAACATACATGCACTGCCATAAAAAATATATGCTATGCAAATATGTATATAGTCTCTTTGCGACTGCCCTCGTAAGGCGATCATCTTTAAACGGGAACAGTATTTCACAGTATATAAATATCAGAAACTGATCATCACCTCTCTACAGCTCAGAAGACAAAAAATCAGGGGGGGTTAACTTAAGTTATTTGAATATGGAAAAGTACCCATCGACGATCCACCTAAGAGAAGGGATGCCTTCGTGGAGGCCTTTCTACCGGAAATGGTTTCGTATTCAATTTACGACTAGGAAAAACCACGAAAAACAATCCTGCAGCCAGCCATGGGTTTGAAATAACGGTATTGATTTTTCTTAGCCATTCGGCCACCGATCTAGTCCACTTAGAGTTAGTACATTGCATATTCTTTTTTTTTTTTTTTTTTCAGTAAAAACAATAGTTTTAAAAATTCAGTACCTTTCAATAAGTATTGGAAAGTGAATGAATTATAATATAAAATCCCAATAATAATAATAACAATAATGACAGTAACAAAAATACCAATTTAAACACTTTTGTAACATCATTAACAAAAATCCTAATTATTAAAATAATATCCAATTAAAAGCATAAATATTATTAATGAAGCATTTACATTCCTAATTAGAAGCATCAAGTAAATTATTGATTAGAAATTTTTGAGAATTGATTACTGCATAGTTTAACTGGTTAAAGTGCTTTACTGCAGCATAAAGATCCTAGATTCGATTCCAGTCATATCGGATTTGTATTACTGTATTTCCGCGTCTATTTTTTTCCCTTTTTACTTCACTGTACGAAGTAAAAAATGTTGTGGCATCCGCGGAACCACTCAACGCTGGCCGAATGTGAAGGTATCGGAATTCTGTAACGCTAGCGCAAAAGAACTCCAATGTGCCAGGTTCAAGAGTTCTGACTCAAATTTGCCAGCATTGAACGGGTTCGCAGCCGCCACATACCCTCCTCCAGCATCTGTATGCTAATGAGAAGGGGTGACTTGTCGCGTTTTGTGCCCATTGCGTTGATGTATTTGATCTTTGCGCTAGTGGACTGTCTTCAGCTTCACTGGTTGGACTTAACTAGTTAGGCTCGTCGAACACTTGAGCAACACGGCGCGGTAGGTGACGTAAGTGACCTAGTTCATCAATTTTTCCCCAGATGGGTGGTTGGAGAAGGTGCGTCTGAGCACCTGAGTTGGAGAAGGTGCGTCAGATGGGTGGCTGGAGAAGGTTCTGTCGCGTCTGAGCCACCACAGCGGTCCCCATTCAACGTGACAAAAACAAATGAAAAGCACTCATGTAAAAGCTACCATTGGCTATCACAATATAACTTTTTTAAAAAGAAATCTACATTCCAATAAAAATATATGGCAATATGAATATTACAATATCTGAATATGGCAATATGAATATTACAATATATTGAGATGACGTAAAGGCTCAGATGTACCTCACATGAATGAATCTTGATCGCAGTTCCCAAGAGGGGCATCGGGAAAAGAAAGGAGAAGAATGAGATCAAAGGACCCGGACGTAGATTAAACATCAGCAGTATATAAGGTTGCAATGAATTAGAAAGTAAATAATAGAAGTACGGTGAAATCCCATATTTGGAAGATTTTTAAGTGCGAGAACACCTGCCACATCTGAGAAGTTCTCACAAAATGCGTTTCAAATAATAAGTGCAAGAGAAAATAAAAGAGATGAAATGCTAATATAAAAATTAAAATAAAATATTAATATCTGTAATAAAAAATAAAAGAAATCAATGGAATACAGTTTACCAATAAATGTGCCAGCTCTCATGGCAAAACTCTGTAGAATAGAGGAAAGGGTGAATTATGGGAATGTTTTTAAAATTTTCAGAACCTTGTGCTAAAATGCTACGGAGGAGGGGAAATACACGAAGAAATAATGTATATCTTTCGTAGGCGCAGTGGATTCACACATAATCAGTTCATTTTATGTTTTATATTCAATGAATGGTTCGTACATAATTAATTTCTTTGACTAATGGATAGTGAATAATTATATTAATTCATTTCTTTGACTATTGAATAGTAAAATAATACTAAATGTTAAATTTAAAAGGAATAACTTATATTATTTATAAACACGTAAGGAGCTTAAAATATATTTAATATAGTAAAAAATATGAGCTTTATGATGATCATTATAAACTGATCTATTATTTTCTACAATTGCAATTCTTTTGTTTAAAATTGGTAAATCAGTTATTCGAAAAAATATGCATAAAATGGATACGGAATCTAACAACTATTTGCTTAACTTATTGTTTTATATTTACAAATAGTAATGTTCTGATGTATTTTAATGGTTACCAAAATCCGGAGTCTAATGCAGCATAGTCGCCGTGTTTGAAACCTTAAAAACAGAGACATTTTCGCGAGAAAAACGGAGAAACCGAGGGTCCCGCCGCGAGATGCTCTTCCTTAACTTCGGGGAGGAAACAGAGGTCCAACCTAAAAATATGAATGGGATACAATTGAAATTCTTTGGTCCAAACTTTTTGAGGCTCTGGCAATCATTCTTCCGTAACATACATAAACAAGACAACAACCGAGAGATTTGAGACGATGCTCGACGGCACCACTTCAGAGAACTACAAACTGACTTTAATTCCTTTTACAGTGCATGGTTCGGACTACTAACCTATTTGTAATTCAATTCTGATGCAAAATATATTAGACTTTAATTGCATATTTTAAATGTTATGTTCTATGAATACTTTAATTTTACATTTTGTTGTTGTTGTCTTGTTTTTGCGCTTTTACACCGAGAAAATCCCGAGTAGCGAAGGAAAATTTTTACTTATGGAAATACATTTAAATAGAACGAAAAAAAATTAATAATTATGCACATAATATTTGAATAAATGTACTCCGTAATGTGTTATATGCTGAAATAAGGAGAATTAAAAACAGATAGTAAGCGATCAAATATTGCTTGAATCTTCATATAAAAATTTTCAAATGTCTACAGTAGATTAATACAACTCGGTATAAATGAAATTTAATATAGAAAATTTAGTAAGATAAATAAAACGTAATAAGAATATACAATTCAAATCATATGAAATTTAATAAGGAAAATTTAATAAGATCAATAAGATATCATAAAAGAACGCAGATCAAAATAAAAATGGAATTTAATAAGACTAAGGCCAATAAAATGTTGTAGGAGAAAAGTCCCCTTCAGATGAAATAAAGTTTAATAAACAAACTTATTCTGAAAATCATTAGAGATGAGAAAATGGAATTCGCCTAATTTAAGTTTAATTAATTCAATAAAATTCATTAATTGCTTGGAGGCATTTTGCTTCATAAAGGATAAAAATTAAAAAAACGGGGGGATAACGTATCTACCCGAGAGAATGTGAGGAATAATCGGAAGAGTTGTCATTAATGATATAATTATTCTTCATTCTCCTTCGTAAAACAACAGTAAAGGAGATACCGCGTTTCCCAATGCAGGAAAATTATTCGCATGCCTAGGCGCATGACACCACAAATTTAATCGGACTTTAGTCGTCGGTCAATCAATGATATCCACCACTGAAAAAGACTTAAATTCCACCCCCTACCGAGAAAGTAATTTAAAAACAGTAAGCACTTACCGAAAACAAGTATAAGTAGGTCAGAAATGGCCAGCGAAAATAAATAATAGTTCGTCGGCGTCTGGAAGTGAGAATTTCGGGCGATGACCAAGCAAACGATGAAATTTCCGATGCAGCCACTGATAAAAATGAGCGCGTACACCACAGTTATGGGTAACACGATAGAAGTGGGCATGTTCTGAGGCCCCAGGTGCATCTCTAAATATTCCCATATTGTTGTGTTGGTGCTTCCACTGACGTTCTCCATATTGTATACCGGAAATCACTGTAGCAATATAGTGGTTAGTTAAAACATAAAAGAGAATCCTTGATGCACAACACCATGCTTAGTTTTAACCCCAAGAAATACTTCTCGGATTTGTTCATTAGATTAAAGCATTGATGTTTACAAATCTGACTTAATTGCTTAATTTTTTTTACAATGAAAGATGAATACAATTCAAAGTAAACGTGTCCTGTATTTTGTGTTGGTTTTATGCAGGCTGGTTACGAATTACAAATAACTATCGACTCAGTTACAGTTAAAAAATGATTCAAAATCAGAAGTAAAGTTCTACAGTATTGTCTGAAGTGCTGATGAAAGCAGTTCACCTCTTAGGATATTAAGACGCAATGCTTTAATATCCGACTGGAACTCCAAACGATCATCTCCAGCGGGAGAGAGTTAGCTGCCTTCAGTGTTTCAATCCAAACTAAGCCGCCTCAGAAAAGTGCAGTTCGCAGCCTCCTAACCGAGCGTCTCTTTACTGGATGTTTAAGTTCACGTGACTTGTCGACTAACCAATGAGAAAAGACGGCAGGCGAGATGTCGGAGAGGAACAGCGACGGCTAGATGAAAGAAACAGTTTTGCTTTGCTTCCAACTAGCGATGGTAATGCTTCGTTTGTTTCTGGAGAAAACGTCGGACGACTTAAGGAAGAGGGCGATCTTGCCCAATAGATGAGTCATCCATCACTCAGTCGCCCGACAGAAGAGTGACACTCACTTTTCGCCTTCCCTAAGGAATTCTCGCCGCTCTAATTACTAAAACCTATCAACAAAATAGAAAAGAAACGCTAAAATAAACGTAGGTTTATTTTTATTTGGTTTAACCACAGAATACGATGCTCTCACGACTTACGTCAACAACAAAACGAAAATAAACTATGTTTAAGTGTACTGTGTGTTATACTAACCACCTTAAAGTATTTATTATAAAAAAGAAAAATATGCAATAATTTTAATGAGTCAAGCCAGTGGCGTAGCTAGAGCTTTAGCCACCTGGGGCGGTTCCTGAATTTTCCGCCCTTCTTGATATACAAACAAATAACTAAAAATGGTCAAAATAATATGTAGGGAAATAAATTCAAATTTTAAGTTTATTTTTGACGAAATATTTTAATTCCAACATTTTAAGATTATATTATTTTGATTTTTTTTTCCTCTCAAAACCGTCGATGGTATCGTAAAGGTCTATTTGATTGCTCCAGTTGGTGTAATGTAAACAGTATAGAAAGCTTCCCTAAATACAAAGCAAACATATATAGTTCTTAAATACATCTTAAAAATAAACAAAATAAATATTCGTAATTCTAAAATATTTTCTAAATAATTTTTATTTACAAAATTCTTCTCACAATCAGCAGCACTTAAGCAATTACGAGGAAAGTTCACAGTAGTATTACAATACTTGGAATTTTGTTTCCGCCCTTCTTGATTGTTATTTTAAAATAAACCGTAAAAATTGAAAAGGTCCGCCCTTCCATATCCCTATTTCGCTTTCCCAGCAATAACTTAAATAAAACTCTTCTTTATTCTTCTCCCATCCTTTTAACGAGTAATTGTTCATTATTAATGCACCGTGATCCTATTTTTGTTAATATTCATAATTTTCATTCAAAATTTTAAGTTTAATAAAAAAAAAGGTGTAACAAAAGTATTTAGCTGTCAGACTGCTTCCTCCATGCCCTTCTATCAATGCTACTGAGTTCAGCTGAGATGATTTCACGGCTGCAATTAGTAATTAATCTTCATTATTAAATAACACTTGTGGTCTTTCCCCCGAATATACACAAGAATTTTTTTCGATATTTCGTTTTAAATTGTTTCATAATTAGTGCAAATTTATAGCATTCCTTATTAACAAACTGAGCAATCGACAATCACTATATTCCCATTCTTCACAACGTAATATATTAATGTTTAAAATTTAATAAAAAACTCGGTTTTTAAAATGAATCTGTTGCAACTCAGTAAAGCGCAAGCTATTGTTTTTTTTTTTTTTTTTTAATTTAATAAAAGAACTTTGGTTTAAAAGAAATTGTTGCCACTGCCCAGATAAACTATTTTTATCTCCCATGCACCACAGAGTTACCGACATAGCGAAAAATAAGATACTTCATTTTTTTTTTTTTTTTTTTTTTTTTTTTTTTTTTTTTTTCAAATTTAATGTGTCCTTTACTGATTTATTAATAAAGCGATTTAAAACCAATATTTCTAGATTTATTTAATATTATTAATTTTTATTAACTATCAATTATATTACAGCTACAGAACTTTATATTTGTAATTAATAATTACTAGTGTAACTAGGGAAATTACACTAGCTGGAGCAATTAAAAACATCTTCACGCAAAAGGGAAGTGAAATCAAAGATGAAAAACTGCATTTATTGCTTTTAAATCATTTAGATTGTTAACAATAACAAACAGATTAAATTTGAAACAAAAATTAAATGTCTAACGCTTTTCCGAATGACAACACACCGGAGCACGCGATATAAGAATATTTTATTTCGGGCAGTGGCAACACGTTTCTTATAAATCCCTGAGCATTTTAATTAAAACTGGAAGAGTAATATCCAAATGGTAACACACTGCTTTTAAATTATAGAGCTTGTTAAAAAGAATTTCTTAAGGTTCCCCTAAAATCAATATATATTGTAAAAGTAAGTGTACACAATGTGAGAGCCGCTAAAGCCCAGAAATGAGTCCCGGTACGATCAAGGGAGTTATATGGGGTGCTAGCCCTTTATGTTCCTTTTATGAAGAAGGTTTCCGTTTTTTACCTTACAGGCGCGTTTTTGAAAATATGAGGGTTGAAAGTTTTGCCCTCTAGAAATTTCTAGAACAATCCAGAACATTTGAGAGAATTCCACAACATTCCCGAATATTCTGGAATGTTATGGAATGTTCGGGGATAGTCTGGAAGATTCGAGAACATCCCAGATAATTGTGAAACATACCAGAACACGCTCGAATCTTGCAGAACGTTCTGGATCATTGCGGACCATTTGAAGCCTTTTTTGTATGGGTGGGGCTATCCATTGGTAGGCGTATATAAAGAGAGATCCGTCGTGGGTTCGAACGTCAGTTTCTTAGCAATGAAGTGTGCACAGTGAAGCAAACAGTGAAATGTGAGTAATGAAAATGATACAGTGACTGAATATAAATCGAAAATAAAGTTCGTAAAATGTACTTAGTGAATTTCTTAATAAAAAGTTTATTTTATTTATATTATGGGATCAGTACTATTACTACCGAACGAAGACTATAAATTTCTGTAAGTACATTTCATCCGAAATGAAGAAAGAGAAATTGATCAACGATGCACAAACATCAGTGGATTGAGGCGAGAAATAATCCAAGATGCACAGAGGATCTTACATAAATAAAATCAACTTATTCACATATTCAAATGAAATTGTTGCCACTGCCCAGATAAACCAGATAATACAGCACTAAACCGAATGATATCTGATGACTATAAAGTTATAACTCGAACCGATAAGAGACCACTTGGAGAACGCGAACGTCGATTTAATGCACCTTAGGTAGGCGAAGTCGCCATTGTAATTGTGGACAATGAAAACACAAGCCGTTGCATGATACAACGGAGATGAGAAGGACTAAAACGCATTGCAGAAACATACCGTTCATAAGATGCCCTCCAATATCCATTAATATTTCTACAAAGATATCATTTTAACGTGAAACAAATCCAACCTGAAACAGGTCTAGACACAAACGAAAAAGTCATTTCCAAGGAGTTCTATGCTTACCGCTTAATGATCAGAGACAATGAAACATACATTGTGGCATTTACCTCAAAGACATTCTCAACACTGGCTTTTTATTCCAGCAACTCCTGAAGATATGTATGCAGAAGCGAAAAGGATGCTTTACGTAAGACTGAATCAGAGAAAGCTACGCACGGAAGAATACATCCACCTTCCAGGCAACGATCATAAATGAAGGAAACATGGATGACATTGGAACAACGGTAATTTTACCCTCATCTTACGTAGGAAGTCTGAGGCACATGTACAAATACACTGAAGATTCAAAAGAAAATTCCCGGTGAAGAGAGAATATACAAATCGATTGAGACGATGGTAAAGTTGAAGAAAGTGTTAACTTCCATACAGAATTTTCAAACTCCTTGCAAGTACCACGAATGCCACTATACTGCATTCGACTAAAAATTGGATATCTGATGACACTACTCAGAAATCTAAACTCACCAAAACTGTGTAATGGAAAAAGGATGGGCTTCAATCAATATATTATATTAATGCTTATTGAATAACTCACCGAAACCGAACTTATGACTGGAAAGGACACACAATATTTATCCTTAGAATACTACTGATATCTACTGAACTGCCATTCTAATTTAAAAGACTGCAATTTCTAATTAAATTAGCCTATAGTTTTATAATTAACAAAGCGCAAGGAAAAACTTTAAAACATTGTGGCATTTACCTCAAAGACTCCTGCTTTTGTCACGGGTCAGCTATACGTAACTTGTTCTCGAATAGGAAATTCGAAAAAAATTGTACATATATACTCCGGATAACAAAATGAAAAATGTTGTTTATAAACAAGTAGTTAGAATATGTTTTCAATAAAAATATTTTACCTCTTATATTTTAAAGGTTATCCTTTTATAACATTTTCCACACAACTCCCTGAACTCAATTTTCAACACCCTGAACGAAGCCGAGTACCCCAGCTAGTATGAAATAAATAAAGGCATCGTGAAATAAAAACCTCGGGGTTCGAGGTTCACATGTTTGGCTGAAGTTTTTTTCAGTGTTCAGAATTTGGTGGCTCTTGGTGCTGCCGTTTTTCCACAGTCCGAGGACAAACGCACGTATATAGTACATACACTCAAATTTTTCTTATTTAAGAGTACAGACCATCTATGATGTATTTACATTCGGAAGAAAAAAAAGGAGGCGATATTTAGTTATAAAGTAGATCTAATTTCAATGCAATTTCTTTTGCCAGTATGCTCATTTTTTAAATGAATGAATAAATTTAAGAAAATAAGCAACGGAACTGAAATCTGAAGTTTTCAGATTACTATTCAACAGCTCAAGGAAAAATCTGACATTTAACGTCCAAAAAAATTTAATTAGTTAAATTTATTATAAAAAATGTAAAAATAACATAAAATAAAAAAATAAAAAAACTATGAATTGCAACTAAAAAAAATTTGAACGAGTTCAGATTTTAACGATAACCCTAAAGAGTTCTTCTAAAGTTCAATAGAGTTTATTAATAAGGATGGCTCAGACGGAATAGCGAAACATTTCACAGTATATTAAGACGAATAATGCGTTTAGACTAACATGGGAACGTTACATATCTTCTGTATATTTAAAAAGGGAAAAATAAGTAATGTAATTCGATAAAAATATTTAATGCCTTTGATTAAGGGAAAAAACAAGGGAAATTAATTAATTTGATTTCCCTTATTTTAATTAAAGGAAAAAGTAATTAATTAAATTTAATTAAGGAGTTAAAAAGGGAAAAATAAGTAATGTAATTCGATAAGAATATTTAATGCTTTTAATTATCATAAATTAATTAAATTTCAGGATTAATTTAGGATAAGCATTAATGCTTATCATGCTTATTAATGCTATATTATATTAATGCTTATCATGAATTTAATGCATTTTTCTTTAAATCAATCTGATTCAAAAGCAAAAAAATTCTGATATGAGTACCACATTCCTTGTACGAGCTACTAAGTTATGTAGCCATTTTTGCTGCACTTCATTTAAACTTATTTCCTCGAATTATTTTAACTTAAAGCCTTCAAGGCAAGGTTAAAATGACATCAAAAATTCCATTTTTGTCGAACAGGAGCCAAACTTGTATTTTTATTTTTTCATAACAAGTATAAAACTTTCCCAAATAAATATGAGTGTAGGAACTAGAAAACCGCATTAAAAGTTAAATTTCACTAACTGCTTGTCGAAAATTAATTTTTTTATTGTCCGAACATGGATATTTTGTCATTTAAAACACTTCTATAAGGCTAAGCGAACGATTGCGAAAATAAAGGCTGGGAAAGGACTTCTAAGTCGGGTAAAGGGATGGGTATATAGTTTATGATGCAAGTTTGGCAGTACCAATTGCAATTAAAAAGGAAGATATTATTGCAGTCGTATATACAGAATTTCAACGTTCTACGTCTAATCTTTTCTGAGTTATGCAAGATACGTATATACGTACCTAAAGACGCCACGAAAATATTCCTTTTGAATGTATTGTGAGTCCATTTCACAATCCGTTTTGGAAAAAAAGGAATCCTTTATTCTGTCCGTAAGTACATCTCTTGTGACAGGACAACTTCTGTCTTAGGGTACATTGCCAATTGGAATTAAGTGCCGTCCCGCCAACTTATTCATCTACAATGTTGCGACCCCACGGCCCAGGGGCAGACCAGACAGCACCAGTACGGTCCCTGCCGAGCCTACACCGTCCCGAATAAACTCAGGCACAACCTGCGAAGACTGATTTTATACCCTCGTGGTCTAAGTGTGATCCTAGCCAGTACTTCCCAGGAATTCTCCTGAGTCAACCCCCCTTCCGAGGAGATGTCCGTAAGTACAACGCTGTGTGACAGGACGGCTCCCGTGTTAGCTTCTTGGCCTTTCGGGATTGAGTACCGCCCCGCACTTCCTACAATTTACCCTGTTGCGACCCCACAGAGCAAGGGCAGACAAGGCAGTACCAGTACGGTCTCTGCCGAGCCTGACCCTGTCCCGAGTGCCCTCAGGCCTTCTGTGAAGTCTGATATTATACCCCCGTGGTTGAGACTGCCTAGGTACAGATCCTAACCAGTACTTCCCAGGCATTCGCCTGAGTCAACCCCCGGGGGGAGACATCTCGCAAAAAAGTCCTCTACGTGGATTCGGTAGTGGTCAACATGGATATTTCCGTTTCAATATGATACCCGAAATTTTTCGCAATTGCAATATTTCCTTTACTTCGTGCAAGAAAGTTTTTTTTTTTTTTTCTTCTTTTTTTTCTTCTTTTTTTTTCCTCCAGTTGCGGGCTTTCGGCCGACTTCGAGTTAGCCATTACTAAGGCCTGAAGTGGCGATCACTTTATTATAGAGGCATCTAATAAGTGGGCCACCTTTAGCTTCTATGAAGAGACGGCCGTGTAAGGCAGTCTGCTAGACTGCAAGGCAATGGAGCCCCTGTTCTCTGATGTATAATAATAATATGAAGAGACGGAAATTTAAACCATGCTTTCTCAGGAATACAAACATGGGGTCTTTTGTATCGCAGTCGGCTCTCCTTACCAATATACCATCTCGGCGGCTCGTATAAGAAAGTAAAAATATCAGTTTTAAGAATTTCTTCTACTGTTTTGAAAGAGTTTATTTTATTCTCAATAGCAGACAGATTCGATTGAAAAGCCAAAACAATTCGACAACCAAACATTGATTTCTTTACATCAGATCTGTTTATATGTCGATAAGTTGTTCACCTTCCTTCACTAGCAAGCCTTCTGTATTTATTAGAGTACTTGAACGGAACTTTAATCCGGCCATTCTTAGATTTAATATCTGGGAAATATTCTTTTATAATTTTTCAGTTGGACTTTTATATTTTTTAGTTAATAAACCCTAATTAACTAGTGTGAGAGCTTTATAATTTTTTCTTTCAAATTTTATTTTGACTCTGAACTCTGAGGTTTAAGTCGCAGAACTCCTGGATTTCGAGGAACACAGTTTAGAGACCATTGTTTTAAATAGATATTCATCTAACACTCAATAAAATGTTTCGCTTCTCCCTCTGGGTCATCTCTAGCAGATAATTTCTACTGATAAATCAATTAAAATTTACAAAAGCCCCTTTAGGCGATCGTTGAAATCTGAACCCTTTCCGAGTTTTTTTTTCGATATTAAGCTCTATTCTCTCCACTTTTTATACGCGAAAAATAAATAAATGGACTTTCTTGTGGGCTATTAATCTGTGTGCTTTACAAAAGAATGTTCTGAAAACTGCGTCAAAATATTGGAAACTGTCCAAAAGCGACAAATGAGAAGAGAGAGGAAGAAGAGTCCGAGTACCGAATGGAATTTAATGAATTCTCTTTCTCAGAAATGCGCCGAATCATAATCATCCTTGTGTACCCTCAGTAGAGAATGTAGTAATTTAAAAACATTATCGCATGCGTATTATCATTATGTAATCCATCAAACGTCCCTCAGACGTGCAAAAGAAAGAATAAATAATCATGATTTATTTTATTTCAACATTTCAAAATGGGCATAATATTCTGGAAAATGAAAAAGAAAATTTCAGTTTAATACTGAGCTTATTTACTGTAAGGGACGAAGTAAATATTGCAAACCATGGGTAAATAATTTAATATAATTTTATAGAATATTTTAGAATTTATAAGGTATTATAAGGATTTTAATAATTTGTATGGATGATTTAGCATTGTTTTTAAGAAGTACATTTAATTTTTAAATAACTAGTCGCATAAAATAGTTATTATAAGAAAATATGCGCATACTGATTTCAATAAGTCAAGGTAGTGTTATTTCATAACACTTATTATTAGGTTCAGCTACTAATTATTAGTAATAGACATGAAGAACTGCGTTTATTCCTTTCAAATTGCTTAGTTTGTTAATCAGTAGCAGATAGATCGAAATTCAAATTGCGTTTTTATGTCTTAAAAGCGCGACGAAGGATATGTATTAGATTTATATATAGCATTGTTATAATATAGGTATTTTCACACAAAATCGGACATTTTCTGAAATGGCATGCCAAATTTTTTCATTACTTCGATTCTGCGACTCAAATTATGTCAAATTGCCAAGTTTTGTAAAAATCGCACCAGTAGTTTTTAAAAACTTGGCTCTCAAAAGTTTAGCTCCTCAATGTTAATTGAATTTGATATATATTTATTAATATCTCTTTTTATTAAACTTATTTGAATCTTTCTTTCATATTTCGAAATGCAGGTTAATTCCAAATAAAATTCACCTATTATTTATGAATTTATTTTTTAAATTTGTGTTTTTAAATAATTTTTATAAACTGTTCAAAAAAATTTTAAAATTATAATCTACAAAAGTTTTTCCATCCTTTTAAAGTAGATGTGTTTCCAAGCATACCTGCAAAGAATTAGAGTTTCTCATTCAAAATTTCCTAAGATATAAGTGAATTTACATTTTGGCTCGTTTCGAAATTTGGCGTATTTATTATAAGCGATAAAAACAAAATTGTGGTTTACGCACTTTGTTAAAACTATTTGAAAGTATGAACGATGATTTTTTTTCCGCTCGTGGATAATGACGGAAAAGAGAAGGAAAATAGGTTGCTATAAATTAAGAAGTTCGCCAAGCGAATTATTCTTGGAGCAAATTGAAAAAAATTTCACCAAGATAAATTTTAAAATTTCTTTATACATTTCTCACGAAAAATTACAAAATTTAATATCTAGGCATAATTTGAGTCGTAGAATCGAAATATTTATGTTCGAACAAAGCTATATATAAATCTAATGTATATCCTAAGTCGCGCTTCCGAGACATGACGCAATTTGTATTTCGCCAATCGGCCCAGTAGAATGGGACATATAAAACTGTCTCCTCTTTTTTCTTTTCGCGGTGTACATTTGGTGCCTGGCGTCGTTTTTTCTACAATGACTGAAAAAACATACCTACATATAGATTCTTCATTATTTAATAATTATTGCATCACGCGGAATAAAGAAATTTTATTTAAGGAGTTTGGGGTACTTATTTCGAAATCTCAGGTAAACAACAACTATGCAAAATTTTACCTAGAAGAATGTAGAACTAACACGGTGCCAAGTAATGATTTTAGTATGAACCAATAACGGGATAACAACAACGGCGATATGAACTTAAGACAGATACCGTGATTTCAAAATTTAAACTATGTGTAAATATAAATACATATTTTTTGTAAAAAAAATTATAAATTAATTACTTAGCATTTTTGACTTTCTCTGATAGCAAGAACGCAACAACGGCGACGTGAGAGCAACGTTCTAACATAAACGCCCTGAATATGGACCCCGTACTGCGGTATTTTTAAGTTTTGTGTAAACAGTAACTTTCCTCTTGAAGTCAAGTGTGCACAATTCCATAACGATCGAAATAATATTGTAGGTTTGTATGAATTATATGCACACGAAAAAGCAAGCGGACACTCTTCTGTAAGTATATATGAATTATTTTAATAAATCCAGTTAGTGTCATTTCAGGAGTCTAATTAGTAATTAATAATAATTGAAACGAATCTGCATTTATTTCTTTTAAACATGTTACGCTTTGTTGAACGATAAAGCACAAGAAAATATTTTAATTTGGGCAGTGGCAACACAGTTCTCTTAAATTCCTGAGTTTCGTTTATTAAGTTATAAATACAAATAAATATATTACGTTTTGCCGATTGGCAACACACTTCTTTTATATTGCTGAGTTTTCTGATTAAATCTGAAATGTAAAATTTTCACGCTTTGCGGAGTAGTAACACAAAGCTTTTAAATCGCTGAGTTTTAACGAACAGTTCGTTACACTAACGTAAAATATTTGTGTATACAGAATGCGGACTGCATGGTGTAATTTTTGTGAAATCTCATGCAGATAATAACTTTTGTTTCGTTTTTAAGGGTAGGTGTGGCAAATTTCATCAGCAGCGGAATGAAACTGTACTCTTTTATGCAAGACAAACACACGGGCACTGTTCTCTATTTACATAGCTGGAAAAAGGAAATCGTGTTTACGGTATTTAAGCCAAATTTAAATTTCGTTCTAACGCTTTAAGAAAGATTTATGAATTGAAGAGAAAAGAAATTGTAACGGAGATTCCAAAGGCATAAAAACAAAAACTAAGAGAGAAACATCTGAGCCAGAAACAATTGATATAACTGAAATCATACATCCTCATATTCCCGCGCTTCAGTTACCCCCAGTCTCCCGCAAGAAATGTCTCCCCAACGTGCAATTGTCCAAAGAAAGCCCAACTCTGAGGGAAGTCTCATTCTCTACTTAAGTGATTAACTGACTGCCGTTAACAATTCGTCATAACTTTAGGATCATAAATATATTAAACACTCACACTATATTTACAATAGGCCCTTATTAAGTTCCATAACGATAGTTCTGGGGATTTACAAACACAGGCGCATAAAATCAATACAGAAGATCGCAGACACCTCAACTCCGACCTAAACAGGAAGTTCCAACTGTCATGAGAGAGAAGAATTATGATTCTCCATCGCTGCTTTTGCAGTCAACGGTTTCGCAGGTTTCGTTTCTTGTTTGGTAATTATCTCCAGTTATGGTCGGACTAGACAGGAAAACTTCCCAAATCCAGGCAGATCATTTGAGTTGCAAATGAGCCGTTAATTAGTTTCGTATAGCAGAGACTCTTGTAATAAATATATGAATGTAAGTTTATTATTATCATTTAATTAGCAATCATTATTGTACTTTTATATTTCCCACATTCCTCTCACGCCAACTAGGTAAAAAATTTTTATAAAATTTCTGGACTGAAAATGAAATGAAAAATAAATAATAATGAAAATAATGACATAAAATGAAAAATTTGAAAAAAAAAAAATCTGAAAGGATTCAGATATTAACTTTGCACCAGACAGCTTGTAAAAGTTTTCTAGGCTCTCGCTGAGCATCGTAGGTTACGAATCTGCTCTTGTAACCTCCTCCTACTTAACATTTTCTTTTCTCTCTTTTTTTAGCTTTACTATTAAGCATCGCTTTCTTTTTCACTTACCCCACATAAAATTCAAAGCCAAAATTCCGAAATTTTTAAAAGCAACATGTGTTTAGAATTTTCAGTACAGTGTAAAGTGCTACTATTAATTTCTTTTCCACTTTTTTTTTTTTTTTTTTTTTCAATCTTTCCTTAGTTCATCACAACAATACTCATATTTCTGAAGAAGATGATTTACACATATCCTTAAGCCACATAAAATTCAATAGCAGAATCAGAAAATATTTAAAAGCAGCATATCTTTAGAATGCCAACAGCAACTTACCATTTATTAAATTGTTACCTTAACTACCAAACAGCTTTCTAGCCAGCAGCCTCGTAACTATCATGAAAAAAAAAAGCTGTATAATGATTTTAATGAGTCCAGCTAGGGTCATTTCATAAGAATAGTTAATATTTCTAATTAAACATCTCGAGATTATGTGCATTTTTATTGAAATCAATCAAATTAAAAAGTAGAAAAAATATTCCTATGAGCTGTGTTTATTGCCTTTAAATCGCTTGGTTTGCTTTTTAAGTAACCTTCCAGATTAAATCGGAAAATTAAATATTCTAGGCTTTACTGAATGGCAACACGCTAGAACATGGAAAATAAAAAGTATTTTATTTCCGGCAATGGCAACTCATTGCTTTCAAATAGCCGCATTTGTTGATTAAAATTGAAATACAAATATATTACATTTTGCCGAATGGCAACAGTCTGGCAAGTCAGAAATAAAAAATGTTTTATAATGGAATAGTATTGCCACTACTCGCTTTCAAATCGCAGAGAATTAGGCAGAAATTCATTAAATAAAAGAAATATATCAATGACAAATTCCAAATTCCAAATTCGAGATTCGAGTGGTCATTCGGGCTTCGAAGGTGGAGGACTAAGGGTATCAAAAATTGAGTGGCTCTAAATGGGATCGTTTTTTTCTAATGCGAGAAACTTACCTACACAGCGAAAAAAAAGTTCAGTTCGATATCTTCTGTTCTACTGGGCCGATTGACGAAATTCAACTTGCATTTTTTATGGCTCGAAAGTCCGAATTAGGATATGTATTAGACTTATATATAGCATTGTTTATAGGTATTTTGACACAAAATCGGACTTTTTCTGAAATGACATGCCACTGGATTTCTATATTTCGATTCTGCGACTCAAATTATGCCAAACTGCCAAATTTTGTAAAAATCGAACGTCTGGTTTTTAAAAAATTAGCTCTCAAAATTTTAGCTTCTCAATGTTAATTGAAATTGAAATATATTTATTAATATCTCTTTTTTATTAAACTTATTTGATTCTTCCTTTCACATTTCGAAATTTAGGTTAATTCCAAATAAAATTCACCTAATTTTTATGATTTGTTTTTTAAATTTGTGTTGCTAAATAATTTTTATAAATTTTTCAAAAAGATTAATTCATAAATGATGATTTGGAATTATAACCTACAAGCGTTTGCCCATCATCTTAAAGTAGATGTGTTTCTAAGCATACCTGCAAAAAATTAGAGTTTCTCATTCAAAATTTCCTAACATATAAGTGAATTTACATTTTGGCTCGTTTCGAAATTTGACGTATCTTATATATATGCGGCTTAAGTGCTTGTAGCCGATAGTTTATTAGTTGCTTGCGTAACTGCAAATTGTTTTATTCCCCGTGCAGTGCAGCGCGTGACGAATATTATGAGAAAGCTAAGCCGGAAAAATTAAAAATACAAAAGCACGTGCACTTAACATTTAATAAATAAATTTAACATCTATATATAATAAAATTCGCAACCGGCAAAAACCGGCAACGATGAAAAAAAATAAAATGAAATCAATAAATATCTGTATTATATGCAGCTTAAGTGTCTTTTTGTCGCCGATAGTTTATTGGTTGCTTGCGTAACTGTACTAGCCAATGGGGTAAAGTTGCCACGGCTCAGTGTTGCCGTTTTAATTGAGACGTAGGCAATTTCCTGTAAAACTAGCCTTTGCTATGACTATCCATAAGTCTCAGGGCCAAACGCTTAAGCGTGTTGGCATTTTTTACCTGAGCCTGCATTTGGACACGGTCAACTTTATGTTGCCTTTTCAAGAGTTCGTGAAAGAACGGACGTAAAATTAAAAATAATGGATGGTCCTCTACAAGGCGAGCTTACAAATAATGGAAAGATCTACACAAGAAATGAAAAAAGTACGACTCTGTGTCAAAAAACCTATATTTTAACAATATGCTACATATAAATATAATACACATCCCAAGTCGCGCTTTCGAGACATAAAAAACGCAATTTTAATTTCGCCAATCGGCCCAGTAGAACGGGAGATATAGAGCTGTCCCATTTTTTTTTTCTGCGCAGTGTACATAGTTAGAGATCCTTTATTAGTTAATCATTTTAAAGCGATAACATTTGGTGGCAACAATTTGAAAATTGTATTGGACATAAAAGTGATATGGATGAAATATGAGTTTCGAGAAAAATAGCATCTCTAGTGCTGACAAATGTACAAAACTTTACATAGCATGATATATAGCTAAAATAAAATGTCTTGATTTCAGGTTAAGAATGGATATTGAGAATGAGGTATTGTTGGAAAAATCCTCATGCCTTGTCCCTGAGTTGAACTCGGGACTTTCAAACTGTAACAATTGCACTTTAAATTTAACTAAGAAAAGTTTGCGTTCATTTTTCCCTATGTTTCTTGTCTGGTCAGGATGCAGTCTCAGACCCGATGTTTACGCAAACCGTATGACTTGCGACGTGACTTAAGTGCATGGCTTAAAACATGGATTAATCTTAACAAGACATTAGCGGAGCTTTTTCCGTGATTCTACCGCCTAGTGGCTGAATGGTTATGCCTACTACTGCCTGAACAGTTAATATCACTGAATACTGGTATTTCGAACCCAGACGAATGAGCTGTCCGCATGGTTATTTTTCATGATTTTCTCATACTTTCTCAATTATGTCCCGTGAATACGAACCAGATTCTTTTAGAACGTCCACCCCGAAGGCATCCCTCCCGTTTGTTAGATAGCCTTGGCATATTTTCCCAAATCCAATCCGTCATAAAATATTACAATAATGGGATGCGTTGAGAGATGTAAAATTCAAACTTCCACGAGAAATTATTTAAGACCTGATTTATAATATTTATAAGCACACTAGGGCTATTTTCCGGATTAGAGGGGTGCTTTCGTTGAGGATGATTTAAGGGAATATGGTTCATGTGCAAGCTGATTACGTGGAACACCCATGCAGATACCCTTCTCACCGTAACTGGAACTCCGGTTGAACATTGAAGGATGTAATTTGAAACAAACTCTTGCATTATTTTTTAATTTGGATCATTTTGATGGTCACATTGGTATTCCTCAAGGGATCAGCCTTCGCGGAAAACGTTTTAACGAAAATTTGCACTTAAGACATGGGAAAAAGCATGAAAACTCCCATACACGCCAGCCAATTCTCCAGAGTTTGAAATCTTTTTAAACTCCCAGTGTTCAGCGAAGTCACCGCTTGATCACCGGTGGGCCTTTGCCAATGGAAATCACCTGTTGTTTTTGGAACCAAGAGGCTCACTATTAATATTGAGATTCAAGATCTGATTGCTGCCAGCCGGTCGTGTTTCCAATTACGATACGAAGACACGTGAAAAGGAAGAAAAATATTTTTTACAAAAATATCGAAGATAAATCTTTCGCTAATTTTGTTGGGTTGATAAACAAATTTCAATTCTAAAGCATTGTAGATATATACGAGAACTTCGTCTCAGAAACTTGGTAGCTGCAAGTCCAAAAACAGATCAACTTCATTTGAGGTCCTGTGTAGAACGGAAGATAGCACAGCAAGATATATCTGCAGGGGTGAAAAAAGGAAGAAGTCCTATGGAGCGATGTCGGGGCTATATGGAGGGTGGGGTAATTACGATACGATCTTTATACATTGCATGTGTAACGAGTCAGCAATTACACCGGTTGTAACATAATTGATGGATACAACTTTAAGTGGTGGTAGAACGTACTATAACAAACACATTTTTTATAGGAATATATGGGGGAAGTGAGACGTTGAGACACAAGCACAAGTAATAAGGTATGAAAGGGAACGTAAATTACTTTACTTGCGACATCGTCTACACATGTTCCTTTATTAAAATGTTTACAGTAGTTGTTCAAAATTCCGGGTTTTAACGATAGTTTCCCGTTACCGCAAATATCGTCTGCACAAACAGTTCGCGTTGACGTTTTCAATCATATTTTGTCAAACGATTTTTGGTATTTGAAATAAAGAGACTTTCTTTAGAACACTGTGCTGTGAAATTTGTAAAAAATGTAGTTATCATAAGTACAAGGTATCTGAAATGGAACTATCACGCTACCAATTTAGAACCATCATTTACTTCCAGATCTGTTGCAAACGGTCAGCTACAGAATGCCACCAAATCATGTGTATAGCTTTGGGTACTTGTATCATATGCCACTGTGAAACGTTTGATACCGAAAGTTCAAAAACAAGGACTATGACATTTAAGAAGCAGAGCGCTCTGGCCAGCCTACTGATGCTGTTGAGGCTCGCCTGCGAGAACTTGTGGAAGAAGATCAGTATGCAACCATTCGAGAGGTTGCTAATGAGTTAGACGTTAGTGACATGTCCATTAGTCGTGCTACCCATGGCATAAACTTGACATACAAGTTCATTCGCTCAAAGCCGTATGAGCTGACTCAAGCAGATAAGAACAGACGTGTTCGGGACTGCACTAATCTGCTCGGATATTAACGCAAGGGAAAACTTGTAGACCAGATCGTCACTTGTGATGAAAAGGGGATTTACTTCAACAACACAGGCCGAAAGGGGGGTTGGTCTGCCCCCGCTGAGCCTGTCGGCAACGTCGCAAAGCGCAGTTTGACTAACAAAAGATCATGCTTTGTATGTGGTGGAAAGCGGTGGTATTATTCGCAAAGGGTATCTGGAAAAAGATAAAACCCTCGACACTAAGGTGTACCGTGAGATGCTAGTCAGTGTTGAATCTGTTGTCCAGGAAAAATGTCGAAGTGTGTTCCGGTGCAAAAAGGTAATGTTCCATGAATAATGCAAAACCCCATGCGCCTGCATTCACCGGCTGGACTCTGCACGGACTCGAATGGGATATTTTTCCCCACCCTCCATATAGCCCCGACATCGCTCCATAGGATTTCTTCCTTTTTTCACCCCTGCAGATACATCATGCTGTGCTATCTTTCGTTCTACACAGGACCTCAAATGAAGTTGATCTGTTTTTGGACTTGCGGCTACCAAGTTTCTGAGACGAAGGCTTTGAAAAAGTACCAAAACGTTGGCAGAAAATCATAGATTTGGGTTTTGATTACTACACGCTCTAAAGGTACTGCTTTCTCGTCTTTTTTTCTAACCATATTAAGTACATTCTTTGGCGGAAAACTTTTTTTGTAACCAGATAGTTTACCATACAGTAGCGGTTGCAAAAGAAATTATTTTTGTAACAATAACAGCTCAGAAAACAAAAGTTACGAAAATATTTCAAAAACGCGAAAAAGAATGGCTAGGAATGACGGTACCTATTTCTGATGCTTTAGATAAATTCAGCTTACTTATTTTAAATTCGGAAAAAAGTGAATCTACGATAGCACAAAATGAGGCCAAATAGCTAGCTAGTAATGTTGAAACATTCTACACATCCTACAAAATCGAATCATTTTATCATTTCTATAAAGAAATGTATCTAAACTGGAATCTCAAATGGAATTTTATTCCAAGAATGTAGTTTAAGAGTAAAATCAAAACTTAAAGAGGACAAAAAAGTACCTGCCGATTTTTATGAAACGGAAGTGAAGGAAATTTTACAATAAAGTCTTGCACATAAATTAAATTTTCGTATTTTTTCAAGAGCTAGAAATGCTCTTTTTTTTCGTTCGCAAACCTGAACGAAGCATGAAATCATATAAAATTGACAATAAAAAAAAAAAAACTTGAAAAATACTTTGCACAAATATCATCAAGAAATCTCGTTAGAAAATTCGAGCTTTCAGTACGGCAAAAAGTTTTCTATGAACACATTCTTGGCTCGGAAATATTTGAGCTGTGAAAATATACAGGTGTTACCAGAATTACTGCACTGGCTATTTTTTAACACAGTTTCAAAAAGTTTTTTTTTCTGGTTTAGTTCGCATCAGTGAATTCATTCCGCTTTTTGGTTTTATTGTATGTTTTTTTTTAATAAAAATATTTACATACAAATAAGTTCTATTTTTTTCTAACTGTGAAAAGAAAAACAAATGCGTACTTGCTTAGTTTACCCATTTTTTTCTTTTTAAGCAGCAGTAGGATCCACAAGCTGTCAGCACTGTATAAGAAAAAAAATGATGGCGGAATGTTATTTTTTCTGTTATTTTGTAAAGCTGCGAAGATGTAAAATGAAACGAAGCATATTTATTGCAATTATTATTTGAGTTATATAGTATTAATTATTATTAATTAACAAATTCTGTGATTTAAATGGAAATTGCTGCCACTCGGTATTTAACTGCTAGATGTCACCGGCAATTTGTGAAGTTGTGGATTGGGTAAAGTTAAATAAAATTATGTTCATATTAGTTGTTACAACAGACTCCATGCTCAAGACGCATCTTTTTTTCTGTTTCATTACCATTCATAATCGAAAAACTCAGCAATTAAAAAGGAAAAGTGCACTGTCATTCGGCAAAGCATCTCAGAGATATAAAAAAAGTGCATTGCCAGCTGGCAAATTGTAAGATATTTTGTCTTTCAAATTTAATAAAAGAAACTCGGCGTTTTAAAAGAAATTTATTGCCTCTCGGCAAATTTTAAGATATTCATTTTTCAAAATTAATCAGCAAAAATAGCGGTTTAAAGGAAATGTGCGGCTACTACCCGAAATAAAATATTTTTCTTCGCGCCATTGTAGTGCCATTCGGCGTAACGCAAAATAGTTAATTTTTCTTTCCCACTTACTCTGTTATTGATTAACAACGTAAACGATTTAAAAGCAATAAATGCAGTTCTTCATCTCTTATTATTAATTACTATCTGGGTCTTTGAAACTGCATTAGTTGAACTCATTAAAATCGTTATATATTTTTTCTCTTTAATAATACCTATTTTTAGCAGCAGTCCACGTGAGAGACTAGTACATAGTAATCCCCGGTCAACGCTGTTTCAGTAATACGCGTAATATTAGAATTCCCCGAAATTGCACGCGGTATCAGTATTACTGGATTGGTTTAGAACTGGCTGTTTGCTTGCGGAACACTTTGTTTTTGGTCTGTCAGCATGCGTGGAATCTACATTGCCCTAGTGTAAATATGTTTTCACAATGTTTTTTACTTCCTTGTACGAAGTAAAAAGGAAGTATTGTAGTCGCGAAAAGTTTCAGGCAGCATATTTCAACGAAAATATCCCATTTTGACCTCTTTCAAATGCAATTTAACGATGTATTTCCGTGATATCTGTACGTAAGGACAGAATAAAACACTCGTTTCCTCCAAAAAAAATTATAAAACTGCTTGAAAATGAATTCTGAAAAGAATTTTTCGTGGCGTCTGTACGAACGTATGTACGTACGTACGTATGTGCGTATGTACGTATCTCGCATAACTAAAAAACGAGTAGCCTCAGAACGTTGAAATTTTGTATATAGGACTGCTATAACATGTAGATGTGCACCTCTTATTTTGGTTGCAATCGGCTGCACCAAACGTATATATATATATATTTATATATAAATCCACTCTGTTACCCGGCTCAGTGATCTCAGTTTCTTTACTCTTATATGTTTGTAAATTGTACATTTTTTGCTTTAAAAATGATTGAATTATGTTGTTCTTATCTTCCGGTTAAGGTTTTTATGCGTTTAGTAAATCTCAATGCAATAATTTTAGAATTATCAACAATTTTAAAAATCGTTCAAGTGCCTCTAAGCCTAATAATGTTTTTGATGGCGGCCATTGCTCTTGTTTACGTTTGAAACAGCAGGGTAGCGGATTTTTTGCCAATCTAGAGAGACTTAGCTTCGCAACAACAAAGATAACGCCTTCATTTATTATTTAAATCATACTTAATCCTTTCTGGAATTTTTTCGAGGAAATGAGCGTTTAAGATTTACTTCGTAATTTTTAATACAGATATTTTGAAAGATAAAACTGAATTAATTAAATGAGAAATACTCAATCGTCTGTGAAAAATTGTTTCTTTTTTGTTTTGTTTGCTTAATTTCTTTAATACATCGTTCTAGCTTTATTATAGTATTTGAATAGAACATGTGGCAACGATTAGATAATTCTTTAAATGATATAAATTTTGTGCATTCTGAGTTATAATATGAACGAAATATAATACTGTTAAGTGAACCTAGCGCCAGAGTGTCGCTATGGTAAACAAAGTGAATTTTTAAGAATGCATTTATTCTATTATGGTTTATGCGGTGTCGGCGAAGTGGGTTTAATTCAATCGAATATGTTTAAATGAAATGCAAGAAAAAATGCGTATAATTTAATATTCCGTACAAGGAAGTCATGTGGTGTATACATCAGATTTTTTACATTATCAACTGGGACTGAAAGCATGGAATCACGTTCTTTGGTAGTGATGCATCTATACTCACGAATAACTGCATTCACGCGATCAGTGTCTGTCGGAGTAATGAATGTTCTCCACGCACTCTCGTCTCTCATTGAAGGATTTAACATCACTCAAACGCGTGGGTCCTAGAAAGACAGACTCTCTTTCCCGTACTATGCTTGGAGTCTGTGCCAAAATTCCTGGATATTTCCTGGAACGAGAAATTTGATCACAATGCGTTGTTCTACGCTCCGATGCTCCGAGGGAGCTGTTGTTCTCTCATTACTCTTGCGACTGTTAAACTTGACTGAGCAAGTTCCAATCTGTACGGGAGATAAAGTAGTAACATTAGCTGTATTCACCCAAGGATTCTACCCAGCGCAGTCCTGGGTAATGATTTGTAACAGCTACAGATCCGGTTATATTTAAATCCCCTTGAACATTTATATAAATTTGCAGATATATATGGCTTAGTTCAAAGTATCCGAACTAAAAAATGTTATAATAATAAAAAAATATTTATTTGTTTAACTGATTAATGAAAATCATGTCAGGTTATCCGTCTAAAGGAAGGCATCTTCTGCAGAGAGCTTACAAGAAATATTCGCGAAAACCACAAAGCATCCATGCATTAAACCCATTCGTTGGCATTTAAACCTGAGTTGAATACCTGACATTCAAGTGCTACTGTATTTCCACCTGAACAATGATAAGCTTATTCATAAAAGCTCGTAATATTTAATATATATCTCATTTTGATAAATGTTTCAGCCATTTCTATGTTTTTAGTAAAATAGTGCATTAGAGAAATTTTTAACTCAAATTTAACTTCCAGATTTTTAGGCAAAGTAAAGTTAAAATGTAAGGATTGTTATCCTTCCTTACCCCGTGCCTTTGTGGCGTAGTTGAAAAACACTTCTGGCTAGCATCGGGTGTTCAGAGCTCGATCCCGGCGAAGGTATTGTTGATTTTGCTTTGCATCCTGCTCCGAAATAAACCTAATGACTCAACATGTAGTGCTAGAAGTAAATGACATGGACGATCATTCGTTACAATCAAGATTTGGTGAGTAAGGGGAATGTAAGGAACATTCTCCTTTTTTTTTTTTTTTTTTTTTTTTTTTTTGCAGCCTGCCTTCATAATGTAACTGGAAAGCACGTCCAGTTAGTATCGAAAGGTCGAATCGAATCCCACAAAAGATGTAATTCATTTATCGTGCTTCCTGTTGCTAAATAACCCGACCGATTCTACAAAATTATACAACTTTTTTCATTTATTTGGGAGGTTACAAATGTCATGTTGCTTTAATACAAACTGAAAACTCGAATTGAATGCTTATACAGAATTTTGTACTACCAAGCAAATAATGCGATAATGAAGTAATACGTGCCAACAGAATGTTAGAGAAACTGAATACACACCAAACGAATGCAAACTTTTCGCATTTATAGGGAATATGAGGGATTTTGTACTATCAGTGATGGGGTTAATTACAGAGCTCAGTCCTTCAGTAATATATTTTTCAATGCATCCGGATTCTCAGCGCGAAGACTGTTTCTGGGCAGCAGCTTTTTTCAGAATATCTCGTATGCGTTATTTGCAAATGTCAAACTTGGTGCTCATGCCATCAATTCACCATTTTTCCAGTATTTTTTAGTAATATTTTTATAACTTCTTGATGCATAACACTCGGTGGCTGTTATAAATTAACGTAAATCATATAATGCTATTCAAGGAATTTCTAAAGTGTGTATAATGTAGTACGAGTTTACGTGGTGCACCCTGTCAGATACAGGCGAATCTCTTAAATACCGTGCATAGGATTGTTAACAAATTTGGAGAGGGCGGGAAGAATACACCCATTGAATCGTTATTTTTCTTCATATTATCAAATCTGTCCTTTTGAAAAGGTTGTTCCAATTAAAGGTATGAAATTAAAAATTAAGTATAAAATATAAAACAAATAACTATTAAAGCATTGAAAAAATATTATATGTAGGTATTATATATTAATAATTATATGTACAATTTATTAATGTATTATCAATTTAATAAAATAATAACTGTTAATCATTAATAAGAATTAATTAATAACGACTAATTGATAATAATAATGAATTTATTAATTGATAATGATCGATAAAAATTAATTAAAGATGAACTAATTATTAATTTACCAATTAATAATGACGAGTTATTAATGATTATTAATTAATTACTAATCAACATTTTATTATCATTATAATTAATATTATATATGAATGTTATATATGTGGGAAATCATAACATCCAATGCTGAATTAGAATACCAGGATTATGACGTCATCAGTATAGCATCACCCAGCGCAGTAAGAATCATCCCAGACAGCGCTGAGACCTGGTCGAGAGTGGAGGGTAGACGTGAGCAGACGGCTCACACGTCTTCAAGAGTTTATGAACTAGATTGAGCTTTTGATGTTATGCCTTTAGGTGTAAAAAAAACTGTTGGTGCATCATTATGTTAATCCTGCATACCGTTAACTTCATCTTTATTTACTTTTATTTCTTTCTATTAAATAAACCATTTAAATATTACTTCGTGCTCTCAAGCTGTGAATCAAGTCAAATTCTACAAAAAAATATGGCGACCAACCGTGCGGCCTCGAATTCCAAAATGTGCGAGTAGTAGAACTGTCCTTTGAACTGTGAAGTGAGTGAACTGTTCTCACAAGTATTCGATTTATTGGATTACTCGTATAAAGTGTGGATTACCCAATTGACGACGATCATCTGTCGGGTGAGTACAAAACTTTCTTTCCAATATGAAGTTAGTAGAAATTCCAGAATTGGAAGCAGCTTTAAAGAACAGTAAAAGTTCTGAAATCAAAAGTTTGCATAAGCTTATTTTTAATACTGATGGAGATCGAAATAACCGGAAAAGATTACGTGAATTTTCTGGCTTTATATTTAAACCAGATTCTGAAGAATTTAATAAGAAAATAGATGCAGTGCAGAATAGTTTTACTTTGAATGAGTTAATTAAAATTTGCAATGTACTGTGCATAAATTCAGAAGGTTTAAAAACGGAAGTAGTAACCCGAATTGTCTCTTACCTATGTGATTTATCTGTATTATTTGAAAATATTTTGCATGGAGAAAATAGTGATATTGAAGATGAAACTATTAATAAAATTTCTGAAGTAATGCTTGATGATAATCAAAGAGACAATCCTGGTTTTAATGAGTCTCAAGTAAATAACAGTATGCAGCTTCCAATTCAAGATCATTTTAAACCTCATCTTAGTTTTTCTGATATTGAAAGTATTGTTAATCCTTTTTCTGGTAATGCATATGAAAATGTTGATAAATGGATTGATGAATTTGAAGATGTTATAAACTCTTTGAAATTGAGTGATTTGCATAAATTAGTTTTTGCTAAAAGATCATTAAAAGGTAAAGCGAAACTATTTATTCAGAGTGAACCTAAAGTTAATGACTGGTGCAAGTTAAAAAAGCTTTTGAAATCTGAATATGGTAAAGCTTTTAATTCTGCTGAGTTGCATGAAATGTTATGTAAACGTAAATTAATGCCTAATGAATCTTTAGATGAGTATTTTTTGAAAATGAAAGAAATGTGTTCGCGAGGTAACATTGAAGATGCTTCATTAATTAAATATGTTATTGATGGTATTCCCGATTCTGTAGTGAGGAAAACTATACTATATGGTTGCGAAACAATATCTGAATTTAAACAAAGGCTTAAAATTTATGATAAAATGAGATCGGACAATGATAAGTTTAAAAATCCGAAACCGAAAGTAGACACTCAAGTTAAAGATAGAAGTAAGCCTGCCTCATCTAACCGAAATCAATCTAACGTTAATAAGGTCAAGTGTTTTAATTGCCAGGAATTTGGGCATTATTCAAAGCATTGTGTAAACAAATCAAAGGGTATAAAATGTAAGAAGTTCGGGCATTATTCAACAAACTGTCCAGAGCAGACCCCCGAGACACATCAAGCAGCTTTATTACAACGAATTTGTGACAAGGATAGAATTATGAAGACTGTAGAAATAAATAATCATTTAGTTGATAGTTTAGTTGACACTGGTTCAGATGTAACGATATGCAGCGTAGAGTTACACAAGCAGATTGGTTCTCCTAATTTAAATTGTAGCGATATCACATTAAACGGAATTGAATCAAAGCAAACGTACCCCATCGGCTTTTTCATTTCTGATATTTCAATTGATGGTTTTTTACTTCGTACGAAAATTTATGTTGTTAAGTCATTATGTAATCAAATTGTATTAGGTTTGGATGTATTGAGTCAGTTTAACTTCTCTTTTACCGAAAATGGCCTTCAAATAATTTCTCATCGGAATAAAAGTAATGTAAACTTGATAACTGCTGAGTCATATCGAAATTCTAACGTTCGTTGCGTTATGGGAAATTTGAATATTGCTATCTCATTGAAGAATGTTTATGATCCTTCGCAATCGTCTGGCGTCTCTGTTAATGTAAACAAAAGTCCCGAAAGCGGAAGTGAATCGACGTTTAATTACCTTTCACATATGGTGAATGCTATTTCTGTCAACGAGATTGATTTATCGCATATTTCAAATGCAGAACATAAAGAAAGACTGTGTAATTTAATTAATTCGTACCAGCCTCGGAAAAATAGACAATCTGACTTCAAGATGCAAATAAATTTATCCGATGATATTCCTGTCTGTCAAAATAGAAGATACATGTCTTTCGCGGAACAAAAAATTGTTGACGATCAAATTAAGGAATGGTTGAAAGAGGGCATAATAAAGCCTAGCAATTCTAATTATTCGGCGCCTATTGTTTTGTGTAACAAGCGTAATAATTCGAAACGTTTATGTATAGATTATCGTAAATTGAATAAGAAGATTATTAAAAGACAAATTTCCACTGCCTTTAATTTCGGAAGTACTTAATCGCTTAGAACAGTCAAAAGTCTTCACGACACTAGATTTGAAAAATGGCTTTTTCCATGTAGACATAGATGAAAATTGCACCAAGTATACCGCATTTGTAACACATAATGGTATCTACGAATTTCTTAAAGCTCTTTTTGGTTTATGTATTAGTCCAAATGTTTTTCAAAGGTACATTTATTCAGTATTTCGTGACTTGTCAAATGAAGGTGTACTAATTATTTATATGGATGATATAGTCATACCGGCTAATGATGAAGTTGAATGTTTAGACAAATTAGAAAGAGTATTCAAAACTGCTTCGGAGTATGGATTACAAATAAATTTCAAAAAGTGCCAATTCTTAAAGCGTAAAATTGAATTTTTGGGACATTTAATTGAAAACGGAACTATTCGACCATCACCTTCCAAAACTGTTGCTGTTCGAAACTTTCCACAACCGCGTAACTGTAAACAACTACAAAGCTTTTTAGGACTAACGGGATATTTTCGTAAATTCATTCCTCAGTATGCTAAAATAGCTAAACCTCTTAGTGACTTACTTAGAAAAGGTATTGGTTTTAAGTTCGATTCCGAACAACAGGAAGCTTTTTGCAGATTAAAAGAAATTCTCTCTCAGGCACCTGTTCTACGCATATTTAGGCAAGGATATCCATTAGAACTTCATACTGATGCCAGTAGTCAAGGCTTTGGTGCGGTATTACTCCAATTGTCTGATGATGGTAATTATCACCCAATCCAGTATATGAGTAAGAAGACTTCACCGCAGCAAGAGAAACTCTGTAGTTACGAATTAGAAGCCCTTTAATAGAAGCTCTGAAGAAATTTCGAAACTATTTGTTAGGGACTAAATTCAAAATTGTAACTGATTGTAGCGCTTTTCAGAAAACTTTAGATAAGAAAGATTTAACTCCTAAAGTTGCAAGATGGGCAATGTTTATTGAAGAATTCGATTACGGATTGTACATCGTTCAGGAAGCCAAATGAAACATGCTGATGCTTTAAGTAGAAATGCTTTAATTTTAACATCATACACATCCGATGTAACTGAGAAGATTCGGTTAGTACAACAACAGAATGAAGACGAACATGTGAAGTTAATCAAGAATTTAGTTGAGAAGGGAGAAGAAAATGGATTCTTCGTGAGAAATGATATTTTGTACAAATTTGAAAATGGTAAAGATCTTCTAGTAGTGCCAGAATCCCTACAGAATGAAATCATACAGAAGGTACATAAAAAAGGTCACTTTGCTGTAGATAAAACTGTGAATGCTGTAAAGCAAGAATTCTATATTCCCAGACTGAAATGCAAAGTTGAAAAAGTAATTGCTAACTGTATAGAATGTATACTGTACAACAAGAAGCAAGGAAAAGCAGAAGGATTTCTTCATCCTGTACCGAAAGAAAACGTTCCCTTGAGTACGTATCATATCGACTTTATTGGACCTCTTCCATCGACGAACAAGAGATATCAACACATTCTAACTGTTGTCGACGCTTTTACGAAATTTACTTGGTTCTATCCAGTGAAATCACCAACTACACAAGAAGTTATTTCAAAATTGAAGCAACAACAGACTGTATTTGGAAATCCAGCCAGAATCATTTCAGATCGAGGTAGTGCCTTTACATCGAAAGAATTTTCAGCTTATTGTACTGAAGAAGGAATAGAACATGTCAAAATTACTACCGGTATTCCAAGAGGTAACGGACAAATTGAGCGAATTCATAGAATTTTGATTCCTGTTTTGTCAAAATTATCACATGAAGATTCAACGAAATGGTTTAAGTATATTCCAGATGTTCAGAGAATAATCAACAGTACGACTACGAGAAGTACGAAATATTCACCGTTTGAGCTTCTCATAGGCACGAAAATGAAGAATAAAGAAGATTTGAGAATTAGTGAGATATTGAATGAAGAATATTTAAAGCAATTGATGCAAGAACGTGATGAAATGAGAGAAAATGCGAAAAACAACATTTTGAGGATTCAAGAAGAGAATCGAAAACAATTTAACAAGAAACGTAAGAAACCGAAACTATACAAGATTGGCGACTTGGTAGCCATTCAAAGAACTCAATATGGGACTGGTTTGAAACTACGACCTAAATTTCATGGACCGTATAAAATCATAGCTGTTCGATCAAATGATAGATATGAAGTCGAGAAAGTAGGATGCCATGAAGGACCAAATTTGACATCTACTGCGGCTGACCATATGAAGCCATGGTCAAATTGATTTGATGTTTGTATCAGCTCAAAGCCTAAGGACCTGATACTCTTTTTTTTTTTTTTTATTTTATTTTATTCTCTTTGCAGGTACATGATAGTGATGTCCATTCAACAGACATCGAGGACGATGCCTCTTCAGGCTGGCCGAAGCTGTGGGAAATCATAACATCCAATGCTGAATTAGAATGCCAGGATTATGACGTCATCAGTATAGCATCACCCAGCGCAGTAAGAATCATCCCAGACAGCGCTGAGACCTGGTCGAGAGTGGAGGGCAGACGTGAGCAGACGGCTCACACGTCTTCAAGAGTTTATGAACTAGATTGAGCTTTTGATGTTATGCCTTTAGGTGTAAAAAAAACTGTTGGTGCATCATTATGTTATCCTGCATACCGTTAACTTCATCTTTATTTACTTTTCTTATTTACTTTTATTTCTTTCTATTAAATAAACCATTTAAATATTACTTCGTGCTCTCAAGCTGTGAATCAAGTCAAATTCTACATATATTATATATATATATATATATATATAGATTACATATATTAAATATCAAATAAATATATAACTATTTAAATATAAAATATATTAACTAAATTAAATATTAAATTTGCCTAAATCTGCCTGTAGCAATCAAAAGTATTAAACATGCCTAAAATTAAAAGCAATAGCCAAATGGTAAGAAGTGTGGAACCGAAGAGAGACAGGCTGAAGAATGTGTTAGAAGACTGCAGTACGTAAACTTACACTCAAATCCGAAATATTAATAAATTGCAGTCAATAAGTTATATTTCGAAGCAGATTTATTTCCCACGATTTGGAATCAGAGACACAGAACTCTGCAGCTGTGGAGAGATAAGAAATCCAGTATACAGTTAGACAAGCTGCTCTTTTTAATTAAAGTCTACATATAAAAAATACTAGCACAAATAAACAAATATACTATAAATAAATATTTAATTAAGCCATGACACTCAGTTAGAAAGGTCACCAAGTAAGGAAAATCAATTCACGCTTTTTAGCAGACTTGTGTTTCACTGCATAAGAATAATGAGACTTTTTCTGCAATAAATAAATTTTAAACAAATTATTAATGTCATGAATTTTGAATGACTCTGTTAACGATTTAAGAATTTGACTAATATGACTACTACACATTGCTGCAATTACGAATATGCATATTATTTCAATTAGGTCTATGACTATGATTGCACTATCAATATGCAAAAATGTGAGTATAACACAGTTACGTCACTAATTATGACTCGATCATGAGACTATAAGATAACTATGTGTTCAACTACCTTATGTATGCAAGTATATTACACTGCATATGAATCACATATACGTGTATATTTCATCTACACGTTACCCTAAATGCATGAAATGCCAGTATTCTACGGAATATCTAGGCATTTTATAGAATGCCAAGCGTTTTTAGGTAAAATATGAGATATAATATTTATTACATACTTTTCTTATGAATTTTATATAATACTTAGGCATTTTATAAAATGACAAATGCTATTTAGGCAAGGAATGAAAAATGGACACGATTTCAAAGACGTGCATTGCTCAAAAATACAAATGTTGTTTTGAAAAAATATTGGAAGAATGCCGTTCAAAAGCTTTTATTCAAAATACGTAAAGAAAAATTAAATTTGTGTAAACCTAAATTTTTGCCTTGTTAAAGAAAACAATGAAATGAAAATATAGAGAATTTTTTTATGAATGTGTTAAATGAATGAACTTTGTATAAATTGTGTTCATTTCAAATATCCATACATTTAATACATTCATCATTTAATACATCGGTGATGTATTTCATACTTTGCCGATTTGTCATATGGCATTCTGAGGAATACCTATGAAATGTCTGAAATAGTAATCGTTTTATATATTGCCGGCCAGTTTCGTTTTTAAATAGAATGCCGGGTTTCATACATTTCATACATTATATGTATATTTCGCCGTATGTGTTATAAGTATATGCAATAGCGATATGTATGATATTAAAATGTAATATGTAATGATTTTAAAATGCGTAGATGAAAACAGTGGAACTTTTAACAGCTTAGATACTGGGTACGACCGAGAAGACTAGTGGCTTGAAGGTGGCAGAGTGGAAAGCATGATGACGCAGTTTAGCACAACGCAGCTTCAAAAATCACAATCTTTAATCTTTATTTTTTTTACGCATATCAAACCATCCTTTTGCATATAAGATGTTTCCTAATTATATTTGAATACAAGTTTCATTTTGAAGTATGACGTCTTAAGGAAGTAAGCGGCAGAAACGTACATGAAAAGCGTCTTGCCGGCAGGAGAGCTTATGCGGAAAAGGGAGAGTGTCATATCACTTTAGAGGAAGAAGTTTGGGAAGCGGAAAAGTTTCAGTTCGGAGTTTTGGTTTACAATTAATTTGATTGGACAAGAGGTATCTGCATTAAAAAGTTACTTAAGATAGAAAAATCTTTAACCTGTGAGAAGAGATGAATTTAGGTGCAGATTACCAAATTTAGAATGTTAATTTTTAGGTCGCCAATTATTTTTTTGAAACAGCTATCATATTTTGTTATATTTTACATATCCCACCCTTGAAAAGAAGAAGGCGTAGCGATAGAGAAGCCTTTTTGAGAGAAAAAGGCATTACAGCAGCAAAATATGAGAAATATTTAGAAATTACCAAACATAAAAATTAACTAAATCCTGAACAATAAAATTATAATACGTAAAATTTTGAATTCAAAAACAATTTTAAGCACTCTATTGTTTTAAAATAATTGCAGATTTTTATAATCCTATTAAAATTTGAGTCCAATCTATAAAAAGTTCTTCTTTCTCGAACATTCACATCATAATTTTGATACTTCAGTGAAAGATTTCCAAAATATCTTACACAAAAGATCACAATTATAAAGATTATATATACCCACAAATTATTATGAATGATCATAAATCTTAAAATTTTCACCAATTTTCACATTTATAAGTAATACTTATCATTTGGAATAGCATTGATGAAATCATGGTTTTTACTTATAATTACTACATTTTACAATTTTCGTACTTTACACAAACTAGAAGACCCCACAGCTTTCTCCTAGTACACACATCCAGCTATTTGGGCAAATCCACTTTAAACAGACTCATGTATTAAACTTTCATGAGTGATTAGTGAACTGCGCTACAGCATTCCATTATATTAAAAAAAATCAAATTCCATTACATGAAAAAATAAAAATTCTATATAAAAAATTAAATAAAGTGGTAGCCTTCAAAGTTTATACTATATGAGGAGGGTAAAAGGAACAATTATGCGGAGGTAAAACAAGCCCCTGTTTCTGAACCAATACTCCCTCAACATAATTTATGTTAAATATAAAAGATTGATAATTATAACATTCACTTACCATAATTCCAAACAAATTTAATATATTTTACTCTTAATTAAAATTCTGATATAAATTTTATTATTACCATTATTCAATTTTCTTAAATCGTTGGTGTTTACATATTAATTTTAACAATATTTAATATTCTCCCATTTAATAATTATTTCATTTATATTTCATAAACACATCATTCTAAAAATAATTAGAAAATTGTTAAAACTGAAATTTTTAAACATGTCTTTTACAAAATAATTCCAAAATACTTAACATTAATTCAAAAATTTTTGGCAAAACTTATAATTACTAGTAAAAATAAGATTTAAAAATCTTCCCTGAATAAAATCTTAGATACTTATCCATTTTGATATTTTGCTAAAGCTGTGCCAAATTTATTTTATATTTATCGAATTAAAATCATTTTGTAAGAAAACATGACACTTCCAGTATTGAGCAAGTTATTTATAATGACGCAGTTGAAGAAAACTCGAAACTTTATCACGTAACATCAAAACACATTTTCGGAATATCGGCACTTAATGTTCTGGATGGAAACAACTTTGAAGAATAAATTTAGAACCGAAGAAATTAATCTCACTTCAATACCACTTTTGACAACGCCGTTAAATCATTTTCATACTTGATACACCATATTTCGATGTTACAGTGACCTTGGCTTGAATGGGTATTCAGTGAAAAGTTTCCTTTTTTTTTTATTTTATCTATTCGTTAAACGATGTGAGATGAATAAGGACACAATAACACGCCGAACGAATGCTAATTCAGAAGTCAAACAACAAAAATCAGCGTTCTGATTTTGTTGTTTGACTTCTGAATTAGATGTGAGATCAGTTAAAATAAACTGCACTGGGAGTTTGAGGCAGCAGAGTTCGAAAACCATTGGGGAAACTTACACCAGATTAATCCTGTCGACTAATATATCGCTACGTTTTCGTTTGAAGGGGGGTATGTAAAATATAACAAAATATGGTAGCTGTTTCAAAAAAATAACTGACGACCTCAAAATTAACATTCTAAATTTGATAATCTGCCCCTAAATTCATCTCTTCTCAAAGGTTCCAGATTTTTCTATCTTACGTAACATTTTAATGCAGATACCTCTTGTCCAGTCAAATTAATTGTAAACCGAAACTCCGAACTGAAACTTTTCCGACTTCCACCCTTCTTCCTCCGAAGTTCTATGATACTTTTCCTTTTTCGCATAAGCTCTCCTGCCGGCAAGACGCTTTTCATGTACGCTGCTGCCGCTTACTTCCTTAAAATGACGTCGTACTTCAAAATGGAACTTACTGTATTCAAATATAATTAGGAAACATCTTATCTGCAAAATGGTTTGATATGCGTAAGAAAAATAAAGATTGTGATTTTTCAAGCTACGCTGTCCTAAACGGCGTCATCATGCTTTCCATTCTGCCACCTTCAAGCCACTACGGTCTTCTCGGTCATCTACGCAGTATGTAAACTGAAGTTCCACTGTTTTCATCTACACATTCTAAAATCATTACATATTTATATATATTTTTTAATAAAGGTATAGGTAGATGCGACTCAATTTAATTACAATTAAACACATCCGTGCCCGTGTTCTCCCGTCACTCATTCATTCACTCCGTCGTGTAATAATACTGCCTGTATTAAACTGCATGTCGATTCGTCACTCAACAGAATGTAAATTCCTTCTCTTTAGAGTAGTAAGATCTTTTCTGTCTTGAAAAAGGTGGAAATTTCTTTATTATTAGAACCACTACTTTCCTTATAAAAGCTCACTGCATAGTGAAAATATTTTATTTTTTTGCTATGCATTATTATTATTATGTTAAAGTAAAAATTTAATCTTTATTCTCAGTGTTACTCTTTTCGGAAGATATCTTGAAAGGTTCTTTAACTAATGGATACCAGACACACGATCCCACTTAAGCACACATAAAAATTTTTATTATGCATTGAATCTCCAATTACAAATTTGTTAAGATATTTAAGTTAACCTGCATTTATTCTCAGACAGAGAGATAATAAATTCGGAAAAATCATTTAATTCAAAAGAATTTGAACTGTTGAAAAAGGTAGCGTATTTTTAAACAAAATCAGTGCCTCAATAATATATTTCTTCTCGGAGATAATTTTAAATGGGTTCTCTGAATGCATTTCAGAAAATAAAATTCTAAAACAAAATTTAAGGCTTCTTCTCTGGCTAGATTTGTGTAAAAATATATTTAATATACTTAATATGTATTTAAAATTTGAAAAAAGTCGTTTCGAGAGAAATTGGAATCTGATACTTTTTCAAAGAGCTTACGTAAAGAGCTGCATTAACCATTAAGCAAAATAAGTAAGTGCTTAGGGCATGAACGATAGGAGCCCCACAAAATGGTTCTGGGAATTCATGGAAAGAGAGTACCATACAAAATTCTCATTGATGGTTTTACCATAGAATGTATGTTGCCGCTGCACTTCGACCGAAGAAATACTGTAAATGAAAAAAGAAATACTGTAAATGTGCGAGACACTCAAATCTCTGCAAGGCCTCTTAGGGCCTCAGTCTTAAATCTGGCTCTTCTTACTCTGCGTATTATTTTTTTAAATTTATTTTCAGCTTTTTATTTTGACAAAATGTAACTCCTTTAAAGCATACAACTATATCCCGTTTCCAGTTTTCAATGATGTTTTCGCTAGCAAACCTTTCGGTACCTCCATGGATATGCTCATGTACATCCTTCGAATTCAGATCTTTGAGAAGTATTTTATGCTAACAGAAGTAAATCTGAAAAGAAACGCTTAGCTATTAAACCATTGATATTGGTTACAGCCGAAAACATCGCGGCAAAAACATCGCAGACGAAAACGTCGCGGAGAAAACAACGCAAGGCGAAAACGTCGTGCTACAAAACATCGTGGGAGAAAACATCGCAAAGAGAAAACATCGCAGTTCTAAAACATCGTCGTCGAAAATATCGTGGTAAAAAATAAAGTATCTACAAATTATCGCATGACTATAACATCGCAAACATGCTTTTTTCAGGCTTTAATAACTATACATGGATATTACCGTAATGATTTGTGAGCACAAGATGGAAAGAAGGATAATTTTTACTTTCATATTTTTTATTAATCAATAAATTTTTGCTGAGAAAATAAAAAAGAAACTTAAGCATAGAAAATTAATGCAACTTATAGCATTGAATAGAATTTTAAACCGACATAGTTAACTAACAAAGACCATTAATAAATCATTTTTTGTAAAGTTTTCACTGGTAATTTTTCATGAAAAGTATGATCTATAAGTTGCATTTAGTTTTCTATGCTTAAGTTTCCTTCTTACTTTTTCAGCAAAAATTTATTAGTGAATAAAAAAAATGTGAAAGTAAAAATTATCCTTCTTTACATCTTGCGCTCACAAATCATTATGGGAATATCCATTTACAATTATTAAAACCTGAAAAAAGCATATCTGCGATGTTATCGTCATGCGATGATTTGTAGATACTTTATTTTTTACCACGATATTTTCGACGACGATGTTTTTAAACTGCGAAGTTTTTGAACTGCTTTATTTTCGACGACGATATTTTGTACCGCGATGTTTTAGAACTGCGATGTTTTCTCTCTGCGATGTTTTCTCCCACGATGTTTTGTAGCACGACGTTTTCGGATTGCGTTGTTTTCTCCGCGACGTTTTCGTCCGCGATGTTTTTGCCGCGATGTTATCGGCGGACGCCATTGACATTAACACAGCATAATAATTACGAAGAATACTGATAAGTCCCTATTAAAGTTATTAAAAGACATCTTTTAAAAATTGTCTCTATAAAAAGTGAAGTATTTATCTTAATTTAGATCTATTATTTTAATTTACCAGCGTTAGATATTACAAACTTAAACATATTATAACATACTTCTTTGCCTATTTTCCACTTTTTAGTTCCTTGTACAAAGTCTATAAGTATTGTAATAGCGAAAAATTTCGGGCATCATATTCCAACAAAAATATCCGTTTCAACCAATATATCCGTTTTGGCGCAGCCCGCAAAAAGGCCATAGGGTGAAGTAAAATCTGCCTGGAGGGTCAGGCTGCGTCCCTCATATCATATCTGTTTGAACCACTCTCAAAAGTGTTTAAAAGATTTTTCTGTGCGACATCTGTACGTGCGGACAGAATAAAGGATTGCTGTTTCCAAAATGATTGTAAATTGAATTTAAATTAGATTCATAACATTTTTTTTTTCTTGACGTAGCCGCAGAATGTTCAAATTTTGTATACGGGACTGCTATAACATGTAGCTATTCACCTCCCTTTTTCGTTGAAATCGGCTGCACCAATCGTATATAAAGATATTTATTCCCACTCTGTTACTGCCTCGGTGAGCTTAGTTTTTTTTTTTTTTTTTTTTTTTTTTTTTTTTTTTTTTTATTCTAATGTGTAAGTTGTGCACTTTTTTTTAAAAGTAATTGAACTATGTGCTTTTTATGTTCCGGTTAAGGTTTTTTATGTCTTTAGTTAAGCTGCATGCGATAGTTATAGAATTATTAACAATTTAAAAGTTGAAGTGGTCAGTTAAGCCTTACGAAACGCCATTTGTTTACATTTTAAAGTCAGTAAAATAGTGAATTAAGTCAGTTTCTTCACTTTCAATGTCTTTTTGCCGAGTGGGATCAAAAGTAAATTTTTAGTTTTGTGCTTCTTGTCGCTGGCCGAATTGCTTGTTTTCGGGTAGAAACTCTGATGTTAACCGTTTGAGTACGGTGAAGCGCTATCGCGCTTCACTTGTCGTATGCCAAAAATACGGCGCAGCGCGATAGCGCTTCTCTTGTTTTGTATCGAGAATGCGAAGACGCTGGTGTTGGTTATACTTAACGCAATTATTGAGAGCAGTCGTAGTGAGATCAGTAGCAGTTGTTTTATAAGAATTGGAAATTGTTTTCATTTTTTTACTAAGTGTTATGCAGCGTCTTCGCATTCTCGATACAAAACAAGAGAAGCGCTATCGCGCTACGCCGTATTTTTGGCATACGCAAGTGAAGCGCGCGCCAGACTCAAACGGTTAATTGTAAAAATTGCTTTTTTTAACTTTTAACTGTATTTGGCGTTTTATGTTTTTTGTATTTAACAATTTTTAATGAAGATGTTTTAAGTTTTTATTTATTTTTGTTTTGCTGCGATGTAAGAACTGGATTTGGTACTTTTCCGTTTGGCCGGCGCAAATCTTGCCAAGCAGACTTTATTGGCGACAACATACAGTATACATATAAAAAATATTTTTAAAAAATGTTAGTTTTAAGAATTCTTTTTTGAAGGCATAAACATTTTAATATCGCTTAAAATTTTATAAAAAGCCAATAAATAAAGACAATAAATTTGTAAAAAGACATTAATTTAAGAATTTACTATGCTTTCATGGTTCAACATCCTGATTCGCGGGTTCATATCACGTGACCCCAAGCGATCTCATCTCACGTAAACTACTCTACAAAAATCTAATGCTTTCAGTAATTATCTACATTAATTTCAAGTTAAATCTTAATTTGGAACGCAAGTTTAAATGCAAGAAATATTTTAATTCGTACGAATAGCTTACTCAGAAATTATGTAAAACCGCAGTGCTTTACTTCGCTAATGCATTCTCATTAGAATTGATGAATTTAACCCTTGACTTTACCTTTTCTATATTTTCGGCTTCGGGTAAGCGCTGTGATTGCATCCTAATTGACTTCATTACCGAAAATGGCCTTAGACATAAAACTGAACTATCTGATAAAAATTCTATGTAATTATATGCCACTATTGAAGAAACAATCAATCTGATAAGAAAAAGCTGCGACTTGTTTTGAAAATGAGGCGTAAAAGGTTACCAGCGAGAATATTCCGTTTGGCATCGGTTGTACCATTATTGGCAACTTTATCGCTTGCGCCGGCAAAACGGAAAAGTACCCTGGATTTTAATTGAATGAGAAATATAACATGTAAATGAAATTCGAGGAATTAAGTTTAAATGAAACGCAGCAAAAAATGTGTATAACTTAATAGGCCATACAAGGAAGCCATGTCTTGTCCACATCAGACTTTTTCCACGAAGTAACGGAAATATTGTAATCGCAAAAACTTTCGGGTATCATATTTCAATGGATATATACATGTTGACTAATTTTTGCACCTGTGCATACGGACAAAACTACACAGGACTCATTTTTTCAAAACTCTTTTTTTTTATAGTATAGGACCCTTTTCCAAAACTAATTGCATAATGGATTTAAAATGGATTCAAATTCGATTTTTGGATTTTTTCGTGATGTGTGTCCGTATGTACGTACTTACGTATATATCTCGCATAAGTCAAAACCGATTCGCTGTAAAACGTTGAAACGTATATGGCACTGTTGTGTAATAGGTCATTCAGGTTACCATAATTCCAGGAAATGACTTGCGGTAAAAAATGTGCATTACTTAATGGGCCGTACAAGGAAGTAATGTGTTGCCTGCATCAGATTTGTATTATAACTATGTTAAAGCGACTACTCGCCGCCCAAACGGGAAAGTGGTTAGTGACTCCCGTACGGAAAGGCGAGGGTTCTAATTCCGGAGAATTCAATGTCCGTCCCTTCATAGGAGGCAACGTTGGCCCACATTTTAGGTGCCTCCATAATTAAGCGACCACCGATTCCGGTTATAGTTGTGGTCATTGCATTGGGAAAAAAATTTTAGGCAATTAGCCGCACAAAGAATCAGAGATAATAATCGCAATTGCTGCCAACAATAACACGATTACTGACGTTGTTAAAGTTTTACGACTTGTTTGTTACCTTGAAAAGGTTAGGGAAAACAAATCCATCGACCTCGCCAATCATAAGAATTTTGATAGTTAGCTTCGGGAAGAATATCGTAATAACATAAAGGATTACATTTCACTAAATAAGTTCCTTTGGATTCGAAGCAGGACGCTGAACAATCATCGTTAAAAGCCACCCAGTTGAATAAATCCACAGTTATCTTTTTTCGTAATCTTACAAATTGCCTTCTCTGACTTCAAGACAGAAAAAGAAAAAATGGTTGTGCCGCCAAATAGTGTGTTTTCTTTTTTTTAAATGATAGAAGTTTAAAATTTGTAACACGTGTTATATTGATATATAATATTTGATAGGCGTATAAAAGGTTTCATCAATATCACCTTTGTTATTACAAATAAAGTATTCTGAAATATATTATTGAGAAGAAAAACTATAATACTTTTTATTCGCAATATGATATAATTTCATATATTGAACTGATACTTTGAATTTATATTCTGTTACATAATATTTTGAAACTATAGGTACATTTGGAAGCAACACTGCTTTAAACACTTAATTTGACTCTTTATTTTGATAAAAAAAACTAATCATTGGTTTTCGTAATTGTATTTTAGTAATATTATCGCCGTCTCATATGTTATATATATATATAATCTTATATTCTTGTATTATTAGCATTAGATGTGCTATTAATTTCAAACCTCGATGTCTTGTCTGCGTTAAATATTACTTTCTAGTATTTTTTAGCACGGATTAAACATGAGCTCATAAAGTGACGTGCATTAGTTCGTTACAAGTATTTAAAAATTAATAGATATTATTTTTTTATTTAATGAGCTGTTAAAGACGCTAGATCTAATCTCTTAAATTTTTCTGTTTCTTTGAGAGGTGAACTTCGTTCTTCTAAGGTTATTTGTTGCTGAATCAGTGTGCCGCGTCCTTACATCCAAGGGCTAAACATTATTTGAGACACTCCAAGCAAAGAATGCTCCAAGCGTCTCTGACTAAGCAGTGTAGATTGAGGGACAGCAAGTCAAACGCTTGGTAGGTGAAGGGAGTGACCATAAATTTGTGAAACAACGGGAAGACAGTGGCCTTAAATTAGTGTAACAAAATTTAATTTAAGACCTATGAATGCCTCTCGGGATGTAATTTTTCCTCAATTGTCCATATCACTTTTCAAATGTTGCCACCAAATGCTATTAGTCCAGAAAGGGATAATAGTTCTGAAACGGCATTTTGCGTCAAATCACTATAACCGGCTGTATCACTTTCCAAATTGTTGCTACCAAATATTACCGGCCTGTATTGCATTTGAAGAAATTAGATAATAAAAAATCTGTATGAATGTGTGTATGTTTCTCGCATTGGGAAAAAAAACGATACCTAGAGCCATCAAATTTTGAATAAGGTGTCCTCCACCCCAACATGGGCACCTGGAAGCCCAAATTTTGAATTTTGAATTTTATAAAAGGTTTTAATGAATCTTTGATTAACAAACTCGACGATTTCGAAGCAAGTAATGGCAATACTGTATGGAAATAAAATATTTTTATCCCCAACGCGTCGAAACTATCGGAAATTCTAAAGATATGCTGTTTTTAAATATTCTAGGTCAAAGGGGTGTTAGCTCAAATGCTTTCGAAACATGTATGCATGTGTAAATGAAAGAAACGCCTCTTTTGGCGTAATAAAAATTCTGAAAGCTTTCATATTTTTCCCGCTATTCATTACTTTTAAAGAAATATTACAGCAAATATTAAATACATATATATAATATATATATATATTATATATATGTGTATATATATATACCGATATATATATATGGTGTAGATATATATACACACCGAATGTTATCGCCAAGTATTATTTTTAAAGAAACAACATAGTGACTATAAAAAAGTGTATAGCAACATTTAACACTATAGCGCAGGGATTCTCAAATTTTTTTGAATTGCAATTGCAGGAAGATCTTTCCTTCCCCCTCCTTTCCAAAACTTGAAAAAAATACATATATTTATCGACATTTAAAAGACTTTTAAACGCGTTGTATAGAGCATAAAATGTAGAAAATATTCATAAATGCCAACATTTTACTGAAGTAACTTTTATATCCATATACTAAAATTAAATGCTTAACAGATGAATAAAAGATTGAATGTATTTCCCCTTAAGCTATGAAATTTTCCCCAGGGGGGAAATTGCTCTCTGGTTGAGAACTCTTATGGCGGAAATTCTAAGGATATGCTGTTTTTTACATATTTTGTTATTTTGCAGTTGAATTTTATGTAAGTAAGTGAGAAAACAATGATGTTTACTAAATAAAATTAAAAGGCAAAGTTAATAAAAATAAAATAAAGGTTATAAAATTAAAAAATTTTGGAAATAGCTGAAATGATTTGGGCCCTTTTGGTCCATTTTACCGTCGATGTCAGCTTTTTTTCTTTTGACAATGGAAGTTCGAATTGTTTATTTTCTTGGTCGTTTGTGTTTTAAATTAATATTCTCCGTTGCTCCGATTTCGCGTGTTCTCAGTCGTTTTTCATGAACGACTGAAAAACTTTTCCTCTTCGGATAAGCGATGTTGTGACATCGCTTTATTTGAAAAATGACATGGATGTCAAAAGCGATACGATGCAAAAGTGATTCAACGAAAAATTGAGATTCGAAAATAATATCCTTTTCTAGCTAATAATAAAATATCAAAAACAGTTAAGTAAGTCATCAAACTAAGAGGTACGTTGTATACTTTCTGCATAATTTAAGAAGTAAAAAGAAATATGTAATGTAATTCTATAAACGTATTCAAAGTTTTTAATAAGATATATCATGAATCAAAAGATTGTTTTTAAGGTATGCATATATTGCTTTTAAATACTTTAGCTTATTAATACGTAACAGAGAAATTAAAAATAAAAGATTAATATCTTACTTTTTTTCCTTACATAAATTCGAATAACGTGAAGTAACACATTAACCGTGGGACAAGCAAAATCGCAACACATTAACCGTGGGACAAGCAAAATCGCATTTCAAGACTTGTCCCCCTTTTGGGCTTTAAAAAAATATATAAAACAAAATCTGAAAGATTTTATATTGTGCCCAAAGGGGCGCTTTTTAACGATTTGTGTTTTGTGTGTCACCTTTATGTATTAACTATCATGTTCTTCGCACGGTTTTATACTACCGTGCAATTCATATAAAATTCAATTCAACAGCAATATCAGGGTTTTTTTTTTTTTTTTTTTTTCGTACAGCATTGCCATTGCTCGCTTTAAAATCGTTGAGTTTGGTAATCAAAAATTTGTTAAAATGTTACAAAATATGAAATAGATAATATAACATATTCAAAGTTCAACATTCGGGTTTCCAAATGCGCATGCTCGGGTGGAGTATTATGTTATTAAAAATTTGAAGGCTGTAGGTACCGTCGTTTTTTCACAATGCGAGAAATATATATACATTCATGCACATTCTTCATTATTTAATTTCTTTTAATATAATACAGAACGATAATATATGGTGGCAAAAACTTAAAAACTGATTCGCTGTTTATAGTAAAATTGTTGCCATTTTAAGGCAAATAGGCCTTCTGGTCTAATAACGCTTTGGGCTAAAAATGGCCTTTAGATCGTGCATTGGACAAACAGGCAATTACCGTTTGAGATACATCAGCATATATCTTTTTTAACTTAGATAGTTAAAGAAATGCTTACATAGCCAAACATATGCTATTAATATTTTCTTCTGTTTTTTGGAATAAAATACCATGCGATTGAAAACGGAAATCTATTACTCGAAATCTTAAAATTTTTACTTTTGTGGTTAAGAATAAAGGGTAAGGTTGATACAAAACGTTAATGAAATCTTGGTTTAAAAAAGCTGATTTAAAAAGTTGAAATTCGGCGATTTAAAATCAGAGTTAACGCTCAGCAAACCGTAAGTTATTTATGTTTAAAATTTAATCCGAAAACTGCGGTGATCTAATGAAATGTCATTGCAACTCATGAAAGTATTTGTCTTTTAAATTTAATCAACAAGCTCTGGGATTTTAAAAAAATACATTGCCAGTATCCGAAATATAATATTTTTCTCTCCCACGCGATAGTTTATTGCGAAGAAAGTGAATGGAAATTGGAGACGCAGAAGAAAAATTTTAGAGCAGAGTATTTTAAAAAAATGTCACAAATTACTTTTTGTAAGCAGACAAAAAATGTAAAGACGTTTTGAATATTTAAAGGCTTTTTTTAATGAATCGGAATGTCTTTGAAATTCTGCACTGCTATGACAATAAGATCACGAAAATGTCTGTCGGAAAATTCTCTTTGAAATGTCAAAAAAAGAAAGAAAGAAAGAGAAAAAAACGGCTGAAGATTATTTAGATTTTATCAAATTTATAAAAATTTATTGCATCAAAGGATTTATTAAACTGCTTTCGCTGAGCATCTCAGATTTCCAAACTGCTTTTGGACTCACCTCCGTTAGTACAGTTTTCTTTTGTCGTTTTAGCATTATTATTAAGCATTCCTTTCTTCGAACGTTCGCCGCACGACGCAATTCAACAGCAAAACCGCAAAATATTTAAAACCAGAATTATATTATTATTCCCGATATTAATATATTATTATACCCCCTGAATTTATACCCGTTATATAAGTGTTAGCGTACATTTTGCAAGTTGTTATTATTTTGAATAACCAGTTGTTTTACGATTTAGATCTGTAGTGTCATTTCTCTTTCCGTTTCGCTACCAGATGTAGATTAGTTCGAGAGTATATAAAATGAGATTTTCGGATCGTAAGACAATGCGCGTTTCTTCCTCTCGAGGCACGTTACTAGGTCTAGCGAGACAGATATTGCATTCGTCGATTTTTCATTGTAGTTGTAGCATCCGACATTTAAATTGTTACGCCGGTGAGAAGTTTGAGACAGCTTCGCCTTAAATCATTTGTGTAATCCTTGACTACTAGATTTAGTTTGAAATTTCAATTTACTGTTACTTTAAGTTACATCGCCGCAAGGAGTTGGATGAATTTGTAAACACGAGCAGTGCTTTTATGTTTCAATTCCGACTTAATAAAAAGGTGTATTTGAAAACCTTCTTACGACTTTTCACATGAAGAGATAATTCACTCCAAGTCTATTAGTAGCTTGGACTTGGTTTATGCTAGCAAAGTAGGTAGTTTGAAAGATTAATATCTTACGTTTACAATCTTTTTTTTATTTCTTCAGTCTTTTCTCATTTTATCATATTGTTACCGATTTGATTTTTATTTAGCTATTTTTAGTAGAATTTGTAATGAGATACATTCCGCAAGAGAAGTAGAGGGAAAATGGCTTTGCTTGTTTGCATTAGCTATACATAAGTCACGTGATCTCTGATGTCATCTGCATTGTTTGTTTACAAAAGGTATACATAAGCCACGTGATCAATGAGGTCATCGGAATGTATCTCATTAAAATTGTTTAATACTCCCGTGCAATGCAGCACGAGAATTATTTGAAGAGAAAGCTGCGCCGGAAAAATTAAAACACAGGAGCACGCACTTTTAACACTTTAATAAATAAATATCTTGTAATTATACTCTTTTGCTATCCAGGAAAATCCAGAAAATGCCAGAATGTTCTCCTGCAGGATTTAAAAGCTTATAAAAGCCGGAGTTAAAAACATCTCAATTCAGTTGTTTAGTAGTTGTTTACTTTAGTTCTTGTTGTTGATTGTAGCAAATTCGTAGTGAGATCGGATTAGATTTCTCTGTATTTGTTTTGAATTGAGTTCCATTTATATTTTAGTAGTTCAATATATAACTACTGTGAGCTATTGTAATATTGTACGAATATCTCTGAGGAAATTTCAGCATTTTGTATTATTTCTAGGAATAAGAATAAATTTTATTAACTTTTTATCGACTTGTGAATTCAATCTATTACGAATTCGTACGCACGCAACAATATCAATGTTCAGTTTTCTTGATAATATGACTGATTAAACATATTTTTGCATGTTTATTACTAACTATTTATGTTTTAACTGTATTAATTAAACCTCAAGTCATTGGCATTTAATAAACATAAAAAAGTATACTTTTAAAATTCCAGGTAAAATGTTAGGTGTTGCCATTCATTTTTCTGAATATTCGCTATGTTATATCTTTAAAAACTTGAGCGGCCAGCTGCCTAAAATAATTATGATAAAAAAAAGAAAAGTGTACGCTAATTTTAATGAGTCCAGCTAATGTCATTTCATAAAAAAATGTGTAATATTTCTGATTAGATATCCCATGATTTTAATGAGTTTTTATTAAATCAATCACATTAAAAGGTAGAAAAAATATTCTTAATAAATGTGTATTACGTTTAAATCGCTTAGTTCGTTGCTTATTAACCCTTCACTTTAAACCTGAAAGTAAAATATCTCAAATTTACTGAAAGGTAATATTTCGTGGAGTTAAAAATAAAAATATTTTATTTCTGGCAGTGGCAACACATTACTTTCAAATAACAGAATTAGTGGATTAAATTTGGAATATAAATACCGTTTATTTTGCCGAATGACATCAATCTGGCCGCCGCAGATAAAAATGCTTTATTAATGTTGCCACTTCTCGGTTTCAAATCGCTGAGTTTGTTAAACAAAAATTCGCTAATTTTGTACAAAATATGAAATGAATCAAAAGCAAATTCTAAATTCAAAATTTGGGCTTTAAGATGGCCACGTTAGGATGAAGGATTAAATTTATTAAGAGTGCGATGGCTTTAGGGCACAATGCCAAGAATATAGATACACACATACATATAAATTCTTCATTATTTAATTTCTTTCTTTTAATAATACGTACATGGCAATAAAATTTGGTGGCAATAATTTGAAAACTGATTCGGACAAAAAGTCCGTTTCTAGATTAACAGCACCTCTGGAGCTAAATATTGCGAAACATTCGTTTGCTTCATCTATTCTAACTAGTCTCGAAGCACTGTTAAGATGCATAATTTTCTGCATGCTAACTGTCGCATCGTTTAAAATACTCTGAAATAATTGAAAGTAATGACTCAATAGAGAATTTATCCTAGTAAAAAAGGAACTCGAGAATCAGAGCAGGAGAAATCTGATAAATAAGGAGGCTGGAACATGATTTGTTTCTTTCGTATCTTCTTTGCATTAAGTATCCTTCGACCAAAAATAAAATAATGGTCGAAAGCTGATATAACTTTGCTTGAACTACTACAACACGAATGGCCGGGGTTTCGTATTTTATTCTTTTCTCAACGCCTGCAACACCCTTTTTCAACCTCTCACAAAACTTTTTAATTGAATTATTGCACGTTACAGGCACGTTGAATGACTTCCGCGAACATTTTAAACAGAAGAGTATGTTGTCCGACAATAAGAAAAGTAGATAAATGAATAAAATAAGTGTTGATCCCTAATTTTATTATTATTATCATTATTAGATCTCATTGCATGCTTTTATCACAAGTACCCTTACTAGTACCGATGCATATTACTTTCGATAACAAGAATTCCACTGCGTCTTTTTCTCACGAACACTGTTCAGAGTGAAAAATAGTGTGGATTCAAAATTAATAAAAAATGATTTCATTTCGAAGCGCTTTGGTAAAGGAGGCAAAATGATGAAGGTATTCAGGCCGTAAGATATTTTCACCTTCCTTACTATGTTCTTGGGTGGTGTAATAGGGAAGCACGTTTGGCTAGCATTGGAGGATCTGGAGTTTGAATCCCGACGACAGCATTGCTGATTAATCATATTTCCTGCTGTAATAAGATTCTAAACGTGGTACCCGAACTAGCATGTGCGTCACAGCCTACATCATCTCCTTCCTAATGGACCTTTAAGTGGGAGAGAATGTAAGAAATTTTCTCCTTTCATGCGCATTGTCTTCGCATTTTATAAGAACGTCCGGCTAGCAATTTAGAGATTTTGAGTTGGAATTCCTGATAGGGCACCCTGATTAAAAATTTCCGATAAAAAATATTAAGAACTGCACAAGTGGCGTCTGAAATCAAGTGTGGTAAACGATATCTGCAACCACAACGATTTCGAGACTGGGTCCTCTTCTATCTAATTTTTCTTCGAGTAGAAGAGAAAGTAAGGAATTTTCTGTTTCTTTTCCATATTATTCGTAATGTAACTCGAAATACGTTCGGCTAGCATCAGAATGCATAGAATCCAAGTCCCGGGGAGAATTCGAAGAATCTTCCCGAATAAACCTTACGATTCTATAAAATTGATTTAAAATTAATTAGGACAAATAAAGTTTGATTTTAGTATAAAGAATTGCTCAAAATATTCAATAAGAGAAAATTTTTAAATTTATTATTTTTTAATTATCAGATGAAAATTTCAAAGCAGATGCCTTAATTAGCTTATTTCTCGTCAATTCAACCTTCAAATTCATAGAGTTGAAAACTTTTTTCATAAACTAGTCGTTATTGTCATTTAGAAACTTAACGTCAATATATTTAAAGAGATCTCTTAAAGTAACTTCTTTACTAAAACTTTCGAAGCAGGTTTAGTGAACAACTCAAACTTTTGAGCTAAGAAAAGAATAAATGTTCATTCAAATTCATGGTCTTACTAATTACTATACTTTGCTTACTAAGATTACAAAGAATGCCAAAATATCTTTCATAATCCTCTTAATTTACTGCCGTTAACGATTCTCTCTGTTTCAAGAAACCTTATTAATAACGCTTGAAAGACGTTGTTTTCTCATTACTAAGCAAATGTCGCTTGTCAGCTGCAAGGCAAGGTATTTGTATCAATAAATGCATCTTTATCGCATCTTCCCAGTATAGAACAAAATAAAATTTATAAAAATAATAAAATACAAGCCCCCCCCAAAAAAATCTGAAAGATTTCAGATTTTTAATTATGTCCAAAGAGGTGTTTTTTAACGTTTCGTGTGTGTTACCTTTATTTATTAAATATCATGTTCTTTGCACTTAAACCATAAAATTCAGTTCAGTAGCAATGTCGCAAATTAATTTTAAAACGATCTTTAGAATTTCCGATGCACAGTTCCGTGCCCGCTAGAAATAAAAAAAGGTTTTTTTTCCCCCGTAGAGTGTTGCCATTACTCGCTTTTAAATAGTTGAGTATGTTACTCAAAAATTCGTTACAGTTTTACAAAATATAAAACCGATAATAAAATAAATTCTAAATTTCAAATTTGGTCTTCCACGTGCCCATATTCGTAGGAGGATTACGTCATTCAAAATTCGATGGTTCTATGTACCGTTGCTTTATCACAATGCGAGAAATATATATACATTTATGCAGATTTTTCATTATTTAATTTCTTCAAATATAATTCAGGACTCTAACATTTAATGGCAACAGTTTGAAAAGTGAAACGGACATTTATAGTGATTCATAGCGAAATCGCAAAACGAAAACAACAGTCCTTCAGGGACAAAGCCCCTTTGGACTAAACATTTTATAAAGTTATATAAAACATATCTGGAATGGAACCATTTCTTAGCAGTGGGTGTTCCACGATAAAATTCATTCGTATTCAAACAGCTGCAGTAAGATGTAGAAAGGGTTGCACAATCTTCCCTCTAACATTTAGCTGATGGGTAACTTTATTTTTACCTGTGGAACTATTTTTACTATAAGAATTATTTATGCGGCTTTCATTTTCTACTGCTATTTTTATATTTAAATTAATTCAATTTAAAAAACAAAGTCTGAAAGATTTCAGATTTTAAATTACGTCCAAAGGGGCGTTTTTTAACATTTTGTGTGTTACCTTTATTTATTAAATATCATGTTCTTCGCAATTAAACCAAAAAATTCAGTTCAATATCGCAAAATAACTTTAAAATGAGCATATCTTCAGAATTTCCGATACACAGACTCGCGCGCTGGAGATAAAAATCCTTTTTTCTGTACAACATTTCCATTGCTCGCTTTGAAATCCTTGAGTTTGTTAATGAAAAATTCGTTAAAGTTTTACAAAATATGAAATCGATCATAAAACAAATTCCGAATTTCAAATTTGGGCTCCAGATGCCAATATTCGCAGTTGAATTACGTCATTCAAAATTGGATGGCTCTAGGTACCGTTGTTTTAATACAATGCGAGAAACAGACATACATTTATGCAGATTCTTCATTATTTAATTTCTTCAAATATAATACAGCGCGATAATATTTGGTGGCAAAACAGTTTGAAAAGTGAAACGGACATTCAGAGTAATTCAACACAAAATCGTAAAACGAAAACAATAGTTCTTCAGGGACAAAGCCGCTTTGGACTAACAATATTCATTATTTTCAAAAACATAAATATTTAAAGAACTACTTATTAATTATAAACACCAGTAAATTAATATAATATTAACATAACAAAGTTATTTACTAAAAATTAGCTCAATTCTGACAGTATTAATAATAGTAATAATATTCAGATTTATAAAAAATGCTACCATTATATAAGTATGTAGTAAATATTTTGTCCCCTACCTCTAAAATTAGACCATTTAAGATGTACGCGTTCCACATTTATACTGTTTCCACTTACGATTTTACTCGCATTAACTTGTCTAAGTGACCTTCTTAGACACCCACTCCCCCCCCAAAAAGATTTCTTTGTTTATTTTTTATTAAATTAATTAAATTTAAACCTCGTTCCTAGACGCCAAAATTACAAGATGCCAAAAATATTCCATTAGCATCCATAATTTTGAAAAATTGGGATATTGTTCATTTTGTAATGAAAACATTGCTTATCTAGAAAAAAATATTATCAAATTACAATTCATTTTTCCCACACGGCAAATTAAATCCATTATATTGTAGCAGAGCTATTTTATCTGTTAACATTGTTACGAAATTCCCAGCTGCGGTAAGATAGCTTCCCCGCAAAGCGGGTTTAGGGTTGCCAGAAAATGGCAAGTTAGTCATTTTTGCCAAATTTGTTCTGAAATCGCCCATTTGGCGCAAGAACTGGCGATATGCCATAGACAGAGCGAGAACATTCTAGAACGAATTCTTACCGGTTTACTCCAGAATGTTCTCGAAGGCAGGTCAAAATCCTATATAAACCCTGCCTGTACGCCGAGTAGCAGTGTATTTTTAAGTTTATTGTGAAGTGTATCGTGAGTAGTAGAGTAATGTTTTGAGTTCAGAGATAAGTTTGAAGGCGGTCGACCAAGTTGGTAGTTGTACTGTAGCTCTTTGCCGTGAAGCTGTCTTCATCATCATAGCCTGATAGCCTGAAGGCTGTGTTGCTGATTGCTTCGGCATGTTTATCGTAGTTTTTCGATGGCTGCAAACGTCTCTTTGGAACTCTCCTGCGTAATACTGACGAATAAATTTTGTTTTTGATTCTCATCAAGTATTGTCATCAATCCCTTGCACAACACGTAGAACGCAACAGTATGTTACTGTAATTTACGTATACATTTTCGTGTAACTCAAAGTCATAATTGAAATCGCACGCACTTGAAGTTGTCAAATCAATAGCTCCCCATTCCTATGAACCATTTTCAAGAAATTTTTTCTACTAAATAAGACCAAAAAAATAGAAAATTATATAGTTAAGTTATATAGTTATAAGTTATATAGTTAGCATAGAATTAGCGTAAATTTCCGTTTACAGAGAATTTTCACTGCCTTACTTACAACTTACGCTGCTGTAGTTAATATTTTATTCTTTAATCGGCGGAAAAGTAAGTTTATAGTGTAAGATCATTTAACATTTGAGATAAATGACTACTTCGCCATTTTGCCGAGATAGAGCTTTAAGTTGTCGATGGTTTCGGCGACTAATTTTTGACCCCAGACCCGACATTTGGCGAGATATAGCCACGCTTAGATAGTAGCCACGCTTGCCAACATTTGGCGAGATATCACCAAATGTCGGTAAGCGTGGCATTTAGCCACATTTTGGTCTGATCCTTGTGTAACTGTAACCGGTCTGATCCCTATGTAAATGTAACTGCATCCGGCCCTACGTAACTGTAGCTGTGTATGCCATCCAGCAATGTCGAGGAAACCAAGGTACTGGAACTTTCTCGGTGAACAGGGCAAAACTATGTAAGAAATGAGAGGGCATCAGTTATTTCAGAGTTTACCTGAGAATATTGAGAGTTCACGGTGCGAGTTTGCGCTCTTGAGGTTTATGACATTGCCTTGTGTTCAATGTTTTTAGTTGTTTAAAATAGTAACTACTGACTCTACTATGTCGTGATTAGAAGAGCTGTATGAATAACTTTGTGTAAAAATTTCGGAACTGTAAATTTTTTATTAGCCCAAAGGGGGTAGTTTACCGAGAAGGGTTATTAATTTCGTTTTGGCATTTTACGTCGATTCATTATATACGGCGAGTCATCCTTTAAATTGTTGCCACCATATATTATAGTCCTGTATTATATTTAAAGAAATTAAATAATGAAGAATCTGCATAAATGTATGTATGTTTCTTGCGTTGGGATAAAACAAAAGATACTAAAGCCATGAAATTCTGAATAACGTACGTCTCCACCTTTATATGGGCATCTAGAAGCCCGAATTTGGAATTTATTTTATTAACTGGTTCATATTTTGTAAAGCATTTATAAGTTTTTAATTAAGAAACTCAACGATTTCGAAGCTAGCAATGGCAACACTGTACGGATTTTTTTTTTTTTTTTTTTTTCTTTTTTTTAAATCTCTAGCGCGCGAGACTATGTATCGGGAATTCCAAAGATATGCTCTTTTAAATATTTTGTGATATTGCTGTTGAATTGAATTTTATGGTTTAAGAGCGAAAAACATGATATTTAATAAATAAAAGTATTACGCAAAACGTTAAAAAAGCGCCTTTTGGGGCGTAATATAAAATCTGAGGGCTTTCAGAGTTTTTTTAATGAATTTCATCAAGCTATTATCTTTTATGTGTATATTCAATCCGTTACGAACCCATACGCTCGTAACAATATACAAATGTATATGAAATTCAATATTCTCCAATTCCTGTAAAAAGTATTTTAAAATTGAAATGGGATTACTTGTTTATCTTGTCTGTTTCATTATTATTAATTTTTGTTTTCGATGCAAAATATCTAGATAACCATCTAACTTTATTTAATAGTTTAAAGATAATAACTTCATTCTATAAACTAGCAGCAGTACCTTTAGAGTTATCTCGCTTTCTTGGAGATGTAGAAACTACGGTGTATATCTTTCTCTGCAATGTTTCAATAACTCTCACTAATTTATTTCCTTTTGAAACATTGCAAATTCCCAGATCTTAACAATGTGCAACATCGCGCTTTTGAATCGAATGTAGTATATTTCTTGTTAGTTTTGCCGCTATTTCATTTATCTTACCTAGCATACTAGCTGCCCCATCAGAAGTAAGCATGACCATTTCTTTGTCTGTAGCAGATATTTCTCCATAAGATTCTTTTATTTCAGAAACAACTGAAAGTGCATCAAAAGATTTTAATTAAAATATTCCACTAAATATACCGTTATACTTGTTATTCTGTTATCCTCTGAATTAAACATCTGGTAATAGAAATGTCGTCGAGAGTTAAAGTGTGAAAATTAAATGGCTTGAGTTCGTTTATCATATGGGTTTTACAAGTAATAATTTCTAAACAACGTGAAAGCATAATTCTTCGCCAATTTTTTTTAGTTTTAACGTATTTTGCCCCGTGGTCATTTATATTCTGAACAGAATGCAACGAAATTTTAATGTTAATTGATAGTAATATATTAATAATTAATCTTTTCACATCTTCACAAATGCAATTTTTCTTTCTACGTACATGCAGGGTTTCATTTGATAAAGTGTTAATCCTCCTGTTTCCAGTAGCAATGGAATTTTTTCTTAATTTTTTTCACAGTGCACTGTTTATATGAGATTTAACAATTTTCTGTCCAATTAACAATTATGTCGTTTTGAAAAATTCTAGGTTACAATTTTCTGTCCATTTCCTCCCACTAACAAAATGAGTAATTTCCGTGTCAATCACGAAAATAAATACAAATACTTCCATTTCTTTCGTCATATAAAAGTCTTTGCTGTAATGGAATTCGTAATTTATTTTTACTGTTTGGTGTCTTTATTTCAATTATTTCATGAAGCCATTCGATTTTAAAATCACTTGTTTTTTCTTTTTTTACGAAATTTTTCCGCGGTTTACAGATAAAAATATAAGCATGCAGTACAATACATAATTACATATATTGTTACCAACGCTTTTGGGTAAAATACCACCTGATACTCATTATTTAACAATGTCGACATTAGGTATTTTTGAAAGGAGGAAAGAGGAAAAAATGATCAACGTCTTCGCCAGGAATCGAACCACGGACCTCTGAAATACGCGTCCAGCGTGCTGACCACTACACTATGAAGGCATGCTCAGAAGATGAGAGAAATACCTTATACACTACCTCTTTTTTAACTTACTTTACGTAAAATTTGACGTTACTTAGTACATTACGAGACAGCGCATGCGCACCAGCATCATTCCCTACAGTCGTATGCCACAAATGCGCTAACTGATAATATAACCAACAGATATTACCTAACAGAAATAACCAACAGGTAATATAAGAGATGAAATATTTAATATAATTTATTTTAGAGTAATATAAAATTATTATTACTATTACTTTAAATAGTGACATGCTTGTGTTCTGGTTAATTTTATGTATATGCTAAATTTTTTAAAGGAGTGCGCGTGCACAGCTTCAGGGAGCTCTGGTTGCAAGTGTTCTTTTATACCTTATTAGGAGTTTGCGGAGTTAGACACCTAAAATAGTTATTATTAAAACAAAAGAAAATATATATTAAAATAAATATCTGTGAAAATTCAGAATTTTATCTTCACACCAGAAAGTTGGTTAAGATTTTATAGGCTCTCGTTGACCACAGTTTCCTATTTTTTCCGAAATTTTAGCTTTTTTTGTCTCTATGACCAACTTCTTAACTTTTAAACATTTTAAACTTTACTTAACCTTCCAGCAGGCGCACTTGGCAATTTTACATGAGCAAGCGCGCGTCGTATTTTTTACGACATCTGTTATTTTACCGTTTTTGGCACGAAAAACGACAGAAATGAGTGAATATTGATAATAAATTTGTTAAGAAATAAAATATTAATCTTATTATTTCAAAATACAAATGATATCCCATTCAAATATAAGTAAACTATCTTTAAGTTCTTATGTTAGTAAGATGGAATTGCGATGACGTATTTCATTATAGAAAATTACAAATTTATTATTTAATAATTATATTTTAAAATTGAAGCTAGCCAGGTTCATCAAAGCCAGTATTCATCAAAGCCATGTATAGACAATAAAAAAGGAAAACACCTCGGTAGGAAAAAAAGTAAGTTTAGCATTACTTACTTCTGCAAGGAAATTGATTTCTTACTGGTTACAAAAACGCACTTTAAACTAAATTTAATGTTTTTATTTATATCTAAAAAATAGAAATAAAAGAAAATAAGGAATGGAAATCGCTATTGTTCTACCATCCAAAGGTTTTCTTGTCTTCCTTTTCTTCATCAGATAATTCTTGAAGAATCCGAGCAAAATCAGCTGGTTGCACATATTTTTTTTTTGTCATGAAAACCGATATAAAATTTACAGAGCCAAATGTATTCAAATTAAAATAATACACGGCAATTAATAGCACAAAATTACAAAATATTTGAGGAAAAAATATTTTCCGAATTTTAAAACACGACAACGCACGTGTCGTAACTTCTATGAAAAAGCTGCCACGTAGCAGAAAAGCCCAGTTAAAAAAAAAGTGAAATGACTTCCTGTTGGCCCATTCCATGATGTGGGGAAGGGTAGAAAGGACGAATAGAAAATGACCTTTAGACGTCTCAGCTTTGATATGCGAAAAATGGGCATTAAAAACTGAAGTTGTAGTAAATTTTGCGCATACGCGCGTGCTGGAAGGTTAAATGTTATTATTTTCGCATTTGCGCGACATAAAATTCAACAGTAAAATCACAGCATGTTTCAAAACAGCATATTTTTAGAATCCTTGTCGAGTGTTAAATGTTTTCCATGGAGTACCATACTTTTTTTTAATGTTCTCTAAATTATTTCTTAAAATATAATACATGGTTATAACGTTTCACTGCAACATTCCTTTTATTTGAAAAGGGATGTGGACATCAAAGCGATGCAACGTAAAAGTGCTAATCAAGATTACTAGAACTTCTGGTGCTATTAATGATTTTAGTGATTCCAGCCAGTGTAACTTCTTCTAATCATGATAGTATAATTTCGCCAAAATTATTGATTTTTAATAATGAACTTAGAGTATTGATTCCTTTAATTATAATAGTTTAATCATTTTACCTTTTATTAAGTTATCAAGAATTTGCTTGTATGTAAGCACGCAAATATGTACGTATGCATGTTCCTCCCACTGTGGAAAAAAAGTGGTATTTAGATTCACCAAAGTTTGAACATACTTACTCCTCCACCCGAACATATGCACCTAGATGTTCGAATTTTTACAGTTATAGATGTTCGAATTTATTTTATAGTTTGCACATATTTAACGAATTTTTTAATACCTCAGGGATCTAAAAGCAAAGAGGGGCAACAGTGTTCGAAATTAATAATTTTTATCTCGAGAGCTTCAGACTATTGCCATTAGTCAAAATGTAAGATATTTATCTTTAATTTTTAATCTACAGATTCGGTCATTTGAAAGGAATGTGTTGCCAACTGCCTCAAACAGTATACTTACTATCTACACGCACCAGCATTTTGCCGCACAGTAAAGCGTAAGATTCAAATTCAATCAGCGGTATTGCCACTGCTCACTTTTAAATCGTCGACTTTGTTAGTAAATAATTCATTACATTCTTATAAAATATGAAGTAAATAAAAAAATAGATCCTAAATTCAAAATTCGAAGTCTGAAGTACATATATTCTGGTGACGGATTATAGATGTTCAAATTTGGATAGTTCTAGGTGCCGCGGATTTCCCACGGTACGAAAAAAATATATATAATAATGAAGAATATTTACGTATCTACATATATATGATGAAGAACATTTGTGTGTCTATATAAGTAATGAAGAATATTATATATGCACACAAATATTCTTCATTATTTAAAGATCTACGTTTATCCATTTTATTACATAAAACTAAAACTGTCACTCGGGAATTTCACTCTTACTTCAAAATGAAAAAAGTAATTGGATTAAAGTTCTCAAATAGATGAGTTCGCTCAAAATTTGAAAATAGTTTCTGCAACTACTTCGAAGAAAATTGAAAACAATTAAAAAAACTATTGTAAAATACAGCTGAGTGAATCACAGTATTTGTAACTTATGGGGAGTAAAATCTTTTCGATAGAAAAAAGCATGAAAATTTTCTTTGTAAACAGCCTTATTATTATCTTAGTAAAACTCATTGCAGATCCAAAATATTTTATACCTAGAATTTAGATATTATTACCATTATTTTAAAGCAAAATTTCAGTTTTTGTGCTCAATACTATTTTTGAGAGAAAAATCTTGACAGATCCTTGAAATGACAGATTCCAGATAAATGATCGCCCTTTAGGTACACATAAAATGTTTCTTACGCATAGAACACTTCCAATTTGCATTTATATTTACAGATTCGCAGATATGCTCGGGAATTCAGTGAACCTATTTTTATTCTGACATGTAGAGTTAAAAACTTGGGAAACTATTTTAATTCAAATTTGAATTTTTAAAAAATAAAACACATTTTTTAGCAAAATCAGGGTCTCAATAATACATTTCCTATTGTAGATGATATAAATAGATTCATTCAATACACTTAGGAAAGTAGAATTGTGAAATAAAACTTTGAGATTATTTTACGGATAAAGGAATTCAGAAAAATACCTAAACACCGAAAAACGCGTTTTGTTAATAAAGCAGAAAAAGAAAAAAAGCCATTCTATCAATACGTTTTCTTTTGATTTTTTGACTTTCGAACCTTAATCATGTTGTAATGACGGCTGTGTAGATTCGCGTTTTCTTTTAGTTTGTCTTTTAAAGATTCTTGATTCTTGAGTGATTTTGTAAATCATTGTTTCAGCTTTAAAGAATGGAACTTAGCAATCTTTCGAAATCCCTTATACATATTACTGCACATCTGTTTTAATCTCTATTTTCAGAACTTCAGTTCCAAACTATAAGCTCTTCATAATATATATCTATATCCTTCTTTCCAGTTTTCAACAATTTTACATCAACAAACATATTTTTAAAAGCTTCGAGCCATCTATGGATATGCTGGGGTTAATAATTCTTCAAATTCAAATCTCTGATAAGTATTTTTTTTTTTTTTTTTTTTTTTTTTTTTTTTTTTGGTAACAGACATAATTCGGAACAGAAATTCTTATGCATATTACTGTTAATAATAAATAGGAAATAATAATTAGAAAAAATACTAATAAATCTTGTAGGGGTTATTTTAATTTTCTAATAGTCATTTTTCATTTTAAAACCCTTTACCTTACTCTCTTGTTTCCTACCTATAACTCCTTGCAAGAATGAGTTTTCAGTATCGCGTTTTATGTAAATGAGGTAGAACCAGTATTTAAGAATTAGAGCGTGTTCTGGCTTCTGGCCACGTCGTTGCTTTAAGCCAATCTTACTACGTTCGGCTGCATCGCTACGTGCTTGCTAGTAACTGTGCCTGCTTAGGACCAACTCGGTTAGTTATTTTTATACAGCTTCGGCTAAGTTTTAGTTTAGTAGTATTATTTTAGCTTCTTATTTTTTGCCTTAATCCCAAGTGGAGGGTTCTCTAAGTGCGAAAGTGGCCAATTGTGAAATATTTCTTGAGTTAAAATAAAAGGGTATGTAACCCTTCCTTGTACTTTGTAGTTTTTAAGAAGTAAGCGAAGAGTCGCTAAACACTTCTCCAAGTATTCTAGTTGCCAAGGGCAATCAATTCAACTAGAATCTTATAAGATAGTTAAAAGTGAATTCTTTAAAATTGTATGTTAAAAAAAATTCGCATGTCTGTTTTCATTTGCATATTGCCTTCATTTGCATATTGTCTGTTTGCATATTGTTTTCATTTGCATATTGTCTGTTTCATTTGCATATTTTATCTTAATTTACAAACATCTAGTACTTCCAACCTAAACATGTATATATTTTTGGACTTCTAAAAGTCCATTTTTTAAAATCAAAATAGAAAAACCTTTTGTTTGAAGCCAAAAATTTCTTTATCGAGGATCTTCATAAAACTTCTTGAAAAGTGCTTTGTTAGAGAAACAAAAACGTGTTTTCTAAACACAAATGATGAACATTGGACAAGTCTAAACAATAATTCTATTAATCGGTTTTCGTTTTGGCAGTCTCCCAAAAGACATCGGAAATTAAATCCAGAAACATATTAAGCAAAGAGCTTTTATTTGTCTTCTCTAGTCTTCTTCTTTAAAATTTATGTAAAGTAGACTTTAATTCTACTTTACATAAATTTTAAAATTCTCTTTCTTCAATTTAATGAGGTATATATTCATATCTAACAAACGTACAGAAGAAGGGAATTTATGAATCATATGTTATAAATAAAATCATTCAGAAGCTATTCCTTTAAAAACACATTTCTGAGGCATTTTAATTTACGAATTTGCATTTTTATATTATATTTCTTTGGTGAAAAGTTACAATGCAGCTTTAGTACGTGTCGCAAACAATGTATTTTCTCCAATACGAAGTGAATTTAAATAAGATTACTTAACTCCACTCTTGTTCATCAAATAAAAATTGAAAGGGTTTAAAACTGATTTCTAAGCTCAGTTTTGAGAATGGTGACAAAACTTAAGTAAAAGATTTCCTTCAAGAAACTAAAGATTACGGTTAGCTCGTAATAAGAATTTAAATTAACGTTCCCATCATTTAAAACCTTATTTTCCCTGCCCAGTTCTTAGATATACCAAATCAGTAGGTTTTAAACTTCGTCCCCTTTTTTCGGGGAGCCCCATCCTACACTTCGAAAAATAAATCTTAAAATAATATTTAAAGTAGATCAATATTTTACAAGTACTTTATCTAAAGCTAATTAAAGAAAATTATTCTATATTTTAATTAAAATATTTTAACATAATATTAATTTAATTTGGTTATTTAAAAGCATTAACTTGTGCTTCAGATGTCATTTACCTTCGCATTATATTTAGTGACAGGGGCGCGTGTTTCTTTACATAAGCAGTCGAAGTTTAACTCTAATCATGTTATATGCAGTCGTATTTCATATTCTGCATTTAATTCATATGCATAAGAGAGAGACGGATGTGTATTTATGCAGGGTGTCCCGTAAATGTTGCTACAAACTTCTGGTGGAGGTAGGGCACATTATAAGGAACCCATGCCCGGAAATGTCAGGGGTGAGTGGTAGCAGAGGCATAAGATGGAAAAAGAAATAAGAGTGATTAATTTGAAACATTTATTGGACACGAATACAAATGGTATACGACAGCTTGAATGTTACAACAGATGCTCGAAGTTTGCACCATCAGACGCCAAACATGCCTTATACCGACGGACCATCTATCCGTCGGTGTCAAGACATATTCAAACGCACCGATTGTTTCTTTGATTGTAGCAGCTGGGCAGGTGAGTCTTGCCACAAGATCCATTTCAAACACAACAGGATCGTGATACACAACACTTTTGATGGCTTCCCACAAAAAGAAATCAAGGCTCGATAAATGACTCCACTTCTTAATGACCTCTAGTCGCACAAATTTTGATGCAGATGTGCAAACAAACTGTGGTATGGCTGATGTCTATCGGAGAAACGTTTTCGATAAATGCGTGCAGCGGCTCGTCCATTACCCTCAGCTATTCCATAAACTAGGTGTATGTCTGCAAGCTCTCCTTTCTTATAGCGTTCCATACTCTTCGCATAGTGCCTACCGCTCGAATGAGGCAATCCTTACTTTCCACTATCACTCTCCTGTACAGCACCCTCTGGCGAAGTACAATGACGTTTCTGGGCATGGGTTCCTATGCAATTCTTAATCCTCCTGATGTGCCCTACGTCTACCAGAAGTTTGTCACAATATTTACGGGACACCCTGTATATATATGAGAGAGAGACGGATGGGAAGAATTCAGATTTTAATGCCGCACCAGAGGGTTCGTTCAGCAGGTCTTTTATGCTCTCCTTGAACTCGCAGTTTATCTATCTGTTCTTGTTGACACAACTTTTTCGTCTTTTTAACTTTATTATCAAACAACTCTTTCTTCGACCTTACGCCATGTAAAATTCAAGAGCAAAATCGCAAACGTTTTTAAGAAACATATCTTTAGAACTCTCAAAAGAATTTTAAGTGCTGCCATACATTTTTTAGCCCAGAAAGGCTATTGTACTTGAACCTCACGTATTTTGTCCGTTTCTTTTTCCAAATAATTGCCGCTGACGCAGTAAGACGAATAAAATAGCTCAAAAAATTTTTAAAAAGACAAAATATGTAATACGTTTTTATAAATCCAGTTAGCGTAACTTCCTGTGTCCAGCTGGTCTTTCATAAAAAATTGAGTTCATCGCTATCAAATCGCTTACTTTTTTAATTAATAACAGGCAGATTAAATTTAAACCAAAGATATCTTACTCTTCGCCAAATGGTAACCAAACAGGCACGTAGAATTTTAAAAATGTTTTATTCCGGATATTTTAAGAATTCCCAATAAAATCTCAAATGTTGTCATAGTTTCTGATTTTTTATATTCGATATATTATTTCTTTAAAACTACTACGTGGCGATACTATTAAGAGGCAATATATCTATATCTATATCTATATCTATATCTATATCTATATATATTGTATACTTCCAACTGAGATTAAAAACAAAATTCGAGAAAAGTATAAAGTACGAAGACTTTAGCAAAGAACTAGGAGTCCTGACTTAAAATTAAAACTTCGTACTCTCCAGAATGAGATCAAGGCATTATGTGACCAGCACATCCAATCACGACACACTGAATATATTCAGTCTTTAATGATTTCAGCCTTTGCCGTGCATCTGCCAGACTAAGCAAACAAAAATCATGCATTCCGTCCTTAGCAAAGGACGCAGTGACGGCTCATACAGACACAGAGAAAGCTCCAAACTCAATTCACAATAACGAAGGAATATTTTCTAATAATACCCCAAGTTTCTTCCAATATGATGCTGAACAATTTCTCCACTCCCATGTAGGAGGGACTTACAGTACACAACAATGAGCGAAATTAGCGAATATATAATATATAGCTGAGCTCAAGCCTAAAAAGGCGAAAGGATTGGACTCTATTTCTAATCGCATGATTAAACACCTTCCCACCAGCTATATATTTTTCTTAGTAATGTTAATAAATTAAATGTTATTGCATTGCTATTTTTCTCAAAGATGGAAGCGTGCGTTTAGTGCCTATTCAAAGACCTGACCTATGCCAATCAAATCCTCAAACTTACAGACCCATCAGCCACCTGTCTTTGTTAGCTAAGATATATCTAAGATATACGAATTTGTGCTACTTAAACGCCTGAATGATTTTTTTCCGGAGCCAAAAAGTTCTTATTGACGAACAATTTGGTTTCCGAGCAAAACACCACACAACGCACCAGCTTCTGAGGACAGTGGAGTTCATTCACGAAGGCTTTCGTAGCGAAATGCTTACCGGCGTACTTTTTCTTGACATCTCCAAAGCATTTGATAGGACTTGGCATATAGGAATCATAATCAGGCTCATGCTACTTGATATTTCGGTTCTCACATAATTAACTCGCATTTCACTAACCGTTCTTTCTCAGTAATAAGAGTTAATTCTATTATTTCGACGGCCCGCCCAATTCTAAGTGACGTCCCACAAGGTAGTCTTTTAGCACCTTTTTTGTTCAATAGTTTCATCAATGACATACTAAAATCACCCAGTGTCACTCTAGCACTTTATGCAGATGACATGTCCAAGTGTTTGTCTCCAAGCACAAACACTTGGATAAACTAATTTACAACATTCAGAGTTATCTCTCAATCCTTGAGCACTGGCTCATTACTTGAAAAATCAAAATTAATGTCGCTGAATGTGCTGCCATGATGTTCACACTGTCCCGACTTCCATACCCTTCCATTAATTTAAAATTCTTTGACGACTATATTCTCTGTATCGAGGAGTGATGCTTGATTCAAAATTACTCTGGCATCTTCACATTGAGATTACTCTCAATAAAGCGAAGAGCGTCAGATCTCAAATTTACCCCCTATTAGGCCGAAAGGACCATCTGTCTCTCAGAAAAAAAGCTCTTCTCTATACTTCAATTATTCGACCAGTTTTTACGCATATACCATTTGGGGTAACGCTGCGAAGACTCACATCAAAAAATTAGAAGCCTTTCAAAGTAAAACCTTATGGTTAGTCCTTAGTGCAGTCTGGTACGTCTGTACTGATGTGATTCACTCATACCTTAAAGTAATTGATGTTGTTATTAAAAAACTTAGTCAAAATTTGTTCCTCAAAATTAAACAGATTGATAACCGAGTACTTCAGCAGCTTCCTGTCTAGGATCCTGGTATTCCAAATTCGCAAAAACGACCAAATGTCATCATGGGCCGAGACTACGACATCTATCCTCCTAATCTTTCGTCTCTATATTTTGCTTTTGTGTTTTATCTATGTCATAAAAATATAAAATACCAAAAAAATTAAAAGTACAAAAAGTAAATAAATAAATAAATTACAAAAAGTCAAAACTTTTGACTTAATGATTTTTCCTATACCTAAACTCTCTCGAGCTAATGTGGCTCCCTCTAGCTTGCATCAAACTAACTATTTATGTAACCTTTCTATTTTTGCTCACTACTTAGATATTTTTATGATGTACAAGATTTAGAACCATAGGCACTCCGAAATACTTAATCATTGGCATTGTCATCATTTTATTCGTGCTCTAAAAGCAATACATAGCGATAATATTAGGTGGTAGCACCTTTTTTATACATTTGGTGGCAACATTTGAAAAGTAATACCGACAAATAAGTAAGGCTTGAAATTAACAACGCCTCTAGTCTTAAAAATTAAAAAGAATTAGAAACACTTCACACAAATACACGTTTTGTTATTTTTCAGACTTACATTAAATTTTTAAAAATTTCTAAATCTCGCTTTTTATACGAACTCCAAGTTCCTATTTATGAAAACTTTATATTCATTATAAAAAAAAGAAAAACTAAAATACTTATTTCCCATACCACAAAACCGACGCCAGATATTTAATTTCGAAATTTGGGATACTTAAACATCATCTCCAGCTTGCCTTGAGGGGTCGTTTATTAATTTTTTTAATAAAATAACTCGAGGTTAATTTTTCTCCGTTAAATGGTATTTCACTGGTATTCTTTTGCTATTTACGAGTCTATAGTGTGCTTTAATTTATAATTATGCTTTGTCATATGGGAATAACATTTATTATAATATATTTTTATGATAAAAATAACATTTTCCTAAATTTAGGTATAAGGACCGGTGGAAGTTAAAAAAAAGTTAGATTCCGTAATTTGTACAAAATTAAGGTTCATTACATTAATTATGTAATAAACATAAAAAATTAATAAGATTGGAAATATTTTCAATAATTATTCAATAATTATTCAATTATTCAAATAATGTTATGAGTTGTTTAAGTGTTAATACTAAATATTGGCTGTGTTTTTTTTTCCAACAGTCATATCATAAGACCCTGTAAATAAGATAATTTTTTAATGTATATTCATTAATATGTCTCAAGTACAGTTTAGGTTTTGTTACATTTCTCTATTCAGTCCGCGTACGGCTCTTGAATATGAACCTCAAAGTATGACTCAAAGTATGACAAAATGAAATATCTCCGTCAAATTCACTCGTACAGGAGTCATACTTTTTGTATAGTATATTTTTGTAATGAATATACAATTTATCGAAATTTTAAAATTTATGTAAATTAAGTATAATGACGAATGAAACGTATACAAAAATTTAGATTCTACAATTTTATAAAAAAATTTATAAAATTGACTTTTAAATATATGCCAAAACTTGAAAATTTGTGTCATTTGATATGTTTCTGTAACTGTATAAGGTATTTCTCCCTCTTTCCTAACGTGCCTTCGTGGTGTAGTAGTTCTGCACGCTGGGCCGGTATTCCAGATGTCCGTGGTTCGATTCCCGGCGAAGGCGTTGCTAATTTTTCAGTCTCTCTTGCTTCAAATAAATCCTAATGTCTCTACAACTGGATGTGTGCATTTGTTTGCCACTTGAATGTAAATCTATGCATTCAAATAATGAAGAATCTGTATATGTATATGCATGTCTATATATTCTTCTCAATGTGGAGAAATAATGGCACTTACAGCCACCCAATTTTGAATCCACTTAGCCCTCCACCATAGCATAAGCTCCTCGAAGCTCGAGTTTTGGATTTCAAATTTGTTTTATTGCATAATTTTACGAATTTGAGGAATTTTTAATTAACAATCCGAGCGATTTGAAAGTGAGCGCGGTAACACTGTTCAAAATAAAACAATTTTATCTCCGACGTGCCGCACTGCTGCCTTCTGGCAAAATATAAGATATTTATCTTTCAGTTCGTATCCACGAATTCGGCTAATTGAAAGTAATGCGTTGCTACTACCTCGAATAGAACACTCATGATCCCCATGAGCCAGAATGTTGCCATTCAGTAAAGCTTAAGATATTTAGCTTTCAGATTTAATCTTTCTGGTACTACAGTAGCAAACCAAGCGATTTAAAAGCAATGAGCGCAGTTCTCAAAACTATTTTCTATTTCTTAATTTGACTAATTTAAATGAAAAGGCATTTAAATCCCGAAGATATCTAATCTGAAACGGTGAATACTTTTAGAAAGTAACACTAACTTTAATCATTAAAATCATCATATTTTTTTTTTCTTTTTTTAAGATAAATATTTTAAGCAGGTGGCGGCGCAGTCGGCTAGTATACTAAATATTATTTTCAAGGTAGGCGTAAAAATTATTAAAATTCTCATACTGAAAAGAAAATGAAAATAAGCGAATGGATGACGGCACATGCATTGAAAATGAAATAAGATTTACAAAAAGCTTTTTTATGAGCTGAGCAAACACAGAAAATGTGTTTGATGCCCAGAACGCAGCATCATGAGGTTGAACTCATCGAAGAGGAACATTCAAACATGGAAATTTGTACATTTCTTATTTCTCATTGCGCAAGTAAATAGGAATGGTAATTGGAATTTTTTGCTTCCGTTATTGACTTTAAATTTGGTTTTTCATAAAAGTAAATTGCTTCTGGGATGCCAGCGTCGACAACAATTCTATGAACAAGATCTTAAGTTCTATTTATTCTTCTGAGGCAGCGGAAGTCGCGCATTTACATTTTCTCATTCTTGTATAAGAGATTCAAATTCTCGAAGAAAATTCTAAGGTGGGGACAACGAAGTCTGTCTTTCTGCAATGTGCGTGTTCTTATATTTCAGTTATTTTTATATCGTATGCTCCTTCTAAGAAGTCCTACTCATGTACTAGTAAAGTCGGTAATAATCAAGTCTATCTTTCCTCAATATGCATACTGGTATATTCCAGTTATTTTTATCTGGAGATTTCTAAAAATCATAATTATGTACTCTAGGCTAAACGGACGGCAAACTAGGTAAAATATACTTCGTTTCGTTTGCAATCTTCATATTGCCTTTTTTCCAATTATTTTCATTTCGAGATATCTTAATACGTCATGCTCTTGTATTGCGGGCTAAATAGTGAAACAGTTAATAAGTATAGTGTTTTTTTTCGAGTACCTCGGCTAATGCTGTTGAATTTTCATGCATATTGCATGCATTTATTCTTTTAAAAAAGCATTTATTTTACTTTGTTTTTGAGAACGTTTAAATATTTCTCAAATTCCTCTGCATTTTTTTTCGCAGTGTTATTTCAGCACTATATTCGAATTCCCTTTTCTCGACGAAATCAAATAGAGTTTCATCAAAAATCATTGTTGTCTCAGGATTAATGTAATTGTCAGTATCTTCTTCTGAATTTTCAGTAGCATTTTCTGCCTGTTCTATTCCCGTGATATTTGAAACGTTTGGTACTCGTAGTGTGTTCTTAATTTAACTATTTTCAAACCATGTTTGGACTTCGGCGTGTTTTTTCTCAAGTAGTCCCACTCGTAGCATTGAGTGTGCGTGCATAGGCACCGCCACGCACAAACCAAATAATTCGCCCTGGAATGTAAAGTTATTATTCTGTAATGTGCCTATTACTCTATGTTAGTTATTTTGATGTAGAATTTCCTAAAACGTTTTTCTCTTACTCTAAACCAGCGTATCTCAGCCTTTTGACTAACGTGTGCCATCTAAACGAAAACTGAAAGCCTTTTAGTACCACCACTCTTGAACAAAGCTCAGATCGCATAAATTTACAAGTGTTAGATAAAAAAAAAATTAAATCAAGATGCTGGGGTTTTAATTTTTTAATTTAATAGTTAAAAATACTTTGTTTCTTTGCATACCACCTATTTGCAGGTCATAATTAATTTTGACTTTTCATAATTATGTATTGATTCAGAAGTATAAAATTTAATAGCAAATTCACAAAAAAATAAATCATTCCGTATATATTTATCTTTATCATTTCGGATAGAGTGTTAAGTTTTGGCACACATTTGCTTGTATTCTGTACATTATGCATTCGAATATAACATATTGCGACAGCATTTCCTGACAAATTTCGTTGATTTTTGTTGCCTTATATCTTCTTTAACGTTCGCTATATCATATCTTTAAAAGTTATACATGGCGATAACATTTAGTGGAAGCATTTGAAAAGGGATGTGGACAAAAAAGTGGAGTAAAGACGAATAGCACTTCCGGTGACAAAATTAATTTTTTTTAGTTCTCTAAAGTGAATTTAAATTTGCTAAATTTAATTGTTGTCATTTTACGCATTTAATTCTTCAACGATTTGGTTCGGATATTCTCGAACTTCCTTGAGCGTTCTTTAACGAACTATTACGGAACTCAGCTCAGCGGCATACCCGAATGAAATCAAATTGAGAAATTACTGTTGTTACCTGTTCAAATTTTGGTGTTTGATCTCGGAAGTATTTTGTATTTCAGTATCTTTCTCCTACGGAAAAGGCGAAGAGACAATAAAAATAGCGTATGTTATTGAAATCCATAGAAGAATGTTGAAGTTTCTTCCGCCTTTAAATACGGCAAAACAAACTTTCTGTTCCTCCTCTGATGTGTCTGTTTCGCAATCCTCGTACGCAAGTGATAGGTAGCTTCCTTTTTAACGATGTATTACTCCCTTTAGAGGTATATATTCACATTAATTTATTTTCCTTATGGTTATGATTGCTCCCTTGCCAGCTGCAGTCACTGAATATTGCATACTTTCTCCAATGAAATCTTTGGTTTGTTATCTTTATTGATTGAGCCTTCCCTATTATTAAATAGTGAACTATCTTTAAGCATGTATGTATGTATATTTCTCGCATTGTGGAAAAAATCACTGCACTTAGAGAAACTACATTTTGAACACACGCAGTTCTCCTCACGAACATGGGCACCTCGAAGCACAAATTTCGAATTTCGAATTTGATTGTTTATGTATTTTGCATTTTTAATGATTTTAATGAATTTTTAAATTAATAAACTAAGAAATTTAAAACCAGTAAGCGATTTAAAAGCAATAAATACAGTTCTTAATAATACTTCTTTTTTTGCTTTTTAATGTGATTGATTTAAATAATTGATTTAAATTGTCTTGCTTTGATTGTTTCATAGTTCTTTTAGAAACATTTGCCGGGCTTCATTACATAAGTAGAAAGGGGAAGAAAAAAGAATATATATATATTTTTTGCTACAGAATCTTTAACTAGTCCATAAATTCTTCAATATCAATAAAAGCAAAATTAATTGAACCAACTTATATGTTAGCTAATATCAGCACTGAAAAATATAATAGCATACCAATATATTGAAATATATTGAGTATACCCTATACTCAAATATAACAAAATATGCCGAAATGTACATGCCAATGTTCGCTTGAAACCTAGGAAGTTTTCTAAATACTAATGTGAATATCACATATGTATAACGTAAATAATAATTTATAACATGAATAGCACGTACTCCACATGCGAGAAACGTTCCGAAAAGTACTAGGTATTAAAATGTACGTCTTAAAAACACGTTGTAACACTCATCATTTCAGAAGTCATGTACAACGAATTTTTTAGCACATGCTGAGAACATTTCGAAAAATACCAATGTTGCGCGTTGAATTGCAAGTTTTAAGAAACATGCTCGTAACACCCACCACTTTAGCATGTCCTCTGAAGCGTACTTTATATAACGCATGATGTAAATATTTCGAAAATTCTAGTACTTTGAAATGTATATAAGAAAAAGGCTGTAATACGCATCACTTTGGGAAGGCTTGAACGTACTTTATCGCACATCCTGGGAATGTTTTGAAAAATACCAATGTTGTCCTTTGAAAATATAATGGTGTAACATGTACCTCTTTAGCATGCCATGCAAAAGGTTTGTTCCCTGAATGTGCTCTGAACGTTCTAGTACTGTTTGGGGATTAAATACGGAAAGTATTAGGACGATCCATTTTCCGTATTTAATCCTTAAACAATACAATTGTTTTTGCTTAGTACAAAACAAAATGCTTTAAAATTATCTTCTTCATTCCCGCCTTTTTAGGGCATAATTAAATGCAATTATCGTGTTAAGAAAATTGCGCAGTGAGCTGCAATACTCACTGCAGATCATTGTATGATATCTGCTGCATCTGAAGTCTAGAATCATTGCACTGGATTGGTTAATTAAATTGGTGGATTCAAGAAAGTCATGCTTTGGGTTTATTATTAGTTTATTATTAAAAATCATTCGATATTTTTATGATATCATTCCATCTGGAGCCAATGAAATGACACTAACTGGACTCAATAAAACTATTGCGTATTTTTCTTTTTTATGATAACTGTTTTAGGCGGCTAGCTGCGCAATAGGATTCACTCTAATAATTAACGGCTTAAAATTTTCCTTTGACTTTCCTTTCCAAATCTCTATGTTGATCCTTGTGACTGAATTGCTAAAATACAGGATTGTCTGTCAATTTAATGTATCTGGCGGCAGCTGAAAGGATAAAATATATCTTGGGAAGTGTTCTTGGAAAATCTGTGTTCGCGAATTCTGTTATGTGTCCAGGAATTCGTTAATTCTTCTTGAAAGCCAGCTAAGCAGATGATGCAATAAATTCGGACAAAATGCTTTTTAAATAATAAATTAATGTTCTATAATTAATTAAGAAACGCACCCAAATGCACTACATGAATGTATAGCACAACACATGAAGCATACATAAATGACGAGCATTGCAGTCCCGCTGTATCAACTGCTCAAGCGCCAGTTATCATGCCAGCCTCCAATTCCATACAGTATATCCTGCCTAATTAACTACGAGTGCAGTATACAGAAAATATATAGAAGACTACAAAGCATTACAAGATTTGTACTGTAGGGAGCGCTTAGGAAAGCTAAGCACTCCCACCAAGTACCGAACTCATATAATTTCTAAAAATAATTTTCAGCATGTTTTTATTCTACTTCCTATCTCTCGTCGACTCAAGAAAAATATAAATTTCATTTCATTTTTGAATTTGACTCCGTACCACAAAGATCTTTTAAGCAATATGCTAAACAGTCGGAATGTAATTCACGTCTCGCCTTCAGCTCCCGGAATCAGTGCACGAGATGGAATAATATGTCTAACCAACAAATGGAATCCGACGATAATATTTAGACGCAGAGAATTTGTTGCAATGGAAGTGATGATCAACAAGGATACGTAAGTCATCGTGTCATCAGTGTATGCATCCCCAAATGAAGAAATAGAAGAAACAATACAGCTTATAGAAAATACGTTATTTCCATTCCCCATTGCCCATCGCATCATTGCTGACGATTTTAATTCTCATAATGCTGTCTGAAGCTATTCCTATATTGACCTTGCTTTAGAACGTTTTCATTATCAACTTAGAAAAGCTAAAGAGCTATAAACAGCCATAACATGCATTATATATATATATTACATATAAAAATTGTACAATCAATTAAGTTTCATTAATCAAAATCAGTACAATTAGACAAGACTATATAGTATATATATATGCAGGTGTCTGAATCCGTGAACGTTATCAACATTTGAATTTTCATCTGATTTTCTCTGGACTGCCTTTTTTGTTTTCGAAACAGTGTATTTTGCATTCAATGATTATTAACAGTATAATTGTATTTTGCATTTAGTCACTAGCATGCATTAATTTCTCTATACGGTATTTTCTCCCTCCTTCTAGCATGCCTTCGTGGTGTAACGGTAGCACACTCCACGAGTATTCAAGAGGTGCATGTTCGAGTCCCGGCGAGAGCATTGCACAATTTTCACGTCTCAGCTTCAAAATAACCTAATGGCTCTACAGTGGCGCCCGAACTTAAAGCTCGTGAACCACCAGGATTTGTCAATTGGGTCCCTTAATCTCCAGTCACCCTTTAAAAGAGGAAGTATATAAGGTATTTGCTTCGTCCTTTCAGCATGCATTCGTGGTGTAAGGGTAGCACACTCGGCGCGTATTTGAGAGATCCAGGCCCGAATCCCGGCAAAGGCACTGCTCATTTTCCCCGTCGCCTGCTAGAAAATAACCTAATTACTCTATAAATCCTTTTTAACACGTTATTTGTATAATTTTTCCTTTCGTAGAGAGAGAAGTATTTCGTCTTTGTTTCGCTAGCATTACACGAGGTGAAATGCAAAATGCATCGTAGGTTAATGGCTGTCCTCAATAATAATAATTTAATCAAAATGAAGAGCAAATAATTAATTTCGTTTCTCCGTCTTAGAACGGAGATGCTGTTGCTTTTGAAATGTAAGGCTTACCGGGAAGCGTAATGGCAGACCGCACATTGAGTTGAACAGTGTTAAACGAATGTCGCATACTGCGCATGCCCAGAAAACAATTTGGCGTAATTACTATGTTGGCGCGATTTGAAAAGAAGATAAATACGGTATTTGGTAGATGTACCGCCATCTGATTGTAAACAAATCTGGCGTTTAAATCTTCATAGAGTATAATGTAAATGTAAATTAATTACTGTGTTAAAATACTATTTTTTGCTGTACTGCTCAAATAACTAGAAAGCTGAAATTATTGCGAAGTAATGTAAAGCAGTGTTTGCATTCAAAATGTAAAATATAATACCTATAAATTCTGCACATTCCTTTGGAACTGTACACATTTTCGTTCAGAAAAAGACTGAAATTTAGGATATATTAGTTGAAAATTTATTCATTATACTTTTAAGCAATAAAAACAATTCAGGATTTACCATACGTTCCAATCGTACATACATAAAGAAACACTGAGGGATATAACAAGTGCTTGCAAATAACACTGAAGAAGTTTTACAATTCCTTAATGCTAGTTATTAAATTCTTTGAAATGATAAAATAAAAGCGCGAATATACGCTAACAAACTAAGCGAGATACTCCAGTTTACAATTACTGAATTATAACATGTAAACAAATTACATTTAAATAACGAATTATTACGAACATATGTTAACAAATATTAAATGCACTGTTATTGACAAATTACAATGAAATATATATTAGAAAAATAAGCAAGTGCAATCGGTATGGACGTTAAAATAACTAATAAGCAAAGTTCCACAACATTACAGTTGTAAACACCACTCGAACACACTCGACAGCCATGGTGATCACGAATAAGCTAGCGTAGGGTTGCTTAGTCGCCAATATTTCTCCCCGCGCCAAAGGTACACCATCAAGCATGCGCACTAAGCGAAATTTGCTTAACATTGTTCAACTCAATGTGCGGTCTGCCATTACGCTACCGGGATTGAAAAAATAAAAAAAAAAAAAAAAAAAAAAAAAAAAAAAAAAAAAAAATGGGGACAGTGCTATATCTCCCGTTCTACTGGGCCGATTGTCAAAATTCAAATTGCGTTCTTCATGTCTCGAAAGCGCGATTTAGAATATATATTAGATTTATATATAGCACTATTCTAACATAGGTATTTTGACACAAAATCGGACTTTTTCTGAAATAACATACCAATTTTTTTACATATTTCGATTCTGCAACTCAAATTACGCCTAAATATGAAATCTTGTAAAATTTGGAGCGAAATTTACGGAGAAATTCACAAATTTATGTTGGCACTTTTTTTTCAATTTACGCCAAGAATAGTTCACTTTGCGAACTTCTTAATATATGGCAACCTAGTTTCCTTTCCCGTGAGAGGGAAAAAAGTCACCATCGTTTCTTTTTTCCAAATAATATTCTTTATATTATATTTTTAATTATAACTTATTATTTTAAGTAATTTTTTTCTTTTTCGAATTTCATTTTAATTGTTTAAGTTGCATGTTGTTGTTGTCGTTGTTGTTTTTTTTTCAAATAACTGTTTTAAAAATTTCTATTTAGCTATTCGAACTGCGTAAATAAAAGTGTAGCGTTTATTTTTTATCAAATAGTTTTCTTTATATATATTTTTGTCATAGTTATTATTTTAAGTAATTTTTAAATTTTTATACTTTTATTTTAATTGTTTGTGTTGCATTGTCTCTTCAGATAATTGTTTCAAAATTTTCTATTTATTCCTTCGAACTGAGCATTTTAAATATATTTATTAATATAAATTTTCCAGAATTTGATTTTATTTATTTGAACTGCGTTTCTTTCGGAAGAATACTTTGTAATCCAGACTACGATGCGTTTGAAAACTGCATATATTAAAAGAGAAAATACAGTAAAGCACAGTTAACACGCCTTTCAATGTTCCGTTCAGAAAAGACATATATAAATAAGAGAGATGTATAACCGACATTTTAACTTAGGATGACTTGCATACACTGCTTTAAACAGTTTTATCATTGTGCCCTTTGCTTTACACAATTTTATCCTACATTTGGTTTCTTAAAATGTTATTTATATTTTAGTCAAATATTTTATTTTTGAAATCGCAAGAATCAAATATCATAAGATTAAAAGGTTTTAAATTTAAAAAAAAATACTAATACTAAATTTTACACAAAAATTTATTTTTTCTTCTCTTTTTCTTCAGGCATTCTACTTTATTCTTGCTCTTTTTCTTTACGCATTCTGCAAGTATATTAAAAAGCATCCAACTTTTCGAAATATCTTGATATTTCTGACAATCACTTTGAATAAAGTTATCGCTTTCCATTCATAAAGGCCCACAAACGGCCGAGCGGTAAAGTCGCTGAACACTGGTAGTTCACTCCGGGGTTCGAATCCCGGTAAACGGGCTGGTTGCATGGGCGTTTTCGTGGATTTTCTCATGTGTACCGTGTATGACAGCTGGTTTCCCTTAGAAAGTTCTTCACGAAGTATTTCGTCAGAGCCTTTATCAGTCTTTAGAGGCTAAACATTTTGAAGGTATGAGATGAAAGGAAAGACTGGTTTCATCAAGAGGTTTTGGTTTATTTAATTATGACAAAGCACACTAGGGCTATCTGCCTAAGGAGAGGGATGCCTTCGTGGAGGACTTTCTAAGGTAAACTGGCTCGCATACACGTTACACATGGGGAAAACCACGAAAACGCCCATGCAGGCAGCCCGTTCACGGGATTCGAACCTCGGACCGAACTACCAGTATTCAGCGACTTTACCGCTTCGTCTCTGTTTCACCAGGAGAGGAAAAAAACGCCTTTAGGTGACATCCACATACAATACTGGGTAAACTCCTGAATCTTCAAATAATTCGACTGAGAAAATCATGGGATTCTCCATTTATGATACGATATGTTCTATAATGTAATTTAAATTTATACAACCATATAGTCTAAAACCAGACGCTCTTCACTTTAATCTGCAATGATATCGTTTTTGTCTTTTCTGTTAACACAAGCTCAATTGATGGTATTTGCTGGTGTACACGTCCAAGCGTTTTCTCTTTGAACGCGTAAATTCTTTGAAGTATCCTGAAAGTATATTCAAAAGCGTCCAACTTTTTGAAACATCTTGGTATGTCTGACAGCCAAATTTTCAATGCAAATTTTTGCCTACTTTTCTCCCTAATTTTCTTCTTTCCTTCTACAGTTATTTTCAGTGCTCACACAAGAAAATTAAGATTTTTCGATTGCTAGACTTCCATAAATTTTGCATTCTTCTCAATTTTTTAAAATATCAGTTACATGAATTGCGTTTCAGCTGAAGACAGCTTTTCATTTTCTAGTCATTTTTACTATAAATAAAGTTTAAAGCGAAGTTCAAAGGATAAATATTTTAATTAACAGATTTTTGCTAAATGACAATGGAATAAAACAGTCCAGCAGGGTTTATTCTGTACCACCGAGTAACCCGATTCTTATATCGGCTGAAACAATCTAAATCATATTAAAGTCATGTTTTTTATACAATCTATAACGCGAGAGAAAAATTAGCTTCTTAAAACATTCTTTCTAAGAGAATTAATATAAAAGATTATATTTTTATATATATTTTAAAATCTAAGACTTGAACCATTGAACTTGAACTTTTTAAATCTAAGACAAAACTTTTAAAGTTTAATTTACATGGTGGTTATAATTAAAGTTCCAATTTGAAATGGTCATAAAAGAAAAACTACCACACCAAATGTTATCAAACTTGGGAATCGTGTAAAGGAGGTTATGGGAATTTATTTTCCGCGGAAAAAAAAAAGAGTTCAAAAACTCACCACCAGGGTAAAAATGGCGCTGTATACAATATTGTTAAATGAAATAATACATCTGTTTAAAATGTGTTTAATATTTTCCGAAACGTGTTACAAAGCATGTTCAATGTAGCGTCCAGCATTTTCCGAAAGTAAGTTAAATCCTGTTACTGCATTCTTAACAGCAGCTCTTAGCATATCAGGAGGAATGTTACGGACATGTCAGTGTATCACATTTTTCATTTCTGCCAAATTGTTTAGATTATCACCATAAACAGTGCTTTTGAGGTAACTCCATAGCCAAAAGTCACAGAGGTTGAGGTCTGGTGGGAAGAGGGGAAATGTTAGCCTATAAGACGTTCATTCGTGAAATGTTGCCTAAGTAACTGTGCGACACATGTGAGGTGGGGCCCAGCCCTGCATAAAAATCGTAGTATCTAAAATGCCACGTTACTGCAGTTCAAGTATCACGAAACATTTTAACACTGTCTCTAAGTGAGCTGCAATCACAGTGGTCCAGCTATCGACTGCTCTTCAGAGAAAAATGGTTCAGTTATAAAACTAGCTGTCATTCGACACTAAACGGTGTGGAATGACGGTTATGCAATCGAATGCAATGGAACTAGATAGATAACATGAGAGATTTCTTTGGCCCAAATCGATTAAAAGCGTTTTGAATCAGTATCTTCATGTGTTAGTGCCGAATTAAGGCTTCAAAAATTACAAATTAGCGATCTGTAAGAAAACGAATTCCAGATTGTACGCACTTGTGCGAGTGATTTGCGATCTCACATTTTCTAATTGCTAATTCGTGATTTTCACGGACGAATTTCTCACACGGATGGCGCACTCGACTTTTATCGCATTTAATGCCTTTCAATGGTAATTTGCCTACTTCAAAGTTTCTTAAGGGTATACAACATATTAAACCCGTGTAACAAAAGGTTGAGTTAGATTCCGACCCATTTTTCGTTTAACAATAATTGCATACAGCGCCACTTCCGCCCTGGTAGTGAGGTTTCGAATTTCCTTTTTTTCGCGGAAAATAAATTCCCATGACCTCCTTTACACGATTATCAAGTTTGATAACATTTGATCCAGTAGTTTCCCTTTTATGACCGTTTCAATGTAGAACTTTAATTATAACCTCTCTGTATATTATTAAATTTTAATTTGAAGCAATGCATTATATGTATACCGTGCGTAAAATTTTCGCTTTTATGGAAAAATAAAGAATCGAAGCAAATGTACTTAGGATAATGGACCAAAACTGAAAAAATTTCCCCTTCCTCCGAAAATAAAGTATTGAAACTTCGACCTTGAATTTATTGGGTTATCGAAATATTTAATTTGACTTATCTTCTAAGTCCTAGTTCCGACAACAATTCCGTCAAAAATTCCGAATTACTTAAGCTGAAGTAAAAGGTTTAGTATATATTCACTGTATGTTAATAAAGTAATCAGAGTATAATAAAAATATATTATAGAATTTACGCTGATGCAAGTTTTTGTCCGACTTCACAGCATGTAATGGAAGAGAAGGCTTGTAGAGATCTGTTTTTGACATGCCTCTAAAAGTATATGTCATACTCCTTTTGCCTCTTCAATGTCAAAAAACTTTCCTTTCAGAGACAACTTTAGTTTTTGGAAAAGAAAAAAAATCACAAGAAGACAAATTTGAAAAACACGCAGGACTATTGAATATACATACTTATTTTCCGAACACAAGCGGTTCTCCGACTGGTTATTGAATAATGAAAAGATGCATTGTCATGCAATACAAAACATTTGGAATACGTTTTCTGACTGAAAACGTAAGATTAAAAGTCATCTGCTTAATTCACAGCCATTTACAAGTCAACTTCTCGGGCAATTGCAGAATCGTTTTGATCCTGAGCTTGTAAGACAAACCTAATATCACTGGATTTAAACACTTCTTTAATCTTCCTAAAACGTTCCTCCTTTAGCTCATATTCCAAGAATATTAAGTGAATACAATTATTGCAAAAGAAATTGAATATTCATTTGCACTGCGGCTTGGTAGTTTACTAACGAGTTAACAAAACTTAAATTCTCCTTTTTGTGTCTAAGAATACAACAATATTTTAAGTATTTACAAATAAAATATTAAATTGGAGATTTAATTGGAGCATCACCAGTTATCTAGCATTTGAAGATTGTTAAATACTAATTGTTTGTTGCGAAGTCTAACCCAGGCTTGCATGGGTGGTTTTCGTAGTTTTCTAGGTTCTCTTTACAAATTTTCTCTATGAAATCATCTTAATCAAATAGCTCCCATGTTTTTTCTATGTTCAAATAACCAACTAACCTAGTTTAAGCACGATTTCCAAGTGAAGTTACTAGCAAAACCCGAATACTCATTACAAATTATGTAGCTTGCCAATCGGGAGTAACATGAAAGATACGGCGCCAATAATTGAATTGCTGTTACGGTACGCTGTTTCTAAACTTAGATGGTCATTCCTTAATTAAATAGCCCACCAGCGGCCGAGCGGTAAAGACGGTGAACGCTGGAAGTTCGGTCCGAGGTTCGAATCCCCGAACGGGCTGGCCGCATGGGCGCTTTCGTGGTTTTCCCCATGTTTAACGTGTATACGAGCCAGTTTACCTTAGAAAGTCCTCCACGAAGGCATCCCTTCCTTTAGGCAGATAGCCCTCGTGTGTTTTGTCATAATTAAATAATCCTATCCAATCCTTAATTAAATATAAATTAATTAATAACAATTTTGTAACTTCTACTAGAACTGACGGTAAGAATTGAAGTGCAAATAAATAATATCGTGTGCAATCTTGATTAATATAAAATTTAAAATATTTGCATAGAAAAATATTTGCATTCAGACAGAAAGTTTTTTGAAATATTTGCAATTACTTTATAAGAAGGATTTATTAATAAACATAATAATTACTTATTATATTACTGATGATTAGGATTCAGTTCTTGACAATTACATTCTAAATTAGAATTTTAAGGATATAATGAAAATACGCTACGCACAAAAATACATTTTAGGATAAAAAAAATGAGTTGATTTTTTAATGTTTTAAAAATTCTTAAATTCATTTAATAAACATCGTATCCTCGTTGTTAATTGAATCCAGAATGTTGGGTGTCGTTTATATAATTATTCTTACTTGTCCACAGAACCTGCTGACTTATCCAGCCATTAAGTAGCTTCAAATCATTTCTACATAACCATTGAACTTCCATTAATTCAGTCTCTAGAGGGTTGTATGTTTATATCATAATTTGACTTTTATAAAAATGATTATTCTAAATCTTATGTTTCTGTAAAAATATACTGTGCTTTTAAAATGTGGATGATAGTATCAGCCGCTCTTTCAGCCACTTCAAAAGCAACAGTTTGTTTAGAAATAAATTATGCAGTTAATGTCATAAAATTCAAATAAACATCAAACGAAAATTCTCAGTTTTAGACAATTCGATTTAAACGAAGTAAAGTAGCAAACGATAAAACGCCGAAGGTAAAAATTTACTCTTACATAATTTACTTTTATTTTTTTTTAAAAAAAAAAAAGGAAGACAGAGAGAAATTTAAAAAAATAGTTAAAAATTTGAATAATATCATTTATAATTTAAAAAAATAGCTTTCATATAGTATAAATAAATATTTATTACACATCATTGAGGGAAAAAATGTTATATAATTAATTCTCCGTAAAATTTTACTTGAAATTTAAGGTTAAAAATAGCTGTGGCAATTCACTGTAAAAAAAAATCCATAGACCACATTTGGCATTATTATCGCTCAAAAAAAAGATGCCAAATTTCAAAACTCTAAAATATGTAAATTCGTGTATATCTTAGAAAATTTTGAATAAAAAAGTCTAATTTTTGGCAGATATGCTTAAAAATATACCTAATTTAAGATGATGGTTAAAATTTTATAGGTTATAATTCAAATTTTTTTTTCGAAAAATTTATAAAAATTATTTAAAAATAGAAATTTAAAAAATAAAACACAAAAAATGGGTAAATTTTATTTGGAATGAACCTAAATTTCGAAATGTGAGAGAAAGAATCAAAAGAGTTTAATAAAAAAAAAGAGCTATTAATAAATATTTGCCAAATTCAATTAACAATGAGGAGCTAAAATTTTGAGAGCTAATATTTTAAAAACTACTGGTACGAATTTTACAAAACTTGGTATTCTGGCATAATTTGGGCTGTAGAATCGAAATATGTAAAAAAATTGGTATGTTATTTCAGAAAAAGTCCGATTTTGTGTCAAAATACCTATGTTAGAATAGTGCTATATATAAATGTAATATATATCCTAAGTCGCGCTTTTGAGGCATGAAAAACGCAGTTTGTACTTTGTCAATCGGTCCAGTAGAACGGAAAATATAGCACTGCCCCATTTTTTTTTTTTTTTTTTTTTTTTTTTTTTTTTTTAGAGCAGTGTACATCAGATCTGACTGAGGGCGCATCAATATCGCAGAGGGAAGGGTTTTTAAATCGGGCCATTGGTCTTCCAGTGGTATTTTCTATTGCATCACGTGATCTTTGCCGCGCTTAAGACCAGATGGTTGAAAATATTTTATCACACAATTTTACTGAATAATTAATAAATCGTGAATTTCCTATGAAAATTTCCAATGCGAAATTAATCCATATAAACATATTTATGAAGATTTCACTATCTAATTCAAATAATTTGAAAGAAATACAAATGGAACTTATTGGGGATAACTACGATCAAATACGAAATAAAATGTAAACAACTGATCTCAAAGATTCAGCGTCATTAGCAGTTGTATGTACCTATATCAGAATTACAACGAAAATTTTTATCTTTGTTGTTAATACAGCGAAAATGCAACTTTCATGAGCAGATGTTATGCAACAGTATTACAGTTGTCCAATCTCTTACGATGCAAGATAAAGGAAACTTTGTTATGACTGAAATTTATATATTTTCACGAAAACTTACTTTTATTTAAAAATGCTTCAAAAATGCAGATGCTTGAACTTAATTTTGAGTAAATATAAAATTTGTGAGTCATCTTTTATACTGTTACTTTATCTGCTAAAAAATGAAAGTTAATAAATTTTCGCAAAAATTTTTTGGAATAAATCAGCTTAAGCTTCCAACTCAGGAAAGGTAATAAAGCGAACAAGTCGCCTGCTTTAACTAGTTTGAAAGATAAAGGAAACTAGATTTCTAACAATAACTTCGAATAGCTATATTCCCAGACGAATACTTTTTTCTCTTTTGTTCTTCTTCCCTTCTATTTTCCGCAGCCGTTTAATAATGCAGCTATATTTCCACGGATACACCTGCCATTTCTGAAAAGGGAAATATTTTATTTTAGCAGTTTAGCTTGGAAAGTATCTGAAGCGTAAAATGAAATTTCTCAGAAATTTCAAATCTCTTCCAAATCAATCCTTTAGATACAAATTTTAGCGGATAGTTTCATTTTAAAATCTTAAGCATGGGGTTCGATATTGTTAAGAATTTTGTATAAATGTAAATAATTTTAATAAAATTATATAAAAATTGTAGTAGCTCTTGTATATTGTAACATGAAAGGCCTCAAGAACTGAAGCTTCGCAGGAAGAACGAGATTACAGGGGTAGGTTCATTTAACATTGAGGTAAAGGGTTATCTCGCCAATTTGGCGAGATACAGCCAAGTTACGGCTTTTCGCGACTAATTTTTGACATCAAATTTCGGAAGAAATCGCCAAAGGCGTCGAACTTGCGACCATTTGACGACATCTTGGTTCGTTCACTATGTAACTGTAACAGATCCGATCCCTATACAACTCTATCTGTGTAAACCTTTCCGCAGTTTCGAGAAATCGAAGATACTAGGAATTTCCGGCGGACGCGAAGAAACTATTAAAATCAGACATCTGTTCACAGTTTAGCTCAGCACTGAGGGTTCGGAGTACTGAGAATATTTAGAGATCACTGCGCTAGCTTGTGCCACTGGCGCTCTCTGTATTGCCTTGTGTTCAAGATTCTTAGTAGTTTAAAGTGGTTATGCTGTGTCGTATTGAGAAAAGGTTTAGGAGTACTTTTGTGTGAAGAGTTTCAGAACTCTAAAGGGCCTTTGAAAAAAATTAACTTTACAAGCTTTCATCGGTTTTGTGGGTGTTCAGTCTATTAAGAGCCCGTATTCATCTAACAATGCGTTCCATTGTAAACTTAATTTGCCAGTCTTGTAATGCATGTCACTAAAAGCAAGTCACTTCAGTAACTTGCTTTTAATTCACTCAAAGCCACTTCAGTAACTTGCTTTGAGCGAGTTAAATTCCATTCGCCAAACTTTTTGCATCAAATCGAACATTAATGAACTAAATTTGCGGTTTCTAAACTTTTCCTCCTTCCTTACAGCTTAATAAGACTTTATAATATAGATTACCCTTAACCTCCCCTTTCATAACTATGACCCCCTAACCCTCTTACAGTATTCCTCTTACAGTATTACGAAAATGAAGGCCAAGGCCTTCATTTTCGCAATCTTTGGTCATAGACATAGACTTCCAGTTACAAAATTATTTGAAATAGCGCAAAGATTTTGGCATTTTCACATAAATTACAAAATCTAACTTTTTATACGTTTCTTCGGTCCCTATACTTATATTTAAGAAAATGTTACACGCCTTTTAAAAAGTCAAATATATAATGTTTGATTCTGGTACGACCGAGATATTTAATTCCAAATTTGTCATTTCTGACGTACTTTTCAGTTTGCACTGAAAGTTCGGTTAATAAATTAATTAGAATAATTCGAGGTTAATTTATTTTTCTTAAATTCTATTCAACTATATTCTTTTCTGATTGACTAGTAAATTTTTTGTTATTTTGATATATTTGTTACGCTGAAAGAATTTTCAAAATTTACGAAGCTGTATTATTAATACACTCATTCAGTTATAATTTGAAATATAAATTAAAGATGTCATATTACAAGGATCGGAAACAATATGGAAACCTGAATTTTTATGACACTGCGGGAACCAGACATTTAACGACACCAACACTTTATTAACTCACAAACAAAACAAGAACAAACATTTAACACAAAAATAGAACCATGTTTATCATTACGCTGGCATACCTTCATTACTTCGCTACTAACCGTCTTTTCTCTAGTAAGTCACGTGAGAGAGGCCGTTCGGCTAAACTGCGCATGCGTGGTCAACACATCATGACAGATGGATAAAAAGTTTTTGTCTTTTTATTATTAACTTTTAATGTGTTAATTTATTAAATATCACGTTCTTCGCACTTAGTCACATAAAATTCAATTCAACGGTAAAATCACAAAACAGTTTTTAAAAACAGCAAATCTTTAAGTTTCGCGATAGAATTTTATGTTAGAAATTTCTATACATGCATTTATTTTCGCAATATTATTCTTTTAAAAAACTAGACACATAAAATAGCATTAATAAAAAAGAAAAAATATATAATGATTTTAATGGTTCCAGCTAGTGTAATTTTATAAAAATTCTAAATATTTCTAATTAGACATCTCGTGAGATAGTTGTTTATTAAAATCAATCACATTAAAAGGTAGGAAAAATATTCTTTAAGACTGTGTATACTGCTTTTTAATCTTTTGATTTATTCCTCAATAACTTTCCAAATTAAATTTGAAAGTATCTTAGGCTTTAGTGAATGGCAATACGCTGCAGAGTGGAAGTCAAAAGTACTTTATTTTCGGTCGCAGCAACAGATCGCTTTTACACAGCCAAGTATCTTAATCAAAACTAAACGATAAATATATTTTACTTTTTTAATGTCAACAGTCTCGGGCCGTCTAGATAAAAATTTTTAATTTCAAACAGTGTTGTCACTGCTTACTTTGAAATCGTTAAATGTGTTAATAAAAAACTCATTATTAAAGTTTTACAAAATATAAAATGAATAAGAAAACAATCTCGGGCTTCCAGGTTCAAATTTTCAGAAGGTGGACTAAAATATTTAAAATTCGATACCTGTAGGTACCGTCGTTTATACATTACGCGAGCAACATGCGCACATATATGCAGATCCTTCATTATTTAATTTCTTTAAATACAATAAGAGGGAGATAATATTTGGTGTCAGTAAAAAATGGTACACCTTTTATAGTGAACAAACACAAATTTCCATTTCAAGTCTAATAACACCGTTTGGGGTAAAAGGTTAAACTAAACGGCCAAAAAGGTTGTGTAAGTGATCTTACTAAGGAAACTGAACACTGATACCATGAACTGAGAAAAGATTGAAAAATAATGTATCATAACTCTTAACAATGGATTGGAAAATCTAAACATATGCAGCTTTTAACAATTTTGTGATTTTACCACTGAATTTTTTGTGGCGTAAGTATGAAGAAAATCGTATTTATAATAGTGTTACGAATTTGGTATTTAAAAAGCTAATGTTAGTTCAATTATAAATTAAATGGTTTTATTTCTCGCGCAGTGCAGCGCGTGACGAATATTAAAAGAAAGCTAAGCCGGAAAAATTAAAAATACAAGAGCGCGTGCATTAAATAAATAAATATCTCTTTTTGATTTCGAGAAAGTACTGGAAAATTCTAGCGCGTGATTTTAAAATCTTATAAAAGGAGGAAAACATCTCAGTTTGTAGTAGTTGCTTAGTTTGTTGTTGTTTAGAAAACTGCTCTTTTTGATTGTAGCGAATTCGCGGATTAGCTTTCTTTAGCTGTTTTGAATTACGTTCTATTGGACATTTGAGTAGTTAAAAGATAACTACTGTGAGATATTGTAATACTGCATGATAATTTGAGAAAATTTAACCATTTTTGTTGTGATAATAATAAATTTTTGTTCATTTTTCATCGGACTTGTGCATTCATTCATTGTTTTTTAAAGACAAAAAAAGGTTGTATTAGCAGGAGTGACTCCAGCAGCAGTTTGGTAAACTGAGAGTTCAGCGAGAGCATCATAAAAACCTCAACATATATTCTGGTACGATGTTAAGATCTGAATCTCTTTTAGTTTTCCGTTCTTTCTTCTCTATTTATTTATTTTGCATGCGAAACTATAACGAAACTGTAATTAAAATCAATTATATATAGAGACAATACTGTTCTTCCAAGTGTGAACTTTTGGAGGGGGATGATGAAATGGAGATTTATGCGCTTGAAGTAGGAATGACAACACGGGATTTACTCAGCCGCAAAGTCCTTGAAAGTTGAATGCGTTGCAATAAATTGTTTAGACCGTGCCCACAAGAATGCAACCACTTAACCTCCGCTACCTTAAACTAGGTCTAGTTCCGCTACATTTAGCACAGTTTGGATACTAAAATAGATACAGAAAAAGGCGTTTTAGAAACATTTTCGCAACAAAGACCAGGTTATTCTGATGTCATATTCTCCCTCCAAAGCCAACGACCCAGACGATTTATAAAGATCTAATGCTTCTGGAATCTGTTGACAGAGCAGACAGGCTACTGTAGGCATTTATTTATTTATTTGTTTATTTTGCATGAGAAGATTCTTTGCTAAGTGGCAATGTCTTCAGGTAGATTGCTAAATATAAAGTTACTGAAGTATCTGGACTTTAAGCAGAGTAAAGAGGCTTCATTTGGGAGGATAGAAGTAGATTTCACAAAATCTCAAGTAGAAAAATGATTTTTTTCTTATTTTGGTTCAAGGTGAATTGTGTAAAATTTTACCAAGCTCGAATAAAACTGTAGAACAGTCGTGTGCAACTGGTGGTTCGCAGGCATCTGGTAGCCCGCAATTCTATCTTTAGGAACGCAATGCTATCTTTTATCTATCCACCCACAGTCACAATATTGCCATAAAATAAAAACCTTAAACTTAATGTAACAAACACCAGTGAACACAATATTACGCCTTAAAGGGGCCTTTTTTTAACGGTTTTATGTGTTACCTTTATTTATTAAATATCATGTTCTTCGGACTTAACCATAAAACTCACTTCAATAGGAATATCGCAAAATAATTTTAAAATGAGCGTATATTTAGAATTTCCGATACTTAGTTCCGCGCGCTGGAGATCAAAAGTTTTTTTTCCCGTACAGTGTTGCCATTGCTCGCTTTAAATCCGTTGAGTTTGTTAATCAAAAATCCGTTAAAGATTTACAAAATATAAAATAGATAATAAAACAAATTCAAAATTCGCGTTTCCAGGTGTTTGTGTTAAAGTGAAGATTTGCGTTGTTAATAATTTGATGGCTCTAAGTACCTTCTTTTTTTCACAGCGCGAGGAACATACGCGCATTCATGCAGATTCTTCATTATTTAATTTCTTAAATATAATACAGAGCGATATTTCAAGGTTTTATCTGCGCAGCGGATTGATATTGATGTGCTTCTTAATACAAGCCAGTTCACTACTGGCTCCGTTGCATTTCTGCACCAACGAAGAATCATCCATCCGGCCATAGGGTAAACGGTTGTTAATTAATTCAGTTAAAATAAGTTGATAAAATTTCGCGCGATCAAACTGCGCTGTGTCTGGCAAGTTTTAAAATAACACTTTATTTTTCTTCTTATATTTTGTGATATGCTTGTCGACGAGATTGACGTGCAGGGTCACCGAAGAAGAAAGCCGCGTCGCTGATTGTCGTGCCGAAAGGATAGGGTTCTAATCCCGGAGAGGGCTGGGATGTTTGTAATTGTATGGTGCCGGTGCGGTATCGCGGCACTCTAAATATGCGGCGAGCCGAAAGTCCTCTTGTGTGGTTTGGTGGAAGAGGCGAGGGTTGGGAGACCCTCGGACCTGGGGTGCTCTCTATCAAAATTGGGGAGGGGGCGGAAATGAGCTAAATAGCACTGTCACCTGTAAGGTGCTCAAGACTGTTGCCAACGGCAGGCGTAATATTGCTCTCCTTGCCACGAGGAATCTCGAGGGCTTGGGCTGATGTTACGGTCAGACAAGTGAGCATAAGTAACAGCAACAGAAAAAGAAAATCAACAAGGAATAGGAGGAAGAGTTTTTATTTGCAAACGTTGTCGAGAAAGCAGTTTATTTTTTACGTACTGCTTCAGTAGCCATACCAAAGCGGTCAAATGTTGAAAGTCACCACACACTTTTTTATAAGGATTTCAACAGTAAATATCCACTGAGATCTGCTCTAAAAGCTCAGTTATTGAAATTTTCTCTAAAAGCCCTACAAAGCAGTCTTTTTACTCTCGAAAATAAGCAAAGAATCACACAGGAACATCATTTAAACTCTATAATTTCTGCTCGAGCAAAAAATTTGGATACGAGGAAAAGGTGGAGCACAGGAAAGTTATTGAAGAAGCATTTCTGAAACGATTCGTCATTCAAAGAAATCGTAATCTGACAATATCTGTATAAAAGCAAATGAACTTGCAAGACACTTTGGAATGACTAACGAACAACAAATTTAATAACTGCATTTATAATTATAATCACAATCAAACTTTAATAATAATTTTAATTAAATTTATTATTCACTTCTTTTAAGAGATGTGAGAATATTAATCAGTAGAAGAATATCCATTTTTCTCCTCGGGTCGGATCTTGGTAACCTCCAGCAGATATAGAAAACCAAACTTCCTGTCCCTTGAAGTTCGTTATAATGTGGTTCGACTGCAAAAGGGAAAAAAGTTATTTAACAAATAGTTTAATGACAACAAGATATTTTACAATATTCTCCTTACTAAATTCATCTACGAATAACTATAAGATAAATTCTTTTTCTCCTTTCAGTTCATGAATGATTTTAAGTAAAAGCTTATTTTTAAATGCCTTTTTTAAAATATTTTTTTATTCCTTCTCTAAATACCTATGTAGCAGCTGCTTTAACAATATATATCAAATACGCTGCTTTAATGTTATAGTTTTGTTATTTACATCGTATTTGTTGTTCCACTGTTTACAAGACATTCTAAGATTTGGCGGGTTGCTATTTTTAGCGTTTCGTGTATAAAAAGAAAAGAGATAAAACCTCCGCTGATCCTCACGTGTTCTGGATTACGACGTTTTGTTTCTTTTTTCATTCTTGATGAAAATGCCAGTCAAACATTTGGATAACTGCCACTTTTCTGGCTTACTCAAGCTTCGTATTTTGAAATACATCTTCGCATTTTGCCCCAAACTTTCTGTATTGTGATAGCAGTTATAATATTCTTAAGACCTGAATCTATTACTTTTAAACAATTTAGTTTGATAACTAGCAATAGACATATTCGATATAAAAGAATTTTATATTACGTTTTTTCGAATGGCAGCAGATTCTCATATGAACAGTAAAACAACTCATTTACGTTGGACCACGCAAAATAGCATTTCGAGACTATTAGGCCGTTTGGGCAAAAATTCCATTAAATTTCCACAAAATTTCATACAAATTAGAAACCATATTCGAAATTCTAAACTCTGGCTACGAGGTGCTCCTGATCGGATATAGGACTACGTGTATTAAACATTCGGTGGCTCTAATTGCCATCGTTTGGCCACAGTATAAGGAACATACATACATCCTTACGATATACATGAATGAATGAATACAGAGAGGCAGGCAGGCGGGAGAACGAACAGATGTTCAGGCAGACAGACTTTCCATTATTTAATAACAGGTATTAATGCCGATGGATTAATGCGTCTCAAATAAAGAATGTATCGGTGTAAGCAAAACCGATGCGGAGCCATCGAACAAACTCAGAGCAACAACAACTTATTTGCGAGTTAACCAAATCAGGAACCTTCTATAACAAATTTTTCTGCTATGAGAAATTAGGATAAGAAGACCTCCACCTGAAAATTAGCTCTTGTCTATTATCCAGATGAAACAAGCTTGATCAGATTTGAGGAACTGGAATATTGGACTTTTCCTCAGCTGTTTACTGCAAAGGAGTTTTCATTGTCGAATGTCACATATTACATTTTCGCTTTACCTCATTTTTAATGGTCCTGGTATGCCAAAAAGAACCTCAGTAAAATTAGTTTGTGTTAAAATCCAGATTTTACCTCCGAGACCGAGATTTTCCTCCTGTTTTCGTTCAAGATGAATTGTGCAAAATTTTACTAAGCTCAAATAAAACTGGGACCGAGTATAGAACTAACATGGCGCCATGGAACGGTTTTAGTAAGAACTGATACTTCCTTTGTTATCTGTTACGTCCCTTTTTCGGAAATGAGCTTTCGGAAAATCATAAACCATTTTGGCCGATTTCTGCACCGATTCCGAAATATCCTCGTAAAAGTGGTAGAAAGTAGCATTTAAATTCAGCTTTGAAGATACGTTTGGTAAGTTTTACAATAATTCAATAGTGACCAAACTCTTGGTAGACGTTTAGCGAATTATCAGTAATTCTAAAGCAACATCTGAAATTTAAGAAAGGTGTAAAAGACCCTTTATTTAAAACTAAATACGAACAGCTGGAACACCTAGTGCTGACAAATCAGCCAACCACTTGTGGCGATATAACTTAACACAAAGTTCAAATGTAAAATTTAATTTGAATAAGCTAGGAGACAAACGTTCCTCAAAGCTGGCTACACAGTTGGCTACGACGTTGGCTCAAATTTTAACCGGCGTTGATATTCAACTATCGGGTAATGTAATAATGTACAGCCGAAATCCACATTTCTTACCTTATCTAGTAACCCAATAACGTGGGCCTCGGAAGGCAGAACTCGTTCTTTTGTACAATCCAAAACCTTGAACCAGGTATGAAAATTTTGTTTAATTTTTAGCTTCATATTAGGTTTCCTTATGTATATATACTATATATAAGTGCTTATCCAGCCTTTATTATTGCATCGCTGGTCATAGTCGTATACTTCTATGTAAAGAAGTGTTGAACCATTAACAATATGTAACTTTTAATGTGATCTCCCAGTCTGTGTACTTATGTTTGAGAAAGCTTCATACTCGTTATAAAAAAATAAAAGTACAGGAAGTTTGACTCCTGTACAACAAAAATGAACCGGAATATTTAATTTCAAAATTTTCAGTTTTGGGTGTCATTCCCAACTTGCCTAAGGAACCGGTTAATTAAGTTGGAATATTTAGAGGAAATAAGTTTAAATGAAGTGTAGCAAACAATATACATAATTGAATATGCCGTGCAAGGAAATCATGTGGTGTGCACATCAGACTTTTTTTACTAATTTTATCGACCAAAAATCGGCAAGGGAAAATAAAGAGAATCATTTAATTTTCGAAGGAGGTGGATATAGTTGGAACATAATAAACGAAAAAGAGATGAACTACAGAAAACTATCCAGATATGATTTCTTAAAAAAGGCCTACCTTTCAATAAGAACACAATAGTAATATTAACATTATATGTTTCGAAAAAGATATATCTATTTCTACTTCAATGCAACTTGAATCTCACTCTTTGCCATTGCTGTGTCTAGGTACTCCTTAAGCCTCAAACCGTCCATAAATAATTAGAAAAGGTGAATGCGTAACCGACTAAGCGAAATCGTAGACCGCATGTTGGGTCGTGTTTGGTTTGTCTTGATGGTTGAGTTCTAGTATTAGACGCTGGCATAAGGCTCTACATTTAGGTGTGTGTGTATTTAATTATGGCAAAGCACACTAGGGCTATCTGCCTAAGAGGAGGGATGCCTTTGTGGAGGACTTTCTAAGGAAAACTGGCTCGTATACACGTTACACATGGGGAAAACCACGAAAACACCCATGCAGCCAGCCCGTTCGCGGGATTCGAACCTCGGACCGAACTACCAGTGTTCAGCGACTTTACCGCTCGGCCGCTGGTGGGCCGTTCTACATTTAGGAGGGAAATGTTTAACATTACATTTTCAAATACTTTGTAAGGTTTCGTGTTTGTTAACAAGACGAAGGCAACCACTGCGTGAATGAATCTATTTTATTTAAGGTAACTCGCCCTTTGAAGGCATGGTGAAAGTAAAAGGTTCTGCAAATATTTTTTCAGACCCTGGAGCTAAAAAGCTAGGAGGGAGCAATACACGGAAAATACAGTAATACTTAACTTCGATGCGCATTTAATTCCTCAAGGAATTTTGTAATTAGGTTCTTGCCTTAATTATAGTCATAGATATTATCTAAATGTACGAAGTAATAGCATATTCCATTTCCATTGTCTTACTAGCATCATGAATAATCAGTAAACAAATGTTCGGTGTATATAGTTATTTATCGTGCTGCAAATGCATAATTAGTTTCTGCATTTTAAATTGCAATAGCTCTCCGTACGTGGGCACGTCTTTCATAAGAGTATTCACTTTTAAACTCATTTTGAGGACGCAAGCTTCTGTTTCGTTTCTGTAGCTTTGAATATCGCAATATGATCTCTCCGGGCGGAGATGCCAAAGCAAGCCGTCGCTCAATTAATTATGAAAGGGGCAATTACATTTAACCGTAGAATATAGTCATAGTCGTTTTATTCTTCTGAAAGTGACATTAATGAACATATTCATCATATCAATTTTGTCTTTCTTTCTATAACCTCCATATGATATCGTATATTAGAAAAGGTGTTTGTGTGTGTGTGTGTGTGTGTGTGGACGCATGTGATCAGTATTCACGTTTACAGAGAGTTTAATATTGCCATATTTTTTTATATTGGCTATACTATTCATATTTTGGATGCAAACTGATGAAAGTGGCTGAATGGTTTGCTCCGGAAGCATTCACCTATAAAAATTCTTACTGCTCGGAATTGTTAAAAAGGTTCTAAATTTTTGTTTATTTTATTTTATTTTATTTTTACTTTTCTCGCACGTTTAATCGCAATGTTTACATGAGCTATAGACACACAAAATTACTAATTCAGTATCTGCAAACATTGGAAACTATCAAAATGTTGAATTTAATTGTTCTTGTTTTTGAAGCAGTGGATGGCAACGACTTGTAAAAGGATTTAAAATGGAATCCTAAATTTCATTTTGGAAAGCAGGTGAGTGGTTTTCTTTGATATATTTAAAATTGGGAATTTTATGATTCCAGTATACGATCCATAGCCCATTTTAAGCCTTATTATGAGGATCTAAGTTTATGATTTGCATTCTGAGGAACGTTTCGACGTCAGTTTCAAGATATGTGTGTGTGTGTGTCATTATGGCAAAGCCTCGAGGGCTATATGCCTAAGGCTAGGGATGGCTTCGAGGAGGACTTTACCGCTCGTGTTCAGCGACTTTACCGCTCGGCCGCTGGGTGGGCCCAGTTTTAAGATATGAGATGGTTGAGTTTTATTGATTTACCTACATTTATTCTTGTTTACTTTGGTCATCATTTACTGTTACTTTAGTGTTATTGTTTTTAGCGTTAACAGTGTCATCAGTTTCTTCGTTAATATAAGGAGGAAAAAAAGGTCGAAAAGAAAAAAAAAAATGTGTGTGCCTTGGACGTGTAGCTGCAGTTGAGTATTCCCAAAATAATAACTACGTAATTTTTATTTAAGAAAAAAGAACTTCAATAATACATTTTATTTTAAACAATTTTTCTCTCTCTCTTGTTAATTTGAATCATTAAAAAGTTATTGTAACGTCGACACTTGCTTAGATTACAAAAGAAAAAAATATTACATATATAAAATAAAAAAAAATTCTGTTTAAAAATATGCATATATACGTAAAATGAAAATAAATTGACATTTCAATTTTAAACCATTACAGACGCACTCCGCTGATTAATATTCATGTCTAGTAATATTTTCGAAAATGAAAGTAATTCATAACAGTCTGAAAGAGGCACTGAGTCTGAAATTGAGCAGTCAAAAACGTTTTGTTCTCTCCGAGATCTTTACTAATAAACATCTATCTGTATTAACACATCAAAAACGTTATTCGAGACATAACTAAGAACTGAAAACAGGCGTTGAACTCTGTACATGACAAAACAGTTACGTCTGCTGCCCATTTTAATTTAAAGCATTATTCGATTCGTTAGAGAATCGGGGACCTACTAGTAGGATATAAAATTACATACTGATAATAATTATAACATCAAGCATATTATTCGACACTCATTGACAAGCAAAACATCGCGATTATAACATGATGTTTTCTAATAGTTCTATGATGATTTCCAGTATGCTTTTCTAATGGAATTAAAATTGAAACTTAACACAAATTTTGAAATTTCAGGTATTGCTATTTGAAGGTATGCGTTCAAGATTGTTATGATTTGAAACAATAGAGTTTTCATGGTTACGGTTACAGTGAAAACGTTTCGAAATTTTCAAATGGCAACCCCAACTTATTCCCTGCGCAAACTGATCAGCGCATTGAAAAGTTATAAATGGCTCTAGAACAATACACGTATAACGAAAATTGCCGTTGTTGCAAAAACAGTATTGTCAAGGACAACTCGAGAGAGAGGAGAGGGGAGAAAAATTTAGAAGTTTACAACGTACCCACCACGTGCACCGACGTGCCAGTTTACACGTGAATTAGAAGTGTTTAAAGTGTTCATCTTCGCAGACAACACATTGCATGCAAGAAATTGTTGACAACAATGAAGAACGTAACATCGCAGGAGGAATCTGAACAACTTCCCACCTTATGGCATCTTTTAGTTCTGGCAAAGCTCGTGGATTCGATGTGGGTACCCTAGACTTCAGATAATCCCAGAACCAGACATACATTGGAGTGACGTCGATCGTTAGCGGTGGCCACGGAACTACAAAGTTACTGCAAAGATGTACGAAATTGCGAAGAAGCCACTATCCTGAAACACTGTATACTTTAAAAAGTCGTAATTCCAATAGAGAAGTTTTTAACCCTGTCTCCTCTTGTGTTATTCGTTGATCATTTACAATGCTTCTCTTTCCAAATGTTTTACGCCGGCAATTTTTGTCATACGTGTGTTGTTCCAACGTCATTTATAGTTTTCCAATGCTCATGAGGAAACTGCAAGAAGAAAGTAAATTTCGCCATTCATAAATTTCGAAATATTTTCACTATAACCGAAATATATTCCCATTTACTAAGTTACCATTGGTAATTTAGTAACCGTGATAGCTGTTTTGTTTAAAATCCTCTCAATTTCGATCGCATACTTTAAAATAACAATATTTCAAATTTCATTTCGACTAGTTGAGCGGATAGGCCGCTATGGATTCATACATCGGGAATATTTTTAACACGTTTATTATTTTACACGAAGAAAAAAATTTGAGAGCACTGAATACGATGTAAAACTATAGCATGAATCAATAAAAATGGCAATAAGATGTTACAGGTAGAATTCAGGAAAAATGAATAACTCAGAAAAAATTAGAAATTTAATATAGAATGTGATCTTCCTTAACTTGTACGTACATATAAACGTGAATTCATGCTTACAATAACGTTGTTAACCACAGTTTGGAAAATTAATTAGAACTCCTCCGGCAATGCTATGTTCGGGCCATTTACATCTCTAGAAGGAGATGTCTCCATGCAGCTGCTTTTTCAGCTTAGTCCTATAAATCTATCGGGTTAATATCAGAAGATTTCATCGGCCTTGCTATTGCTCAATAACTTTTTCAAGGAATTCATCAGCCAGGTTTGCTCGATGTGGGCAAACATTATTGCCCATAAATTTAGTCTTACTAAATTTCTAAGACCTCATCCTGATATCTCTGGCCAGCCACAGATCCAGTATCGGAAACGTATAGGAGTGTACCTTCATCGATCATTATTCCTCCCCATACCATCACACTTGTATTACTGAAACGATAACGTTCCACAATGTTTGAAGGAAGATTTTGCGTTCCTGACTTTCTCTAGTCAAATGCATGTTCAGGATCAGATGTTAAACTTAATACTCGGCTCATCAGTAAAGAGAATATGGGGCCATTGGTGTTCATTCCAGTTCTGATGTACTTTGCCCAACTGAAAGTTATACCTCTTTTGTTATGGAGACAGTGAAACACATTTCTTTGATTTTCTAGCATAAAGCCCTTTCTCATTTAGCATTCTATGTACAGTTTGCCATGATACAGCAGTTCCAGTCGAAGCTGCAAGCTCTGAACTTAACTATTGAGCAGTAGACTTCCTGTTACAACGGGCAGTTAATCTCGATCTTGAGAAGCAGTTATTCGTTTGCGAACTTGTCCAAGCTTCCTTATGACGATTTAAGATAAAATTGTTTCCATAGCGTACAGATTGTCTGTCTTGAAGTATTCACTCATCTCAGTGCTTCCATGATTGCCTGCCCTGCTTCTAAATGGCCAGTGATATGTTACTTCACAGAGTTTTCCAGATTATGTTTCGGAGTCTTAATAACTGGTTGAGTCCTTACACGCTGATATCTAACGCTGCATTTCAAAAACTCACTTTGAGCAAAACGTTTGGTTCACTTTCAGATAGCAGTGATTCGCATGTCAGAAATATCAGAAATATCATCAGAAAGCATTTCATCAGAAAGCTCGCATATCAGAAAGCTTTTCATTGAATGATGCTAATTAAGCTTGTCTTTCACACATTGCATGCAAAAATGTATTACATCGGTTTGATATTTCATGGAATATCATTAATGTTTGGTATGTAAAGATGAATTTGGACATGAGGGTACTGTGATTTAGAAATTAAAGGTGAGAAATTTCTTTATAGCCGACTGAAAACATTTCATTTCTGAACAAAAGATTTCTTTAAAACCCATTCTTAATTTGATTTACACAATGCAATTGGCCTCAATTTGCGCGCTTGTTCATGATAGCATTTGTGCTTTTTTACATCGTTGTGACAAAACAACACATGAAAGAAGGAAAAAAACGACATGTTGGTAGGACCGCAAGTAAAAGATGGAACTCGACTTGTTTAAAATGAAACCTTGGCTCAAAATAATTTAGGGTCAATTTAACTTTATTTTGATTGGCTAATTTCAAGTTTTAATTTTCAAACTAAAATTATTATTAGCTGAAGCATTGTATATCTGCATCATAAGCGTTTTACAAGAATCGCGTGGCGTGGTTTAATTTTGAATATACGCAGTTTGGACGGATTAAATGTAGCAGTTATTAGTTTTAAGACAGAGAGAGAAATAACTAGATTAAAATGAAGAGCTAAGAAACTTTTTCAAACTGAAGTTAGAACTTTGACTTATTTTTTTTTATCTTACATGCACAGAAAGAGAGGTGTATGAAGAAAATCAAATTCTGTTCTTTGTTTTTCAGTATTACAGTCGAATTCTGGAAGAGGCACTTTCTGATCATGCCATATCTCTTCTTAATTTGTCGTTGTTTGCATTGTTTTTTGTTGTAAAAGCTGTTTCTTAAGACAGTCAACTAAATTCTAAAATACATGCTTAGCGTAATCATATCTACTAATCTAAATGCCAACAGAAACTTGAAAATATACTGATTCAGTCAGCAGTCAAGCTAGAAAATGTAGCTCTTTGGCTGTAAGAAATACTAAAATCTCTATTTTTGAATAATTAGAAACCTTGTACGTTCGTATGTTTGCATCTCGCAGTATGAAGAAACAGCCGTATCCAAAGCCATCATGTTTTGAACATACGCAGTCTTGCCCCCATATATGTGCATCTCGAAGCTCGAATTCTGAATTTCGTTTCTGTTTCTTTTATTTTTTGCAAATTTTTTATTAACAAACTCAGTGATTTGAATGCGATATGTTGGCACTGCTCGAAATAAAACTTTTTTATCTTTGGCGAGGCAGTATATTGCCCTTCGGAGTATAAAATTACTTGCTTTCAAATTAAATCAACAAACTTATCATTATATATATATATAACTATTTTAGGCACTTTTATAAAAAAAAAGTTGATTTTTAAAAATCATTTTTTCTTCTAAAATATTATAAAACGTCTAAATTTTAATTTTTTAATAAGGGTTACTAATTATCGCATTAAGTAATCTCAATTTTAAACATTGAACCATCTCGTGGTGACAACCTTTCTAGGATGACCAGCTCTAAAAGTGGCGAGTATCAGTCAGAGCAAAAACAAACATGATTTTGATTCTCTTCCCTTTAAGACGACCTTCATCACAGAAGACCAAGGTCATATGGAATCGTCGGTGATTTGTGAAAAAGGGAAAAGCGTTCTTTTCTCTCTCTCTCTCTCTCTCTTTTTTTTTTTTTTATTTATTTATTTTTATTTTATTTTATTTTTATTTTTATATATATATATATATAAGGGGAAAATGAATAAAGTAAACTCAAAGCTTCTTTAAAAGTACACAATGTCTTCCTCCAAAACAGAGATAAGCTGAGATTAAACACCCCTATAATGGCTTAACTACTGTTGATAAACGGCATTAAAACCACTGACAGATGCAGGTTCTGTTGTAATTTTTTGTTAAGCATTACTTGTTTGCAGGGACTGTCTTGTGGTTATGTCTTAGCTGAAAAAAAGATCTTGTTCTAGAAGAAACGAAGTTTATTTTTCCGACGCTTTGTATTGTTGATTTACACAGCACATAAAAACAAGTATTTATCTGCTATTTCGTGAGTACTACAGCACATTCTGTATTTCGTATTTTTGACTGTACAAAAATATATACAGGGCCAGAAGACCTATAACTCTGAGTTTTCTGCATGCTTGTGACATGAACGAAACAATAAGCATGAACAGAACGAAACGCAGCCCAACCGGTGTAATGGTTAGCGTAGCTGACTGCCGTGTCGAAGGGCCGGGGTTGGAATCCCGGAGAAGGCATGGTTATTTGTAAATGCATAGTGTCCGTGCGGCAGGGGATACTCTAAATATAGGGCGAGCCGAAAATCTTCTCGAAAGGTTAGTGGTAGGGGAAGAGAGGTTGGAGACTCTCTGAACCTTCCCCGCAGGTGCCCTCCATCAGAATTAGGGTCGGAACTGAGCACCTCTAAGATGCTCAGGTAAACTCAAAACCTAGCAGGCGTAAACTTGCGCTCCTTGCCACGAGGAATTTCGTGGGCTTGATCCGACTATCGGTCAGACATGGGAGCATTAGCAACAACAATAGAATGAAACGGAAACTGACAGTTATGGCAAGTAAGCCAAAATCAACAAGGTTAAATTTCTGTTAGTAATGGGGGGGAGCCTCTGGCGCCATCTTGTGAGGGAAAAATACTTAACACTGAATTTTTAACAATTCACGTAGAAAACCAAAATTATCAAGAAAGGAGGATGGTCTTCTTAGAGATGATTTTCTTTACAAAGACATGGTTTTCTGCGTAAGAGTGTCCCAATTGTTGTGAGAAAAGAATGTTTATTCTCCGTATTAAAATTGAGTTTAATTTTTATAATTTCCCAAATTTGGAAAAATTATTTTATTCTAGAATTTTATTGTTAGCTATATGCAGAAAGGAGTTTTAGAGAATCCTAGATCTACAGTTCACAAATCAGTTCTAGAAATCAGTTCTGGAAGTTGGTATTTGACTGAGACAATTCTTTCGATTCCATTGCTCAAACGATTATGTTCACTTTGCTCTCCAGCTTGAGTAATAGTTTCCGATCCTTTCCGGTTTTTTTTTTTTTTTTTTTTTTTTTTTTTGTGTGTGTGTGTGTGTGTGTGTTCCATCTTCGCTAGCTGCTCTTGATTCATTTATCATTCCGGATGTTTTTAATTAAGCTTATTGTTAACTAACGGTGAGTAATAAAAAAAGAGCTGATTAAATTTAGCCAGCAAACGGTTCTGATATGATCCTACAAAAGAGTGGTTTTTTTCCATTTCTAAGACGCATGTATGCATCGTTTAAAATCCTTTAAAATAACTCGTTTAAAATACAAAATTCTTAATTTAATGCGACCCTAAATTCTCCTCTATATTATTACATAATAAAGAATCTGTATGCATGCATGTCTGTATGTATGCCTGTATGTACAGGGTGATCAGCGAATAAGCCCTAATCTCAAAATTAAATATCTCTACAACAAAGATCGATAGAATTATGCGGTAAACTGCACGTTTATTAGAAAACTGTAAAAATGGTGTACAAAAGTTATTAAGGAAATTGTTAACAGATGGCGCTCTAATCGCAATGACCTATCAATAACCTTTAAAATGGGCTTCGAAGTCGAAAGTGACTAGTGAAAAGAAGCTAGCGTAGAAAGTGAAATAATGTATTCCGTTGAACAACGTGTTTTTTGTTCTGGAATTTCACCGATTAGGACGTAGTCCTACGACAACACGTCACAGTTTACCAAACCGATTCAATGTTCCAGTTGAACCCGACGCGAAAACCATTCGCATGATCTTCACGAAATTCGAACGGACTGGCAGCGTGACTGATGATCGAAAGGGAAATGTTGGGCCTAGGCAAACTGTAGTCACTCCTGAAAATGCAGCCAAAGCTTCTGGAATTGTTCAGAAAAATCCTAGAAAAAGCATCCGACGGATTGCATCAGAGACAGGTTTGAAGTACACGAGCACGCAAAAAATATTAAAAAATAGCCTACGACTGTTTCAATACAAAATTCAAATTCATCAGACCATACCCATGAAAGCTGTGCAACAAAGGATTGACTTTGCGAATCAGATTCTAACAATGATCAACAACGATAGATTTGATGTGAGCTGCATCTGGTTCACAGATGAGGCACATTTTTATTTGAATGGAATCTTTAATAAACAAGAACTGGAGATTTGGGGCTTCCGAAAGTCCTAATTTGTGTGAAGAGAAAGCACTGCATTCGCCTAAAGTTACTGCATGGGCTACGGTATGCGCCAGAGACATTATCGGACCGTTTTTCGTACAAGAAACGATAACTACTGAACGTTACGTTAGAATTCTGGAACAATTTGTCAGCACTGAACTAGCGTTGGAGGATCGACCACATCGAACAGATAAAGTTTCTCGCTTTCTTCATGAATACTTTGAAAATAGAGTAATTGCGTTAGCGTTTCCGCAATTTACTGACACAGGGATAGTTTGGCCTCCATATTCTCCCGATCTAAGTCCTTGCGACTTCTTTCTGTGGGGCGCATTGAAAGACACTGTCTATCGAAACAATCCTTCTACTCTAAATGACCTCGAATCGTTGATTGGTGTTGCATGTGATTCCATTTCCGTTGAGACATTGCAAGACGTGATGTAAAATTTCATTGTTCGTTTACGCCACCTCATTGTTTCGAACGGTGAACATTTTGAAAAAATTTTATTTTGATTGCAAAGGCTACTTTACTTTATTTTTTTAGACTCCTTTCAGAGAAAGAGTTTTCAGCGCAGCGCGCCATCTGTTAACGATTTTCGTAACTAAATTTTCTAAACTTTTGTACACCCTTTTTACAGTTTTGCTAATAAACGTACAGTTTACCGCATAATTCTATCTATCTTTGTTGTAGAGATGTTTAATTTTGAAATCAGGGCTTATACGCTGATCACCCTGTATGTTCCAGACGGCGGTGCTTACAGTCACGCAATTTTGAACACATATAGTCTTCCTCTCGAAAACCTCCTCTTTGAAGGACTTTGAATTTTGATTTTTTGATATTTGTTTTGTGCGAATTTAATGAAATTTTGGTTAATAAAATGGGGGATTTAAAAACAATGTGCCATCATATGGCAAAGTCTAAAATACTTATGTTTCACATTTAATCAGAAAACTCAGCGGTTTAAAAGAAATGAATTGCCACCGCTAAAATAAAATACATTTATCTTCCACTCGCCAATATGTAACCATTCGACAAAGCGTTAGGTACTTAATTTTTCTTTTAAATTTAATAAATCTGATAATCATTAATAAACTGTATCTTTTAAATCAATAAATCAATACATACAGCCAAACCAATGAAATTACACTAAATGGGCTTCATTAAAGTCATTATATACCTCTTTGTTTTTACAATAACTATTTTAGCCGACTGGACGCGCAGGGAACTAGTTGTGGTAAAAATATAATGCATTCCAGAAGCCATTAACTAACATTTCTTCTCTGAATAGATGAAACGCATTGATAAATTAAGTTACCGCTATTTAATTAATCCTAATGCACGCCACGAACATTTTGATTCCTAAATAGATTTCCTTATTTCCGGAATTCAATCAACGAAATTCTTTTCGTCAAAATTAACCAATGTTGGTCGCATATTTTTAGAACCGAACTCATCTCTAGCATAATTCCCTAAAGAGCACGGTTTTAGATTATCCATAAGTTTGAAACATATTGATAACTTAATTATTGCCCCAGTGCATTGAACGGAACAAATCATTAAGATGAAACAATAATAAATATTAGCATTTCCGAGCATGGTAAATAAATTTAAGCCAATATTTAGTAAAATAAAGGAATTAAAGCTTAGCAGTGGATTCTCTGAATGAAGAAGTAAGTACGAGTAATTTAACTGTCTTGAGAAGAAAACTATTAACTGAAAAGGCTTTATTCCATTTTGGAATATTTGTCTTAAGCATTAATAATACTAGTTTTTCTTGTTAAATGGAAGTGAAAGGAAGATTCTTACAGGTTTCTCCTTGCATATTTTAACTCTGCTTATGAAACTTTTCCATCATCCAGTGTGTTTGTGGTGTCACATGAGACAAAAGAGCAATGACGACAAATATGCAGGAAAGTAATTTCACGCTGAAAAGAAAGCTGTAAGTGATAAAAAGAATATCTGATTTTGTTTTGATAATCAGAGTACAAATGTGCATAAGAATCAGCGTAAATTATACATTTAATTAATGTATTATATTAATTTTATTCATTTTGTAAAACAAGTAGTTGAAGTACGGGAAAAGGTTTCATTTAGGGAAGAGCTCCCCCCCCCCTTTAGAAAAAGTCATTTTTGGAAATATTCACGGAAAATTGATAGAGTACTTAATAAAGACTCATAAAACGATGAAGCATTGAAACTTAAACTCTGAGTTAAAACTAATTCACTGTTCCAAAGAGATAAATAGCATGGCGCCATCTAACGGTTTTTGTAAGAACTGATACTTGTTTTGCTACGGATTATGTCTTTTTTTGAAAAAATCACTATTCACTTTGGCCATTTTCTTCACAGATTTCGAAATATTTACAAAAAACTGATAGAAAGCGCACTTAAACTCTGCCTTAGATGTTCTACATTGTAATAAAGAGTAAATAAATTTACACTGCGTCATTAAATGGTTTTAGTAAGAACTGATAATGCAAGCGCAACAACGGCGACGTGAACCTAAGATAGGGTTCGTGAGCACAACATTCTAATACGCGCTCCCTGAGTCCTAATATATGCGCCTTTTCGAAAAATTCATTTTTCAAATTTTTATGTAGGTAACCTTTGTTTTATTTCAATGGTCAACTCTGCAAAATGTCTTCCGGATTATAATAAAACTGTAGATTTCTATAAATTACACACACGTGAACAAACGGACACTCTTCTTTATTTTTATAGAGCATTTTAATGAATACAGCTGGTGTCATTTCATATGTTTAGCTAGTAATTAATAATAATTGAAATGAATCTGAGTTTACTGCTTTTGAATCGTTGGTTAATTAATAACAGAATAAGTTTGGAAGAAAAAATTAAATACCTTACGCATTGCTGAACGATGACCCACTGCCTCTAGGAAGATAAAAATATTTTAATTCTCGCAGTGGCAACACAATTTATTAAATTCGAAAGCCAAATGTACTTCGTTTTGCTGAGTGTTTAATCAAAATTCATTAAAGTTGTACACGGTCTGTGTAAAAAATGGAGACCGCGTGGGATTTTTTTTTTTTTTTTAATCCTATGGAGAGAGTGATCTTCCTCTGGTTTTTAAGGTCAAGTGCGGGAAATTTCATAAAGATCGAAATAAACCTATAGACTTCTGTTAACTTCAAACAAATGGACACTCTTCTTTATACATAAATATATATGTAATATATTCAAACTCAGGACCAATGACCAGGAAATTGGGGGCAAAGGCAGATTAAATCTTCAGTTTTATTTTCGGCAACATGTTGCGGCTACACACAAGTCGGCACACTAAATGTGCCTGTTCCAAAAGGCTTACATTTTTGATAATTTTGTAGCAAGGAAGCAGATCAGAAGCAGCGCAGGTAGGCCAAAGTGTAGAAAGAAAGTGCGTAATGTTCAGGATGAAATCTCAAGTCCTGAACATTACGCACTGAGTTAGTTTTGGTTCTCAAAGCGTTCTGATTGGATGGTTAATATTGATGTAAAATTATTATTGGCTGTTAAGAGTTTTAGTTCCGCTTACATCATCATAATTACGTAAGAGTCATATGACATAGAGATTTTTCTCGAAATGACGCAGTGCAGAGAGGAGTTACTATTTTTAGAATAGAGAAGAGAAATTAATTTAGGTTGCTAATTTAATCTTTTACATATTCTTTTTCTTACATATATATGTAATATTTTGGCAGTCGGACACATGAATGAAGCTTGGCAGAAATGATGACACAGAAGTTAATTGTTTTGATCCCACAGCTTTATTCGATTGAAAGGCATATTATCATTCTTTGTTAAGATTCTTTATAAGATTAAGTTTAGTGCGTCATAATAGCCTAACAAAGGGAGGCAGATGACAGCAGCAGCATAGATCTTAATAGCAGAGGAAGAAAGCGATCTCTCTCTCTGACGCAAAATGGCACGAGTTCTCTATTTATAGAAGCGGTTATGTAATAGGCTGGAATGTTCTTGAAAGTACTGGTCTAGGGGAAAGATCCTGAAATTGCAGAAAGTTAAATTAGAGGTTGCTTGTTCGCATAGAGCAAAGCCATCGTGTTTTCTATATTTTACATATATATAGAGAGAGAGAGATTTTAATTTAATAATTTATGTTGCTTTATGTAAATTAAATATTTACATAAAGTATATTTTTAAGTCTCGGCTTGTTAAATGTAAGCAAAACATTATCTTCATAGATTTTTTTTTTCTTACGCATTTCAAATCGGCTTATGAAATCTTTCCTTCACTCAGGCTATTTGAGTTGTCTCGCGATGGGAAGGAAAAAATAATGGAGGCTATGAACTAAAGATAATTTCATGTTAAAATTAAAAATGTAAATTATAGGAAAATCTGATTTCTTTTGGCAATCAACATAAAATCGTTCATAAGAATCGTAATAATTTATATATATCTTAAAAATAATCACAATTAGTCCATTCTAATGCTCTAACATTTCGAAAGAATCACTGTAAATTACGCCTATTTTAAAGATGAAACCATGTATCAGCATGAGAAATGTATAAAAACGTGTTTAAATCAAACTTCAAGTATAAAAGTTCATTTCATTGTCCCATGTCACACACATAGGCCTAATAAAATTTACTTTTTCGCTTTAACCAAACACCGATTTCACATTTAATAAAAGTTTTAAACTTTCATATTGGTTAATGAAAGGGAAAATTTGATCCGCTATGACTTTTTCCGTATGATTTCAATGTGTTGTTTTTAAATAAAGTTTAGCAATTTTTTTTAATTTCTAAATTTTATAAATTTAGGGCAATGAAAAGAGCAAAGTTAGTTGTTCATTTTTTTTTATCTGAAGTCACTATTGTTTGTAAATCTTTTATATCAAATATATTTGAGTAATTACGTGAAATAAAGCAAAATTAATGGGAAATATGAGAAAAATTAATTTCACATTAAAAAATTGGCATTTAGGCCTAGGTGTTGTTTAGGCCTTGGATACAGTATAGGTCGCAATACGAACATGGTGGGCAATGAAAAGATGAATATCCAGTTCAATCTCAGTTTTAGAAAAAAAATTTTGGGTTATGAGCTCGAACATTTCTAACAGCTGTTCCGTTACCAAGACTTCTCGAAAGGATTTTAGAGTCGATAGTATTTTAAGTAGCCCCCTGCCACAAAGACAGCACAAACTTACAAATGTCCATTCTTTCTCAGGGATTCGAATCCGGATCCAAAGTTATGGTATCCGTTCCCTTTTCCTTTCAGCAAATAAAAAACTTTATTCGATATAAATTGGGGTATATTTTTTCCTTGAATGTACACTCAGCTTCAGGAAAAATGAAAATTAACCCCCTCTCCCCCCCCCGAAAAAGAACCAAAAAGCAAAATATATTACATTGACGTCAATGTAAATTTAATTATATTTTATTTTTTCTTGATAAATGGATTTTCCCCCCCCCCTTTACATAATTGAATGGTTATCAGAATTAGATCACAGAGCTTCAGCTCTTTGACTTCACATTTCTCATAATCAGTTTTTGATTATCGGAGTAGAAATCTGCAGTCGTCTGCAAGATAAAAAGGTCTTGAAATTAAAGATGAATTAAAAAATATTTCATTACTAGCCGCTTTCAGATTTATTTATCTTAACTTTCTTTTTCTGGCAATGCCGATGTTTTGGCTAATCAGCCTTTCTCATAGAAGTAATAAGTACTAATAACCTTGAAATCAATCTGGATAAAAGAACACATCATTCGCTTCTTTGTTTCTAATTATCTTTTGAATGGAAGAGGTCGAACGTGCCGAAAACATTGCATTCGAAATGCAGCATATTAACCAATGAATGAATTGTGTTAGGCTTCAGGTTTTAAAGGTGAACGTAAATTAACACTTCTATGGCGATACTTCTGAAAATACTGATTTTGTGATTGTGTTTGTTAACCTGTTAGAATGAAGACATTATGAACGGGTTCGAAGCAGATTAATATAGTTTGTGAGGACAGATTTTTACGTTAGCTTATAAGGTATTTCTCCAGCCTTCTTAGCGAGCTTTCGTGGTGTAGTGGTCTGTACGCTCGTCGTGTAATTGAGAATTCCGCGATTCGCTTCCCTGCAAAGGCGTTTCTAATTTTCATCTTGCCTGCTTCCAAAAATACCTAATGCGCTCATAGCCTTTCTTTTGAACTTCACTTCGTTAAGTTTTAAATGTCTAACAATTCTACATGCTCTAGGGCTAACTTAATTTGCGGCTTGAAGGCAAGAGTAAGGCGGTATGTTACGTGTAACAAATATTCTGGAATACAGCTCGAATTAATAAATTGTAATTATTTCAAGCAGTCTTTTCAAATAATCTGTGTAAACAGTTGTGCGATCAGAACATTTCTGTTTAGAAGATAACTTTTATATTCATTAAAAAATATTTATATTCATTAAATCTTAAGGATAAAAATAGAATGTCAGTTCATAAGAACATTATCAGCGTTCATTCCGGTTTTATTTAAATTTGGGCCTATCCTGTTAAAGATTTGGAACCAAGGACAGCTACTCTCATGGTAAAGCATGCATTTACTAAACAGCAAAACAGAGTCTGGAAAAGAGTGAATTATAATAAAGAGCCACATAAGATAGCATTTTATACTATTAGATAGCATCACACGGTATACTTAGAAGTACAAAAGAATGTTTTCAAGATAAGAATGCAGATCACGAATACATCCCGTTTTCCAGCATAACAAACTTCATTGCTTTTATCCTCTAGACGTATTTTACTTATTTATATTTTCAGTAAATAAAACTACGTTTTCTGGAAATTTTTACTGCTTTATGTACTGCCGCATATACCATTCTGTGGCATATCATTTTATATGTTGGCTGTCATTGTGTTAACAATATGGAAACATTAAAGATTTACGCACAGTGAAATGTTTTTTATTTTAAGAGAAGAACGTAATACTTTTTATTGGTCAAAAACTCATAAAATTATTATGGCGGCAAGAGGATACAAATAAACATTTTATAAAGTAAGGAAAGATTTAGTTGTTAATTTTATAAGATACTGAAAGAGGGACGTGGAAATACTTCTTAAATTCTTAAAACAATGCAATGTTTGATATGATCCAGAAAAAATATAAATGTTGTAGGGTTATTTTTACTTTAATTAAAAAGTTATTATTTTTTATCTTTATTGTCACTTATTCTTTCCGTTTCCTCATCAGGATGCAAATCAGTTTCACAGTATTTTAATCGAGGCTTTTGGATTGCAAGACAGTACGTATTTCTGCCTCTTGATGCTACGTTACTTAGTTTCGCTAGCTCAGATAAAATAATATTCTTCTGCTTTGCATCATGGCTGCCGTCATTAAAATTGTTACGTCGGTTAAAAGTTTCGAGCCAACTTCGCGTTAAATCAATCGTGTAGCTTTTGGCTCATAAGTTTTAAATCTTGAAACTGACTGTTATTTTCAGTTATATCTCCACAAGGGGCTGGCTGATTTGTCAAGCACGAGACGTGCATTTATTTTCAAGTTCTCTTTTAATGAAAAGGCTGTTTGAACCTTTTCAAGACAGACGCTCTACGTCTGTTAGAAATTTGAAACTAGTTTCTGCTATTAAAGAAAATGATACTCTGTAATGTGTCTAAGTCCGGAAAAGAAGCGTAACGAAGGACAGAACCTGTTAAGCTATTTGGCTTTTCTTTAGTGCATTAACTGCATATCACTGGTACGCATACAAATTTTTGGCATTAAAGAAGCCACTCTCGGCAGGCAGTATATTATTTTATGAGCATAGATTATTTTATGAGCATGGATGATAATACATTGTAGAGACATTAGGTAATTTTTGGAAGCAGAAGAGATGAAAAATTAGCAACCGCCTTTGCCGGGAATCGAACCACGAACCTCTGAAATACCGGCTCAGTGTGCTAACCACTACACCACGAAGGCACGCTAGGAAGTCGGGAGAAATACCTTACAACCTATCAGTATCTATTCTCAAATAATGAAAAAATATAACAGGTAGACATGTATGTATGTATATATGTACCTTATACTGTAGAAAAACGACGACACCTAGATTTTTTGAATGCACATAGTCCTTCATTCGAACGTAAGTATGAAACGACCCTGACTGGACACATCAAAATCGTTATATATATTTCTTTTATTTATTAACTTTTTTTGCTCGACAGGGATCGAAAGCGGCTAATTACACTAATAATTGACTTTGTAAAAATGTTAGATGGCCTCCATTTATCCGGATATTAATCATCCCAGTCACTTGAATTCCCGTGTCACTGGATCAATTAAAAGAAAAACGTACTGTTAAGTGCGTACAGGTTCAAAATGGATTGAATGCACACAGAAAAGATGGCAGATCGGTGAATTGATAAAATTTATTTTTCCAAAAACCCTTTTAACAGTTCTGGAACTTTTCCTACAAAAGTACTCATACAGCTCTTCTCATTTTCACAGAGCCTAATCAGATGTTACCACTTCAAACTACAAAGAGCGTAGAATATAAGTTTATAAAAAAATATCAAAAGCGTGAGCTCGTAGAGTGATCTCTCAGTACTCTTAATACTCTGAACTAAACTTTGAGCTCATTTCTGAATTAAATTGAAAACTAATAATTTCCTGTACCTTCCATTTCTCAAACTTGCTGGAAGCCAAACAGACAGAGAAAGTAGACAGATGGCTTGCTTTGCACCCATCAAGTCTTTCTGCCCGCAGGTCCAAAAATGAAGCTTAGATGCAAAAGAAATGTATATGGACAACGGGTGCATTACGAATTTTGTTCAGAAATTTCAGTGCAGTTATAGGTGAGATTGTTGTAGTTTTCTGCGTAATGCCACATGAAACCTCTAGAGATATAAGCTGTGCCGGAAAAGTAAAAATACCGTATAAGCCCACTTAAAATTAAGTAAATGGGTATCTCGGTAATTTGGCGAAAAACCGCCAAGCTGAGAACGGTTTTGGAGACTGATATTGTCTCCCAATTTCGCGAGAACTCCCCAAAAGTCGCCAAACTTGGTGACATTTTGGTCCTTTCCTGGTATCACCGTAATAGGTATTACCGTAATTGAATAACTGTAATTGATCCTTATATTAGCTGTAACCCTAACTCGACCCTCATATTTCCTTTCACTAATTTCGAGAAGCAAAAGGTACTAGAAATATGTCGGCGGCCGGGTGAAATAAGGCCGGAGAGAGAGCATCTGCTCTTAGTTGATTTTTTGTTGTTGCGAGTTGTTAGTTCAGAGTGAGAATGGGAATGCTGAGATATTTCCGGGTTAGCTTTCTCTTTAGTTGCGTTTTGCATTACGTTTTTAGTAGTCTGAAGTGTACCTACTTATTGTACTGTGTAATACTGTAAACATATATACGAGAATTTTCCCTCAACATTAATATCTACAGTAATGAAGAGTCTGCTTGTATGTATATGCCTCGCATTGCGAAAACATGGCAGCACGCAGAATCATCAAATTTTGAATACATATAGTCTTCCACCCCTCTCGATTTTCGAACGATAAAATTAGTTATAAAAAAGGTAATTCAGTCACATAGCGGGTATTTTCATTTTAAATATAGAAACCACAGTCACTATTAGGAACTAATTACAGCTATAGAGATATTAAAAGTAATCAAAAAGAATTATTATGCAAATCGAGCAGTAATATAACGCACCGCTAAAGCAAGCATTTTAAGTTAGAATTGGCTTTTGATTTATTTCATACTTTGTATGAATTTAATAATTTTTTTATTAATAAACTCAGTGACTTGAAAGGGAGCAGCACCAACAGTGTTCGAAATATAACACTTTTATCTCCAACATGCAAAACTGTTTCCCACCTGTAAGATGTAAGATATTAATGAATCTTTCAGTTTTAATTAATAAACCCGACTCTTTGAAAGTAATATGTCGCCACCGCATGAAATGAAATACTTTTATCTTCCGCGCGCCAGGGTGATGCCTTTCTTTAAAGCATATACTATTTAACTTTCAAATTTAATATGTATGTTGTAGTTTCAGCAGCTCGGCGTACTACATACGTACCCTTTTAAATAAAGGCCAGTCTTAGTGCTAGGCATTTGTATACTAATTCAAAGTTAGCTTTTAGTTAGAGTTTTAGTTAGTAGTTTTATATTCTTACGTTCAGACCACAAGTGGTTGGTCTCTGTATCCCGAAGTTTGGGAGTACTTGTAAAAGTATAGAAAATAAAGGGTTTCGTATACCCTTCCTGCTTATGTTGTCTGTTACACACAAATCTTGAACATAGCTTGAGTAAGCTCCCTGTTCCTAATTAGGACACATCATGTTCCCAAAGCAAATCAAGAGAAGCACAAGTCCTGACAAACTTTCCTCTTGGATCTCAACTTATCAAGAGTTTACATTTTATACACGAAGCCAAATTGAAAATAATAAAAATTCAAGTGATAAATAAACTATTAAATTACAAAGTTACAGTACCTGCAATCCAAGTGTTCAAATTTTAGCCTAGTGCAATTCGAAAGAAATAATCCAAAGAGCCTTCTCGGGTTTTCTGCACCATGAAAAAAAAAATCACATTATCATCACTAGAAAATTAAACGAGATTCTTGAATGAAGACCATGTTGTCTAGTTTTTTCTGGTTTTTATTCACATCACACACAAAAAGCATATTAGACTGAAAACTCCAAGCGTAATTAATCCGAGAACAGTAATTAATCCAAGATCAACAATAATGCGTAATTAATTCGAGAACAGGATGTGAAAAACGGAACAGCTTCAGTATAGCCCACCTTTTAAAGTTTGGCGAATTTGTTTTAGCGCCAAAGCACATGAAATACGTTGTTTTGAAAAATGGTTGCCATTCAGATTTTCGACGAAACTCTGTGTTTCAAAAATGGCTGCCATCTTGATTTCACCAGAAATCGTGGATAATAGAAATACATTTACGACTATTATACACGATTTTAAAAGAAAGAAATATTAAGGAATGATTAATGAAAATGATTAAGGTTAAAAGGATGTAATTTTTAAAAAAATGCCGGAAAATCTCACCTTTGCTTGGCTTTCCCAAATGTAAGATACCTTTGCATAGTATCTTACATTTTTCACACCAAGTTTTATCCTTCAATAATCCACAATCCATCAAAAATCCTCTAAAACGTTCATACTCTCTTGTTAATTCATACATAAAATATCTGTTTGGAATGCCTGGCTTTCCCAAACTTTTACGCTTGTGTAAAACCTCCCACCTTAAATTTTCCTTTAAAATCTCTCAATACTTAATTACAACATTACTAACAGCAGGTTTAGAGCAATCCATAACTAAATGCAAAGATCTAATCTCCAAAACAGTATTCTCCACAATATCTGAGCGTTAAACAATCGCCGAAAATAGTGTAACGAATTTTGTGTAGGTAGTTAATTTTAGTACAGTTCTAATTTTAAAATGTCATATTTCGCCGTGCAAATGCAGCGCAAGAGAAATTTTAAGAGAAGCTATGCCGGAGAAGTAAGAATACATTGGCAGTGCATTTAACTATGATTAAATGGATATCTTGGTAATTTGTATTGAAATTGAATAAATGTAACAGACTACTATATTAGCTGTAACCGTAATTCCATCCTCTTTTTTACATTGCGTTTGGCGAATAGTTTGGGTTACCACATCATATCATTTATCGCCGTTCTTGGCGATATTTTTTAGTTAAAATTCTGGGTGGGCTATACTGAAGCTGTGCCTGAAAAACTAGCCTAGTAAGCAAGAAAAATGTTTCACTCAAATTCTAAAGTCTTATTTTCGTAAATAGTTGCCTCGAGGCCTGCTGGGAAAAGAATTCAGATGACCGTTAATCACACCGTCTGATGACATGATCATTTTATTTTTAACAATCTGTTATGTATCAGATATGTGATGGTAATGAGCCGGACATTTTCCGCTACGACTCGTGTACCTTGTAAAGCCTTACATCTCACATGTGCGATTATTGACAGCAATTTCACAAGAGGGATATGGGAGGAACGAAGAGAAAGTTGGCGAACAAAAGACCCAGATTTCGAAAGTTCAGCTGTAGGTAAGGTTGCAATGAGCTGGAACGTAAACAGCAGAAATAAGGAGAAATTATATGTTTGGGTAAGTGTAAAAATACCTGCCATGTAAGTTAACAAAAATATGTACAGAATACATTACAAATAGTATAGGGAAAATAAAATTCTAAAGCAAAGATGCAAACATAAATTGTATACTCTGAATGTAATACAAAATACAAAATACAAAAAAATAAATAAATAAATAAATAAATACAAAAAAAAAAAAAGAATACAAATTACCAAGAAACTAGCTATCCCAGAGAAAACCTATGTCCAATACAGATAGGGCGAAATGGTGTGAATAATTTTAGAATTTTCAGAACCTAGCTCTAAAAAGTGGGAAAATGCAGGAGGACCGGTAAATGATCAAAATCTACGAATTTAACCATATATGTTACGTATGCTATTTCATTTACCTTTTAAAAAATAGTTACGATTTAGTGCATATACGATTAAAATAATTTTTATAGTACCTGCTAAAAATAAGCGCTTTAAATAACCGTAAATAAAAATATTTAATTAATTACGCAAAGCATTATCGTGAGTACAATTTTGTTGTTTGATGACAAGTGCAGAGGAATTTTCCTTAATCATATGGAAATTTTATGGTTGAACATAACTTCGCAACGTATGAATTTGATTGTAATTGTATTTTTCTCATACTCTTTGTTACTTAATAATATATTTCAATAATATATAATGCAATATTTTATCCCTAACTTCGTCCATTTTTTCCGAACAGTGAAGAAACGGATGGTCGCTCCATTTCTTGTGGTGAATGTTTTCCCGAACGTTTGGGAAAGTCCCTTTTAATGTTCCAACACTGGACTTAGGAGAAATTTTATTATCGCTGGTTCCAAGCACTTTTCTGTACGGACTAGAAAGCCCGCGATTCTGTAGCGAGTCGAATACGTGAACGCGTGAAACTTGCTACGGTGTGAATTGCATGGGACTATGAACATGGAGGTAGGAAGTAAGATGGAGTCGCCCTAAACAAGTTTCTCCGTACCCTGCTCTGAAGCACCGGCGATCCCTACGTGGTGACCAAAACATTGGGTCATTTACCATTGAGTTCTATGGGATTTGACGCGTTCGGGTGTAAATATTTTGTAATTACGTCGCAAATATACATATAAATGTATATATTTTCTTTTTCTACAACACTTCAGAGTCCTAAGTATGTGAAAACAACATATTTTTAAACAACATTTCATTCTGAACGGAATTAAATGCTACACTTTTCACAGGACAGTTTTCTCAGAATGGTTTAATTTGAATGAAATATTTTCACAAGTTTTCGTTAATTACATTAGAAAAAAAAATTAAGGTAATTCGATTTTATTCGGTTAAGGTACAAAAATTAAGATCAAAGTTTATAGTATTATAATTATTAAAATTATGCATTATTTCTTTTCTATTTATAGAGCTTTTTCCTAAAATACTTTCTTAAATATGACATGATTTTTTGGCTTCTTTTAAATCGAAAAATGTAAGTCAATTTATAATTAATGCTCTATTCGGTTCATTTTAAATTAGAGAATTATTAGGAATTAGCGAAATACTTTAAATAAGTATTTCGCTAATTCCTAATAATTAAATAGGTATTAAATAGTATTTGACTTTCTCTGAACATTTCTGAAAGGGAATAAAATAAGTTTTTTTTTTTTTAAGTATTATTTAAAACTTGTAACTGAGTTATTATAAAATTTAAAGGGAATAATTCTTTTAATTATACTTATCAGATTTTTTTTTTACCCTTCATTTCAACAATACATATTCCAAAACTCTTTATTACGTTCTTAAGTGCGCATCTCATAGCATTTGCTTTACAATACCTTTTAACAGATTGCTTTCCAATACGAACAATTCTTGCTTAAATAGTTTTATAACGTATTTGTCAACAGGATTTTAATTTATGTTTACAATTCAATATTAAGGTTATTATATATTTAGATAACATTTATAATCATTATAAATTAGATACATTTAATCATTAGATTTCTTCACAGTACTTTCACAGTTGTTTATAAGTGAATAAATTCTTCATTTCAAATACATTTATAAATAATTTAATGAATATTTAAGTACTTTGTCAAAGGCAGATACATGCTTTTTCAAGCACATGCATAAATACCCATACATATTTTCTATTTTTCATTTCCGGCATGTGCAAATCTTTAATATCTGTGCATTCACTATATTTTTCGTGTAAAGTAATTTACACTAATTTAGCATACACCCGAAAGTTTTACATAAAAAATATATATGAATATAATTTGAATGAAAATTAAGTATTATTTTTAATACCCACTCAAAGGTCAGTTTTTCTTCAAAATTCCTCCACGATGGCATCTCTCTCTTTAGGCAGATAGCCCTTGCATGCGTTACTCTATTTAATAAAAACTTAATCTGACCTATGTGCCTAATTACAAATATTTTAACATACATAATTTTATATTTACATTTAGCCATCAAGTTTCAAACTTTTCAAATCTTCTAGAAAATAAATTTTGGCAGATCTCTTTTAGCAATTTTCTTAAAATCTATATTTTTGTAGTGCAACTGCTTAGAATTTTATAAAACAAATTCATAATCAAAATCGTTGTTGTTAGTTATCGAAAAATAACCAAGATGTGATTTTTGAGTAAATGTCAGTAAACTATACAAATTGCTATTATCCATCACATTATGAATGTTTCTTTCATGCGAGAATGTCCCTTTTTCGATTTCTATGGAACTGTCGTGTGTCGAAATACTATCAGAATCTTGTCAAGCGAGCTTCTGAATGTAAACAAAGAACACCCCGTCTGGTGACCCAAGCTTAAAAGCAGTGCTTCACTTCTAGCGCGGAATGGCCTCTCCTCCCTTTCCTACCTCCATGACTATGAATGGGAGAATGTGGAGAAGAAATCCAACTTTTAAAGTTATATGCACAGTTTGAGACTTGACGATAAGATTCATCCAAGATTAAAAGAAATTAAATAAAAATTAAACGAAGGTGTATCCATTATTTTACTGTTTTTATTTTGCATCATAACTCAAACTTTGCGTAATCATGAGTAGTCAAGGTAACAAAATAAATCAACTCAGGAAATTAATCAAAAACTGTACGGTATGCAATGTTTCGAGTAGAAACATTGTTAACTTTCATAATATTGCCTAAAATGTAATAATAAATTGCTTCAAATCTATTTGGAGTCAAATCTGTACTACGCCTATTTGACTTTGTATCATTTACAGTAAGTTGTCAGTTAACTTACTTCTCATCTGGAGTGATTATTTACAGATAGTGGCAAGAAGCAGTAATTGACAACAAGTAGTGTCAGAGGGAGATTCGAACCTGCATCCACATCTGTGGCCCAAAAATTGAAAAACGTAAAACACTGTATAGGAAATATGCGCTTCTGTGCAAAACATTGGCCACAAAATAAGCCCTTAAACTGTTGATTACCTTAAATATAGAAATTAAACCAAGTGTAAATCAAACAATGCACTTTATCATAACAATGCGCAAAATAAATAATAAAAACAAAAAGGAATATAAAAGTTCCAGAAATTTACAACAATAATATCATCTAAACGCAGGAATGCAAAAATGAATTATTCCTCTACCATTTGAGCTAAGAATTCTACCATTTGAGAATAAGAATCGTCAAATGAGAATTCCGATATCTCATTTGACGATTCAATTTTAAATCGAATTCATTTCCGTTTTTTTTTTTTTTTTTAGGAATAAGATTGAAAATAGTGATAGTAATAATAATAATAATAATAATTTTACGCATCGATTCAGTTTTCAATATCTTTCTCTTCATATTTGCTCATTTGAAAATGCAATTCGGAGGGGAGGGATTGTCAAGAAACCGAGAATAAATATTTGAAGCAAATACCGAAAGGTAATAAGCGAGTAAAGGAAGGTCGGATGTTTAAGGTATTTCATATTAAAAAAATTCATTCGGAAACTTATCCTAGGCGTGAAGTTTCAGAGTGAACAAATATTTTTTTTGCTCCGAATATGAAATCTGATCTATAGATTGAAATACATTTTAATTTAGGAAAAGAAGAATATTTTTTTTAAGTTACTTTCAAGATCAAAGATATATTGAAAGAAATGAAATGAGAAAAGGAAGAGGGATGCCTCTAGAACAGCGGGTTCTCAACATTTTGACTAACGCAAACATCTAAACAAAAATTGGAAAACATTGGTACCACCATTACATTTTACAATGATTATTTTTCAATTTCTCAATACAAATATTAAAAATAATATTAAAGACATAAAGTAAGAAATTTAGAATTAACCTTTCACAAAAGACCAAAAATTGAAATTCATAATTAATAAATTTCAAATAATCTTATAAATGCAACAACAAAACTTCGAGGAACATTGAAAACAATTGAAATCTTTCTTCTACAAAAATCCTTCTTTTTTGTATCCAAAATTAACCGATGAACCATTTCAATGTATTTAAATTATAATGGTTTACCCGAAAATTCTGGCCCTTCCCCGAAGCAAAAGAAAAACAAAGTAAATTCTAATTAGAATAATTAGAATTACCTTAAATAAAGAGAATTCTATTTTTTAAAATAATTGAAAACAAAAGTGAAAATTTTTTTAAATCAAAATGTTTACTTTTAAACAGATAACCCAATGTATCATTTCAATTCTTTTAATAAAACAGAATTCTCTTTATTTAATTATTCTAATTAGAATTTACTTTGTTTTTCCCTTGCTTCGGGGAAGGACCAGAATTTTCGGGTGAACTATTGTAATTTAAATACATTGAAGTGGTTCATCGGCTCATTCTGGATACAGAAAAGCAAGGATTTTTGTGGAAGAGATTTCAATTGATTTCAATGTTCATCCCCCTTATCAAAGTAGCATTCAAGTTAATTGAATTCCTCCTATGTGTTTGCTCATTTTACTTTTAATTTCATTAATTTTTTGGAATGGGGTTTTGCTTGTTTGAAAAGTTTTGGTTTTAACATTTTTAAACTTCTTTGTTCCATTTATAAGATTATTTGAAATTTATTAATTAATGAATTTCAATTTTTGGTCTTTGTGAAATATTAGTTCTTAATTTCTTACTTTATGTCTTTAATGATAATTTTTCTGCAGCTTAAAGTGCGAAAATGCTAGGCATGTTTATATTTTGTTTTCAAAAGTATTGTTTTGTAATTATATATATATATATGTTGCCATTTGCACAACCTATTGGCTATTTGTATTAAATATGCATACATAAAAATATTAGATTAAAAATTGGTTATCATTTTAACTATCAAAATTTAAGTTATAATACTTTAATCCTAAAATTCATTGTGAAATTTGGGTCCATTTAAGAGAGATCAATTTCTTTATGTCTGGCCATATTTCACTTAGCTTTAACCGTAAATTAAGATCCACTTTTAATTTTGTTCTGTATTTTTTTTCAAATATAATATGAAAGAAAATCTTTGTTCACACAAATAGGTTGTGCAAAAAGTGAATAAAAATTCAATAGCTTCATTTGAAATGCCTTTAAATTCTTTTTTTCAGTTCGGCCTAAAGTTAACAAGTGTGTTATTTTTAAATCTTCAGTTAGAGTTCAATCACAGAAAATTTCTATCAATTGTTCTTTCTCTTCATGAGATTTTTTAATTTAATAGTTAAAAATTCTTTGTTTCTTTGCTTACCACCTATTTTTGTCTTGCGTACCACGAGTGGTAAGCGTACCGCAGGTTGAGAATCGCTGCTCTAGAAGACTGCGTGAGGAAAAATTAGTATAAATGTCTCTGTAATGTAAGAAATCAAAGTCTGTGAGTGAAGAATATTTGAAATGAATTGAATGTATACAGAACCGATGAAAGCTTGTTGAAATCTCTTTTCCAAAAACACGTTTCACGCTTCACATTTCTGGAACTTTCAACACAAAATTACATGTGCAGCTCTTCTCAGAATTACAGAGCACAATTAGTAATTGTCACTTCAAACTACCAAGAACGTCGAATACAAGCCAACGCAAAGTGCCTCAAAAGCAAAACCTTCCAGAGCAGATCATAGCTTAAAAGATCTACAGCCTGTGAGGTCTCAATCTCGTAGCTTCCAAAAGCATGTAATTGTTGTAAGAAACTGACCTGTTAAAGGCATATGCATGTTAGGTGGAGAAAAAAAAAGGCAACTTCATTACTAAAAATGTATCACGAGCGAGACCCGAACTCGCTATGAAAAGTAGCGACCCGGCGGTGTACCACTGTCCTGCCCTTCTCCGGAAGAAAGCTGGAGTTTTAGAATTCGAAGAAATTTATCAGTGGTTGTATAGCCCGGAATCTTAATATTAATTTATCTGCCGGGGTTTAGCATTCTTGATTTGTAATAAGGATAAACATAATTTGTTGGAGGAAATTTAGAATGTTCTGATTTTGGAAGATTTCGAAAACGGAGTTGATTTTTTTTTTCAAGCTAGCCCTGAAGGACTATTAATTTCGTTTTTGTCTTTTGCATCGAAAACTTTAAAAGGCTGTATATCGTTTCAAATCGTTGCCGCCATATATTATCGCCCTACATTATATTTAGAAAAATGAAATAATGAATAATCTGCATAAATGTATGTATGTTTCTCACATTGTGATAAAACAACGGTACCTAGAACTATCAAGTTTTGAATAACGCAATCTTCCATAGAATATTTGCATGTGGAAGCTCTAATTTGAATTTGAAATTTGTTTTATTATCGATTTCAGATTTTACAACACTTCAACGAATTTTTGATTAAAAATCTAAACGATTTCAAAGCCAGCAATGGCAACACTGTACGAAAAAAAAAACATTTTTATCTCCAGCGCGCGAGACTGTGCATCGGATATTCAAAAGATAGGCTCATTTAAAAATTATTTTGCGATATTGCTCTTGATCTGAATTTTATGGTTTAAGTGCGAAGAATATGATACTTAATAAGTAAAGGTAACACACAAAATGTTAATAAAATCCCCTTTGGACGTCATTTAAAATCTGAAACCTTTCAGATTTTTTGTCTCTTTTCTTTTGAGAGGGGGGAGGGGGAGTGTACATCTTTCTTCAACATGTTGCTATAAGTGAATTTTTAGTACTATAATTATCGGCAGGTTTGAAATTTGGCAACGTCGGGAAGTTTCTTGAGTTTTGCTAAGCATTTCACTTTCTTCTTTTTTTTTTAATATCAGCAAATCGTTTTCGATACTCGGGGCAACTTGGATCCGAATTTACATAACTGCGTTCACGGAAAAGGCACTTCGGTTTTTCTCCTATCTTCAAAGCACATTCTCAGCTTTTATGATTTTTCCCGCAATTGCCGCACCTTTCCTCGTTAAAATATCGGTGTTGTGTATGCCCGAACCTCCTAAATGCCGTTTAAGGAAGATATATCAACTTCGAACGACTTTAATTCACATACTAACCATCCCTTTAATGCAATCTGAAAATAACGTCAAAAAATGTAAATATTGAAATGAAATTTCTTAACCAGTTTTATATTAAGTACATTGACTAGAAGAGTGTATAAAAATTAGATTTCATAATTTTTACAAGTTTTTTAATGTAAAATTGCCAGGACATAAATATTGATGTCATTTAAAACATTTTGCAACTGGAAATTATGTCCAGGACCAATGGTTGCGGAAACAAAAGGCCACGGAAGGACTTTCGCGGACATGGTTGTTATCTTGATTTTAAGACATAGATTTGCATAGTTGATAGCTAAACAGGAATTTTGAATTAAGAATAGAGAAGTTAACGGTATTAGTTGCTTCTGAAAGCAAAATGAGAGTACAGAAGATGTTCACACATGTTTAGAACAATTTCAAAAGAAAATTTAAAAAGCAAATGTTTGGAAAAAAAATTTATAGCAACAGCTTATTATTTGAAATAAGAAATATCCTCTGCTATTTTTATATTTATTCAAAATGTGATTCAAAATTTAAATTTATTCTTCTTTCAAAATGTCGCATACAAACAAGCTGAGGGTTCAAAGACATGTTTTTGCGCTTTCCGAACAAAAATATTCCTATTCCATATTTAAAAAAAAGATATGATATGGCACTAAAATTTATGAATGCAAAATAAATAACGTTGTTAATGAGAAAAGAAAAAACAGTCAATCATTACTTCTAGGTTGAAAAAAAAATTCCAAACGAATATCAGTAAAACTTACGTACTGTTTCCAATGTTTCTAAAATTAAATCTTTGGTAGCAAGAGAAAATCCGCTGATGCAGAGTCTTCAAATTACAAAGTCTTTAAATACATCTGTAGCAATCATAAATAATATAATAAACCAAGATTTACAACTTAAAAAATTAAAAAACATAATGTTGTCAGCTTTTGCCGAGGCATGTGTATCAACGCAGAGCAATTTGTACTCGTAGAAGCCTGTATGAAAACTATTCAGCATGATATAAATGAAAATACATTAAAGGTCTGTTTTTTTTTTTTTTTTTTTTTAATCGAAAACGAATATAAAAAGTGTGCAACCCTGGTTTTGTGGATGGAAAAAAATTTCAGTAATGGGTTAATAATTGTCGCAGGATACCCTTACAAGGGGAAATTTAAAATAAAAAGAGCTTAAAAAATTTTTAAATCAACTCAGCGTACTATTGAGAAAACGCTTTACGTCTAATTTTTACAGAATCATTTCTTTTTATTTTTTTTCAAAGAGTAAAACTTGACAAAGCAGCAAATAATACTGCGAGACGAACCACTGTATTCCTTGAAAACAAAGACTGATGCAGGTATTTATTGCATATATACTATCTTTTCAACGTATTCCTGCGATGTTTCACGTATGGGCTGTTGTGCCTTGCTCTCTTGAAATGAGCTCTTTCTAAGCGCAAAACCACTACAATGGCTGGAATCCGGAAAGTAGTGGAAGAAGTATGGAAATCAATACCTATGGAAAATTTAAGAAAAGCCCTTGCATCATGGAAATCACGAGACAGATTTATGGAGCGGAAAAAAAAAATATATCAGCTGGAGCATTTAAAACAATTAATTTTCTCCTTTTAAACATTAATTAAATAGCCCTATGAACCGTTTTTAAAATGTGTTATTACCCTGTGTATTTTCTGTAATCAAAAACAAAGTACATAAATAAGTGATTATTCTTAAAATTAAAGTAGCAGACTTCTACGATAGAAGCAGTTTAAAACGAGCAAAGATTAAATTTAGTAGCTTATTATATTGTTGCGTTTTTCTTTTTTGGCACCAGTTGTTACGCTGTTTCCTTCCTTCACGTTCGTACGGTGCTCTTATGGATTTGGAGTGAATAACGACGACACTTGATGAAGTATTGAAACACACTTTATTTACCAATATTAATCAGGACAGCTCCAAAACACTTTTACAGTCGTCGGAGATCTACTATAAACACGCCGGAACAATCAGCGACACAGCCTTCACACTGTCATGGAATAGCGGTGGAAACAGCTTCATTGAAAAGCACCAGAGTACAGCTCCCGACTCTGCTCGGTCGTTCTCGGAACTCCACGTACTCTTGACTTTCCACGCTACAACTCGCGATGCACTCGACGACACCCAGAGCACAGCTCCCGACTCTTCAGTTCAGTCGTTCCCGAAGAACACACTCTATCGACGATGCACTAACCGCGATACACTAAGAGACTGTTCGATGCACTCGATAACCCTAAAACTGTTTTGCGGGGAAGCCATCTTACCGCGCCTGGACATTTTTGGTAACAATATATAGTATTTTATTCAACGTGGCTTTACTTTCTTTTTAAAACCTCCGACACTTTTCCAGCAGCTGTGTTTGCAATCTTCCGCAGTCTAGACATCCAGAACAAATCAATAAAAAAAAGGCGAAAAAAAACCTCTACCCCCGCCCAAATTAAAGCAGATGTGGTTGCAATTTCTTCCAAACAAAAGCAGGTTGATTAATTTTTGTTCTTTTTCTACTGTTCTTTCGCCAGCTGGGAAGAACAGTGAAGAATTTTTCTGATCCTCGTCACACAGCAGCGCAAATCACGCTGCAACTATTCTTTCTCCATGACAGAACGTTAAAAATACCTAAAATGGAACAAACAATTGGTTTTATTTTTCACATGTTTTTATTTGACTTCTTCCAGAAAATTTCTTCCGACACATCAACTAATCAGTTGCATGTCACACATCAGATGCCATATTTTTAAGAGCAAGTAACTCAGTTTCATTTATTTTCTGTCATATTAATCAAAATCGAACAAGAAATGTTCCTTCTCTTAATGCCACCTGAAAAGCGGAAAAATACATGTCATTCATCTGGCCATTAAAATGTAAAGTGACGTTTATTTCCATAAAGAAGTAGATACACACACAAAGCACATAATATTTATTTAGATTTAACTCCAGCTGAACTATGTGGAGTATATATGTTTAGAGTAGAGCATTTTTAAAGATGTAATTGCAATAAGAATCAGCGTAAGTTGCGTAAATTTGCAGGATTATGGTATATACTCTCGTATCCCTCCCTTTTTTACCTCCTTCTACAAGCTAAAGGAAATGCTGTTATCGCAAAAAATGTCAAGTATCATATTTCAAAAGAAATATCCACTGTCACCGTTTCCGAACCCATTTGGACGATTATTTTGCGCGACATTTTTACGTACGGACATTTTTAAGACTCCCTTTTCCCAAAACGGATTGTAAAATGTTTTTTTATAACGTTTGTACGTATATTTGTATATCTCGCATATTTCAAAAACGATTTGTACTGCCATTAGACTTTTTTGAAGAAGGAGAAGGCGGTGGACGTAGTCATATACTTCCACGTACTCGTTCCAGTTACTGAAATGTTTTAAATGACAACCATATTCATGTTTTTGAAATGTTAAATTAAAAAATAAAGAAAAATAAAGAATCTGAGAAGGCTCAGATTTTAACGATCGCTCAAAATGATTTGTTAAGGTTTTCTACGCTCTCTCTGATGTTGCAGTCTACCAGTCTACTGTTGCATTCATTCCTGCTAACCCATTTCTTTTCGTCTTTTTAGCTTTATTATTAAGCATAATCTTTTTTCGCACTTACATCATCCACAATTCAACAGCAAAAATTAGTAAAATGGCTTGCAAAACGCTTTTTTTTTTTTTTTTTTTTTTTTTGTCTTTTTATTATTAACGTTAATGCGTTAACTTTATTTATTAAATATCATGTTTTCTGCAATTACGCCACATTAAAGTCAATTCAACATTAAAAATTAAAATCACAAAATATTTAAAAGCAGTATATCTTTAGAACTTCCGATGGACAGTCTCACGCTCTGGAGATAAAAATGTTTTATTCCACACACAGTTGACACAGCTAGCTTTCGAATCGTTGAGTTTGTTAATCAAAAATTTATTAAACAATATGAATTGAACTACAAAAATATGAAATACAAAATTCAAAATTCGGGCGTCCAGGGGCACATGTTCGGGTGGAGGACTAGTTTATTTAAAATGTGATGGCTCTAGGTACTTTGGTTTTTTTCACAATGCGAGGAACGCGCGTGCATGGATACAGATTGTTCATTATTTAATTTCATAAAACATAATACACGGTGATAATAATCAGTGGCAGCAATTTGATGCGTGATACAGCCGTATAGTGGACGACACAAAATCCTATTTCAAAATTAATCGCCCATGCGGGCTAACGTCCTTTTGAATTTTGAACTAACTAATCTTGGACAGATAACTAAGTCTAAATCTGAGTAAGGTCTCCCGGTTACTATACTTTAATTTGGGGACAAAATATTATGGAGTCTCAAGGCGGGAGCGTCACATTTTTTTTGAGCTCTCACGTTTCTACTAAATAACGGCGGAAACATCGATACTTGAACATCGAATCATGTATCAGTAGTTGCAGTACTTTATCAAGAATACGAAGGTGTAAATTTTAAGACGATAATATACATCGTTTATAAATAATTAACAATTGATTGAATTTATCACGTCTTACGAGTAACTGACAGCTATAGGAAGCATGCCTGCAGTTTTGCATCTATTTCAAGTGCTTCTTCAGTGAAATTCTTTATGAAAGTCATATTCAAATGTGCAGTGATCAACGAAGATCTTGCTGATAAAGGTTTTGTTCCTGTACGGCTTTCAGGATTTTAATTATTCATTTTAATTTAAACTTTACTTAGGCAAGTCTCTGCAGAAAGTATACGACCCCTGTAAAGAACGTTTTCACCCCTCGCCTCTTCTGTGCTTGCAGAAGTTGGGGGTCTGTTGAGAATCGTTAAAAATCCCCTCATATTCTCGACCTTGAGAGGATTCAAGTTTCAGCGGAAAGGATAACGGCATTTCCTAGATGTGAGATAACTACCCAACTTGTATTGGTACTGTCTGGATAATACACATTCAAGGGAGGACTGCAAAAGGTAGACTTTTCTGAATTTAATTACCCTGAAGTATTCAAGTAGTTCAGTTCACAACGTGAATTATTTTATTCTAAATGCAGACTCTAATAACAAACAACAATCTAACGCAATTATCTTATCAGGTTCAATGTTTCTTCTAACCTTCTTCGGAAACATACAATGACCTGACTAGAACAGAGAGCTTACTAAAGCTATGTTCACTAATTGTAGTAAGTAGACAGGATACAGACGAAGGGTATACAAAACCCTTTATTTTTTTTTCTTTATATACAATGACTTCCGTACTTCGGAATACAATGACCCTCCACTCGGGGTCTAACTTAAAAGATATCAAAATAAAACTAAACTCTAATTTAACTTTAGAATAAGATTGGCCTTATAATAACAGGAAGCGTATGTAGCACAGAGACTGTGAACACTACAATACGTTTAATTTATCAAGAGGATTAAAACCTCTGGCCTGGAAGGCAAAGTAGCAACTGCGTAACTTCTAAGGTAAGCGGCCTGCTTCGAACTCACGGCTTCCTCTCTTCTGCTTGGCAAAAAGGCCACACTTAAATACTTGGCGTTCGCCAGACAACTTTGCATAAACTCCTTCACGCTTATAATTCTGGCCGGAAGTAGAAAATAAGAAGTGATAGTAAAGATTTAAAATAAAATAAACGTTAGTAAAACTTAAGATCCTTACAATCTAATCCTCAGCGTTGTTATAAATCTTTCTGTAATAGTAGGTACTGTTAAAATTCTGCTGACTTATTAATCTAATATTGGTTTTATCAAGAGTGCATAAATTTATCTTAATGATTCTTAATTAATGTGCAATAATTTATCTTATATAATTTTACTTTGCTTATTATAACAACTAATAATATTTTTATTATTTTCATTATTGTTAATATATACTATATATTAATGAATGCATAATATCAATTGGTTTTGAATTTATCGTGATTAACTGTCTACTAATTTGTTTAATCTTTTTTTTTTTTTTTTTTTTTTTTTTTTTTTTACTACAATTTTATTGTTTACCTGTAGTAGTAATTTGCTTATTGTATGTTGCTTATTATATGTATTGTTTGTTGCTTGTTGCTATTTGTTATTCCAATTTTGTAATGTTATAGTGCGCTGCGGACGGTTTTTTTTCCCTCTTCGTTATTAGTATTCATCTTCCTGCCATTAGCGCTAGTTCTCACCTCACTTCAAGCATATGAAGTTTTCTCACCTAAAAAATACAGTAACTTCAGTGCTATATACTGTTCTTACATTTGCTTTGTGTTCCTCCGACTTTCTTCATCGAACGAGTGAGCACTCTGTGCAAGGATTAGAACTTTAACAGGTTGAGAGATCCTCTGAGTTTTTTATTTTTAAGCTAATATTACTCTTTATCGAACGAGTGAACACTCTGTGCTAGGATTAGAAATTTAACAGGTTGATAGACTCACTTAGTATTTTATTCTTAAGTTAATATTACTATTTCATGTTAAATGGGGTCAAGAGAAACCTCCCCAACTAGATCAATTAGGACTACCAGCTCGAGGTGTGTGAGCCCAGAGAGATTAGACCATCCATCTTCCAGATTAGATAGGATTAACACTTTGACTCTGCACATCAAGTCACTTTTAGCAGAGTACAGAGGCCGTTCTAAACTAAAAATCGCAGACCACGAAGCGGTGTCCAATTATATCACAGAAATACTGGCTATAGCTTCTAATCAGGAAATCTTAATTGCACGACAGGAGGGACAAATACTTCAACTAGAACGACAACTTAATGCCAGTCTCTTCTCTCAAGCAAGAGAGCAGCACAGTTTTAAGGTCCCGGAGCTACAGGAAAACCATCCTACAGGACAACAAGACCGCCGGAGTTACGCAACTGTGGCCGGTAAGATTCAGAAAAAGAAGCCCCCTTCCATACAAGCAACAGCCATTCCCAAGCAAAAGCCTTCTGAGCACGTTTTACTTATCAAGGGGAAAGATTCAGAGCGCACGCCAGATAGTGTGAAAGCGCAAGTTCTAAACAACATCAAACCTCATAAGCTTGGCATCAACATACAGCAAGTGAGGGCCACGAGATCTAAAGAACTCTTGATTAGGTGCAAAGAAGCCACACACCTGCACAAACTTAAAAAAGTAATTGAAGAGTGTAGCGTGCTGACAGAGCACTTAGAACTAAGGATTCCCCGTCCGTTTAGGAGCTCTCTTATAGTATTTGGGGTACCCTGTGACATAACGGCAGACGAAATAAAAGCAGCATTTGAAGATCTTTTGCCAGAAACGCGATCGCCAGTTATCTTTCCAAAAGGCCCGAGACCTAGGGACGAAACTACCTGTAATTGGATACTGGAAGTGACAGCAGATTTCAAAGACAGGCTTCTCGACCACAAGCGGGTTTATATTGGATTTACTTCCTGTCCGTTTAGAGAATACGTAAAAATAACCCGCTGCTATAACTGCCAAACCTTTGGCCACCTAAGTAAAAACTGCAGATTCCCACCAGCCTGTACTAAGTGCGGAAAAGGTCATTTAACACAAGAGTGTACGGCAGAAGAGGAAAATTGTGCAAATTGTGTTCACTCCAATACGCATAATAGCACAGACTTTGACGCAAGTCATCCGGCAAGTTCTTCAAAATGTCCTGTGTACCGACAGGAACTGCAACGAGGCAGCAAAACACAGCAACAACGGATGTAGGCAGTAACCAATTCCGCCAACAAGTCACAGGACTCAGGTTTCTCCAAGCAAACCTGCAGAGAGCTAGATCTGCAACACTTAACTTCATGGATATTATGACAAAGGAAAATGCCGATATCGCCCTCATACAAGAGCCGTACTTAGCACATAGTCATCTGCCAGGAATTCCACCCACAAGCAAGACGTTCCAGTCAACCTCTCAACAGGCTGTCATAATTTATAATGGTCCGCTATCTCCCCTCCTTACATCTCAGACGCAACACTCAGTTACCATTAAACTAGAGACAACTACGGGACACCTTCAAATTACTAATGTGTACTTTCCACCAAGTGAGGAATTAGATCCACTATTAATAGAAATCAGCACTGTCGTCAGAAAAGGGAACAACCAAATCTTATTAGCAGGTGATTTCAATGCTTCAAGTCCCTTATGGGGGGCGCGAGTGGAAAACGTAAGAGGCAAAATGGTTTTAGAATATGCAATGACAAACAGATTAAGCATCATAAACACGTCAGACTCACCGCCCACCTTTCGCACTATAAGGGCGGAAGGTTGGCCGGATTTAACCATGGTATCTTCCCAATTAGCAAATCAAATGTCGGAATGGCATGTTATGGACATTCCCTCTCTGAGCGACCACAGAATAATCAGCTATCTAATGGGCGCTCAGTTAACTTATACTCTGAAACAGAGGTTTAAGACAGCTTATGGAGGACATCAGAAGTTCCTTAATTTGCTTCGTCCTTATGTAGGTCAATTGATTTTCAACTTCCAAGCAAGCAACACCATAGACGGACTGGATGATGCCTACAGGCATTTAATTGGAACCTTAACAAGTGCAGCAAAACAAACGTATAAGAAAAAAACACCCAGCCAGAAGAAAGAACTTTCCTGATGGAATGACAAACTAACGGCAAACAGAAGCAGAGTTCGGGCGCTCAGAAGACTGGCACAGTCAGAAACAGATTCCATACAAAGGGACCAAAAAATGCAGACGTACAAGAAGGCACTTGCGCAATACAAACTACAGATAATAAAGGCCAAATCCGACTCCTGGCAGGAACACTGTAGTAGAATACCGGAAATTTTTGGGAAAATACAAAAAATCGCCGCAGGTAAGGTCTTTAGACCGACTCAATTGACTGCGAATGTGGCCCCTGACGCACCAAATACAAGAAATATTCTTTCGGTAATACTGAAAACGGTTTTTCCTTCAGATGATCCCGCCAATGACTCAGAAACGCATACATTAATAAGGACGCAATTTCAGGAAAAATTCTGGTCTTCCATAAATGGAGACTATCTCCCACCAACAATAGAGGAGGTAGACCTAATCATAAATGGTTTGGCAAGGAAAAAGGCACCGGGGCCGGATGGCCTAGACAATATAATACTCAAGGCATTGCATAATGAGTTTCCAGAGCTGATCCACTTAGTCTGCAAAGCATGCTGGAAAGTAGGACACTTTTCGAAAGATATGAAGCTGGCAGAGATCGCTCTGTTTCACAAAAAGGGGAAAGATCCCTCGGATCCGACCTCCTACCGCCCGGTAAGTCTCCTTCCCACAATTAGCAAAGTTCTAGAAAAAATCATTCTAATGAGGCTAAATTATTTCCTGAATAAAAGTTCAGTAATTAATAAAAAACAGTATGGCTTCCGTGAAGGAATATCTACGGAACAGGCAGTAGCAGATCTCCTGAAAGTGCTGAAAAAGAACAGAGAGGAAGACAATCACTCAATAGTAATATCTATTGACATAAAGGGAGCCTTCGATAATGTCTGGTGGCCTGATGTAACAAAAGAATTAGATTCAATCAACTGCCCAATTCAGATCTTAAAGTTGATAAGGAGCTACCTTGAAGACAGACAAGTCCAAGTAACTACAAACGATGGAATAATCCAGCATAAACTGGAGAAAGGCTGTCCACAGGGTTCCTGTCTAGGGCCAACCCTGTGGAACCTAGTAGCTAATTCAGCGTTCCAAATTTTTGAGATGGAGAGCGAAATACATCTGCAGGCTTTTGCGGATGATTTCCTTCTAGTAACTTCGGGAAGAAAGAATATCGAGAAAATTACACAAAATGCACTAAATAGGTTCTTAGAGTGGGCACAAACACATAAACTTACGATCTCAGCAGAAAAAACTACCATGCTATTTATAGGGCGTAAAAGAGTAATGAAAAGAAATCCTACCATTAGACTCAACGGTAGCTCAATAAAATGCTCTTCAAACATAAAATACCTAGGATTTATCCTCAACAATAATTTCTCTTGGATTCCCCACTTAAAAGAACTCAGGAAAAGATGTATCGCACTCACAAACACAATGCTACGCACAACAGGACTGCAGTGGGGAGCACCACCATGGGTGCTTAAGAGGTGGTACCAAGCAATAACAGAAAGAATTGTTCTCTACGGCGTAGCGATCTGGGGAAATACACTCAACGTAAGCATGCGTAGATTACTTCTGTCCATGCAAAGACTGCAACTCTTGCTCATCTGCAAGGGCTACAGAACTACTTCAACGACAGCTCTGCAGGTTCTAGAAGGAATTCCTCCGCTAGACCTGCAAGCGGAAAGGGAGTCGTTAATTGCAAGAGTGTTAAGGCTAGGTGAGGATGGAGTTCTATGGGAACAACACCACTTTGCTGAAGACTTTGAAAAACACAAGCCAGTGACTCAAGGACATCCGGCTGAAACACATCTAAAAAAGTGTATTCTAGGCCACTATGTGACACCAAAAGATAACCACACAGCTATATTTACAGATAGCTCAAAAACCGAGACGGGTACTGGCAGTGCCTTCTGCGTTCTAAAACGTAATACTAATACAGCTGTGTATAAATGGAAAAGAAGACTTGGCAGTAGGAACTCAGTATTCCAAGCTGAGCTGGCAGCACTTAAAGCAGCAATTAATTATGTGAAGAGGAACAGACTTCTCCACATTACTATTTACAGTGATTCTGCTTCTAGCCTTGACGCAATCAAAGGTTACAAAAGTAGAAGCCAGTATGTCCAAGAAATTAGAAAAATCCTCCTCAGTCTTCCACCATCAGAAAGGCCATGCCTCACGTGGGTTCCGGCTCACGTGGGCATTAAAGGCAATGAGGAAGCAGACACCCTGGCAAAAGAAGCGGCAAAGGAGGTCTCAAGAACAGAACTGCCAGATAAATTACCTAGGTCTCATCTCAAAAAGATCACTCTAAAACAACTGATAGACAGGTGGCAAGCCAGATGGGACACAGCAGATACAGGAAGGAGAACGTATATGTTCTTCCCAAAAACAACGCTAGAGTTAAACTGCAATAGTGGTAGTCAGACACAGTTTTATACAGGTCATGGCCCATTCCTGACCTATCTGCATAGATTCAGCCTGAGTGACACAGAAAGATGTCAATGTGGAGAGGTGGGGGATCCAGACCACTACGTCTTCCACTGCACAAACACGGCACAGTACCATATAAGAAAGCCAAGTCAAGCTTACTGGCCACAATGGGCGGCAAATATGAGAACAAACAAAACAGCAAATACAAAGCTACAAGCGGTAATCAGCCATTGTCAGAGAAAGTATTCTCTAATACGACGATAAGTGTCCCCAAATAGAAATAATCAAGTGCTTAGCGCTCTGAATCATAAAATGTATAAATCACACTAAATCAATCTGGGCACACACCTCGAACCTCTCAACCCAAGACTAACTTAGATAATTAGGACTATGGCAACAACCTGCCTATATTCTTTATAATGTTTACTTTTGCAATTAATGTACAGGTCTAGGACTCGCAAGACCAGATCGTGCCAGTAAAATCTTCAACAGCAATGAGTTTTTCCTACACTTACTAATCGTGTATTTAAATTACAAGTTTGTGATAAATAGGTTCAAGAAGGGCAAGGTCAACTTATGTTATCACCTCAAGTTTATGAATGATATTATTATTGGTATGGCATTTTTGCCTTCTTAATTTTAATAAATATTCAACTTTTTATGCAAATCTTAGGGAAGAAATATCTGTATTTATGTGATCAATTGCATGCTTGAATCTCTTCCCTAGTGATCAGCATTACGTGCTTAATTATGTTTTGTATAAATTATGTGCATGTTCTAAGGTGATAAAACTAACTATGGAATTAATGTAGGTAAGTTTCTCTTTGTAATTATGTATCAGCATTATGTATTCAAGTGTTTGGAATCAGATATCAGTTTTACTGAGTATTGTGCTGTACTTTTCTGTTTATGTTCACTTTAAAGTACTCAAGTCTGTATTTATTCCTTCTCAGCATGTACTATGAAGGTCACTTCGTACTTGGCTAGGATTTAGACTACATAGCAGTACTTAATGATCAGTTTTATGTATTATGCTTATCAGTTTTATTTTTAATTTTCATGTATTATGTATGCATTTTTAAGTGTTATGTATGCAGGCATTAGGGATCAGCTTTCTGTATTTCTGTACTCAGTATCATGTTAGTTTTTCACTTTAATATTCAGTTTTGTACTTATGTATGTATCATCCTGTCTGCAAGTACTACGAAAGAAAATGTAGGTGAATGGTTCAATTTGTAAAACAACTACAGTTTAAGTATGCACAAAGAACTAAATTATGCAGGAATTTGTTATCTTAGTGATAACAGGTACACAATCTTTTAAATGTTCTTACATAAGAGTCAGGCACATGGAAAGTAAACTGCGTTAAATTATGTTTGGGCGCTAGGATTTTTTTAATCATCTTTTAATCTCTCTCTTTATTATTTATTTATTTTTTATTTATTTTTTTTAAGTTTACTATGTGCAATAATTTAATAGGTTACAACTTTCCTCCATGCAGGACCAACGATTTCACAGAAGCCCCGTAAAGATATGACGGTTGTGTCACGATAAGCACCCGCATGTAGACATTTAGCAAGTCCAGAAAATCCACGGCAGTTAATTTTTCAGGCAAAGTCCTTCTATCTTTACTTTATCTAACACAAGTTTCTGTCTATTCTAACAGCGATTCTTAACAGTCTTTTGATTGCTTCTTTGCTTAATTTTAAGTAGTTCCTAACAGGATACTCTTTCCCCGTACAACAACATCCAAGCTTATATGTAGACTGACTATATGAGGCTCTTAGCCGTCTATTCGGCTGCGTTCCCGGAGCAGGATGGAGCAGAGAGTAGATGGTTTCTGCCAGGAAGATAACACACTGTGAGGCTAAGGCCAGGTCAGTGGTCTTCCTTGGTGGCGCTCACTCACTCACTCACTTTAATTTGGGAAAGTTTTATGTTTGTCTTGAAAAAGTAAACATGCAAGTAGTTTGACTTCTAACAACAAAAATTGACTCGAATATTTAATTTCAAAATGTGCAATTTTTGGTAAAAGTTTACAATTGGGTGCCCCTTGTATTTTGGCGATTCTTTTTTGACGCCAAGATCGGCGCCAGGAAGACACAATTTCAAGACGGCCGCTACACAAAACCAAAATAAGAAGTCAAAGAATTGCATAAACTCTGTGTCCATGTACACATCGATCTGTTTTCACTTAAAAAAACATCCCAGAATTGCACAAACGAGGCATTGCGCACTGCTTTAAATTTGACCATGTACACATCAATCTATTTTTATTTTTTAAAAATCAGGAGGCTAAAGCAAAGTTAAACTATCATGGTAACCAGAAATGAGATTTCATTGCCAAAATTTTACAAAAAAATTGTCGCTAATCGAAGGGGTACCCAATTCTACACCAGAGCCCAATTTTTTATGTCATTTTCAACTTGCCTTGAAAGATCGTGTGTGTGTGTGTGTGTAATTATGCAAAAGCCTCGAGGGCTATCTGCCTAAGGGGAGGGATGCCTTCGTGGAGGACTTTCTAAGGGCAACTGGCTCGTATACACGTTACACATGGGAAAAACCACGAAAACGCCCATGCAGCCAGCCCGTTCGCGGGATTCGAACCTCGGACCGAACTACCAGTGTTCAGCGACTTTACCGCTCGGCCGCTGGTGGGCCCTTGAAAGATCGTTAAATTAAGTTAGAATAGTACGAGGAAAAACAGTTTACATGAAGTAAAGTAAAAAATGTGTGTAATTTAATAGAGAGGCACTGCCTGTTGAAACGAATAACAAATTTATTATATTGGGATATAATACATGGGATTGAAAGAACGTATTCGAAGGAAATCGGGATACTCAAATGTTCCTCTAGTAAACAAAGAAACTGCAAAAACATTTTCTAAAATTAGTATTAATCTCTTACGATCTTCAGCAGATGTCGGACAGTCCAGCACTGAAGCCGGAGCACATCCAACAAAGAACGTCCAACAGAAAGGCCAATGCAAAGGCCTTTAATAAATATTATAATTCGCCAAATATTTATTGTAATTAATCTCTAGGTATGAATAAAACATAGATCAGGTTTTGATTTTCAGTCCTTTTATTTTGTAGGAATCCTATAAATATCTCTTTAATCGTTCTGGGGAAAATACGCTTTAGAGAGAGGAAAAGAAGTGTGAAAAATCCAACTATGCTTTTCATTCAATGTAATAATGAAGCACGTTTTAAACACGATAATCTATTTCACTTAACCGGAATCTTCTTCTTCTATTATGTACAATAGATACAGAATGTAAAGAATGAACTGAGGATAATAGGAGAATGAAAGAGGTTTTTAAAAAAATGGGAAGAAATATCTCTAAGGAGATTTTGATCTAATCTAAGGAGATTCTCTCTAAAGGAGATTTTGCGTTGGTTCACTAATAAATGGCTATCACATTTTATATGGTTGCCACCAAATGTTACCTCCCTGTATTATATTTAAAGAAACTAAAGATTGAAGAATCTGCATGTATGTATATATGTCCTAGCGTTATAAAATATCTACGCTACCAAGAGCTATCAAATTTTCAATAAAGTAGTCCTCCACCGGAACATATACACTTCGAATCTTAGAAACCCGAATTCTCATTTTCGAATTTTTTTTTATTATTTTTCAGATTTTGTAACGTTTTAATGAATTTCTGATTAACAAACTCACTGATTTGAAAGCTAGTAGTGGCAACACTATTCGAAATAAATTTTACCCCCGGGGCGCGAAACTTTTGCCATTCGAAAAAATGTAACAAAATTTATCTTTCAATTTCATCAAACTCAGCTGTATGAAAGCAATGTGTTGCCGCGGCCGGCAATAAAATGCTTTTCTATTCCATGCTCCAGCGTGTTGCCATTCAGTAAAGTCTAAGATACTTTTAATTTAATCTGGAAGGTTAGTGAGTAGTCAGCTGAACGAAGCCTAGTTCTTAAGAGCCTTTTTTAAATTCTTTTTAATGTGATTGATTTAAGTACAATGTATTAAAATCATCAGAAATATTCAATATTTTTATCAAATTACACTAGCTGAATAAATAATTACATACTTTTTCTTTTTTTATTATAAATCCTTCAATCGGCTGGCTGCACGAACGTCTAGTTTTTAAAGAAATAATGTAGCGAAAATAAAAATAAGTATGTCAGAATTTATGAATTTATAAAATATGTAACTCTCTGTCGGAAAATCTAAAGATATGTTGTTTTTAAATAATTTCTAATTTTACTCTTGAATTGAATTTCATGCGGCGTAAGTGAGAACGTGATATTTAATAAATAAAGTTAATAACAAAAAGACTAACAAAATTTATTTTTTAGCCGTCGTACTAAGAAAACTGAATATTGATATGATAGACTGTTAAAAAGTCTAAAACAGTAGAAAAATGTATAACCAACGTATTGCATTAAGAATTCTAAAGACATGCTGCTATGCAGCTTTTACATATTTTGTGATTTTAGTCATGACAGGTGTGACGTAAGTGAAAAGAAAACGATTCTCAATAATAAAGCTAAAATAGCAAAAGAAAAAAATAAAAAGAAAGAAAGAAAATGGGTTTGCAAGCGTAGACTAGTTGACTGCGAGCACAGCGAGAGCAAAAGAGACCTTAACAATGCTCTTTGAACAACCTTAACAGTGCTCTTTGTTTAATATATTAGTCCAAAGGGTCAATTTGCCCAGAAGGGCTATTAATTTCGTTTTGGCATTTTGCGTTGTCTCTCTTTTCAGATTGTTGCCACCAAATATTATCGCCCTGTATTATATTTAAAGAAATTAAACGATGAAGAATCTGCATAAATGTATGTAGGTTTCTCGCATTGTGATAAAACAACGGTACCTAGAGCCATCAAATTTTGAATAAAGTAATCCTCCTGCGAATATGGGCATCTGGAAGCCCAAATTTGAAATTCAGAATTTGCTTTATTATCGATTTCATATTTTGTAAAACTTTAACGAATTTTTGATTAACAGACTCGTGTATTTCAAAGCGAGCAATGGCAACGTTGTACAGAAAAAACATTTTTATCTCCAGCGCGCGAGACTGTGTATCGGAAATTTTAAAGATATGCTCAATTTAGAAGTATTTTGCGATATTACTCTTGAACTGAATTCCATGATTTAAGTGCGAAGAACATGATGCTTAATAAATAAAGGTAACACACAAAATGTTAATAAAATCCCCTTAGGAAGTAAATTAAAACCTGAAACCTTCCATATTTTAACTTTTATTTTCTTAATGCTACGTTCACAGAACGCGTAAACAATTAAATGTTTTGTGTGGATATCTCCCATTTTCTCCATCTTCCCGTTTACTCTTATATCATCGAGGAATAGAGTCATGATATATTTTCGGCAATCTGCAGCGAGCAAATTGGCCCTTCGTGAGGACACCGAACCTTTTATTATGGCTCATTGCTGGTGCTTACTGAGATAATCATATCCCTGCGGAACATACTCTTGGGAGTTTTCCGTTGATTGTTTCTTGCTAAGCGTCAGGATTCATTTCGTTTCGGATGAAAAAGCGTCACTTGTGATATTATTGCATACGTTTCATTCTCTGTACCAAAGATTTTCCTCCTTTCTCTGGTAAGTTTTTACCGCGCTCCAGTAGCAGCGTTAACAAAAGCTTAAAACTAGTACAATAGTTCATATCGTAATCTTAGTCTCTATTATTAAATAATGAAAAATTTGTATGCTAGGATGGATGCACGTACATTCCTCCCATTGTGAAAAAGCGACGCCATCTAGAACCACTAATTTTTTAACGCACGTAATTCTCCATCCGAATATATGCACCCCCATGCCATAATTTTGCATTTCGAAATTTTAGCCCAAAAGGAACATCAGTCGCGAGTGGGAGATTAGTCTTCAAATGGCATTTTCTTTCGATGTATTTAAATGCGTTGCATCACTTTTCAAATTGTTGCCCCCAAGTATTATCTCATTATTATTATTTAAAGAAATTAAATAATGAACAATCTGTGTGAATATATGTATGTTTCTCGCAATGGGAAAAAACAACGGTACCTAGAGACATCAGATTTTGAATAACGTAATCCTCCATCCGAACATGGGAACAAGAACCTGGAAACAAGAATTGTGAATTTCGAATTTGCGTTATTATCTATTTCACATTTGTTAGAACGTTAAAGAATTTTTTATTAACAAACTCAAAGATATCAAAGCGAGCATTTATTTGATGTTAAGGATCGGGTAGATGCTTATGAATGAATCCGATTCAAAGAAAACTTATGAGCTACTTTGGGGGTCCTAAAACTGCATTTAATAAATTTCTAACACTGGGCATTGCGGTTGGGTTCATTTAATTACTGCAAAGCATTCGACGTCTTTGCCTAAGAAGAAAGATGCCTTCGTGTACGACTTTCTAAGGAAAATTGACTCGTGTACACGCTACACATTGACAAACCACGAAAACGCCCATGCAGCCAGCCCATTCAACGAATTCGAAAAACCGAACAGAATTACCAGTGTTTAACAACTTTATAAAGTCGAAATGTTTTGTATAAAAATAGCGAAAATGGATCGTATTCAAAATACCTAAAAAATCATATGTAATAATGGGACCCAATATATTAATTTGGCGGTGTGTGTTAAAGGATTATTAAATGTGAAATCAAATGAATTCCTTATTTAGTAGATTGCGTTGTGGATGCAATAACCCATAATACTTACAAATGTGCAGATAGAACTGTGTGATCTTGAAAGGAAATATGAAATCAAAGTGACTTATTCCAAAGGATGATAATTCAGATGTCACAAAATAAATTCATTTTTATTCTTTCTTTAACAGCTTCATTTCTGAGTAACCATTAATATAAATTAAGAAATTATCAGCGAGATAAACGAATGTAGGTCTTAAACAAAATCAGGATCGGAACATATAGCACATGTAATGCGCATAACCAAAATAAAGTTGCACTCAGATTATTCTTTTTCCATCAGCGTGAAACAAAGTATCGGTGAAAAAGGAACAGTCAAAGTTTAACGGCAATAATTAAGCGTACTTGATTAACCATGGTAATTTTGCTTTCTTCTTTAAACCAGGAAAGGATAAAATCACGTACACACGAAGACTTCTCAAAAGGATAAGGTGGTTGAACAAAAATTATTTACTGCAGCCATGTATTAGAAAACTGGTGTAATATTTTTTTCTTGAATCTTCATTTCAAAATCTCACTAAAAAGGAATTTCATGGTGTTAGCAGACAGCATCGAAGAAAGCAGCAAACGAGAAGAAGAAAAAAAAAATGGCACATCGCATAGGCCAGAGTGAGGACAGCCAGAAGCCGTCCTACACCTCCGAACCCCAGCAGTAGAGGAAGGAGAAACCGGTTGTTGCAATCTTTTTCGCCTTGTCCTTGTGCGGTTGCGGTTAGCACACCTAACGCTGAATAATGTGGAGGCCTGCCTACATAACATATTCACTAACATTAATTTTACTACCGCTTGGATTAAATTAAAATATCTGATGAGGACACCACATAATTTTCTTGTACGGCCTATTAAATTGTACACATGTTTTGCTGTACTTTGTTTAAACATATTTCCTCGAATTTATTTAGAGATTATATTTCTCGTTCAATCAGTTCAGTTCTGACTTCGCGGCAAGGCAAAAAATGCGTAAAAACTCAAAACATCTTCATTAAAAATTGTAAATTATAGAAAAACCTAAAACACCAAATCGAGTTAAAAACAACTAAAAAAAGGTACTTTTACAGAAAAGGTACAGTTAGAGATTATTTAAAAAAAACAAGCTATTCGGTCAGCGGACCGGAAGACAAAATTTTCGATGCACAAAACTGATAGTTAACTTTTGGTTCCACTGGCCAAAAAGACACCGAAGTTGGTGCACCAACTGACTTAATTCACTATTCTACAAAGAGTTTCAAATATGAACAAACAGCCGCCCCTCACGCTTTTAAATTGTTGGTAATTCTACAACTATTGCATGCAGATTAACTAAAGACCCTAATGAAGAAACCCTAACTGAAACATAAGAACAACAGAATTCAATCGCTTTTAAAGCCCAAAAATTCCCAATTTACCTACGTACGAGGACAAAAAAAAATGAGCTCACCAAGCTGGGTAAGAGAGTGAGAATATATGCAGCCGATTGCAAAGAAAAAGGGAGATGCACAACTAGATGTTATAGCAGTCCGATATATAAAATTTCAACGTTTTGCGGTTATTCGTCTTAAAGTTAGGCGAGACACATATGTACGCACGTAAAACGTCACAAAAAAGTCTCTCTCGAGTCCATTTTATATCCATTTTACAACCCGTTTTGGAAATAAGAGTCCTTTATTCTGTCCGTACGCAGAGATGCCACGCAAAAAGACAGTTCAAATGCATTTGAAAGCGGTCAAAATGGATATTTTCGTTGAAATGTGATGCCAAAAATTTTTTGCGATTACAATACTTACTTTACTTCGTACAAGGGCGTAAAAACAAAAGATACAAGGAAGATTTTAATTATAATTTCATATTACGAGAGCCATTAATTGTCACAATTTTTTTTATTTCTGATTGAGACATAAACTTTAGCCCACTAGCGGCCGAGCATTAAAAGCCGCTGAGTAATGGTAGTTCGGTGTTCGGTACAGGGTTCCAAATTACGGTGAACATGTTGGCTGTATGGGTGCTTTCGTTTTATTTTTCCCCATGTATAACATAGATGCGGGCCAGTTTCCTTTAAAAAGACACCCACGGGGCATTCATCTCTTTCCGTGTAGTGCCTAATGATGGAGCATGTAATAAATATAAACATTATTACTTAATAAAGGAGAATATATTGCTACATTTGTCTTCACGTACGGTTTCGTGGATTTGGAGTGAATAAGGACAACATTTGATGAAGTATCAAAACACAATTTATTAGCCAGTATTACTGAGGACAGATCCAAAATCACGTTTACAGCCACGTCAAACTTGCTAAAACAATCAGCAGCACATTTTTAAGGCTATAACGATGAAGCTGTCTTCACGGCAAAGCACCAGAGTACAGCTCCCGACTCTGCTTGGTCGTTCTCGGAACTCTACGTACTCTCGAGACTCTCCACGCTACAACTCGCAATGCACTCGACGATACTCAAGAGTACAGCTTCCTAACCCGGTTCAGTCGTTCTCGGAGCTCAACACACTCTAAGATGAAACTCGACGATGCACTAACTCGCGATGTACTAAGAAACTCTCTCGATGCACTAGACGACCAACTCGGCACAAGATTATGAGACACTCGCTCACTGACTGACTGTAACCTGACTGTTATATAAAGCAGGGTTTATATAGCTTTTGGCTTGCTTTCGAGAATATTCTGGGCTAAATCAGTAAGAATTCGTTCCAGAAGGTTCTCCGTCCGTCTATGGCATATTGCCAATTTGGCAGCAATTTGGGCGATTGCTCGACAAATATGGCAACCCTGCCCTCCCTTGCTATTTTCTGGCAACCCTAAACCCGCTTTCCGGGGAAGCTATCTTACTGCGCTGGACATTTCGTAACAGTATATCTTGTTCTTTATAAAAGTTTAAAATTTGTCGTCGTAAAGACAAAACTTTTATCAAAACCTGACCTGTTGATAGCCAGCGAACCTTGCAGTATTATGGCAGGTCAACACTATACGTTTCCTCATCTAAAGAGAGCATCTGCCGAAATTCACGATGACGCATTCTATTTACGCGAATATAGTTGACAATGGCAATGGTTCTATCCAGAATGTCTTGCAAAATGGTAGATTTTGCGCAAAGATTTTGCTGATGCAAAATGCAGTGAAATGATATCAATTTAAGTTTTCCTTTTTTAACAAAGCAACGAATCCTTCTTTTTTGCCTCTCATGGAAGGTCCGCCATCGGTGCAGACACTGACTAAATTACCGACATTCAGTTGTAATTTATTACATACTTCTTTGAAGTTTTCGAAAATATCGGCTCCGCGAGTTCTTCCAGTTAGTGTACCCAACGCAAGTAGTTCTTCGTAACATTGAAAATCTTTAGTTATAGCACGAATAAAATATAAAACTTGTGCCGAATCTTTTTATCAGTGCTTTCATCTAAAGCAATTGAAAAATAAACATCTTCATTTTGTATAATTGCATGAAGTTGCTCTGTTACATTTTGCGCTAATTCGTGCTGTCGATCTGTTACAGTTCTTCTTGAAAGAGGTAATTGTTTGTATTTGTCGACATTTCTTGGATCTAACATACTCACTGCTTCAACAATACATTCTTTAATTATTTCAATGTCACTAAATGGTTTGCCCCTTTTTCCAAGTATATGTGCTATTTTATACGTAACAGCAACTGCGGCAGAATTTTGATTTACAAAGGCACTAAAAGATGCCTGCTGATGATGCTTCTCATTTTTCAACTTTTGAAGTGCAGCTTTTCGTGATTCACCTTCTAAAGCGAAATATTTATGTTCTTTATGAGTCAAATAGTGTTTATTTGCATTCGCTTTTTTTAAAGTATTTAAAACTGTATTGCACAACAAACACATCATTTTATCTTTCTCAGCAGTAAAGAAAAAATCTAACTCCCATTCTACATTAAATGTTCTGTTTTCATCACCTAATTTTCTTCTCTTACTATTTGACATGATGGATAAAAAAACGAATATCAAATAATATCTTTAACAAAGTGTGTACTTTCTAGAAATACAATAAAACCGTGTTTCTGTTATAAGCACGCACTGTTAACTACAGTTAGCTGAAGATCGCAACAGGGAAGCGTTGAGAGATGCGAGTCAGAGAAGCCAAAGCAAGGTGTGACACTCAAATGGGAGATCTGAAACCGAGTTTTGTTTACTTCTTAGACAAAGTAGTTGGCGCTGCTAGCTGTGGGCCAGAGCCTCGCTCATGCGTGTTAGAGTCCGTTTCAGACTAGTATTCTGACGTCATATTACAATATGACTGTCTTTGGCGGGATTTTTCGCGCAACTATCATGGCGTTGATGTACAATAGTTGTTTGAAACGAACTCTACCATTTTGTACTAGGTGGCAAAGGGCCGCACAAGAACCTCGCGGAGGCCGCAGGTTCCCCACCTATGGTATATACATATATGTATGTATGTGTTTTTCTAGTATTGTTGAAAAATAACGGCACCTACAGCCACCAAATTTTGAACGCACAATCAATCATCCGAATATGCTTACCGCGAAGCCTGAATTTTGAATTTGTGATTTTTTTACTTGCTTCACATTTTATGCGAATTTAAGAAACTTATGATTAAAAATTCGATGATTTTAAAGCTTTATGATGCCACTCAGCAGAGCGTAAGTTATTTATATTCAAAATTAAACATAAAATTCAGAGATATGAAACTATGTTGCTACTTGGCAAAATTTTTCTTTCAGATTTAGTAAACGAACTCAACGATTTAAAAGAAATGTGTTTGTTACTGTCCAATATAAAATCATTTTATTTTCCAGGAGCCAATTTGTTATCATTTGGTTAAGAGGAAGATAGTTAATTTTTCTTTTGAATTTATTCTGTCATTCATTAACAAACAAAGCGATTTGAAAACAATAAACGCAGGTTCATTTCTAGCTTCGGTTCGTGAAATTATATTAACTGGATTCATTAAAATTATTATATAATTCTTTTTGATAATAATTCTTTCAATCGGCTTGCTGTATTATCGGCTAAAACGTCGAAAAAAGTACAGTTCATAATGACACTGCGGATAGTATGGTAAGTCCCTTTACACATTGTAGATAGAATGTAGATAGGAAATACACATTGCTGATTAGAGAAAGCAAAGAAAACTAAATTTGATTAGTATATTGTTATCCTGTTTCTTATTGCAATATTTCTGTGAGAATAATGGACTTCTTCGGCCAGCTTATGAGTCTCTTTTGTTAAGCGTTATTCCCAACAGAAGAAAGCAAGGGATGAAATGTGGGGAGGTCGGCCCTTGCAATCAAACTCATAGGTTATAAGCACTTTTATACGTTGCTTAGCAACCATCCTGCTTAACAAAACGCGCGCAAGTAATGAGGTTATTTATCAAACTTTTATCACAAAACTTTCCTAAATGTGATCATATTTAAAAACAAGATATTATGAGTCCTAAACTCGGAACAGACTAGTTATGTTTCGTCTGTTGTAAAAGGTTACAGTTTCATTTTTTTAGATGTTATGACGAATCAATAAATTTCATCATTAAGGCAATGGACACAGGAAAGGTCAGAAAACTTTAAATGTCAACCTAAAAGAACTTTTGATGGAACTGTTCCCTAAAACTTTGTCGTACGTAATATTCAGATATAAATAAGGTAGAAGTGTTTTCTACGTATTATAATTTATTTATGGTGATGGTATCACGTGTTTGTGACATAATCACAAGTTGCGTATTGTAGTTGTTAAAAAGAAAAAAAAGCTCTGACTTATTTATTTAACTGAAAAATGCTCAACTTAAAAATTGTTTTATGATCAGAAGCTTCCTAGGTAGCCAATAGAAACAGATAAAAACATCTCATGTTAAACTCTAATCACGACATCAAAAATTATTCATATAAACTTTTATCCCTCGTATTAAATTCCATAATGTAGTGATTAAATGAAGAAATGAAACAAATTGCTATTAACTCATTTACACTTGTTATGATGCTATTGCAACACTTAGTTGCACATGTATCTGGAAATGCAATATTTAATGGATTTTAAGAAGTTTCTTTTTGCATAGATCTACGAAATGAAACGAAGGGCAGGCTATAATCTTCAGAAGAAACCATAATTATCGCTTATGAATAATTAGCCATATGAATAATTAGCACTATTACAAGGACTTCATAATTTAATTAGCTTTTTATTTTTAAAATACCATTCATTCTTCAAAACTGTTTAAACAAGAATGTAACCATATATAATTTATAAATAAAATTTATCTAAGTAACATTATATAATAATATGTAATTAATTATGTATAATTTCAAAGGCACATGTTAAAAAAAATCCCACTTAGTCCAAAAAATCTCTTAATTATTTATATGAATCCTCTAGCGTTCTCGACACAGGCTAAATTCGTCCTAGCTCACCAGCGGCCGAGCGGTAAAATCGCTGAACACTGGTAGTTCGGTCCGAGTTTCGAATGCCGCGAACGGGCTGGCTGCATGGACGTTTTCATGGTTTTCCCCATGTGTAACGTGTATACAAGCCAGTTCCCTTAGAAAGTCCTCCACGAAGGCATCCCTGCCCTTAGGCAGATAGCCCTAGTGTGCTTTCCCATATTCACAATACAATACACCTAAATTCGTCCTAATACGTGAAAGAATGGTTTGCATGATTTTTTTTTTTTTTTAATTTCGTCTGATGTATAATGAGATTACGACCCAGTGAGATACATTACGCAAGACAGAAAGAATGACCTTTTTTGTTTATATTAGCTATGTGTAAGTCACGTGATCTCTGAGGCATTGGAATGTAGCTCGTTTCCTTTAGTTGGTTCTCCACGAAGGCATTTCTCTTAAGGCCGATAGTCCTGGATTTCTTTGTCGCATTGAATATTACAATGCACATGTTTATTTATGATCATTTCACACTCTCTGCTGTACATTAAAGCTTTAAAAGTCCTTAACCGGCCTTTATTTCCACTACTGGTTGTCATCAATTACAAAAAAATTTAAATGGTGCAAATATTCAGGCTTGGGCATTTGCAAATTAAAAACATCAACTTTGTAAAAATTACGAAATCTAACATTTTAGGTGGCCCCCCCCGGTCCTATACTTATACCTGAATCTCTGTTAAATAATAAAGTATCCGTGTGTTTACGTATTTTCCTTGTATTGCCTAAAAACGCGTGCAGATAAAGCAACCAATTTTGAAACGCACATATTCCTCTACCTAAATAATAAAAAATCGCAATATTTTAAATCAGGACTGGAAGTATATACCTTTCGAATAATCTAAACGCTATACATAACTGATTCTAATTATTATTTGGTATAGTCTCTCTTTGAGGAAAGATACTGAAACACTTGAGAACAAGTGTATGCATATTTAGAGAGAATAAGAGCTATTGCGAAAGGTTGTTCTAATTCTAAATGAAGTGAAATACTTCAACAATCTACAAAAATAATCATTTTACTTACAAAGCAACCTGGATTGCATCGAAGGTTCACTGCTAACTAACTACGTCGCAAACTAAAAACTAACATGATACCCAATAAATAAAGGAAACACACAAAACTCCAAAGAAAGGCCAATTTGGGCGCAATATAAAATCTGAAAAACCTTCAGTTATTTATTTATTTATTATTTTTTTTTTTTTTTTTTTTTTTTTTTGGCTACCAGCAATTAAACTTTAGATTCATTAGAAACGGTAAAAACCTTTTCTTTTGTATTTTCTAGAGATGTAGAATGTCATTAATATAAATATTGTGTTATCTTACTCCAATGCTGTATGCGAGAGCTTTGGATAACTACTCTTCCTCGAGTATTTTTTAATCTTGAACAGTCCGAGAGCCTAGAATATTTATAAGAGCATTGCAGCGTTACTTTGGTCACATCGATTTATTGCGTCATCATCAAGTATTTGATCAAGTAGAGTGGGAACATTAAGCTACCATGAAATCCAAGGAACAGTGACTGAATTTAAGAAATTTAAAATTTCTTAAATCAGTTTTATAAATTTTTGGGGGGGAAAGAGTCCTTTATTCTGCAGATGTCACGCAAAAACAACGTTAAATTGCATTCGATAGCGGTCAAAATGAATATTTTCGTTGAAATATGATACCTGAATATTTCGCGATTACAAGACTTCCTTTTTACTTTACACAAGGAAGTGGAAACATAACATCTAACATTACATCAAAACCAGAGGTCCACCCGTTTTCGCTAAACCTAGGAGGTTATCGGCCGAAAAACTCAAAGCAGCTAAAAAGGAGTTTGAATTTATGTTCCAAATGGATTTATGCAGGCCGTCTGAAAGTAACTGTATGTACTAAAAGTACTATTCATGATGTTCGGCTTACGCAGTGCGGCCCAAACATTTCAATGTTTCATGAACAAGTTGCTGAATGGACTAGAATTCGTATTTTGCTATTTGTAGGACATTCTAATAGCCTTTCGTGATGAAGAAGCTCATAATCAACATGTACGAGTAGTCCTCTTGAGAGACTAAAGGAATATGATCTGTGCATTAATGTGGCAAAGTGTAAATTCGGTCAAATTAACTTGCATTCCTGGCATACGAAATGTCAGCTGAAGGACTTGCTCAGTGGTATCAAAACGGACTTCTAAAAATAACCTGGCTGAAAGAAACGAGAAACGCCTTCCGAGCTTTAAAAAGATGTACTTAGTCATGCCGCCAATTCAGCCATCCGAAAAGTACAAAATATCATTAAACACTGATGCCTTTTACACTGCCATTGGAGCTGTTATAGCTATCAAATCAGGACAAGGAAAAAAACCTTCAGTTTCTTCTCCCGAGCTTTGACACCAACACAATGAAAATATAATGCCTATGACAGAGAGTTACTAGCCATCTATACAGTGAAACGTTTCAAACACGTCTCAGAGGGCTGATCTTTTACGATATACACTGATCACAAACCAATAACATTTGCTTTCCCACAAGACTTGGAAAAGCCTCGCCAAGATAAGATAAGCTAGACAAATGTCATACAATGGCCAGTTCTTATCTGATGTCAAATTCATCCAAGAGGATGAAATTATCATTGCTAACACACTCTTCTGTACAGACGCCATTTCTGTACTATCTGCAATAGACTTGCAAACTATAGCAGACTCTAAAGAGGATGAAGATGGAGATACTGCGAAGCAACACGAACTTAAAAATCTGACAAACCCATTACCGGGCAGTGAATAAGAAAATCTATTGCGATATTTCTACAAATCAGAATCGTTCATATATACATGCAGAATTTAGGAAGAAAATATTTTCGTTAATTCATAACTTATCTCATCTTGGTATAAGATTCAAACAAAGTTCATAACGAAATGTTTCATACGGTTCAACATAAATAAAGACTGCCAGCTTTGAACCAGAGCATGTTTATCATGCCAACGGTCTAAAGTCTGTAGACATACGCGGTCGGCTTTGATTCGAATTAAAAGTATCTCCACCCAGATTCCAGTGTTTAATCACAGGTTTGGTTGGTCCGTTACCTATTTGCAAAGGATTCAAATATCTTCTAACCATCATCTACAATACACAATGGATTGAAGCGGTGCCATTAGAAAATCAATCAGCGGAATCAATAGCTAAAGCTTTGGTTTATAATTGGTTTTTACGTTTTGGAATTCCAAATCGCATAACATCTGATCAAGGTCGTCAGTTTGATAGCCAACTTTTTCAATCCTTGAGCAGATATCTTGTTACAACTGCGTATCATTCGCTGACAAATGGCTTGATCGAAAGACAGCACAGAATTTTAAAAGCAAGCCTAAAATGTCACCTGCGGGAATGAAAATCGGCAGACCAGAGGCCGATCTGTAAAGTCGTTGAACACTGGTAGTTCGATCCGGGGTTCGAATGGATGGCTGGTTCGGGCTGGCTGCATTAATGTTTTCGTGTTTTTCCCGATATGTAATATGTACACAAGTCAGTTTTCCTTAGAAAGTCCTCCAAAGGCATCTTTTCCCTTAGGCGAATAGCGTTCGAGACTTTGCCGTAATCACATAAACCAAAACCAAACCTGGAATCAAAGTCATGGTTGGAAGCAGTACCTTTCGTTCTTTTAAGCATAAGATCCACCGTCAAGGAAGATTTAGGTTGTGCTCATCCGCAGAACTTGTATACGGATCTGCCCTAACATTACAAGAATTCTTTTCAATAATACCTCACATCAAACAATCGGAATTTTCTCAACACCTTCAGAGAATTATAAGAGATATTAAACATACCATAACCCATGTAAATAGAGCAGTCTTTGCTTCTAAACAACTTCCCAACTGTTCTCACATATTCCTATGCAACAACATAAACAATTCTTCATTACAGCCTGCCTATCTTGGATCATAGCCTGTAAACCCAAGAAACTGTGTATTTCGAAAAAACAAAAATTAGATGGCGTTTTCGTCCAGTATATTTTCCTTTATTCTTAGCCAGAAACATGATCAGAATATTAATTTATGGTGGGAAAGAAATAAGAAAGAAAACATACTCACCATCCCAGATTTATTAAAATTCCTTAAAGGCAAAGCGAGGACATTAAATGCTTCTAGAATTCCAGTAATACCTAGACGAAATCAACAAAGGTTTCTCTGACTGAAAAACATGTATACATGTGTAAACTGTGTAATGCAGAACACAAATTAATCAAATATTCTAAGTTTAAAAATTTCATCAGAGCAAGAAAGAGTTTCGACTCTGAAAGATAAAATTATTTTCGAAATCGCGTCTCCATCGGATCAAAGGTCTAACGAAAATCTGTCTACTGAAGCCCAGAAAATTAACGTTCATGCCAAGCCATTCAAATACGGATAGCGACTGTTTATGACAGTTGCTAAAGTGAATGAAAATTTTTAGAGTTAATAGGATGTTATTATCAACAGCATTAACAGAAATGGAGGAAAAATACTTCCAGTCAGACCTTTGCTTGACAAAGGAAGCATGATCCATCTTTGGTCATCAGAATTAGCTCAAAAGTATCATTTGCAAAGCGAAAATGTAAACATATGAGTAGGATGTTTATCAGATATTTCAAACTGAAAATGAGTGCGGTTATTTTCAATATAAAACAAAAGTGTACAGACGCAAAGTATATTTTTTCATTCCGAAAATTACTCATTTGTTGCCTTTTAGAAAATTTGACGTCTGTAATATTGAAATTCCAGAAAATTTACGTTAGCTGATCCAGGCTTGTTCCAGGTTTTCACAAACTGGGTAAAATTCAATTGCTTCTTCAATCAGAAATAATTTTCGAAACAGTTAATGCATTGCGGATTGATTTATGACAATATCGAAAAAAAAAAGCTCAAAAAGATTTTTGACTTGGAATCAATTGGTATTAAATATGATCCCAGTTCGATGAAGATAAAGCACTGGAGATATTCCGTAAAACTGCGAATTTCAAAAATGGCCAGTTTGTTGCTAGTTTGCCCTGGAAGAAAAACCTGGGAACACTTAGGCGACAGTTTCGGTATCGTAGAAAAAACGAATAAAGATTCTGGTGAGAAAAATGCAGCATAATAATGCATTAAACTAAAATACAAAGAAGCTTTAAATGAGTATCTAAACCAAGGGATACCATAAAAAGTGTTAGACACTTCGAAACCAGAAAGAAGCCAGTCTTTTATATGCCACATCAGGCAGAGTATAGAGAAGAAAGCATTACTACTATGTAGGGGTTATTTTAATTTCCTAACAGTTATTTTTAATTTTGAATAGCTTTCCTTCATTCTCTTGTTTCCCATCTATAATTCCCTCCTAGAATGAGTTTTCAGGATAACGTTTTATGTAAATGAGGTAGAACCACTAGTTAAGGGGAAGTCTCGGTCACTTTCGTAGAAGAGCCTAGAAATTCTTGGTACAGCGTTTTCTGCCTTCTGACCACGTTGTTAAGCCAATTCTTACTACGTTCGGGCGTATTGTTACGTGCCTACTGGTAATCGCCGGTGAGCTTTAAAAAAGGTCCAACTCAATTAGTTATTTCTGTGAAGCTTCGGCAAGTTTTTACTTAGTTTGCATTAGATTAGTTTCTTATTTTCTGCCTGAAGTTAAAACTCAAGTGGAGGCTTTCTGTAAGCCCGAGGAGGGCCAACTGTAAATATGCTTGGGTAAAATAAAAAGGGTAATTTAACACTTCTTTGGACTTGTTCTTACAGCGACACACTTTCTTGTCTGTTTTTACTGAAGTGTGTTAAATGACGAAACTCTCGAAAATTCATGTTTCGTCAATGCCAAATTTAAAAAATAAATTGATTTTTGACAAATAACAAAATCTAATTTTGAAGGCGGTTTCTCGGTTCCTAGACTTATGTTTGGGAAAGTGTTATACTCGTCACAAAAAAATAAAAATACAAGAAGCTTGACTAACAAATGGGAAAAATTTATCTGGATATTTAATTTCAAAATTCTCAATTTTTAATGTCATTTTTAACTTGTCTCGAGGCGGCTAATTTAGTTAGAATAATTCCAGGAAATAAATTAAATGAAGTACACAGAAAAATGTATATAATTTAATAGGCCGTAGAAGGAACTCATGCGATATTCACATCAGATTTGATTTAAAGAATGAAATCAAAATTTTCACAACGCAAAAAGGTAATACCGTCGCATAATGATACATGGATAACAAATTTAGTATTTCTCGTTGATATAACAGGCCATTTAAATATTCTCAATAAAGAACTGCAAGGAAAAGGTAAACTTATCACTGACATATATGCTTCTAATAAAATTAAATCGCAAATACGAGAAACACAATTAAAATTTAAAACATTTCGCACATTTTATTTGTTTTCAACCCCGACCTTTTATTCGAAGTGAAATATCTTAAGAATACGAAAGAAAATTGGCCTTATTACGACAAGAATTTGAAAGCAGATATAAGTAATTTAAAGATTTTACGTCCGAGTTTTAATTATTTTCATTACCATTAAAAGAAAATCAGAAAATCTACAAATGAGTATAACTCATTTACAGTTCGATTACAAAGATTTGGGGATACAGATATGATTAGCTTTTATTCCTACTTCTTAAAAGATTCTAGGATTCCTCACTCTTTTTGGTTAAAGTAAATGTCGAGGAACGTAGTGAACTGTTAAGCGACTTATCGCTGAGTTCAAATAACCAAAGATGTAGTCTCAAGAAAGGTTAAACTACCTTTTATTCCACTCAAAATAAGATGAACAGTTGCCCCTTTCTCCGGCTTACAACAAAGCCTCCACTCGGGCTTGAACTCAAAATAAGAAATAAGAACTAAACTATAATTAACTAAGAGAGAGACTTAGCCGAAGCTAACACAAATATCTACCGTAATTGGCCCTTAATTTAAACTAGCCGGCGAATAACAAAATGCACGTAATAAATGGCCGAGAGTAACAGCTTCAAGAGAGATTTAGGTAAACACACGCTACCTAGGATTCCTAGCTGTCTCTCACGATGCAAGTTGAAGTTTCCTTAAATACAACTTCTGACTCATTTGCATTCAACGCGATTCTAAAACCTCATTCTGGCAGGGAGTTGTAAGTGGATATAAGAACTGATAGGAAAGCACTTTTAAATTAAAATAACTGTTATAAAAATAAAATATACCTTACAAGATGAATCCTCAGTTACGAACTTTTCAATAAGAATAATCTCTTTGTTTGAAAGTACAATTTATATGGAACTGATTTTTCGCAATTAAATATAAACGCTTCTAACAAAAGGGTCTGATCGACCGATGAGCATTTACAATCCGTGATGAAAATTGTTTCCAGAAATTTTTCTTTAAGGATAACAAACATATAACGTATTTCTCCCGCCTTTTTAGCATGCCTTCGGGGTGTAGTGGTCAGCACGCTCGACGCGTATTCGAGAGGTCCGTGGTTCGAGTCCCGGCGAGGGCATTGCTCATTTTTCACATCTCTTGCTTCTAAATAACCTAATGTCTCTACAAAAGTTATTAAACTCGAAACGCTTTCAAGTTTTAAGCTGTATTAAAAAATATATAAATGTATAATCTTTTACAACGTACAAAAGGTTGCCGTCATTTATTGTCAAGTTTTGTTTCACTGCGGAACTTTGTTCTGAAAATTTTGTAAGTTTTCATGATTTGTTTAGTTTGTGTTAAATGTAAGTTATTCAGTCGTTAATTCGATGTACTATTTATTTGAAATGAATAGCAGTCAAAATATTTAATATTTAACTGCTAGTATGTTTGAATTATGAAATATAAACAAGATAAATTTATTGACCGATAGAAAATAAGCCCGATACATTTGAATTTTTCCCTTTATATTATTATTATTATTTATCTATATTTTGATAAATATTTAGTAAGATAAATTTAAAATTTAATTAGTTAAATTTTAAAATTCTCGGCTGCCAGCTGGTTTTAGATCGCACATTCGGCCCGTCAGCTACTTTCACGTCGTGAATGCGGCCCGCATGCAGTTTGAGTTTGAGACCACAAATCTAGTTAGTCATTTCGTAGATAAACTAAACTCTGTTTTCTGGAAAAACACTTTGTTGACGCTTTTCGACGAAAACGCGTCACAAGTCAGTGCCAACTTTCTACTTTCTTCTATCTTGACAGCCGTAACTTTTGTCCACACTTAAGTCATCACTCCTCGTATCGAACGTAGAATTAGCGACAGAGTGAACGTGTTTCCAAAACAAACAGTTGTTATGGAGTTCGCAACAACTTTTTTAGCAGCATATGATTCTGAACTTTGGATGGAAAAGAACACAGAAGAAATAAAATGTTTTCCGTATTCAAAGCTTGAAACAAAGTCCTTTTCGATGGCCCTTTCATTCATTTGATAACTTTTACTCAGTTATTTTTATCCACTCACGGTATTCGTCGTACGATCAGATTCTTGTAATCGACTTTTTAACTACTTTCTGATCATCTGTTGAGTTCAGATATTTTGTAAACACTCTGACAACACCATGGAGTCTTAAAACTCGATTTAAATTTTTTGGCATTTAGTACTGAAATTATTTTTCGCCCATATCTTCGTTTAAAGAACAAACCAAAACTTTTGGTATTTTACTGTTTGCAGCATCGGCTAGAGAGGAAAAAAACTCTTAATGAAGTTTATTTGATGTTTTAATGTAATTTCTGATTTTCTTTCGGACCAAATCGCTGGTTTTTTTCTGTCCATTTGAAATAACAGGATTCCTAAAGGAAGAGTGATTACTCATTGTTGAAAAATGATATCTCGAATTTATATTCAAAATTTAGTAGCTCTTCGTACTACTGTATTTCTACAATTTAATGCAAAAAAAAAATACATATATAGAGACTCTTCATTATTTAATAATATGGATTGGGGATAATAAAACTACTCCAATAGACCAATGATCAAAGGTTTTCTCTTTTTAACAGTTCAAGCGTTTATTAGTCAGTTCCTTATCAAAAACGTTATAATTAAATGTTAGGCTTTAGTAGAAGTTCAATTTGCAAAAGTTATTCGCATCTGCGTTTGCATACTTAACATCTTCATCTTAAGTCTGCTGTTTGAATAGTAAGTAAATGTTTGAATTGTGTGCACGTATTAATGACCAACTACTACACAATCCCATTTGGACCATGGAATACAAAAAGAAACGTTATGGCCTCTCACAATAGATTTTTGCTGTTGGAAGGAGTAGATAAGCTCCAAATTGATTCCATTCGGGCGTGCTCGAACCCAGTCTCGGATTCTCCTTTTTTTCTGCTCCGCTGATTCTGTTATCTACACCCACAGAATAAATGGCACAGGAAAAAAATTCTCTGGGTGACGGAATGCAGAGGATTAGGGGTGTGGTGACAAACGAGGGCAGGGAAATATTTGTTGTCTTTGCCAAAATAAAAATTAACTTATAGTTTGAGATTTGAAATGAATAAATCTAGATAAATAAAGAACAGAGTCTATTTGTTTGTGTGGTAATTCCTTCAAACCTACAGTTTTATTTCGATCTGGTGAAATCTGGCACACGTGACCTTCGAAACAAGAGAAAGGTCAGTACGTACATGAGATTTCTCAAAACACCATTCCACGAGATGCATTCTCTTTACATATACTAATTTACGCTAATTTAACGAACTTTTTATTGAAAACTCAGCAATTTAAAAGCTTTATATTGCGTTGCTGTTCAGCAAAGTGTAAATTATTCAATTTTACTTTCAAATTCATTTTGTTATTACAGAACAAACTAAGTTACTGAAAAAGCAATAAACACAGCTTCATTTCTATTTTTATTGAATACTAGTTGGACCCGTTAAATCACACTAGCTGAATTCTTTGAAATCATCTCTCTGTATTTCTCTCTCTGTATATAGGATGTCCCGTTAATGTTGCGACAAACTTGTGGTGTTGCGTGGCCCCAACTTGCCCGCAACAATAGTAGTGACTGCTATGAACTGGAGAGTACACAAACTCTTAAGAAGGGTTTAACTCCCTTTTTATTCCACTTTAGAAGTTACAGATGCGTTCGTTCACTTGACGCTCACAAACTACGCCGACACGGCGGTTAAATAAAAATAAGAAAGTACAACTAAAAATTAATAATAACAAGTCACTACTTACGAGGCTCTCTAAACGTAACTAACTTAACCGCGTTCTAGGATACAGCTGAGATTTCAGCAAACTTTCTGAATAAAAGGTTGAAAGATTCAACTAACTGCCGAAGCAAGCACACAGGCCGAAACGCGCGGTTCTTAAATTTCTACCTAGCAACCTTCACGCTCGTGAATCAAGAAAGCACACCTACAAACTCGTTTCCCTTCTATTTAACTCAAAATTACTTCCGCTGAAAATTTGAATACTTTGCGCGTTCTACTAAAATTTACATACTCTGGCATTGGCAATTCCAGGGGAAAGTAGAGGCTTGACAAGAAAGATAGCTTAAACTTAAAATAAATGTTAGTTAAAATAAATATAAACCCTACAAACTTCTAGGGGAGGCAGGGCACACCATAAGAATTAAGAATTGCATAGTTAATACCCGGAAATGTCAGGAGGTCAGGAGTAAGTGGTAGGAGAGGTAGAAGATGGGAAAGGAAACAAGAGTGTGATTAGTCCGAAACATTTATTGGACGTGAATACAAAAATGGTGTACGACAGCTTGAATGTTACAACAGATGCTCGAAGTTTGCACCATCAGACGCCAAACATACCTGACTCCGACGAACCATTGATTGCCGAACATATTCAAACACACATATTATTTTGTGTCTCTAAAACCATGGGGTACACAATTAACAATGAACTGAAGTTACTAGAGGACCCTAAAAATGAGCTGAAAAAGAAAGAACTTCAGAAACCTTTTGGAACTTTTTGGAAGAAATGTCATACGAAGAACGGATAAAAAAAAATTATCCTCGTTCCTCTAATCTGTTAAATTAGTGGAAAATGGGATAAGGTGTAATGTTTCGCATACTTATATCACTCCGATAAAGGAAGAGCAAACTACATCATATCAGTTTCAATTCTCACTTCCGAAAAATTTAAAAACATGGGCGTCAGCAAATCACATTCAACACATTTTGAGTAAAACGGAGACCCAGGGAATCTCAGTAAAGGTCGAAAGGCGCTTCGAGTGAAAGCAAAGGTAAAAGTAGATGCCTTCTAAAGATAATTACACTCTTAAACAAAAAAAAAAAAAAAAAAAAAAAAAAAAAAAACGAAGCACCACGACGCAGAGAAGATATAAAGCAAACTATACACAATTTGATATGCATACAGGTTTCGACGGAAAATGCAAAATTTTACATTTTGGCTGCCAATGAATGAACAGTTATCGCTACAGCGCACCTGATCTGCGCAACTGGCAGGACATTTAAGAAGAGAAATTACGATTCCAGGTCATGAATTCTTCACGAATTTCATTCCGTGTACTCCGGTAGACAGTAACTATGCCTCGCATACAGGTGCGCGAACGATATGCGCAGATGTCAGAATTTGAGAGAGGTCGTGTAGTTGGACTCAAAGAAGCCGGTTGGTCTTATTGGCGAATAGCTCGACATTTGAGCAGGAGCGATGCCACTATTAGACGATGTTGGCAGGAATGGGTGAACCATGGCCGCACACAACTTCAAGAAGGAAGCCGTAGGCCTAGAGAAACGACAGAACGTGAAGACCGAGCAATCGTCAGAGCGTCACTCACAGCCCCAGATGCATCATTTTCATGGATTGTAAATGCAACTAGTGCTTCAGTGACCGCAAGGACCATTCACAGATAGCTCACAGAAAGGAGGCTTAGCTCACGGCGCCCCTTGCACCGACTACCATTGACCTCTGTACAACGTCAAGCCCGTTTGCAGTGGTGTCGGGCTCATTCGCATTGGAATGTCACTGTCTGGAGTACAATAGTCTTCAGTGATGAGTCCCGCTTTGAACTAAGCCCCAATGACCAGCGAAAGCGAATCTGGAGACGCCTCGGACAGCGGTATGATACCAACCTGACTGTCTTCCGGCAGACAGGCCGACAACCAGGAGTGATGGTCTGGGGTGCCATTTCATTTCATAGTAGGACCCCTTTGGTTGTCATCCGTCGCAACCTTACAGGACAGCGGTACTTCGACGAAGTTCTAAGGCCCGTTGTGTTGCCCTTCATGTCACGCCACCCTGGGCTTACTTTTCAGCGAGATAATGTCCGCCCCCACACTGCACATGTTTCTACTGCTTGCCTTAGTGCTTGCCGAACATTACCTTGGCCAGCAAGGTCACCGGATCTCTCTCCTATTGAGCACGTTTGGAGCATTATGGGCAGGGCCCTCCAACCAGTTCGGGATGTTGACGATCTAACGCGCCAGTTGGACAGAATGTGGCACGATATCCCTCAGGAGGACAACCGCAACCTCTATCAATCGATGCCAAGCCGAATAACTGCTTGCATAAGAGCCAGAGGTGGACAAACGCGTTACTGTCTTTTTCACTTTGTGAAGCTCTATCACTTCTATAAATCATCCAGTTTTTCTCAAACTGTAATCATTTGTTTTTCTGTACATGTACATTACTTCTACCGATTTCCGTCTCATTCGGATAACTCCTTCTTGATGTGTCGTTGTTCTTGTTTCTTTCTTGTTGTCTAAGAGTGTATTTGATGTGGTCATGGAAATGGAGTTTCATATCCAAAGAACAACATCTTCATCATTTTCTACTAATGCTGTCACTCTCCTTCGTACAGCGAAATTAAATTATATTTTCGTCTGATCAATATTGCATTTATTTTTCCTGTTTATACTTAATAATTTACGTCGGTTTTAGGGTATGAACTTGTGCACAAAGTGCTGTTGCAAAACTTTAAATAAGAAATCATATGCATTCCAGTGACGCAATAATCCATTTTACATTATCGTATTTCAGCGCGTTTTCCTGCATTTTTTTTTTTTTTTTTTTTGCTAATTTTCTGGTTTGAAAATGCAAAATTGTGTGAGTAATTTAATTTCTAGAGAACGTAGTTAGATTAAGAACATAACAAATAGAAGGAGTCATGGATGAACTATAGGTAACTATCACAATATTATTTCTTTAAAATAAAAACCTACATTTCAATCAGATTCTTAACGATATTAACATTACTGTGTCTAATAAAATAATTTCATTTCTGCTTCAACATAACTTCATCTTACCCGTTCTCATTGTTGTCTGCACAACTCAAGCCTCGAATCATCCATTAATAATTACGCAAGGTGAATGTGCAGCTGATTCGAAGAAATCGAAAATCGAATGTCGATTAGTGTTTGCTTCGCCGTGATGGGTCTGCAGTCCTATTAGGCTTTCATAAAGTTCAACAGTTAAAAGGAAAGATTCGTTGTGACCTTCGCATGAAGTCTGCCAGTTATTATTATTATTATTGTTGTCAGTAAGACGAAAACAATGATCATATGGATGTATTCATTTTAAAATTTACGGAAGTTTGATCTCTGAATACAGAGAAGAAAAGGAAAATATAGCGAATATTTTTTTAATTCTCAGAGCCTTGCAGCAAAACGCTGGGAGGGTGGGAATATGCAAGGATATATGATAACTCCTATGGAGAAATTTGTTGCGATTTGCGAGCATTTCGGTTGACCAACACCCTGCGGGAACAATTTAAACTCGTAAACAGAGCGTTCACTGTATTTTATCATATGAATGATGTATAGGGTTTTTTAAAGAAAGATTTCCTACAGGCTTCAAAAAGATAGCTCCGGCTAATTCCTTAAGAGTGATATTCTCGAAATGTCATTAGCAGTTACAAAATTTCTCGAAATGAGTTAAATAATCCTGTGAAATAAATTTTAGAACGCTCATTAGCACATTTCTCTAAAAATGAAATCAAAATTTTTGCACGGTTGCTACAAAGCAGAAGTTCCAATTAGTAAGCTTTAAAGCAAGAATGCCCTCCAGCCGTGATGATAGTGTTAGTGACTTAACTGCCGTACCAAAGGGCCGGGGCTTGAATACCGGAGAAGGCATGGTTGTTTGCAAATGTATAGTGTCTGTGCGGCATGCGGCATGAGAGCATTCTAAATATATGGCGAACCACATGTCTTCTCGAAAGGTTCTGGTAAGGAAAGAGGGGGTAGGAGACCTTCGAACCCGTCCTACTGGAGTGCTCGCTTTCAAAATTGGGAGCGAAATGAGCAAAGTCGTACTGTCACCTATATGTTGCCGAGCGTCACGCGCAATCTTGCCTCCTTGCCAGGAGGAATATCGCGCGCTTGCTCTGATATCAGACGAGCGAGACCACAACAACAAAGCAAGAATTCCTTACATTTTAATCTGTATAGATAAATAATGAAGAATCTGTGTGTATGTATACATGTATGTTCCTCACAGCGTGGAAAAACTACGACACCTAGAGTCACCCAGTTTTGGATGCACATAGTCCTCCACCGGAACATGGGCACTTCAAAGTTCAAACATTTGGCGTTTATTGGCGCAAAAGAGCTATTAGTCTCGAAAAGCGATTTTACGTTGTTTCATTTTTCATCCGAGTCTTCTGCCATTCGGAAAAAACATAAAATATTTTTCTTTCATGTTGAATGTCTCCGTTATTTATGATCCAACTACCATTTCAAAGTAATAGATGCAATTCCTAACAATATTAGTTTTTTAGCTTTTAAATAGAGTGATTTAAGTAAAAAGGTATTGAATTCGCGATATCTCTAATTAAAACCTTTCAGCAATTTTATATTTTTGAACTTTTCACTCTGATTGATTTTTATAAAAATGCATGTAATTCGTGATATATCTAATTAAAATCATTCAATATTTTTATAGAACTTGTAATGTTCCCCCCCCTTTTATTCTGTAAAATAAGCATTGAGGAACCTAGTGAACAGTTAGGCAAATAAGCGCTTAAGTCCAGGAGCAGAAACACAAACTCGAGAAGAGTTAATTATCCTTTATTTGCTTCGAATAAAGATTGACACATGGCCCCTTTCTCAGGGCGTACAACAAAGCCTCCCCTTGGGCTTAAACTCAAAATGTAAGAGATAAGAACTAACTAAAGAAATTTAGCCGAAGCTAACACAAATTCTAAACTAGTTGGCCCGTAATGTTAAATTAGCTAGCGAAGCTATCAAGGGCACGTAATAGGCCGAGCTTAGTAACAGTTAGAAAGACTTATCCAAAAGGCAAACGAGAGCTATTCAGGAATCCTAACTCTTTCTCCCGAAATCTGTGGAACTTTGACTTAAATACTACTCGGCTTTTCATTTGCATTTAACACGAACAATTTTTGATGAATTAAGAATTGTTAATGACAAAAAATTATGAAAAAAAATTCAGAAATTGTATATGCATGGGACGAAACATGATGTCCGAATAATTGGAGGGAACGTGAGATAATTTCCTTGTGACTATATCCCTGTATGACTATTTCCCTGTGATGAGTCGGCATTGTCTCAATGATTTTTCAGTTGTTCATATTTTTTAAGTTTAAAATTTAAAATTAACAAAAATTTTTAACTCGCTTTGAATGTGATTTTAAATTGTATTTATTTTAACTGCTAGCTGTTGCTCAACATACAAGAGATTACTAACTTTACTTCACTTCTTCAGCATCTTTTAGGTTTAATTTTAATTATTAATAATTTAAAATTTTATTTAATTTAACTCTCTTTTGACCTTTATTGGAGTTGGTGAATAAAATACATTGTTAAGCTGGTTTAACCTTTGAGTTCTCATTGAATTTCTTAAAGTTTAGGCTAAATTGCCCAATTTAACAGGAGCTACATTTGTTTTTAATTTCATTATATTATTTGTAAATTAAATCTATGCAGTCAAGCCGCAGGATTCTAAAAATTGTTATGCTTTTCACTTTTTCATTATGTTATTACATACAGGATGTCTCAGACGGTCGTTGCCAAACATAACATGTTGGTCTGTCATACCACAACCAACAAGATTTACATAGGAACTAATGTCCGAACGGCGACCGCTAGACGGCAGTGCTCGCAGGCTTATGGGAGAGTGGGAAATGTGATCATTTCAGGCGTGGACGTTGCAGAAGGATGAATCTGTTTACTAAGTTAATTCTTTATAGACATTTTTGTAGAAAGAGTGTTATTGGATCTGATGGTTGATGTTCCAGCAGCTTATATACCGAAACATCTGGTTTCAGCATGAGGGAGCGCCTGCACATTTTAGCAGCTTTATGTGGGAATACCTCGATAGGACGCATATTGATCGCTGAATTGGCAGAGGCAGACCAGTTGCATGACCATCCGACCTGACTGCACCGGATTTATGCCTGTGGGGATACATGAAGTCCATGGTGTACCAGGTGACCGTAACATCGGATATGGATCTCGTCGCCAGGATCGCGGAAGTGGCGGCACGTGTCCGTGACACACCTGCCCATTTTGAACGTGAATCCCTGCGTCGAAGTTGTGAAGCATGCAATTTGGTGAATGGAGGGAATTTTGAACATCTTCTATGATTTAACCATGTTCTTTAATAAAAGTCATTTAATGTCTCTTTCGAAATCCTGTGTTTCTTCTCCTCTACGCTTGGGAACATTGCCCTCTAGCGCTCGCCGTTCGCATTTTCGGACACATGTCTCTACGTAAATCTTATATCTCATGGTATGACAGAGAAGCAAAGAATTTGAATTGAGAGAAGAAGTAAACTTTCAACGCCTCAGCAACGTCACGGAGAAAAAATTCAGTCTAAAATGTGTAAGGTCGACAAACTTTACAAGCGTGAAGGCAGACCTTGAAATTTATCTATGAATGCTATCCAAAACCGCCCGTAATATCTGATAGCCTATATTTAATGGTTTAAAAAAAGGAATTCTTTACCTAAAACTTATCATTCTTATTTCTTTAATCTTAGAAATATGTTATAGTTCCAGTTTTAATTTCGTTAACAATCCATTTTATGACATGAGAAGGTAATAAAAAAATCGTATGTAATAAGCAGTTGGCATTGGAAACTCTCATTGGAACATTTTATTTCTAAATTAGTATAAGCCAGATTATTAAAGAAATCAGGAACATTTGAACGTATCTCAGCATGAAGTTTTCTATGCAGTGCAGATGATATGCTTTACTTTTAAGAACCTATGGATGCTCAAAACTTCTAAAAACCGAACTTCATCAAATTCCTCAAATTTTAACATAATAATAACGCTAACCGCAAATGAACAATCCTAAAACCCGCCTCCGAAAAGAACAAAATAACATCTAACAGAAGCAATTTCAAACTAACTCTTATCTTAAAACCTAAATCTTAAAAAATTAAAACACTAACTTAAAACCTAAATCTTAAAAAATTAAAACACTAACTTAAAACCTAAATCTTAAAAAATTAAAACACAAACTCCAATAACAAAAATTTCGAATCCTTTTGTACAATGAAGGAGCTCGAAATCATCATCGGAATCGTCAAATTATCCTATTTAACATTTCTTATTAACAACTTGCTGTAATTCTACTTATGACTTAATTTGTTTGCATTTTCAGTTTTCCGTCAGCTGACGGGTAAGAATCGGTTCCTTCGCCCTTCATCTAAAACCAAGCAGTCAAGTATGCGCCCACTATTTGGGAGGGTGACCCCTGCAAAAGGTTACTTAAACGCTACGTTACGCGGTTTTCTTTAGTTATTTTAATAATAATGTTACACCTATGAGTTGACTTATGTAAATATATTACCATATACATTTAGAATGAAAGCATAATTTAATATAGTATTACATTAGAAATATTAATGTATTAGTAACTAATTATTAAATATTTAAGTGCGAAAATGATTAATTGTAAATTGAACACTTTTTCCGTAAAGTAAAAGAAATCGTACACAAAGTTTACCGCAGAATAAAGATTTTAAGTATAAATATGAGCAAAAGCTACTTCTCAAATAGCAGATTTATGCTTCGTACTTCACTAACATTTCAAGTAGAAGGAATTTCGCCAGCATCTTGTGCGTTTGCTTTACCGCATGCTGGCTTCGATTCGAAAGTCGCTATAGTCAGGCTAATTTACATTATGTCTACGAGAGATTGCCTTCTCCCTTTCATAGTCTTTGCAAACCAGCATATTAAGTTAAGCAACAACCTTTTGATACACTCTGAATATATATAAATCTTTATCCGGCCTTTATTTTCACAATCGTTTGTCGTAATCATATACTTTCAATTATAGAAGCATTTTAAATGTCGAATGTTAAGAAAGCGTATTAAATGCTCGAAAGCTTTGTTGAAAATATTTTTGTTTCGTCAATGTCAAATTTAAAAAAAAATAATAATAATTTGGGTGACATTACGAAATTTAACTTTTTAAGCGGTCCCCCATTTCCTACACTTATATTTGGGGCAGTTTTATTCTCATTATAAAAAAAAATGTGGATTTCAAAATATTGAATTTTTAATGCCATTTTCAGCTTATCTTGAGGAATCGGAAATAAATATGTGCATAAATTAATATTCCGTACAAAGAAATCATGTTGTGTCCACATCAGATTTTTTTTTAATAATACGTACAAAATTTTCCTAAATATCAGGAACTGTAGGAACATCTAAAAAGATTCGTAATATTTATAAAACATTTGTGTATTATAATTTATTTTATATTTCGTAATATACCTAAAACTGACTTCTTAAATTTTAGAAATGCCAAAGCATGACTCTACGCTATTTAAAATATTTTTGCAAGTGGAAGTATACATCTGCTCTTAACGGTTGCGAAATTAATTGCGGGATAAAACCCTTTGTGGACACCTTGTATATTGACTCATTCAAAACCTCTAATGTTATATTACACGTAATTATTAAAAAATTATTTTTTCCTTGTGAGCATGATACGTGTATATTATACAGGTTTTCAGTTATTATTAAATAAAGTTTCATTTTTCTTTATTGTTTTTGATAAATGGTTCTAAGCACATATTCGAAAGCGTTGGAAAAGTGTTTCTTTTACCATTTATTTCCCCGATGATACATTACTGCTACCTTTTCTTCTTGAAAAATGGTTGATACCGCTGCTAAGATAAATCTAAGTTCTTCCAGATTTTGAGATTTCGGATATGTCAGAACTTCCATTGTGGCATTCACGTCCTCGAAACGTAAGGTCTTCGATGCTTATTAATTTTTACGTGCTTAGTTAATCTAGATGTAGGAAGTTATTAATGCCAGCGCGATTAATGTAAATATGTGTGAAAATATACAGTGGCTCACAGCTGTTTTCAGATACTTGTATTTTTAAAATTCATTTGCACATATTTCGAATAAATATTGAAACATAGACTTCAAACTTTTTTAATACAGTATCATTTTTCACTATTTTAAGTCTTGCTAATCATAAAATAAACATCATTACAATATTCTTTATAATAAAATAACTTGTTCGAAATGTGCTTATCAGTAACTAATGTAGTAATTTGGACACACCAAATTTTTGTTGAGATGTTTTAGTAGACTATGTTTCATGTTGTAATTTTTAATGCATCCCAAGAATTATCGTCTGCATGGAGAAATTATGATTTGTTTAGAAAAATATACTAACGGTTCCATATCTGATGCGAACAGGGCTAGACGCTTCAAATTAACGACCAAGTCTTTTTGAAATTTAATTATTCACGATTTTTAAGACTATAAAAGAGTTTAAAATACTTTAAAACAATCCTTGATGTAAGACGTTTAACTGTCTTTGATATAATAAAATGATGCAAATTTGCATGGAACTGTTAAAAATGCTCTGAAATCTGGAGGGACACATTCCAAGCTAACACCAAGGAATCGCAAATTTATTCTATGAAAAATCATATAAGATCCAAACTTATCTCTGTAAAAATGCTTAGAGAATTTAGAATAATGATTTCCAATAAAAGTTAACCCTTAAATCTTTAAAAGAGTCATTTAGGATGCAATGGGCGATAAAATGGATACAATAGGCGATCAGCAGCAAGGAAACTCTTCATCAACAAGAAAACAGGGAAAATACACTTGGCGTTAACAAAACCTACAGTAAGCGAATTTTTATCATATTGGAAGCTTGTCATACGTGCAGAAGAGTTACTGTTTATTATATTTGAGTCTGACAAACGAATAAACGTGTAGCAAAATACTAATTAAGAACAGAATTTGCAAAACCTGTTGCCTAATTTTACTCACTGGGATACAAGCGCCATAGTTTCATGACGTTTCGCTGCCTTTAGAACCCGAAATTTAATGCTTATCGAACATAGTATGCTTTAGTATAAAGATATAAACATTCTTGATGAAGAAGCAAGCATCGGCAAGAAAGCTTGAAATGCAAAATGCATTCATATTCTATCAATATAACGATTCTAAAACATACAACTTCTAACATTAGCTTGTGTTTCTTAAACAACTATCCTGAAATTATCAAAACTTCTCCATATTCTTCGGACTTAAATACTATCGAACATGCAAGCAGTAAATTGCAGAAAGGAGTAAGAAAACACGATATTCCTTCGAAATTTCTAATAAAAGCAATTCTTACCTAGGAATGGAATAAATGGAACATTCTTACACGAAAAAATTAATTTAATTGATGCCAAAGTGCATGAAAAGTAACATTGTAGCTAAAAAATATCTGATAAAATATTGAATGTACCGTTATTTTGTTGTTTTTACTAAATACTTGTATAAACTGTTTGTTTAAAGTTCCCGAATACTTATGTGAGTTCATTTTCGGATTTTCTTAAATAATCTTTTAGCGAATACTTAAAGTAACGTCTTTCAAAACAAGCGGGTTTTAAAATAGATGATCAACAGTATATGTGAAAAAAAAGTAAAGTCATTTTGTAAATATTTAATCATTGATATTTGCAAATAAAAACGGAAAAACACAAATATCCAAAAACAAATGTGGCCTAATTTACATATTTTATTTCGTGGCACAGCTTAGCTCCTTTTTAACTTAAAATTCTCTGACAAAAATGTCTGAAAAATTATTTCAGGTAGAAATTGTAAGGCTGAGATATCAATAAAAAATTTTTTCGTTTGAGCTATCAAGAAGGTATAGAAATAAAGAAAAGAAAAAGATTCACAAAGCTTCGAAGGATTTGAAAATGCTTTAGAATTTTTCATCTACATAAACTTGTCTTTTATTTCTTCTTCTTGTTACTTATTACCTGAAGCGCGGCTTTTAAACACAACTAGTAGGCCTCATAAAGAGTCATAAGTGGATTATTTTGTATTCGGGAAAGACTTGAACCCAACCCGAATTTGCCGAGTTCTGTTCCAGTTTTTAACCAAGAACACCTCATAGGATGATATCCGAGAATCTCGGAACAAGTGCAGGAAAATAGCAGGAAACGCTATTTTTCTGTACTAGTTTCTCGAGACTAACTTCAGGACAACAGAACGATGATCCTCAATCCCCAAAGACATCATAGGCTTGTACTGACATTCTTCATCCATGATATGACTGACTAATCAGAGGGAAAATTATTTCTGCTAGTAAACCATACGGAACAAACGACGTTTTCGTTATTTAATTTGGCAGTGCTAGGATTGTTCCTTGCTCTGACTTCATAATTAGCTGTCTCTGGCGCTTCTTCTGAAAGTAGCGAATGTTTCTGAAAATATAACTTAATATTTAGTTATATTTCTGAAAATATAACTAAAAAATAAAAAAAAATAAAAAAATAAAAAAATCATACTTTTAAGATAACAGGCCGTTACAGGAATACATTACAGGACGTATATATTATAGGGAAATTGTATATATATATATGTGTAATGATTTGAACGATAGATTTTGGTTTTATGTAATTACGGCAAAGCCTCGAGAGCTATCTGCCTATTGGAAGGGATGCATTCATGAAGGCTTTTCTAAGGGAAACCATGTTACACATGGGGAAAACCACGGAAACGCTCACGCAGCCAGCCCATTCGCGGGATTCGAACCTCGGCCAGAACTACCAGTGTTCAGCGACTTTACTACTCGACCGCTGGTGGATCTCATTTAAACGATATCAATAATGTAATGTCACGGTTCTTACTATTAATTAATTATAATTGAAATAAATGTGCTTTTATTGTTTTAAATCGCTTAGTTTGTTAATTATAACGGAATAAATGTGAAAGAAAAATTAAATATTATCTTAATTTTTCGCTGAACAATAACGCATTGCTGCGTGGAAGATAAAAATATTTTAATTCGGGCAGTGGCAACATATTTCTTTCAAATCGGTCAGTTTGATTAAATTCGAAGGCAAATATATTGCGTTTTGTCAGTCAAGTATAATTTTTTTTTATATCGCTGGAGTTTCTGATTAAATTTGAAACATAAATATCCTTCGCTTTGCCACGTGGCAACGTAAAATTAGTTTTTAATCCAAAATTCATTAAAATCTCACAAAATACGAAATAAATTCAAAACTCAAAATTCGAGCTTCGAGGTGCACCTATTCGTTTCGAGAACTATGTGTAAACAAAATTCAGTGGCTCTCAATGACGTCGTTTTCCACAATGTGAATAACATATGTAAATATTCTTCATTTTTATTTATTTTTTTATTAATACAGAAGAGATGAAGAAAACATTTTTCAGATTATGAACACCATCTCTGCATCGATAATAAACCTCACCTCATTTCCTCAGAATACCAGAATCGAATGCAACCACTGTAGTTGAACATCTTAATGAGAGTTAAAAATACCAGTTACTAACTTGATGAGATGAATTACAATAAATTAATTTAATTATGAATAATTTAATTATAAATTATATTAATTGTATATTACTTATTGAATAATTAATGTTGTTGTACTTATTCAATAATTAATAAAGAATTAATTACGCTAATTAAGTTATTAATTACCAATTCATTATTAAATTAAAATACATCTCTTCATCTCCAGCTTTTGGCGTCGCTAAAGATGCTATGTAGATATTTCAATTTCAAATGATAAGTCATGGACACTTAAACTGCCTTAAGAAATTAGAAAGATTTGGGATTTTGAGTGTTTTAATGATTAGAATGTTAATAAACCCTTAAACCATAAAAACCGTTAGGTGTTTCTTCTTTCGTTTATGGGCTCACCAGAGCCCGTGTATTAAATTCTCTAAATACTGGTAGTTCGCTCTTGGTTCGATTCTAGGGAAAGGGCTGGCTGCATGAGAGTTTTCTTGGTTTTCCCCCTTTTATAGAATGGATAAGGGCCAGTTTTCCATCCAAAGTCCTCCATGAAGGTATATTTCCCCTTAGACATATAACCTTTGTATGCCTTGCCCTAACTAAATAAAACAAACCAAGCTTCCTTTTATGAGACTCATTATACTATTTTATTCTAATTTGAAGAAGATTATATCCAGGTTTCATCTAAAGATCCAATCTCATCTTTGTAAATGTTCTAATTCATCTGTGTTATAATTATGAAGGTTTTACTTATAATTGTTTGCTAGAATTCTCCTCAAATTTTCTAATGAGTGCTTGTATTCCAAAGCAACTGATCTCATCATTTTTCATTTTCTTCTTACTTTACTGATTTTATAGGTCCTTAAAATATTAAGAGGAGTTTTATTGCTTTGAGCATAGTTTTATATTCACTAAAATTTTGGGTATCTGCTGAGTGATATTCCATTCAAATTTTTATTGGAAGAATTATGAGAATTATTATTTTTAATGAAACTGCCTTCATTTCTAATGCGTCAAAGCTGATAATTGACCTTTGAATATCAAAAAATTTAGAGAGAGAGAAATTAGAATGCTCTTTTTCCAATTTATTTTCTTCTGCTATTAGAAAGTAAGGAAGAAAAAGTAATTTCTAGACTGTAACGCAATGTAATTTCACTTTAAAGTTATTGATTAAAAAGCACTTTTTTTTCAAGGTTAATCACTAGCTAAAAACTGAGTTTTAAAAACGGTTGAAAGAGCTGTTTCTGCAAGTACAATATGTTAAATGCTACATTCAAATGCAATATGCTCAGGGAAACTGTAATTTTAAATTTCTCTAGAGTCTCTGAAATCAACGTTCAAGAAAGGCAGGTAACTAGAAAGTGAAAATAATTATCTTATTTGAAATCTTCATTCAAGCTATTCTTTTGCAATTATCAGCTTTTCCTGATAAAACGCAATTGAACGAATATTAGAATACTCTGTTAATTGAAATAATATAAGCGCCTTAAATGCTGACTCATTATCCCAGTATTTAAACTATAAAGAAGAGAATAAAAGAAAATAATTTTCTTTCCTGCCTCAGTTAAATATTTTATCAAAAATTATCGCTTTCTTCGGAATTCCTATACATTAAATTCAGATTTCTCGTTAAAACGAGATTAAAGTAATTGAAGAAGGGCGAGTAAATACTCCATTACTAATCGCTTGGCGCGGCTAATAGCCTAATATAGTAACTATAAGAAAAATAAAAAGAAAAGTATATAATGATTTTTAATCCAGCTAGTTTGATTTCGGAAAAGCATTAAATATTTCTCATTTGATATATCTTGAATGACATACATTTTTTTATAAATCAATCATGTTAAAATTAGAAGAGTATTCTTCAGAACTGCGTTTACTGCTTAAAATCCTAATCATGGTTTGTTACACACTAACAGATAGATTACTGACAGTTAACTATCTATAAGGTATTTCTCCCACCTTCTTGGTGTGACTTCGTGGGGTAGTGGTTCTGCACGCTGGGCCGGTATTCCAGAGGTCTGTGGTTCGATTCCCGGCGAAAGCTGTTGCTAATTTTTCATCTCTCTTGCTTCCAAAAATTCCTAATGTCTCTATAGCGCTTTTCCGAATGGTAAAACACCGGTGAGTGAAAAATAAAAGTATCTTATTTCAGGTAGTGGCAGTATATTTCTTTTAAATAACCGAGTTTGTTGATTAAAACTGAAAGCTAAATATCGTACATTTTGCCGAATGGCAACGGTAGAGTGCGCTGGAGATGAAAATTATTTATTTTGAACAATGTTGCCTCTGCTTCCTTCTAAATCGCAGAGTTTATTAATTGAAAATTCATCAAATTAATTCGTACAAAATGTAAGTAAGTAAAAAAACACATTAGAAATGTAAAATCCGGTCTTCCAGATGTTCGGATGAAGGATTACGTGCGTTCAAAATTCGGGATTTCTAGGTGCCTTTTTTTTTTCCACAGCACGAGAAACATACAAACATACGTACAAATTCTTCATTATTTAGTAGCAAAGACTGAAGTGATTGGCGAAGAGTTTAAATTAGAAACGTTTGGCAAAAATTTCGTTTCACTGTAATCTCATAAAAATACGTATTCATTTGGGCTCTAATTGGATGATTTTGAATCAAATAAATTAGAACAGTTGCATTCCTGCAATATTTTGAGTGGTTGTATCATCCAATGGGGTGGGGTGGGGGGTAGGTAAAACAGCTTTTCGTGCAGGATAGAGTTTATTTTCCCGGAAATGAACTTCTTTTTTCCCTAAGTTCTGTTACCTATTTTTATCGGGTTTTTTTTCCCCCGAAAATTGAAAAACTTCCCAGTAATTTCTCAATAATAATAAATCGTCTTAAATTTTAATACAATGATGTGGAATAATTTCTGGACAAAAAGAGAACATTTTAAGTTACGCAATTAAACAGCCTCAATGCACTTCTGCTTACAGTTGAAGCGGTTACTGTTATTATTAAATTACGCTGCACATTAGTATTCTTACAAGGAATAATAAACTATTTAATTCGAAGGATTATGGGAAAACAGCTCTTGTCCTCACGCTTCGGCTTTTAATGATCGATAGATAATATGTTAAATTTGCAGCAGGTCCTGAAATCTAATCATTGCGAAACAAAGATTCATTTCTTAACATTTTTATGATGATTATGCCCTTTGGCCGCAGTCAAATGATCATTATATCCATTAATCATTCGTTTGAAAGATGATTATATCGATTGATCATCGATTGAAATGATGATTATATCTATTGATCAGCAGTTGAATTATCATTATATCTGTTAATCATCCATTTGAATGATGATTATATCGGTTGATCATCCGTTTGATGATGATTATATCTACTAACCATCTATTTAATGATGATTAGTTGGATATAATCATCATTAACAATGATATCAATTGATCATCTATTGAATGACGACTGTGTCCGTTGATCATCCGTTGAACGATGATTATACCCCTTGATCAGTAGTTGAACGATGATTATATCGGTTGATCATCCGTTTAAAGATGCTTATATTCGTTGAACAATGATTATATTCTTTTATCATCCTCTGATAGGATTATATCCGTTTATCATCGATTGGAGTAAAGAGGCGTAAATTTCGTTCACTGTAACTCTTATACCAAACTTTCAATATAAAAAGTTTTGCTTTCCGTATTTAAGCTTTTTGTATTCATATAAAGAGTTCAAAATTGGGGCAAAATTGGACAAAGGGAAGCGGTGCTTTATTTGAAACATGTAACCATTTTTAATAAGAAATTATGTTAAAAAATATTATCCCAAACTTTTCCTTTTTTTGTATTTAATACTTTTATACCAATGGTCACAATAAACTAGATTTTGTCTTAAATCGATAAAACGGAAGTGATACTTTACTTGAAGAACTGAACAGATTTTCGTCAAAAACATTATAATCCAAAACTTATCAAATTCGGTATTTCAAACTCGTGTATGCATATACGATAAAAATAAAATCATGATTCAAAACAATATACTGGATTTTGACAATATATGTTAAACCGAAATTGGTACTTTACTAATAAGTCTTAACAGATTTTCTTTGCAAAATATAGAATCACTAAAATAACAGTTTAATTTGAAATAATGCTGTATATATTAAGGCTACTTCCATTATATCTAGACATTATACTTTTTTATATCAAGCCTTAGAAGGGAATGATTTTTACAACAGAATTTCATTAAAAACTCTAGTAATGCAGGCATGTTACCAAAAAAAAAAAAAAAAAAAAAAAAAAAAAAAAAAAAAAAAAAAAAAAGGCACTTTCCTATTACGTTGCATTGTCGATGATGATGAGGCACTAGAGAAAACAACATATTTGAAAACACCTATTGTTTACGTCTTGCTGATCTCGGAACTCACGGTAATCATTATCCACCTGTCATTCCAAAAATTAACGAGCATTGTTCGCTAATACCTAAATATTGTGGGGATGCTTATGAAGATCAGAAGGAATTTAGATGTGTTGATGCTGTAGAAATAACATAAAAAGAAATTAAAGTACGGTATTCTTTACAAAGTATTTGCTTATTTTAAACACTTAATTTTCTTTAATTATTATAATTAAATTATATGTTATGTATTGGCCCAATAAAATTTAATAAAAAAATGAAGGGGAAAAAATTAAGTTTTCTTGTATAAATTCAAGAAAACTAGTTTTTACGCATGGCTAATGACATCTAATACAATGTAATCTAAAATTTCATATTTCAGATCTTTTTACTTTTTGTAAATCAATAATTTGAACGCGTATATTAGAGGATATAACGGTGCAGTACAGATCTGTTATTTTCATCTTCGGCTGCAATAAAACGTTTCAGAAATAGAAATAACATATTGTTACGGTTTTGTATTTATTTGGTTATTTTTAGTAGAATTTGTAATTAAAATTGTTTTATACTCCCGTGCAATGCAGCACGAGACTTATTTGAAGAGAAAGCTAAGCCGGAAAAATTAAAATACAAAAATGCACGAGCATTTAACATTTTAATAAATAGATATCTCATAATTGTACTATTTTGCTATCCAGAAAAATCGAGAAAATACTGAAATGTTCACTTTCAGGATTAAAAAGCTTATAAAAGCCGAAGAAACACATCTCAATTCAGTTGCTTACTTAGTGCTGTGATTGATTGTAGCGAATTCGCGGTGACATAGGATTAGATTTCTCAGTGTTTTGAATTGAGCTCTATTCAACTCTTTAGTAGTTTAAAATATAACTACTGTGCATTGCGATATTCTACGAATATCGCTCAAGAAATTTTAGCACTTTATTTTATTTGTTGTGATAAGAATAAATTTTATTCACTTTTCATCGAACTTGTGCATTCATTTTATTACGAACCCGTACGCACGCAACAACATCATCAAAATATTCATTGTAATAAAATAATTTATTCAAAACGTGCTAATCGGTGACTCACCTAGTAATTCGCACCCTCGGAAAGTTTATTAAAAATAAACAAGATTTGCTTTTGGAAATTATTACTTATTTAGCAACAGAATTACGAAGTAAATCTTAAACACTTATTTCTTCGAAAAAATTCCAGAAAGGATTAAGCATGATTTAGGAATAATAAATGAAGGCGCTATTGTTATTGCGAAGCTTAGTCTCTCTAGATTGGCAATAAATCTACTATTCTGCTGTTTCAAATGTAAATAAATATATCCGCAATGTTATTTAAAGATTAGGCTTAACCGCGCTTAAACAACTTTTAAATTGTTGATATTTGTACAAATATTGCTTGCAGATTTACGAAAGGCATAAAAACTGTAACTGAAAGATAAAAACAACATAATTCAATCATTTTTAAAGCAAAAAATGTACAGTTTACAACATATAAGAGTAAAGAAACTGATATCACTGAGCCGGGTAACAGAGTGGGTATATATATAAATATATTTATAAACGTTTGGTGCAGCCGATTGCAACAAACATACGAAGTGCACATGTACATGTTATAGCAATCCTATATACCAAATTTCAACATTCTGAGGCTACTCGTTTTTGAGTTACGCGAGATATGTACGTACGTACGCACGTACATACGTCACGCCACGAAAAATTCTCTTCAAAATTCATTTTAAAGTAGTTTTATAATTTTTTTTTTTTTTTTTTTTTTTTTTTTTTTGAAGGAAAAGAGTCTTTTATTCTGTCCGTACGTTCAAATGTCACCCAAAAACATCGTTAAATTTAATTCGATAGCGGTCAAAATGGATATTTTCTTTGAAATATGCAGCCTGAAACTTTTCGCGATTACAATACTTCCTTTTTACTTCGTACAAGGAAGTAACAACGAGGAGTTGCTCCGCAAGTTTTTCCTGTTTTCTGTTATTTTAAAGCGTAGCTTGTTAAATATCATCAAAATGTTCTTTGCATTAAAATAATTTACTATTACAAAAGTGTTAATCAGTAACTCACATAATAAATCGGACGTAGATAGTTTTGTCGAGATGTTTCGGAAGACGATGTTCCTTAGCATATTGTTTAAGTAAAAATACACCAGAATAATTATCGTCTGCATTTGGAAATTATTACTTCTTTTTTAGCAAAATATATTGAAAATCCTATATCTGAAGTGGACAGGGCAACACGCTACAAATGAACAGCTAATTTTGATCAAAATTCACGAACAGCAAGTATTCACGGTTTTCAAGATGATAAAAATATTAAAAATATTCGAAAAGTCCTAGTTACGAAGCGACCAACTATTTATGTATCAACGACGAAAGATAGCACTGGCTTTTCAAGTATCGCAGATTTATAAATATTACACTGATTCTTGTTTTTTTAACACTTCTAATGATCATTATTTGGCGTGTTATATTAACTCCAATAAGTTTTAACTAATTTCATTCGGAAAGCACTTCATGAAGATTGTTATTTGATTATTAATTGAAGCAAAATTTATTAAAATGGCAACATGTTTAATACAAAAGTAAATACATTTCTGAGCTAAAAAATAACTATTTTCCTGAAATTATTAAATAAGTATATAATAACTGTTTTCAGGAAATTATTAAATACGTATGTAATACCTATAAATATTACAACAGCCATTATCATTTCCTTATTTTTCTCAACATAAAATGCTGCTTCTTAAACTTTCGATTAATTTTATCCGAGTGTTTGGTTGATGTATACTAAAGAAGGACTGCCTGCAATAAATTTCGAAAATCTGTAACGTTAATTGTATATTTTTTGTTAATTTAAAGAACTAATCAATGTTTCATAAATGTAACAGAAATTAACAAGAAAGAATTTGGTTTTTCCGAGCCATTTAATGCTCTTCATGATTCGACTTCTTGCGCGAAACAACATTTAAGGGAATGACGACTAAATGAGATTTTCCTTTGCTCGAAAGTTTATACTCAAGTGAACAGCTTTTAGCTATAAATTTCAAAACCCATATATTAATTTGCTTGATTCTTTCAGATAATGAGATTTAGGAGGTAATAATTACAATACCTCCTTCGCTTCGCAATTTTTCCAAATTACTGGAATAGTCTTTACAGACCATTAAAACTGCACCTAATTTCTCAGAATTTGAGTAAATGAAAGAAAAGGAAAATGCATTACTTGCAGCTGCTTATAGTCAGTGCCTCTAAATTCAGTGGAAAGTTATTCTGCAGCTAAACTATTGACGAAATATGCGTACTTAGAGCGATGATCAACGGAGCAGACACTCTCGTAGAAAATAAATTTATTTACATTTTCTAAGAACGACAGGAGAATTCTATTATACGAAACTAAATCAAAGCGAAAACTTTTTTATTATTTTAAAAATAAAATACAGTTTAAAAAGAAGATTTTTGTGTAATAAAATTTTATTTAAAATGGATATGATAATTAATGCACTAAAAAGAGAAAAATAATTTTAGTATAATTTTATGGGAATAATAGATTAAAAAATTCTCTTCATGGAATTCATCAACAATTTCATATCGCAAGTAATAAAAATGTAGAGAGACTAAATGACGAAAAATGTATAAGCCAATCTCTTTTTAAATTTATCATGGCCGACTCACGCTTATATTATACACGATATAAAATTGTAGATGAATTCTGTAACTAGAATTATTTAATATACGATTTCCATTAAACTATATGAACAAACTGTTTTTCTCCTTTTAGTCCATTCATTATCATATCCATTTTAAATAAAAGTTTATTGCATAAAATAATTTTTAATTTTATATTCTTTTCTATTTTTTAGTCTCAATCAATAAAATTTCTATATCAGTTAAAAAAAAGGGCTTATAAAACCGAATATCGCAAATTCGTCATTAACTGAGCCAAGATGGCAAACTGCGACATTAAGTGCGCCAAGATGGCAAACTCAAAAGCAATTTTTCCACGAGAAATGCTTTTATTTCTTCTATTTACTATACACTGCAACACAATTTCAAAGAAAAATGTACAAAATCCCTCAATCAAAATATTTTTTAACACTTTTGTTTTGGGGTGAAAAGTTTGTTTTATAATCTGTGAAATGGTTTTAAACCATAGGCACTCCGTAATTTGAAATCATTGGCATTGGCTTCAAAATTTTATATCCGATACATTTTTAGATGTTCTAATTTTAAAATCATTAATCTCAAATAGTCAAAAAATACAGCAATTTTGAAAAATTCGCCAAAACATTTAGAATTTAAGTTACAATTTCCATACAAGTTTCTTGAAACTTTAAATAAGACAGTACATTTAGCTGCAAGAATTGGCATTTTTTTTTTTCTGCCGTAAAATTATTCGCAGCAAACCAAACATCTTCCTAAAGCTGGTTTTAACTCATATTTTAATGTTAATTAATGACATTTTCCAGTAAATTTTGGGCCCTCCCTGAAAAGAAAATGTTTGATGGGGCACCCCACCTATTCCATGTTCTGAATAGTAATGAGCTTTAAGTAAAAGATCATGGTTTAACTCTTACTAGAATGATTCTATACTTTTCAATGAAAGTCTGCTTAAAGTTCTAAGTAATTCACCTTTTACGGTTAATCATATGTAATCAAAATCTAATGTGTTGTAGAGTCATTGGATTATTTTGAAGCAAGAGTACATGAAAAAGGAACAAAGTTCTCGTCAGGACTCGAATCCTGGACCTCTCAATTACGCGCCGAGTGTACTACGAAGGCATGCTTCCACCACGAAGGCATGCTGGAAGGCGGGAGAAAATAACCTTACAGTGTTATTCTCAATCATATGCAAGTAAGTCTTAAATACCAAATTTGAGAAATTCTGGATAATGTCGTATCATATTTTTTACAAAATTCCTTCTCCTAGAATATAAGAATGACTCCTATAACGTTACTCAAGTACCGTAGAGGGCAATCGAATTACACTCGCAAAGATGGGGAAGTTCCATCCCTATTTTGTTAGAGATCATCTACAGCAGTATTCTTCAAACTGTATTCGGGGAGTCCAAAGTTCCCCCTAGGTTCCGCGAGTCGAAATAAAATTTGGGAAAGAAAATTAGAAAGTACCTAAACTAATGCACTAGTGTTTATAAACTAAAAAATATAAAGACACGTTTAGTTATCGTTGAAATGCAAGCACACTCCATTCACTATTTTAATGCGAAGGCAGGTGACACCCAGAACACGAGTTAATACTATTAATGAATAAATTACATTAAGTTTATGTTAAAATGTTATAATAACAAATACAGTACTTTTCTCTAATTTTCTTTACATAAAATACCTACAGCATATACATTTTTTTTAAATATTATTTTGAGATATATTTTTCTAAGTATGGATTGGGGTTCTCTGAATAAAACCTTCTAAGTGTTCCGTGAATCAACAAAGTTTGAAGACCATTGATTTAGGGCAGCGGTTCTCAACCTTTTGACTCACGCGTACCATCTAAACAAAAAGTAAAAACTTTTAGATTCACCTCTATAAAGTACTACTACCACCACCGCTCTTGAACTAAGCTCAGATCGCATAAATTTACGAGTGTTAGAGAAAAAACTCAATCAGGATGGTGGGGTTTTAATTTTTGAATTTAATAGTTAAAAATACTTTGCTTCTTTGTGTACCACATTTTTCTCTCTCCCAGAATTAACAGAATTCTCTCTTCAAACAATGTAATTTGTTGGAAAATTAAGGACATGGCTGATGACTTTTGAATCGACAGTAATTAAGAATATTAAAAAAGTCCCCCCTCAATCCCTATATATGATGATCGAACCAGGGCAGACCCCAGAACACCGGTTGAGAACCCCTGATCTAAGGTAATAGATCCGAGTATATGCCACCTTTGTTTTCCTACCAAAACCACTCGAGAAGTCTTCCGGCTCATCGGTATTTTAAGTGCCTCGATGCGGTATAAGCACTATACACTTACAAATACCCAATGCTAAGGCAGCCAGCATCGCTAATACTGATTAGGGCGGCAATGTATCAGTGCAAAAACACATGTACTGTACACTTATAAATACAATACATTCTTTAATGAATTAGTTTATAAGGTATTTCTCCCGCCTTCCTCGCGTGCCTTCGTGGTGTTGTGGTTCTGCGCGCTGTGCCGGTATTCTAAAGGTCCATGGTTCGATTCCCGGCGAAGACGTTTACTAATTTTTCATCTTTCCCGCTTCCAAAAAATACCTAGTGTCTCTACAGAGGCGCCCGAACTAAAAGGGTGTTGGGTGAGGATTCTCCACACCCAGGATTTGGCAATTGGGTCCCCTAAAAACCCCAATCGCTCTTTGAAAGAGGGAGTATATAAGGTATTTCTTCCGCCTTCCTAGCGTGCCTTCGTGACGTAGTGGTTCTGCACGCTGGACCGGTATTCGAGAGGTCCGTGGTTCGCTTCCCGGCGAAGGCGTTTGCTAATGTTTCATCTTGGCTGCTTCCAAAAAATTACCTAATGTCTCTACAAGTTTAGTGCCGATTTTCGCCTTCCTCTTGCTGATGTCTCTGCTGACGGAGTGATGAATGTTAACATGATGGAATCGCGTTACCTGAATGTAGATCGCATATTTTCATGTTAGAAGGTTTCTTGTTTCCAGTAACATGAATCTTGTTCTTTAGGGCACAAAGTGCACATATGGCACTTGAAAGAGACATGAATATAAATTATTCTTCTCCTAGATTCAAGCTGTGGTACGTTTATCCTGTCCTGGATTAACCATTAAGCAATATAAACACGTGTTTCGAGCATCAAAGAAAGGAGGCAACACAAAATGTTCTTTAGATATTCAGGAAAGAGGGCACTAAACAATTTACCATTTTCGATTTTAAAATGGAATGCATAAAGAATGAATGAAGAAAAAATTAATAAGCTTCTTCCAGCGATAACATTGTTTATAGGTTCTAATATAAAATCTTGTCTAATATTAGCTAATACTGAGGATCATGCGACTGAAGCGTCTTACTGAACAAGTTATCGTAACGTTAAAAGCGGAGAAAATCTTAGAATTGCTGTAACTTTGATGCTGCTCAATGCATGTTTGAAAAAGAACATATTCCCAGAATTAACAGAATTCTCTCTTCAAACAATGTAATTTGTTGGAAAATTAAGGACATGGCTGATGACTTTTGAATCGACAGCAATTAAGAATATTAAAAAAGTCCCCCCTCAATCCCTATATATGATGATCGAACCAGGGCAGACCCCAGAACAGGTTCAACCAGCGTAGACACATTGACGGCAGCAATTAGGGCCGCCAAAGTTTTAGAATCAAAAGCGACAAAATTAAGTAGCCTCAAAGACAACACCGGGTGGAAAAACGCCTAGAGCCAACCCTGGAGAGAACCAACGTGTTTCAAAATCGAGTTTTAATTTTATTTTTAAATTTTGTTGAACGAAATCTTTTATAGATTTAATATTTTTTTTGTAAAAGTATACGCCTAAATTTCATCGATAGCCAATAAATCCATCAGTTCATTTATTTTTTCATTTCCGTTTTAGAAATATTGATATTCAAAATAACGTTATGTTTTGGTTTAAAACAATTACTATCAATTTATTTATTTGAAATGAGTAATGTAATGAATGGTCTTTGTTTTATTATATTTTTCTGGCTTTACTCATTGCATTTTTTTAAATTTTAAGGTATTTAAATAATGCAGTAACAATATCTATTGTAGGAAGCTTGTAAGGGAGTGAGGGAGGGGTGAGAATCTTGAAAGGGTAGATTCGGGTACTTTTAAGAATAAATTCCTAGATACGCGTACGTGAGAGAGAAAAGCTACGGAAGCGCTGGGTTCGAAGAATAATCCATTTTCCGAACGGAGCAGAGGAGTAAACAATCAAAACATCCTACGCCATCTATGAGAGGGAACTGTTACTACTGTCTGTTTGGTTTGAAACAACTGAGCATTTCTCACGATCGAAATTTACAAGCGCATGAATTTCTTCATAGACTAAAACTTCCGAAATAGCACGTGATAAAAATACGGAATTGCTGAATATGCGATTAACCTGTGCGCCTAGTTCTGATATCCTGATATGATTAGGTATTGGTGGTCAAATTCGGGCGCAGCCCATGCCCGCCTAACGCTCTGTGTTTATTTTTGAAGTAAACCTTTTATCCCAACATTTATAAATTACAGTGACTCACATTTGATTTCGAACACTTGTATTTTTGGAACTAATTTGCATAGATCTTGTGCTAAATATTGAAACATAGATTAGAAATACTTTGCTTATATATTATATTTTTCCTTTATTTTAAGCCATGCTTGTTAATAAATGTCATCCAAATATTCCTTGTTAAAATTTAATTTATTCAAAATGTATTAGTCGGTAACTCACATAATAATTCAAGCACTCGGAACTTTTACTAAATTTTAACAGATGAATTTTTTTCATAGTTTTTTATTTTAAATGAAAATACGTAACAAGAATCATTGTCTCCATTTTTAAATTATAACTTGTTTATCAAAATACGTTAATAGTTCCGTATCTGAAGTGATCATGGCAGGACGCAACTAAGTTCTGTTATAAATTTAATTATTCATCATTTCTAATATAGTAAAAGTATTCGAAACATCTAAATAATCTTTGATGTAATCATTCAGCTAGCTTTGATGTTATAAAACTTGAAACCACGTTGAAGTGGATGGAGCGTCAGCCCGAGTGTGACACATTCATCTTCTCATTGTCAAGCGAATACGAGAATTGGCACCCGAAAACGGATGAAGACAGTCGAATAGCTTATTTTGACCGAGATGTTGAGCAAGCAATGACTTTCAGCGCTTGTAAGTACTATACAGTACGTTAAATAACATGCACGTAAAAGTGTTGCCTTTTCATTTTAATTAATTAAAGCCCCTCTTTTTCTTTAAAAATAGTTTTTTCATTCCATTTTCAACATACAGTAATTAATTTAAAGTTTACGTAGACCCTTTCTTCGGAACAAAATCTAATTATCCGAATTTTTGATTATCCGAATGGCGTCCGACCCAAATTGATTCGGATAACTGGATTTCTAATGTACTTGTCAAAAGGTATCGGTAAAAATTTAAAACTATGGGAATGGCTCCTTGCCGTCGCTACGAATTTATCACCTTCTTTGGGAACTGCAGAAGCCCTCTCATTAAATTGTTGTTCGATTTGTTGTTGAACAGGACAAACTCTTCCTTCGATTTGTTCTTTGACAGAAGAAACTCTGCAAACTATTTGTTGTTCCACGGCCGAAACTCTGCCTTTTATTTGTTGTCTGACAGAAGAAAGTTTTTCTTCAATTTGCCCAACTTTATTTTCAACCGCGTCTATTCTGCATTCCCATAGCCTCAAATTTGTTTTCTATTATGTCTATTATGTTCTAGCAATTTCTGGAAAGCAAAAAGAGTAGAATTGCTGTTACAGCTAACATAGTAGTCAATTACATTTATTCAAATTAAATATCAATTACAGATATAAACTTTTATTCAATGTTAAATGCCCACGTACCCTTGTATTTTTACTCTTCCGGTGTTGCTTTCTCTTAAAATTTGTCACGCGCTGCATTGCACGGGGAAATAAAACAATTTTAATTATAATTCTACTAGCATTAGCTATCTAAATACAAAATTCGTAACAATATATTACGTTTTTCTAATGACAACAGGTTCGAATGAAAATTGAAACAACTAATCTATCTAAGGCAAAGAATATCTAAGGAGATTCTTTGTCTAAGGCCAACACCTTTAAGAAGGTGTTGCTAAGGTCCATGGATACATTCAAGCACCTTATAAGAGATAGACTAACCCAGTGGGCGGGGCGCGCGTCATCGACATGTCCGCAAGAAAGAGTAGGGACGATCTGGTTTACTTTAACACTGAAACCTATGGCGTTTGTATCACATAACTGTTTTTAATTATTAAATGTGATATGTTGTATAATGATGAGATTATGAAAGTCAAAATTTTTTTCAAATAGGATTTAATATATCTCATTAAAACAGTTTTTACTGCATTTCGTGCGTTTTTTCCACGCGTAATTCTTGTACAAATATCTTTACTTTGGTAAAACGGTAAAAACTCTAAGCACAAAATTTATGAACTTAACTTTGCGGCAAAATAAAGTAAAATTAAATAAGATTGATAGTACGTGATGCTTTGAAATAAATAAGGTAAAATTAAACAAGATCTGTTTTCTTTTAATTTAATTAACATTTTCAGGCAGTGGTTTTCAAAGCTATAATAACATTACAAAACGATCATTTATTTGATTATATCATCATTAAATTATTAACATTAAAGTGGATTATTTATTTTAGTAATTTATAAAATTCGGTGCATAAAATTTTCTGAGTGTAATGAAGCAAAAAAAAATGAACCCAAAAGGAACATTTTTTAACGTTTTGTGGGTTACCTATATTTATTGAATATCATGTTCTTCGCCCGTAAACCACATACATTTGAAAACAGCGTATAGTTAGAATTTCCGCACTGATAAAAATGTTATTTTCCGTACAGTGTTGCCATTGCTCGCTTTGAACTCGTTGGGTTTGTTAATCAAAAACTCGTTAAAGTTTTACAAAATATGAAATAGATTAAAACAAATTCTAAATTTGACCGTCCAAATGCCCATGTTCGGGTGGAGGATTACATTATTCAAAATTTGATGGCTCTAGATACCATCGTTTATGTCACAGTGCTAGAAACATACATGCATTCATGCAGATTCTTCATTATTTAATTTTTTTAAATATAATACAGGGCGATAGTATTTGGTAACAAAAATTTGCAAGCAGGCACGGACATTTATAATGAAACAGCGCAAAATTCCGCTTCGAGCTAATAAATTAAATTAACAGTAAAGAAAAAAAAAATCTCATGCGGAACTAAAAATAAATTTAAAAAATAATCACTATAAAATACAAGCAAAATTAATTATTACGGTTAAATACAATTTTAATATTAGAAATAAATGTATAAAAATTAACGAGTCAAAGTGTTTATCACTATGATGTATTATGAAATATAATTGAAATACAATTCATTTATAGAAATTGTGCTATAATACTCATCTATAATTTTAAAAAAGCAGCACAATTTAAAATTTTAAACAAAACTTTCAAAAATTCGTTTTAAAATATTTTAGTATTTTTTACTTATTTACACCAATAAAAGGCATAAAAATTGCAAGAGAAAATTGCTTATTTGAAATTTTCTATTAGTTCAGATATAAAATATTATTTTCTAAAAGAAGTAGATACAAATTTCCTTACAGCATAGGAAAAACTAAAGAAATATCCAGCCCTGAAAGCATGCAATAGCTTTATAATTATTTGGAACGTTAATTATGCTTGATAAATATGCTAAATTTTTAAAAATCAAGCTCAGTTTCAAAAATAAAAATATGGAGAAATTCTAATTTGTGAAGTGAGGTGCTACAACCAGCTTCTTCTACAGGCTGCAATAGGCAACCACTGTTAAATTTCTGCAAGTCGTCCCTACTCCTCCGGATGTGATCAAGGTGACAGCCAGGAACGCGTCAGACGAGGGAGAAAAACCATTTGTGTTGGTCTATTTCTTATAAGGCCCATGGATACATTCCGATGACCTCAGAGATCACGTGAGTTACGTGTAGCTAATGGCAAGCAAACAAGGTCATTCTTCCTCTTCTTCTCTATGGGTAACGTAAACAATTAAATATTGTCACATATTTCCTTTTTTTATATTCCCTGTATTGATTCTATCTACCCTCTTATCCATCTTAAAAGTCATATATTTACAAAATAATTGTAGCCATATATTTCCAGTTTCAGAAGTGTTTTATACGACAAAAATATTCGTGTTTTGGCAATTTCAAATCCAAGAAAAAAAAAATTAATCTTGGACAAATAACGGAATCTAACTTTTAATGCAGTTTCCATGTTCTTATACTTATGATTGGGAACGTTTTATACTCGATATTAAAAAATAAAACTAGTAGAACTCCCTTACGACAAAAATTCAGCCAGATATTTAATTTTCAAATTTGCAATTTTTGTTGTCATTTTAAACTTGCCTCGAGGATCGGTTAATTAAAATAGAATAATTCAATGAAATAAGTTTAAATGAAGTGCAGCAAAAAATGAGTATAATTTAAGAGATGTACCAGGAAGCCATGTTGTGTTAACAACAATTTATTTATTTATTTTTTATTCGAAATTTTCTTCATGCAAGAATGTGCTTTGAATGAAATTATTACGTTTGTTGTCAAAAATATTAGATAGATCACTTTATTAGCAGAAACTGAAACTATGTTTAAGTATTTAAAATTTGTGTATAACCATTTGAAAGAAATGAAGCTTTTTCGGCAAATTTATTTTCAAATAGAATACAACTTATTATCGTCTGTCCCTCTAACACTTCGTTATTCAAATACGATTATCTTAATTTTCCATTTCTTTGCTTTCATCGAACATTGCTTAATCATTTTTTGTTTACTTCGTTTTTTGCCGCGGTTGCAAATTCAATGCTATGTCTCCTTAATCGCTAGAGTTCATTGCTCTGTTGTTTTTGAAACCATAATGTACCAGAGACGGCATTTTTTTTTTTTTTTTTTTTTTTTTTTTTTTTTTTTTTTTTTTTCCGTTTCTTGGTCCTTTGCTACGACGTCTGCATGCGAGCAAAAACGCGCGGGAAAATATTTTACTGTCGAATAGTATTTAGAAGTCGATCACGTAATAGGATATATCGAGTTTGTCACCAGAAATAGGGCTGTTTTTTCTGATGAATGGAGGCGTCTACATAATAGATGCTAGCGTATAACCGAAATCATTGGCCAGTTTTGATGGATAACGGTATAAATATGTAATCAATTCAGCGAAAGCTTTCTGTATTATGTATTAGTCGTTTCAGTATTGCTTCGCGTAGAGTTTTAAAGATTAAATAGTGTAAATAGCAATAACTAGTTATAAAGAATAATCATTTTTATTAAATAATCAAGAATATGTTTATACAGTGTCTCAAAATAGTGATGGGACACTTGTGCTTTTCAAAAAGAAACTGTAATAAAATTAATTAAAAAAACATGTAAAATTTTTTTGTGGGTGTGTTTCATACTTACATTTAGTAACAATTATTACATAACATACATTTTTTTAAAATATTAAAATATTAATTTAATAAAAATACAATTGTTTAGAACGGAGCAAAAAATGGCTCACATAAGTGATGGCACACTACGTACTATGCAACAAAAATCGTCTGAAGTAAGCAATAAAAATATCTTTTGGGGTATTTATTTTTACTCAAAAGCAATTGACAATAATTTATAAAATCGTCTGCAGTATTTCTCTCTAGTTTGTTTTGGAATTTTTGTGTTTTTTAGCTCTGTGCAGCTATGAATGCTAAACGAAAAGAAACTTTACCTGAAATTCGAAAATTAGTTATTAATTTGCATATTGAACATGGAAAATCTATTAGAGAAACAGCTGAAACAGTTAACTTGATCCTTCAACTGTTTTCAATATCATTAAACTATATAAAAAGAATCATATGATCCAGGATAAAAGAAGACCTGGCCGACCATCAAAACTATCCAATGGAATAAAGCGAATTATCGTTGGAAATATTAAAAAAAAAAGTCAAGAATGAGTGCTCCTAAAATTGCTGCTGATTTACAAGCATTATATGAGTAATTGTTAATCCTGAGACTATTAGAAAAGTAATTCGATCTGCTGGATATCTCGGTAGAGCAGCCAGGAAAAAATTCTTCCTAAGTGAAAAGAATGGAAAACTCAGACTGGCTTTCGCAAAATCCAACATAAATAAGAATTCTGATTACTGGAATGAAGTTCTATTTGCTGGTGAGAGTAAATTTAATATATTTGGTTCTGACGGTAGAACCTTGGTGTGGAGATAACCCAGGGAAGAAGTTCGCAAACAGAACTTGGTGCCAACAGTAAAATATGGTGGAGGAGGAGTTATGGTATGGGGGTGTATGTCGTCCTCTGGAGTTAGTAATCTTGATTTTATTGACAGTATAATGGATCAGTACAAGTATATTGACATTTTAAATCAAAATTTGAAATCTTTAGTACGAAAATTGAACCTTCATAACGATTTTAAATTCTACCAGGACAATGACCCCAAGCACAGTGCTTTGAACGTTAGACTGTGGCTGCTGTATAACTGTCCTGAAATAATAAAAACACCCCCACAATCTCCACAATTAAATCCCATAGAGAATATTTGACAAGAATTGGAATCAAGAGTTCGCAAACACACCATTTCTTCAAAACAACAATTAAAATCGGTGCTTCAAGAAGAATGGGGTAAAATCACTCCAGAAATCACAAAAAAATTAGTCGAATCCATCCCAAGAAGATTAAATCATGTTTTAAAAGTAAAAGGAAATCCAACAAAATATTAAAACCTTTTAAAAAGTAAAATTTTTGGATAAATATTTGATGGAAAAGTAAGTGTCCCATCACTTATGTGTGCCATTTTTTGCTCCGTTCTAAACAATTGCAATTTTATTAAATTAATATTTTAATATTTTGAGAAAATGTATGTTATGTAATAATTGTTACTAAATTTATGTATGAAACACACCCACAAAAAATTTTTATTGTTTTTTAAATTTATTTTACTACAGTTTCCTTTTGTAAAGCACAAGTGTCCCATCACTTTTTTGAGACACTGTATGTAATGTGCATTCATGGACGTTCCTCTCATAGTGGAAAAAGGAAGACACCCAGAATTACCAAGTTTTTAATACGCCTAGTCTTCCAAGTGAACATGTGTATCTCGAAATTCCAATTTCGATGTTTGAATTTGTTTTTTTATTACTTCCTTGTACAAAATAAAGGAAGTATTGTAATCGCGAAAAATTTCCGGTAACATATTATAAGGTATTTTCTCCCTCCTTTCTGTATGTCTTCGTGGTGTAACGGGAGCACAGTCGGCGCGTATTTGAGAGATCCAGGTTCAAGTCTCGAAGACGGTATTGCTCATTTTTTACGTCTCCTGCATAAAAAAAAAAAAAAAAAAAAAAAAAAAAAAAAAAAAAAAAAAACCTAATGACTCTACAGTGGTGCCCAAAGTAAAAAAGGTCGTGGGTGATGATTCTTCACCACCAAGGTTTGGCGATTGGGCCCACTAATTCCTAGACGCCCTTTAAAAGGGGATAATATATAAGGTACTTTAGCCCTCCTTCCAGCATGCCTTCGTGGTTGTACACAGAGCTTAAATTGCGCCAGAGCCCACCGAAGCCTGGCTCCGGTACTTCTTAGTTTTGGCGATAAATCGTAATTCTAGATGGAACGCACCGGAGCCGAAAATAAGAAGACTCCTGCACTTTTTCTCTGTAACTGAACAACAGTTTCAGTACAATAGAAATCTGATCTCGAAAATTCTATTTTTAGCTATAAAATTACAATAAAAAGCGCTTATTAAATTTTAATTTATCTCTACATTTAATTTAATTTTAATCATTTAATGACTTTAATCTTTAACTATTTAATTATTTTAATGACTAATAATTAATTATTAAATAACTGGACAATAATTATTAATTAAATAACTGAACCATAATTATCAATTAAATAACGATATAAATATTAATTATTAATATTATTAATTATTAATTAATTTGGTAACAATTAACTATTTAATTTTCAAGTTATTAATGATGACAATTTTATTTATTTACTTTGCTCTAGTTCCTCTTTCCTGGCGGTCTTGCATACGAATCCGGCACTTCTAATTTTAGAAATTAAGCCCTGAGTGTACAGCACACTCGGCGCATATTCGAGAGATCCAGGTTCGAGTCCCGGCGAGGGCATTGCTCATTTTTCACGTCTTTCTGCTTAAAAAAAACTTATGTCTCTACAATATTTCTAAGGAAATATATATTTCGATCATTCCCGGATCCGTTTGGACGATTTTTTTTTTTTTTTTCCATGACAACTGTACGTAAGCAGAATAAAGGATTCTTTTTTCCAAAACTGACTGCAAAATGGTATTAAAATGGATCCAAAAAGAATTTTATCGTCACATCTGTATGTATGTATGTGTCTGGCATAACTCTAAAACAATTAGCCGCTCTACGGCTAATCGTTGAAATTTTGTATTTGGGACTGCTATAACATCTAGTTGTGCATCTCCTTTTTGGCTAAATTCGGCGATACCAAACGTAGAAAACAATTATAATCTCATCGAAAACAGCAACATCCACCCAAACTGTCTAAAACTTAATAAGACCAATAAAAACTAAACAGAAATAGTTTATCTTGATATAAGTATTCCTAATCTAACAGAACTTAAACTTTTTCATAAAAGAAAAGATTTTAATTTTTCTACTAATAAATTGGAATTCCAACATATCTAGAAAAGTTATTGCAAATGCTATTATTAACCAAATTAGCAGAATTAAAAAAGTTTACACTGAAATAGAAACACAAAAAGAAGAATTTCTAATTATCACCAGAATTTTAAAAGAAAATGAATTGCGTTTAAAATCCCTTGATGGTCTATTAAAGAAATCTGGAGTAGTCTACACCCTATAATACTTTTTAAAAGTATGAATTTTTTAGCTGAAAGCTCCAAAAGAGAAGGATAAAGAAGGATGTTTTAAAGGGTTTATAGGATTTTTTAGTCCCAAGGAGCAATTTGTCTGGAAGGACTATTAATTTCATTTTGGCATTTCGTATCGATTCACGATAAGCGTTGCTTCACTTTTCAAATTGTTGCCACCAAAGATTATCGTCCGGTATTATATTTAAAGAACTTAAAAACCCAAAAAAAAATCTGAAAGGTTTTCATATTTTAAATTACGTTCAAAGGGGGTTTTTTGTGTGGAAGCCCTAATTTAGATTTGAAATTTGTTTTATTATCAATTTCATATTTTGCAACACTTCAACGAATTTTTGATTAACAAACTAAACGATTTCAAAGCGAGCAATGGCAACCCTGTACGAAAGAAAAAAAAAAAAACATTTTTATCTCCAGAGCACGAGACTCTGTATCGGAAATTCTAAAGAAATGCTCATTTTAAAATTATTTTGCGATATTGCTTGTGAACCGAATTTTATGGTTTAATTACGTAGAACATGATATTTAATAAAAAAAGGTTATTAAACAAAATGTTTAAAAACGCCCCTTTGGATGTAATTTAAAATCTGAAACCTTTCAGATTTTTTTTTGATTATTTTTTACTTTTATTTTTCTTTTAATTACTATTCTGTTATTAATTAAGTTCTTTATATATTCAAAGTCATCATGATAAGCCCAGGACGTGAAGACATTTTACTTTTCTAACAATAGTTCCTTTACTTCCTTTTTCAATCTTTTTCTATAACTTTAAAAAACAAAATTAAAAACTCTAAAATTCAACTTTATGGTTTTTCTACTCATTTCTACAAAACAATGATTAAAAACTTTTTGACCACTTTTTGGGCACCTTTGTAAGTTTACTATTTTTAAAGTATAATTGATGTTAAAATTTAATTAAAGTTTTACACTGAATGATATTCTCTATTACCAGTTTTTGTTTTAAAAGATTCAGAATTTACTTAAATTTCATTTTAATTAATAAAGTAATCGTTTTCTTTGCCAAAATTAAAATTTTCATATAAATATTTAAAAGTTTTTCTTTTGGTTTCAAAATTCCTTCTTTTGTTCCAATTTTTAGCCTTTTGAGCGATTACTTTCACGACAAGGTGTTTTAATTTCGCCAGTGAGGCCAAAATAGCAAACCTTACGCCACTAACTGTAAGGATCTTCAGATTGCGTTCCAAAGAAACATCTCGAAGTTTTTAATTGCTTCTTGAAGTCTTTTCACTAAATTTTTATAATTTCACTGACGTTTTAAATTCAATTTAAAATTTAAATTTAAATTTTTGGATTATATGCAGTTTGTTTAAAAGTAAAATTTGATTTGAATTTTTCAGTGAAGTTTTTTGTTATTTTACTTGCGTTTTCATTCTTTAACTAGAATTCTCTTTATTTAAGTTACAAATTTCTGATTAGAATTCACTTTGTTTTTCCCTTGCTTTGGGGAGGGGCCAGACTTTTTGGGTGAGCTGTTATAATTAAAATGCTTTGAAATGATACATCGGCTAATTCTGGAAACAGGAAAGCAAGGATTTCTGTGGAAGAGAGATTTCAATTGATTTCAATGTACCTGCCCCCGAAGCAGTAGCATAGAAGTTAATTGAATTCCTTTCCTGATTTTGTTGATTTTTCTTTAAATTACATTAATTTTTTTTTTAAATGGGGATTGGCTTGTTTGAAAAGTTTTGGTTTTAACATTTTTTAAAATATTTATTGCGTTTACAGGATTATTTTTAATTTATTATGAATTTCAAATAATTTTTGGTCTTTGTGAGAAATTAGTTCTAAATTTCTTACTTTATGCCAGAATTTTTTAGCAGCTTAATGCGCGAAAATACTAGGAATGTTTATATTTTGTTTTAAAAAGCTGTTTTGTAATTATATATATTCGCAGTCATTCATCTGTTTACAGAAGTGTTTTAAATTACAAAAATATTTATATTTTAATATTTTGTAATTTAACGAAAATTAACTTTTAATGCGATCTCCCAGTTCTTAAACCTACATTTGGGAAAGTTTTATGCTCATTGTGAAAAAATAAAAAAATAAAATTTTAAGAAATTTGACTCGCATGCAAAAAAAAAAAAAAAAAAAAAAAAAACCAGATTATTTAATTTGAAAATTTGCAATTTTTGATGTCCTTTTCAGCTTGGTTTGACGAATCGGTTATTCAAGTTAGAATAATTCGAGAACCTCTGCAGAAAACTAGTTTTTTTCTGGAATCGTGTTTCGTCATTCTGAAGACTGTTCACTGTATTTTTAAAACAACTGATATTACTAATAAAACAGATAAACGCCATTTAAAATAAAAATTTTAATATAAATCAATGAAAATAAAAAAGGGGGAAGGATTCTGCGGTAAGAAACTTTAATACAAACTACAAGAGCTGGAGACTTCTAAGTATTTTAATGACATTATTTTTCTTCCTTTCTTTCTCTCTTTTTTTTTTTTTTTTTTTTTTTTTTTTTTTTGTGGGGAGGAAGAGGGGCAATGTACCAGAAACCTGCAATTTTTCTCGAAAATATTTTAAGGTTAAATTTCGTTTTTACATTTATAAAATATTTGGTTTTAAATTAAAATGGAAAATATAATTTAGCTAATAGAATATTGGTTGATTTGGCGACATGTTTGTTGACTTAAGATCAGACTCCCTTTGAACCTATATCTTGAATAGTATCTACAATGTGACAACGTTTTTATAGCCTGAATTCTCCTACGATATTTTAACTAATATTTTAACCTGTTTATAAAATCGTAGTTTTTGATAATAAAATAATATCCAGTGATATATGATCAGCATTTGTCATAAAGTTAAAATCAGCATCTTTTTATCACATTAAGTGTATCAAGGAAATTTATCATAACCAGTTTCCGAAACTTACAGTAAAAATTCACTGCCAAAAAGAAGTAAACTGGAACTGATCTCCATTGCACTGCAACGGAATTAAACATAGGCCTGCTATCCATCACCATTCCAGAGTTGATAAATACTTACAACGCAGCGTTTCAGTGATATCGTTATACGGATAAAAAGCATATGAGGTATTTATCCTGCCTTCTTAGTATGCCTTCGTGGTGTACTGGTCAGCACTCTCGGCGTGTATTCGAGATGTCCGTGGTTCGAATGCCGACGAGGCCATTGCTCATTTTTCATCTCTCCTGCTTCGAAATAACCTAACAGCTCTATAGTGGTGTCCGAACTAAAAGGGTGGTAGATGATGATTCTCCACCACCAGGATTTGGCGATTGGGTTCCCTAATTCCCAGTCGCTCTTTAAAAGGGGGATTTTATAAGATATTTCTCCCACCTTCTTAGCCTGCTTTCGTGGTGTAGTGCTCAGCACGTTCAGCGCTTATTCGGGAGCTCCGTAGTTCGAGTCCCGGCAAGGGCACTGTTCATTTTTCATCTGTCCTGCTTCGAAATAACCTAATAACTCTACAAGCAAATGGACAAAATGATGACATTAGCTTCAACTTATGTTGTGTCTAACTAAACATGTCACAATTTCTATTAAATATAAATAGAACTTCTTGCCCTGTTTAGTTGACACGGAATGGTGAATAGAAATATACATTGATATTAAAAAAAATAACTGTTAGTGCTTCCCTTCAAATTCGAAGTTAGTACGTTATTATGCAAAGGATCTATTTTATCGCCTAAAATATTTATCATGAGAAAAGAAAACCTATATAATGATTTGAATTAGTTCACCTAGTGTGATTCCATTCTAATGAGGCATTTCATGATTTAAACGCTTTTTATTTAAATTGATCGGATTAAAAAATTGAACTAATATTCATAAAATCTCAGTTAATTCCTTTTAAATCGCTTATGTGTTTGTTAATCAGTAACTGGCAGACTAACTTTGGAAGTTAAATATCTTACACTTAAATATCTTACACTTATATACATATGCCTTATACCTCAATATCTTACACTTATATACATATGTCTTATACTTAAATATCTTACACTTATATACTTACACAAATATTCACACGTCTCCTTGAAATTTCCGAATTCCTTGTTTAAAACGGAAAGATGAATATCTTACTTTTTGCCGAATAGCAATACACTCTCTCGCCGAAGATAAAATGTTTTATTTCGAACAGTGTGCACGGTATTTCTCCTCCTTTCTGCATGCTTTCTTGTATAACGGTAGCATATTGTGCGCATATTCGAGAGGTCCAGGTTCGAGTCTCGGGGAGGGCATTTCCATTTTTCCCGCCTTTTGTTTCAAAATATCTTACTGACTCTACAGAGGCACCCAAACTAAAAAGGTGGTGGATGATGATTGTTCACAACCAGAATTTAGCTATTAGGTCTCCTAATCGCCAGGGGAAGTATATAAAGTATTTTCTCCCTCTTTTCTGCATGCCTTCATGGTGCAATGGCTACACACTCGGCCATCGTTCGCGAGGCTCGGGTTCGAGTTCCCGCGAGGCCACTGTTCATTTTTTACGGCTCCTGTTTCAAAACATCGTAATGAATGTACAAGTGTGGCCACTGTTCGCTTTTAAACCGGGGTATTTATTAATCAAAAATTCTCTAAATTTGTTCAAAATATTAAATAAATAACAAATTTGGACTTCGAGACGTACATGTTATGTCGGGGGACTACGTGAACTTAAAAGTTAGTTGCTCTAGAAGCTGTCGTTTCTCCAGAAAGAGAGGAACATACATCCATTCATAAATACATACAGGTTCTTCAGTATTTATTAATAGAAATAAAGATTGTACCTTCAGCTTCGAATTCAGTCTTTTACATCTTACTACATTATTAAAAGGTTAAAATTATTTTATTTAAAGTAAAGGAACAGAAGACGAAGACTAATCGAAGGTGCTAAATACTCAAAACCTTATTTACTACTTGAACCTTAATCGTAGAAAACAGGTTATTACAGTCGTTGTTCTAAAAGATCATTGCGAACAGTAATTGATGTCTTTTTAATCAGCATAATGGAACGTCGTCGGTAAGTACGTTTGACGCTTATCTGTGGTTGACAAATTGTCTTTGATAACCGCCCCACATATTTCAATAACTGTGGAAGGCCCCATGTGTACAGTCTGAGGATCCTAGAAATAAACATTCTTCAGGGGCTCTTGGCATAATTTGAAATTAGATTATGAGGACTTAAAGAATGATTTTGTAGTCTCCCTCAAAATGCACAGACCTTTTCTATAAAGGCTTGCGATCTACGGCTAAATTTTGTCCATTTTTAAAATTCATATTTCGGTATAGTGGTTCATGTTGTTGCCTGCCGCATCGTTAGTATTTAATATACTATTGTACTTTAGGTGTGGTTTGGTTTTTACTTCCTTGTACGAAGTAAAAAAGAAGTATTGTAATCGCGAAAAGTTTCAGGCAGCATATTTCAACGAAAATATCCATTTTGACCGCTATCGAATGCAATTTAACTATGTTTTTGCGTGGTATCTGTACGTAAGGACAGAATAAAAGATTCGTTTCCTCCAAAAAAATTATAAAACGGCTTCAAAATTAATTCTGAAGAGAATTTTTCGTGGCGTCTGTACGAATTTATGTACGTACGTACGTATCTCGCATAATTCAAAAACGAGTAGCCTAAGAACGTTGAAAATTTGTATATAGGACTGCTATAACATGTAGATGTGCACCTCGTATTTTGGTTGCAATCGGCCATAGCAAACGTATATAGATATATTTATATACATATTCACTCTGTTACCCGGTTCAGTGATCTCAGTTTCTTTACTCGTATATGTTTTTAAAATGTACATTTTTTGCTTTAAAAATAATTGAATTATGTTGTTTTTATCTTCCGGTTAAGGTTTTTATGCTTTTAGTAAATCTGTATGCAATATTTTTAGAATCATCAATAATTTTAAAGTTGTTTAAGTGCCTCTAATCCTTTTTTTTATGGCGGCCATTGATTGTTTACATTTGAAACAACAGACTAGTGGATTTGCTACCAATCTAGAGAAACTTAGCTTCGCAACAACAAAGATAACGCCTTTATTTATTATTGCCAATTAAATCATGCTTAAACCTTTCTGGAATTTTTTCGAGGAAATGAGTGTTTAAGATTTACTTCGTAATTTTTAATATAGATATTTTGAGTTTTTATGTATTTTTGCCTTCTCGCGAAGTGAGAACTGAATTAATTGAAGGAGAAATACTCAATCGTCTGTGAGAAAGTGTTTCTTTTTTGTTTTCTTTGCTTAATTTCTTTTATACATCTTTCTAGCTTTATTATAGTATTTGAATAGAACATGTGGTAACGATTAGATAATTCTATTCTTTAAATGATACAAATTTTGTTGTGCATTATGAGTTATAATATGAACGAAATATAATACAGTTAAATGAATCTAGCGCCAGAGTGTCGCTATGGTAAACAAATACTAGACTGAATTTTAAAGAATGCATTTATTTTATTGTGGTTTATGCGCTGTCGGTGAAGTAGATTTAATTCAATCCAATAAGTTTAAATGAAATGCAAGAAAAAATGCATATAATTTAATATTCCGTACAAGGAAGTCATGTGGTGTACATATCAGATTTTTTTATTATGGAAAAGCACTCGAAGGTTATCTGTCTAAGGGCAGGGATGCCTTCGTGAAGGACTTTATAAAGGAAACTGATTTTATTTACATTACATATGGGGAAAACTACGAAAACTCCCATGCAACCACTTGTTCGCTACCCGATTTGAACCCAGGTCGAAAATCAAGTATTCAGCGACTTTACCACCTGACAAAGGTGGGCATTGTACATATCAAACTGTAAAACGTAGACGTAATTCAGAAAGCTGTATGAGTGTTTTTCATAGATTGTTCTTTAGAAGTTACATGAAAGTGCCATTCACACCGCTATTTGACGTAATTTTTTACGTTATATAACTGTAACATGTAAATGTGATATAGAATGTTCTGGTAGAACGTTCTAAATCACATCTGCATGAATGTTCTGGTACAGCATTCTTTACCCCGTTGTATGACAGTATCGCTAGCACTGGTACTCGACGTGCTTTTATACATCATAGAATTGTAACATTCAGATGTGATTTGGAACGTTCTGGAACAACGTTATTTACACGCTATATGAAAGTGCCTCTAATACTGATATTTGATTTGTTTTTGTACGTTATATAACTGTAACATATGTTTTTTTCACGTAAGTCGCCCAGACGGTATAGTGATTAGGGTAGACTACTACGGTACCAAAGAACCCGGGTTCGAATCCCGGAGAAGACATGGATGTTTGTAAATGTATAGTGTTCGTGCGGCATGGCGGCACTCTAAATATGCGGCGAGCCGAAAGTCTTCGCGTGTGGACTGGTGGAAGGGAAGAGGGGTGAGAGACCCTCAGATCTCCCCCCCCCACTCAGATGGACAAGACAATAACAACATGTACGCGTGATTTAGAACGTTCTGGTAGAGCGTTGTATCACTAACGCCGATACTGGATGTGCTTTTGTACGTTATAGAACTGTAATATATGGACGTCATTCAGAACGTTGTGTGAACATTTTCGTAGAACGTTCTTTACAGGGTGAATGTAGCATATTGACGTGATTCAGTACGATCCGACTTTTTTTACTTTTACAATGCTAAGGAGAACTACTGACCGGGAACAAGCCTTTGCAGTATGATGTCCGCCCTGCAGACATTTATTAAGTCTAAATTAAAAAAAAAAAAAAAAAAGATTACAGAGTCACATCTAGATAAGGAATACAAAGGAGTACCTTGAATACATGACATTCCTGATAGCATAGATTAAAAAAAAAAAAAAAAAAAAAATACTTAGAAGTACAAAGCTGCATTGATACAAAACTGGTAAAGGTAAAACAAAAACAGTAAAATTTAAGACTAACATAAGAATTTCAAGCCTGCAGTTATACATCACACTGACTTACTATTATACACTTACTATAATTCCGCACATTACTAATGAAAAAAACATATTATGCAATATATTACTATAATACTGAACAACACACTAACATAGTAAAACTGATACTACAAATAAAACACACCATATACACTGCTCGTATCAGAAAAGTAGACAATTCTGTACATGATGCTGTACTGTAACGCTAAAAGTAATCAAAAGAACACTAGACAATAACCTTTGGAAACAGTCACAGTGAAATTAGGAACATAATATATTGTAGCAGAGTTAGAATAGGAGTCATTTCAAAACATTAAATCCAGCAAAACATTTCAATGCATATTTACAAAGTTCTACAACCAAAAAAGTCTGGTTCAATACTACTATTATACATCACACTTACTTATCGTTATACGACCCTAAACTATTACACTCCACATTAATAGAAAAAAATTATACAAGATACTTAATGGAATACTGTACATACACTGAAATAAAATGGCGAATACTACAAAATAACAATCAATATACAATGTGCTTATCAGAAAGTTGGTTCTGTGGCCACGAATATTTGTTAGAAACTGTTGCATTTTGCAGAATACTAGAAACTGTTACAAAACATTTGCACACAGAAAACAAAAACATTTTCATGGTACTAGCCGAGAGCTCTATATATTATTTACTATTATACCGCAAACTTAATTTGAAAACATAACACAACTCACTTACTACACTAACAGGTCAATACACTAAGACAATATGTAAATTGAAATACACATAATACAATACAAAAATTAAGTAAACACAATAAAATTTAAAGATTAATAATGAATAGAAGCGACACTGAAGTACAAATAGACAGACATTGATTGTGGTAATCTGCATCTAGGAGGTAACATGTTCCAGCAAAGTTATTCATGTACTGCACTAAACATGGCTGTCATGCATATACATAACGTAGGTACAATGGCATGCCATTAGTCTCTGAAATTATCCTAATTTCAGTAGTTGAATATTATCGTGTATAGTAAGATACCAAATTTGTAAGGTAAGAATTATGAAAGCTACTGATCTTCTATAGTTGTTGGTATAGAATTGCCTATAGCTGCTATTGACACCGCTTCTGTTCAATAGAATTCACGAGCACAAATGTCCATTACTCGATGAATCTTATTAAATGTAAACTTACTTCTCTTGAGGGTGTCTGACCACCCGGAGCAGTGTGCTTCAGAGGGTTTTTTTAAATGAAATGGTATCGTGAGAGAGCATTCGAAAGCAAAGTGATCCGGATCACCTAATGTTCCACATCTACAACTGTCTGAAGTAGCTAATCTGAAGCGCCGTAAATAGCTTGGAAATGGTCCGTGTCCAGTAAAGAAATGTGTAAGATGAGCACTACTAGTGACCAGATTCAGACCAACTTTGGGGAAGAAACGAAAGGTTCTGCGGCCTGTGGTGGAGTTGTTCCATCTCTGTTGCCAAATTTCTAACATTTTGAGTTCGGTAATCTTTTTTAAATAGGAAGCTGATGCTTTTAGGGGTGCTACAGGCATGTTCAAGTCGTTAGCTGCTAGCTTAGCAAGCCTATCGGCCTCTTCGTTTCCAGCAATGCCTACATGCGCGGGAACCCAGCTCAAGTACGGTCGTTGGGACTCGGGAATCTGAAGTAGAGCATCCCTAATAATGTGGACAGAATCCGCTTTGCTGTTGAGTTCTTTAATGGCCAGTAGGCTCGAAGCTGAATCACTCAGTATTCTGACTGGTCCTGTTAGATTTTGCTTAATATAATCTAATGCTGTCTTAATTGCTACAAGTTCCGCCTGAAATACACTATTGTAATCTGACAGCCTCTGTGACCAAGTGTAGCAGATAGTATTGCCTCGCATGACGCAGAAGCAGCTACCTGTGCCAAGTTCCGTTTTGGAACCATCCGTATAAAAACAAATTTCGTGCCTAGCCGGAATTAAGGGCTCTATGGTGACTTTGTCATTATAATTTATGTCCGCCGGATGTCCCAGAGAACGAGGGGAATGATCCTCGTAATCACGAGCGCGGTAATGGGTACCCCACAAGATAAAATCTTTCTTTATGCGTAGGATCCGTGCTTGTCCAGCCTCCCTCTCCACGACAAGATCTAATGGTGGTAACCCAGCGAGCACCTGCAATGAATCTGTCGAGGTGGTCCTATAAGCTTTAGTAATCATGAGGAGTTGGAGACGCTGAATAGAATTGAGTTTCCTCCTCAAGTTTCCATTGAGATGAATACCCCATGCCGAAGACCCGTGCAAAATCACCCTCTCTGTTATTGTGCGATACCAGATCTCCTGACACGTTTGTGAAACATTAACATAGAAAGAATATTCTGAACATTCTTGTGTGTTAGGACACTAGACAGGCCCGCGCCAAGCATTTATGTAGTAACGATATTTAAAAAAAAAATTAATTAAAAAATAAAGTTTAACTTTTGTCTAAATATGCAAACATTTTGTGCTTTGTTAAAACCCACACTTAAACATATTTATTGAACATGTACAACATTTATGTTATTAAAAGCGCCTAACCAGTATAAGGGTTAGCATTGCTAACTGCCGTGCCGAAGGGCTCGGGTTCGAATCCGGGAGAAGACATGGATGTTTGTAAATGTATAATATCCGTGCGGCATGGGGGCCCTCTAAATATGCCAGGTGAAAGTCCTCTCGAAAGTTGGTGGTAGAAGAAGAGGCATGGGAGACGCTCGGAGACCCGTCCCCCCAGGGCATTCTCCATCAAAATTGGGGAAACTGAGCTAATTCAGGTAAGGTGATGAAGGATATGTTGCCAACGACAGGCGTATCTTAAACTCCTTGCCACGAGGAATTTCGTGGGCTTGGGCTGAATATAGGTCTGACAAGTAAGCATTAGTCAACAGCAACATGTTATAAAAAAATAACACTGCAAGCGAAGCGAAATAATATACTAAACGCGCTCGATACCAAATATAGTGCTGAACACTACATATTAATTTAAAATTTAAACGAATTAATATACATATCTAATAAGTTTACACTGAATAAATTGTTATTCTCAGCGTAGTTTACAACAAGGTTCAAACTGTGATTACAAAAGGGCACAAAAAATTCTCTGGGGTTGATATCTAGGGATATATCCAAAATTCTTTTCAGCACACCTCTAAATTGTTGACAACGGTATAGCTTAGAGTTTCAACCGGCGATGCTATATTTCCTCTAAAAGTTTGCAAAACTACAGTTCATGCATAAGATCTATACTACGTATATTGTTTTGATTTTTATCAATCAATGCTTTTACAGTTTTTGACATAAGTTGAGCTGATCTTGTAAATATATGTGAACGAAAATACGTGATGCCGATGCGCATGCAAGGGTACAGGGGGAGCCGTAGACGCGTTCGACAAATTGCTTAGTCCTTATTTTGTGTCTACTGTTGCAGTTGTAGTAATTTGTGCAACATTTATCCTTTATGTGATTTTTTGGTGATTGTTTGATGTTATATTTATTCTACATAAAAAAGGAAAAGGCAGTTACATATTATGATAAACTTGGGTTAGCTTTTTAATTCAGAAAAGCGACGATTTGAGCATAATCACTCGGATTTTTTTTACATGAACCATTTGTTTATTAAACTAAAAATTATTATCTTTCGAGGACAAAGGGGCCCACCAGCGGCCGAGCGGTAAAGTCGCTGAACACTGGTAGTTCGGTCCGAGGTTCGAATCCCGCGAACGGGCTGGCTGCATGGGTGTTTTCGTGGTTTTCCCCATGTGTAACGTGTATACGAGCCAGTTTCCCTTAGAAAGACCTCCACGAAGGCATCCCTCCCCTTAAGCAGATAGCCCTCGAGGCTTTGCCGTAATTAAATAACCTAACCTAACCTATCGAGAACAAAGGATTGACATACTTGTGAAGTACCCCTGAATTTAAAATATATCTATTTGAGATTTGAAGTAAAATAAAAATATACAAGGTATTCTGAAATCAAAAATTGCCCATTTCCCGATTTTTAGCTATACGGGAAATCGAAGGAAAATGCTTAGTTATTGTATTTCGTCTTTAATACATACTTTAAATTCTATTTATTTACTTTAATAAACAAACGAGTACCACAACCTCCTTGAATTAAAAATTGGTATTGATCTAATAGTTCATATATTTTCCAAGCAATGGTTTAAGATATAATCACTTTTTCAGAAGTAAGGTAAAATATTTCAAACAGTGACTTTCTGAGTGTTTTCAAGAAGCACTTTACCCAGTAGTTCTTATAATAGTTATTTTCTACTTTTATGTTTACTTCCACTTTTTTTGTTTTCATTTTTCCTCAAATGTCGGAAGAAAAACAGAAAAAAAAAAACTGTCTGAGTATTAGAATGTAATGAAGAACAAGAAGGTAAGAGGACGACTTAATAAACCAGAACTTTAAAACTACTCAGTTTTTCCAAAACCCAAAGAGTACCCAACCTGACGCTACTCGTACTACTTGTCCATTAACGTCTCAGCTACCACTGAAATTATCAAAAGAACCTAATAATCAGAAAAGAGTTAGAAAGTGTTTTCACCTGGGAATTATCTGTCAAATTTGCCATCCTGTCAAAAAAAAAAAAAAAAAAAAAAAAAAAAAAAACAGAGGATATACTATTGAAATCTACAATTTCTGCAGTAAATATGCATTTGCCTGTGCCTGTGCCTGGTGATTCCGGATTATGCCCCAGTCCGTTATTGTCATCCCAAGTTCAAGCCTTAATAGAATATTGTTCTCAATATTACCAAAACTTGGTTTCGAGTTTCAGTTTCCCAAAAGACAAAAATAGACGTAATTTTTTTTAGATGCACTTTGGCGAATCTGGCCAAACAACGAAAGAGTTATCCGATTTCTTAGAACGATTACGAAAGAGTAAACCTGTTAATTCTGAATTTCAAATTTAATTAAAAAAGAGACTAAGCATTGCCGCGATGTTATTGAAATAATTATCTATGCCATTCAATTTTTAGCGAAATAAAACTTAGCCTTCTGTGGTTCCAGTAACAAATTATTCGAAAGATATAATAATTTTCTAAAGTGTATAGAAATGATCACAAAATTTGACACTATCAATGTCTGTATATATTAATAAAATTCAAACTAAAAAAATATGCTTCATTTCCTTGGAAATAAAATTCAAAATAAAGCAATAAGCTTATTAGGGGATAACATAAAAGCAAATTAGTTTATCAAATATAAATAAATATAATGTAAAGCAAATTATTTTAAACAAAGTCAAACGGACAAAGACTAAAGATTTTCTATTTTACTTGATTGTACCCCTACTGCTAGCCATCAAGAGCAGATATCAATTTGTATGAGGTATCTTAACTTAGAAAATACAGACATGAGTACTGAAGAAAGGTTTTTAGTATTTTGTATTACAACAGATACGACCGGTGGAGGACGAACTACATTCTTATTAAAAACCTTAGAGGAAAATGGTGTAGATATTAGTAATTTATGTGGCCAAGAATACGACAATGGTTAAAACATGAGAGGTAAACAGTTTTCGAGTAATTATGCTCAAATCGTTGCTTTTCGAATTAAAACGTTAAACCAAGTTTAACATAATATGTAACTCACTTACCTTTTTTATGTAGAAAAACAATAACAACAAGAAATCACAAAAAAAGATAAATTACTACTATTGCACAAATTACTACTATTGCAACTTTAGACACAAAATGAGGATTAAGCAATTTGTCGAATGCGTCTACTCTTACATACGCATCGGCATCAAGTATTTCCATGTTCAAATAAGACAGAAGAGAACACCAAAGACGAACTCCTGTCCTGGTTATAACTTTCGGTCAAATAAGACAGTGTGCTAGGAGGAAGGGGCACTCAGACCTGGCAAGGTTGAGGCGGCCTTATCACAGTTAAATGTCCCAACACCTAGTGATCCAAGAGGCCGCAAACCTATAGTCGAGCCGACGAGCTAAGACTAAGATGAGTCGACAGGAATACTCGGAAACTCACATTCCACGTCCCCGGTCTGGAGGGATGGTAAAAACATCTGCCATCAACAGAGACCCCAAATCCGGCCTGCTAACACTACGTCATGGTATACAGATGTCGTCTTTTGGCGCCGTTAGGAGGACACCATAAGCAAGGATATGAATATGCAGTTTTGAATCTCCAGGCACCCACTGGAAACCTTAAGCAGTTTAAAGGCTCGCTGAATTCGCTGAACTCCACAGACGGGGGTGTTTCGCCCCGGACAACCATGAATATCTGAGTATATAGCTCAACCACAACCAACGAAACGGACGAGAACGCTATATGGTCCCTGCCAAGCTTGAAACAACCATCGGTAGAGATGACTCCAGTCCTGTGCAGACTGATTTTAAACACCCGTCGCCGAGACTGCCTAGGTACAGATCCTAATCAGTAGCTTCACAGGTTTTACCTCAGTTGACACCCGGAGGAGCTTTCAAATAAGACAAGAATTTTCTTGTTCAGAAAGGCAGTGAGACGAATTGCTTGTTTTAATGGTTGCCGAGCGCCTTTTTGACTCGGCGCCGTCGTGCGCCACACGACCACGACCTTGCATCTATCGTCGGCGCGGGCCTGCTAATAACAATATGTTAATCCCAATTTCATGTAGAGTTATTCCAGCACATTTAGGATTATAATATAGGCGTATAAATGATAATGAGCAATGTTTCGATATAAACAATTTTTTTGAATTTCTCAAAAAGAATTACAAGCTCGAGAGAGAGCAAACGCATCTAATGTAGACCATGGAATGGGTATACAAAGTCAAAAGGAGCAGCAAGGCGAATATAAACAACTGGGACTAGTGAGAAGCCTATTTATACTGTATTCGTCTGTGTCTAAAGTATGTTCTTTAATTTTTTCCCCCTTTACAAGGTGAAACATTTTACTTTCTAAATACTTGTTAAAAATAAAGAGTAACAACAATGATGCAAATGATAAAATTCAAATTTATATTTATTTTGTGCCTGGAATTTATAGGTTGAAACCAGGAAGAATTTTGCGTTGGTTACATTTCGCAATTCGAACGTACTGATAGCTAAATATTAAATTTCCAGACTCATACTTTGCTTCAAATAATTGTAATATGTTGAGTTAACCAATAACTTACTTTTAACTTAAACTAAATATAAACAAATTGCGAAAATTTCCCAACTGGAGAAAAATTAAGAATAAATCATAACTTATTCTTTTTTTAGAATAAAACTTATTGTTTTATTTTTTTAGCCTATAAGGGACTATTAGTCTCGAAATTGGATTTTGAATTGGTTCGCTTACAAACAGCACATTAATTTTCAAATTGTTGCCACCAAATATTACCGCCGTATATTACTTTTAAAGAAATTAAGTAATGAATAATCTGCATGTATGCATACTATGTTCTGAACAATTTGAAAAACGAGGGTAGAGCCATCAAATTTTGAATGAGGGAGTCTTCCACGTGAAAGTGTGTACTTGGAAGACCGAATTTTGAGTTTTGAATATTTTTCATTATTTATTTAATATTTTGTGAAACTTTAATGAATTTGTAGGGTGTTACCTTATTTGGAGGCATAAACTGCGATCAGACACAAGCTGAAGCTAGACTACTTATCGTTATGTTCAGTAATAAGACAGAGAAGGTGAGAAGGCTGTAAAGGATCCTTTTATTAAACTCAATAATTTAACAAAAAGTAGTTTTTGTGGTTGCAAAATCAGCCAGCACTTATGGCTTAAGTTAAAAGTAATGAATTCAAACTAAAGTTAAGTCATACGTAGTCAAAGACTCCACAGAATGAATAACACAGAAGTTGGATCAAACGTAATATCGGCGTGACCCCTAATGGCAAGAATAATGCAACGCCTCAGAAAGACAACTATCGAAGAGATCAACTAGTAACTTGGTCTTCAGCAGAGGGAACACGCTCTGATTCGACAACCCCACTCTGATTCACAGTGCGACCTCCCACTTAACCTTTGCGCTTTTGTATTAAAAATCAGCTGAAGAACTATTCTAAAGTTTTTTTAATTTAACAGTTCATCCAAAAATTTTGAAGTCCTCTTCCACGCAAAGGATAATTCAATGTCAAATCATTAAAATGAGATCTTTTCAATGATTTTAAAATTGAAAGAAGTAGTAAGTAGTTAAGCAATTTTTTTACAGAATGTAAGATTAAAATTCAATAAATTGAAATTAAAATGTAGAGATAGAATCTATTAAAAAAAAGCGAGAACACCAACCATAATCAGAGTACAAAATTCGAAAAAATCAACAGAACCATTACATTCAAAAATGACGCCAAGAGTTGCCCGTTTGACTTCGTTGGGGAAAGAAATTGGCGAAGGCTAGCTAGAAATCTCCTAAAAGATGAATTTAATGCAGTTCTTATAAGAATTTTTTTCAAAATTTTTACGTAAAAGGAAAGTGTACAGGAAAGTAAGAAAAGTTAAAAAAAAATAATAATAATAATCATACTCTGATATGCGCCATCAAGGCGCCAAATATTTTTGGCGAGAAACTCCACGCTGCCATATTGCTATCTAAATCTTTTGTCTACATTTCGAACACCTAAAATGTCTCCAAAAACACGGTTTTCGCGAATGCAAAAACCACGTTTTAAACACACAATTTAAGCAAAATATCCGAAACAAAAACAAAAAATTTAGGTAGCAAAACCGTGAAGTTTCCAACCAAAATTATTTGACAAGAGTCCATGTACACAGCGATATGTTTTAACTTAAAAAAAACATCTACGAATGGCACCATCTAGGCAACGAACGAATTTACGAACTACGCACACCTCGCTTTAATAAATTAACATAACAACAATAAATTTCAAAGAATACCATGTACACAGCGTTCTGTTTTAACTTTAAAAAACATCTACGAATTGCACAATTTAGACGGTACGCACTAATCAACAAAATAACCAAAATAAATTTCAAACAATTCAAAAAAACAACAATAACGACAGAAATTCATACTAAAAAAACAATGAACATAACATTCTACAAAATTAGAACAAGAATAAAATAAAATGCACTTACCATTAATGCTTTTTCGAACAGCCGAAATACCAATTTCATACCGCCTTTAACATGCCGCCACGTAATCACTATCGTATTTATATGACAACCAGACACACTATCCAGAAAATTCATACTATGGTTCACAAATAAATAAAATAACAAATAATCACAAATCCCTACTTCTATCACGCACAGTCACTAAAAATAATCTCCCATACCTTCTTTCCACACCTCCAAATACCCATTGCCCCTCAACAGGATGGCCACGACGATATTTCCTTATGTCGGTCGAACTTCAGTTCAACAACTTTCACCATTAAATCTTTTCCCCCTAGCTTCTCAGACACAAAGCATGGCGGGAACCAACGAACTCCAGCGAAAGATTTTTTAACGTCAACAGGGTTACCATACAACACACAATCGCGCCAAAAACCAGCGCAGAACACATATCGCCACATTTGGTGAAATTAGGGCATATATCAGAGTTGTACCAATAATAATTACTAATAAAGGAAAGTGTAGAAGAAAGTAAGAAAAGTTAAAAAAAATAATAATAATTACTAATAATTAAGGACTAATAAATAATTACAAAATAATTACTAATAATTAATGACTCATAAATAATTACAAAATAATTACTAATAATAAATGACTAATAAATAATTACAAAATAATTACTTACTTCCATGCTTGGTACTTTGCGTCACATTACAAATGATGCCATACTTATATAACCAGGTTCTAGTTATATTTAATAAAATTTTTAATTCTTGTAATTTTAGAAACGGCATGTTACCTTACTATGCTGAAATTTTTCACATGTTTCATTTCATATAAACTTCTGAGATTATTTCTAAAATTTATTACATTAGATCTTTTCTTCCCGTAAATTATGTCTCTTTTTAACCTATGATATATTTTTGTTGTTAAAGTAACCCAATTTCCTTTTTAACAAATTTAGTTAAAGAAATATGGCTAAACACAAGGGCTGCCTTCCTAAGACGAAAACAATCTTTGTGGAGGACTTTTTTTAAGGGGAACTGGCTCCTATTAACGGTATATACAGTACAAAGTCCGTAATCCGGAATCGTCGGGACTTCGGCAATTCCGGATTAGGGTTTTTTCCGGATTATAGATCATCAATTTAAGTTTTGTAAGATGGCATGTAGAAATTATACAATTAAAAATATGAAACCGTAATTTATGAAATAAAGAGCAATTATGATTTAAAGGGTATAAAAATTTACCAAAAAACAGCTTAATATTTATTTGTTTACTTTATTAAACATTTCTTTCAACGTAAGTTGTTTTGTTTTCTGCTAATACTTTCTCTTTAATTCTACAAACAGACATAATTTCTTGTTCAGTTACAAAGTTCCACTGTTCAAGTCCTGTAATTGCTGTGCCGAGAATACCGACTAACTTTCAATCGAAAATTTTTCGTTTCCACTAAACTCTCTGTCACTTTCTTTATCCCTTTATCCATTTTTTGCAGCAATTCCACTTTTGTTTGATTGACATCGAAATATGCTTTCGCTTTGTAGGTCCTTTGGCAGCTCCAGAATTGGAAACTCTTTTTGACATAATCGAAAGTTCAAGCTTAATTTTTATATAATTGCTCTAACAGTCTGCAAAAAATAATAAGCCGGATCCAATTAGAAGATTAAGGAACAGCGCAATCTGCAAAATTAACTGAAATAGATAATTAGATAATTTTAGCTTAGCTTATACCGTCCGTTATACATTAAACGCGCATGCGCATAAAGTTTGTAGCATTGAGGTCCGTATTATGGACGTCCGGATTAAAGACTTTGTACTGTTGTAAGAAAGCCGTAAAAATCAACCGTGCAAAAGTTTTCTTTATTTGAGAGATTAAGAAAATATAATTACAGTATTAAATTTTTAAATAGATACATTAATTACTTAAACGGCTGTAGAGACATTAGGTATTTATTGGACGGCAAGCAAGAATGAATAATAAGCAAACGCCTTCGCCGGGAATCGAACCACGAACCTCTGGAATACTTTTGATGCTGACGATTATTTGATTCAATCTATATACATGATAATGTTCAGGAAATGATTAGATAAAATAGGGCTTTAACGATGGCTCTAATTGCAAGCGAGGACGTGTAATTAGTTAAAAAATCTTTAATGTGTTAACAAAAAGGCTACAGAAATTACTTAAATTATTTTATTTAACAGAGGAATTTTTATGACCCTAGTCTTATAGCATAGGACTGTCAGAATTTATTATTCAATAAGAAAATTTACTGAAAATTATAATATTCTTATAATCACTTTCTCAGTATCCACACATGTATATAGGTTCAAATGTCATATATCAAAATCAAAGTTATTTATGAAATAAAACCTTATAAAATCTGATAAATCATTTGTGTGCGCAAATTTTTAAATCTAAATCTTTTACATTAAATTATTTATGTCTTTTAAATTGCATCCCATTATTTAGTTCAATTTAATTTATTAATGTATTTGTACTAATATTTCAAAGTTAAGTACTTTTTATTCCCTGAAAATGCCAAGTATTTCCATAAAAAAATAAACAAGCATACAGAATTGTTAGTAACTAGTATTATATGATTAATTCTTCATTTAATAGTTGATTTAATCGCTTTTAACTTATTTCATGTCTAAATTTTCTACACAGAAATCCTCTGTCTAATTTTTATTGTGTTTTCTCAGACAATGTTCAAAGAGGAATGAATTAAAGTCTTGATTGTGCAAAACACATCTTTGAAGCTAAATGTATTCTAAGAAGTACAAAAATTTTAAACAAGATTTTGTCCCCTCCCCCCAAAATCAGTCATTTAAACTATTCCAACCGTTCAGGAAAACGATAAACATTGTGAACATAAAAATCTGCGCTTTTTATATATACTTTAATAAAAGGAAATGTGTTCCTTCTTTTAATATGTATAAGAAAAGGAACTCGTTTTCCTTTCTAAACTTTAAACAGTTCGCGTACGTAGAATCCGTTCTTTTCGATTGGGTTCAAATGACGAATCCGACAACTCAGTGCACATGCGTGGTTAATGTTGGTTGTCTCATGCTAGGAGAATAGGGCCCTAGACCCCTTAGTGTCGAATTTGCTCCTCGGGGTACTGAAAAATTTTTAAGCATCCTGTTTTAATCCGGATTAAGCATTGGAGTATGAAACTTCAAGGAGAACATTGCTAGGATTAGTGATACCAGCCGGTCGAGGTCTAGGACTTTTGGTTTGTTTTTCCTGCTATGAGAGTTTATTTTGATCAGCAGTAGTGATGGACTGAGGTCTGGAAGTTGCTGCTTTGGATTTCGGGAAAAGTGGACATGAACTCCAGTTTGCTCCATGAGATCCGAGAAAGTTAGCTCATTTCATGGGTTCTTCACAAGTTTTTTTAATATTCTTTCGCTTGGTGTGGTCTACAGAGTGAACACCAAAGCTGTTTCAAAAGAAGCGTCGTCACTCCCCTAATACTAGCTGCCGCCAGATAGGTTGACTGCAGCGCTAATTCAGTGCAGCGGTTGCGCTGTGAGTTGAAACCCTTCCCACGTCTTTTCCTCCCCCCCCCGTCACTCGTAAACAGAACTGCAATTGCAACTTGATCGTTTTAGCACCGCTATTATAAGGAAACTTCTGGTTTTGTTTAAAAATTTAGTTTATTTAAAGTAAAACATTTAAATTGCAAATTACGTCGTTTTGGTTGAAAAAAATCCAGTAATATAAAAAATTTATAAAAATAATATAATTTAAAAAGAAGGTAAAATAATATAATTTAAAAAGAAGGTAAAATAAGAAAATAATATAATTTAAAAAGAAGGTAAAATAAGAAAATAATATAATTTAAAAAGAAGGTAAAATAAGAATAAAATAAATTTCTAAATATTCAAATATTCTTACTTTGCATCAGATGATTTTTTATAATAATGATGTAACAACTACATATGTATATAATTTATTTTGCAGCAAAAAATTTATAGAACCAATGTTTTTATATATGAGTAATTTTATTAAATAATTTCAAGAAACAGGCAATGAGTAGAAAATACTAAAAATTTTATTATTACTAGTAATAATACAAATAAAACTAACAAAATGTACTTAAAATTCTTTTACACCAAACTACAGTCTTTTTTTAAATAAAATATTAATGTATACATACAGTCAGAAAAACTGTTGATTTGATTACAAATAAATATTATTTTTGGATTTATTGCTAGATGATAATAACCTGGCTTGAAAACCAACTTACTTAACTCTTTATATCACCACACAAAATTGTAGCCATAACACCTTTAATTTTTTAAAAAACAAATGAGGAATTAACATAAAATAATTATGAAGCATTACTACACTTTTCAGAAACTTCTTGATTAGATGTTCCAGACAGTGGTGTAAATAGAACTCTTGGGCCCCTATGCAAAAACATTTCCTGGGCCGCCTCTCCCAATAAATTTAATGTGCTTAAAAATAAAATAATATCAAGGATTCCTGAAGCCAATGTTTTCATGATGATTTTTATCACATCTGGATTAATTGTTAAAAAATAAAAGCACCTTCTTAGGGAACCAGTTAAAAGGTACATGAAGAAAGAATAAAAAGGAAAATATTTTCCCTTAACCAGCTGTTGAAATGCAAATTTGCTTTGGTCTCGGTATTTGACGCTAGATGATTTTAATTATTTAAGACTTTAATTTAGCAAACTTATAAATAATTAGTTATATTATAAACTGACAAACAAAATAATTGATAAATGTACAGAAAAGATATTACATTAATATATAGTACTCTGTGATTCACTCAGCTTACGAACATGATTTATGAAATAATATACAAGTAATAAATAAGAATTTTTATAATGTAAATGATACATTTGTTAAATATAAAACATATTTATCATAAACTTCATAAATAAAACTATTTGAATATATAATTTTTGTAGAAAATATGTATGGTAAAGTTTTTTTCTGTCCTTTTAAAAAAACTTTCGGTACACTCAACTACTTGAATACATTATTTTTATAAAAAAAATATGAATGCTAAAGTTTTTTTCTGTTTCCTTTTAATTTTCCTCATCCTGTACTGCTTGCTCTTCATCTCTAATTCCTCCCCGTCTCAATAAGTGTAATTATAACGCTGGTGGTCAAAATTCATCATAAAGACAAAAATCCTTCTTTATTAAAATTTGTGTCTAACCTTCATTTCTGCAAAATTATTTATCAATACTTGAACATCCATTTCAGCTTCAACGCTCAATAGTGATAGATTTATTAACACCCAATCTTGTGTCATAGTGTTTCTTGAATATATTTTTATTATTGAAAATGACCTTAGTGAATCTTTACTTCATGCTAACTCGGCGATTTTTTGGCGACCAATCCTGCGAGTTTGTTTTTCGACGCCATTTTGTTTTAACAAAGCAAAGGCATTTTTTTTTTAAAATTTTAACTTGGTATCCATGTACACAATGACCTATTTTCACTTCAAAAAATTCAGAGAATTGCACAAACTTGGCATTGCACATTCCCTTCACTTTAACCATGTACACATCAACCTGTTTTCACTTAACAAACACATAAATACTTGTTTAGGAAACAAGTATAAAGTTTCTTCATAATTAGTTAAAATAAAGTTGTATAAAACAAGTTTTGGATCAAAAAGCAAAAATCAGTTAGGAAAAGCGGATATATTTTAGGAGCATTAATATTTACGATCATTGCTGTTTTATTTGCATCTTGGAAAGCTATTTATGTCTCAGAAATTAATGATCTCAGATTTCCTGTCTTTACACTGCTTATAAATTAAGAAGTATCAATTTTTTATCTTAATCAATAATTATTATTATTCCCTAATATAAACAAAGTTGAGAAGTGGAAACATAAGCTGCTTCACTTTTATATCTCTGTTAAAAATTCAAAGTTTTGTAAATGTATATGTAACAAATATTTTCAATAATGCATTAAAACACTTAAAAAATAAATAACAAAATAATTGCCACCATAAAATACTGAAACAAGCATGAATACCAAAGTGATAATTAGATGTCATGCCATAATCGGTTCAAATGATTTGTATTGACACACAATTCACTTTGGAAATAAGAAAGCCCATTTTTGAAAAGATGTTTGGAAACTCATAAGAAATTACCTTCTGCAAATTTACCTTAAAATGGACATAATTCAATGCTGCACACATTAGAGCAATTTAGAATATCCAAAGTGAAAATGGAAAAAACAATATTTTCATTTCCATTTACGAAATAACAAGTTGAACATTATTTCAAAATAACATTTACGAAATAACTGTTGACAAGTTAATAATTAATTTATTTTTTATTTTTATCAATACATTAAATTACGTTGTTTGCAATATAGAGCATAAAAAATGACAGCTTTACAATAGTAATATACAATATGAATAATAAAATAGTATAATGGTTTAAGCAGTAGGTTAAATGAAAAGAAATATCCATGAGGAATATGCACACAATGTTTACAACAGAAAGAATATATATTTCACACATTATTGTAGCATACTAACCATGAATACATAATAATAATATGAAAAAAAAACCCTCAGCAATTCACACAAAGTAGCACATACACCCTTTGCTTTTAATTTAGTTAATTACATTTCTATTAATGTTTCCCCTTTTGTAGTTTTTTCAGATCTGTGTTATATTTACTAATTTTTCTATTTTTTTCCCGAAGATGAATTTTAAAAAAAATAGCAGAGGCAAAAGATACAATCTTCTTTTTAACATCATTTGAATGAAGTTCACAGCACAAAAACTGAAACACTGATAACTGTGATAACACATTTTTCAGATTTTGCAAAATGTTACATATTGGCAAGTGGTGGGAGAAAAAATTATTTGCTTTCTGAAGAAGTTCAGCAATGCATTTTGTCATGCTTTCTGACGGATGTGTCAACCCTCCTTCCGTTATATCCTGATTTTTATATTCTTTAAGGTATAAAAATAGAGTATGCTGCAGCATTGGCTTTGTTCTGTCTGTCAGTGAAATACTGCATATATCACACTCATTAAGATTCAAGGAATATAATACCTTTCTGGATAAATATCCACTCAGATAAGCAACAACATTTTGTGACAAATTATCAAGTCTTTCAAAACATGCATCCTGACAAGGGGAATCAAAATCAATGACAAAAGAGTCATCAAAATCATCATTACTTGTAATTTGTCCTTCTTTCACCTCCTCCTTCTGTACTTCATTTTCCTCAATTGTAGTTGATGGTACTGCAGACAAAATGGAAAACATAAATTTATCCCCATCTGGCTCACAATTTGAAAACTTATTTGTGTTACGGAAAGAATTTACACATGCAATCTTGAAAAGTGAAGAAAATTCATAAGCAGATGGATTTGTGCGATTGCCCCCACTCCCTCGGATACGACTGAAAATATTTTCAAGACAATCCTGATTGCAACTCTTTGTCATAAAATATTCCCGTTCATGTAACATTTCTTCAGAAAGTTTTAGTATTGCTCTGAGAGTTTGCAACCAGCCTATTCTGCTAAGTGGTCCTAAAGCATGCTTTCTTGGACCGTCTTGGTTTTGTGCAAGCGGTTGCAAAAAAACACATGATTCAACATATGCTATCATCTCTTTCCAAAAATTAATATGTGCAGAACCTTCTTTCACTGCACAATGGAGCTGTTTTCCTCTTAAAGGATTCTTTCGAGTTCCATTCATGGAGTCAAACAAATTGTCAATCTTTAGAATGAACTCTACTGTTGGAGCAGCACTTGCTTCTATCAGTCCAGACAAAATACACAGGTTCATTCCTACTGCTACTGTGTGGCTGAACACTTGTGCAGCAAGAGCAACTTTCATGGAGTTTAATCCCATTGTATTTAAGTGTGCATCAGTCATTTTCGGTGCACAGCGGATAAGCAGTGTTTTATCTACTTCATGGAAGTCTCGAATGTATTTGAAAGATACGAATCCTTTACTTGTCTGCAGGTCCATACTTCATAAGATTCCTCCTCAAATTTTTCAAAAGATGTGGTGGATCAAACAAACAATAAATAGTCTGTCCATTAAAATCAAAGAATGGTTTAAGAGAATCCACTCCTAAAATTCTAAACAACCTACTATTATTTCCCCCCTGGTCACAAACCAGAGCTTTAACTATGGCATTAGCATCCGATAATTTTGTTAAAGCTTCTGTGAGTATTTCTCTCAGTCTTTCTGCAGTTATTGCATGGTTGGAGAAGTAAAATCCAAGTGGAAGTTTCTTCTTGCTGGTTAAACTTCTCAGCATTAATACTAATACATGATTTGATTGAATCACTGGGAAAACCACCTAAGTCCTCAAATCCAACTATGCGATCATTTTGTTTATCATGCACTAGACAGGGTTTCAATGACATCTCATCAAAGATCAATGCAAACATTCTTTTGTGATTTTCCTTATTTTGTAAAACTTGTTTTAGTGCTGATATGATATCTGCACTGATTCCTGTACATGACAATTTTGATGAGACAAAACGTTGAAGAGTTCGTTCAGCTGGAAGTTCAAGGAACTCTTTCAAAACACGATAAGCTGCCCGACTTTTGCTGTAGATGCGGTAGGCATCGATTTTATCTGAATGCGTAAAACGTCTTCTTTTTGTTTTCTGGGTATTCAATGTTACCTGGCGTTGAATAAAAGAAGATAATTTTTTACTAACTCCTTGACTGGAAAGGATTTTTTCAAGAGAATGAGCTGTAGAAAATTTCTTCTTAGATGACACAAATTTTAATTTCAGCCGTCTTGCCATGTCACGATATTTTTTAACTTTTTTTGACAATTGTGATTTTCTGGGTGTGTATTTTTTCCCAGAATAATGTGACTTCGGTGTGCTACAGCTCACTGGTGTTGAAAATGACTGCTGTGGAATGAAAGACATTAAAGATGCGTTACAAGTTGAAAGTTCAGTGGAGCAGACATTTTGATAAAGATTATTGGGTCCTTGAACATTGGATATTAATTCCTGTTGAAAATCTGACTGATGATGTTCAGAACTGTGATATGATTTATCTCGGGCATTTTATCTCGAACTGAACCATTTGTCACAGAATTTGGCACTGTCATGTGACTTAACTCAGGCACTTTATCTGGAACCAAACCCTTTGTCACCTGGAGTTTTGTAGAACATGGTACTGCATTGTGTACTAAACGATGCTTAGTAGTGATATTAACGAAGCACCAGTCTTCAAAATGTACCATACATAGATAGGCTCTTTTGTGTAGGTTAGAGGCAGGAACACCCACAAGCTTTTCATTCTGCGAAGCCTTGACCCAAGCTTGACATCTAAAACAAAAAAAGATGGAAAATAAATAACTATACATACATAACTGCATTAGTTTAATGTATAATATAAATTGCATTAATTTAGTGTTCTGGAGATAACCCTAATACTGCCCCCTCTCCATGAAGCAATTTTACTTTTTTAAGCATCTATGAAACACCAGCATACTTTTAAATAACAGATAATGAAATATTGATTAATGTGAATTATCCCTCTTCCCTACATTTAAATTGAAGCCTGTATTTCCTGAAAACATGAAAGCAAAACTAGTGTCTTCATTGAACAATTTATTATAGGTGTTCCCCCAATCCTCTCCATGAAAATGTCATACGGACTAATAAGATTTTTTTTTCTCATATCAAATAACAAAAATGAATAGAAAAAATAAATTTGACAATATTTTTTTCAATCTAAGGGGACCAAAACAGCAAATTTCATGGCCCACGGGAATCATCACGTTCACACAGTAAGAGTCATTTACTTTTTATCACTTCACTTGGATAAAACAACTTCATTATTCTATTGATACCCATTCTCCAATTACGTAATCGTTTACCCGTAATTTGGACATCCATATTTTGTTTACTATTGTAAACAGTGCATTTTGCCTACACCTTTATAATTGGTAAACTATTCCTAAAAGTAGATTTACAAACTAAAAGCATGTTCTTTTATCAATCATATCACCTTAACAATCAAAGATCATTTTTCTTTTTTTTTTTTTTTTATTATTATTATAATTCACGCCAGTAGCTTAGTATAGCATGCAGTTAATGTAAAAGTACTGTAATGTGTTTTGTTTCAAACATTTCTCTCTTAACACTTTTTGATTATCCAGATCACAAACAAAAGCAATACATTAACAACTTTTAAGTTGCTTCAAAAATAACACCATTACTTTTAACAGGGTTAGGTGGCTATAATGTGCCAAACCTAAAGGAACTGTAATATAAATAACTCTGGATGTGCAATATTGCGGGAAGAAAAGGTCTAAGCTTCACTTTTTTTGTTTCTGAACCGGCAAATAAACGCCAAACAAATAAATGGGCGATTCTGCACTTTAGCCGAATTTTTAAATATCAATTTTTGTTTCCGAGTTTGAGGTACTTTATAAATTTTTCAGCAAAAGTTCAGGATGAGATACAAATAAATTACATTTAACGAAATAATTTTTTATGACAAAAGTGGAAAGAAATCATAAAATAATTTAGTACTAACCTTTGTTCTTCCTTGGGAAATCTGTAGAAATGTATTCCATCACTTTTTGATTCAATCTTTCTATTACAGCCTTTAAATCTGCAGTAGCGACCATTATGTCAGAAAAATGAAAATAATAATGAAATTGGGTCTGAAAAGATCCGTTTGATAGAAACTGCAAAGAAAAATGTACGTGAGTCAAATCAATGCAGGAGCTCTTGAAACCAGCATGGGCATTACGTTCAAAAACAACTGTAAATGGGGAGCATGCGCAGTTCAATTAATTGTGTTTCCACAGCGCAACCACCAGGAGCGCTGCGATCGCGACAAAGCGCAGGTTCGTCCATTGAGCTGACGACGCTTTATTTTATATACAGCTTTGGTGAACACGTTTTAGTAAAAGATCCGGAGGCGGAATGGCAAACCTCACATCGAGTTGACCAATGTTAAACGAATTTCGCTCACTGCGCATGCCCAAAATAGAATTTCGTGCAATTACAACTTTGGTGCAATTTTAAAAGAAATAAATACGGTATATGGTTAATATTGTGTTATCTGGTCGTAAACAGTTCAAACTTGTTAGGCTGTAAGTTGCTTCGTTACATATAGTTTAACTGTCGATTGTAAACTACGTAAATTTTAGTTTCAGATGGATTATATTACAATAGTATAGGAAACATTACAAGATAAATTAGCTGAGTGCTTATTGATTATACTTCCGAGGAAAAAGCAATTGAGTATTTACCATATGTTTCATTCCTGTATACTTTAACAAATTAAGGAATAAATCCAGTTTAAATTACTGAATTAAAGTCAAATAACTGATATTAAATGTAATATTTATAAACAAAATAAACCAAAATGAAATGAAACAGAAGCACATGCAATAAGCACACACAAATTTCCGTAATATTTCAATTGTAAACAGTAAAACTAACATGACTAACAGGCTTGTGTAGTGTTGCTTCTGATTATTCATTCATTACATTATGGAATAATGAAGAAATTTATAGTGTCTATATGTATATTGAAATGACAGCTTCAGAATATAAAATTATTCAGACACGATAGAAGGAAAAATCACTTAACTAATTGATTGCTTACTGATAAATTAATTGAATGTTGAAGCAATTAATAACACATAGTAACTTTTGATTTAGTTAAATTTTAAATATAATCACAGTTTCCTCCGACAGTAACATCAGATTAAGCCCACGAAATCACCGATACCAAGAGTGCACTTTTTTGTGTCTGTCATTAGTTTAAACCTTGCACACATTATTGGTGACATTGTATGTGCCCAACCCTGTCTCATTTTGAAACAATGCCATTACGCAAACCGGAGGGGGGGGAGCTGGCGTTTGGATGGTGGATTATCGGCCGGTTGCTGATAGGAATTAGTTGCCAAATCTGGCGCCCCGTTCAAATAGTTAAATTGATTTTGAGAAGTGATAGTAGAATTTCGGCTGGAATTGGATTGATTTGATAGTGTTTATCTGTAATAAGGGAGGTTCCATATGTAAGAACGATTGTAAATTATTTAATTGTTATTAGACAAAATATCTATTGAGAAAATGGCAACAGCTAATTTCTGGATGTCGTTCTATTATATAATTTTAAAAATATACTTTCAGATGATGTATGCTTCAAATGTTTAACGGTACGATGCAGTAAGTACGTTTGTTATGTTATGTACGTTTACGAATACGTTACGTATAGGTTATTAAGATTTATCTTCAAATAAATGTTTGTCTTTTACAACCATTTTACGAGTGATTAATTTAACTACAAAAGGAAGATAACACATAGAACAATCTTGGTCTGTAATTCTGCATTTTTTTTTTTTTTTTTTTTTTTTTTTTTTTCAGGATCTGTGGAATTCTGAAAAGGAGTTGCCGGAATTTGGGTTTGAGGAGGATTAGTTTGAAAGTGTTATAAATTTTGGCTGTTAGTAGTTTTTTGATTTTTTAAAATAAATGAATCAGTTTTTTGAACATATATTTCATTAATTTTAGCAAAGTACTCTTCTTAAGTGGCAGGTAAGGAAAATACGCGGGATGCCTAAGCGCTCGCAAAGCTGCGTTTAAAGTATGGATGATATATTAACCTTTCGGATGAAACTGGTTGATCTTGTTATCATTTTCTGTTTCGAGATGGAAAATTCTTAGAATCTCGAATTGATAAGTTGTTTTTCAGATCATAAATTTTCAGCGTCGCCTTAGCGAAATCAATTGGAGAAGGCGGTGGAGGAGTAATCTCTGAATTAAGAATGGCGATGTGCCGAGTGACAAGTCGAGCTAGCAATCAGCCATAGTTTATAAATTAGAGTTTTTAAAGCTTTCAAGCATAAAGCCTGAAGCACATTCGTCATCTTGGTCCATGACGGGAATTAATAATTTTTTTTTTCAACTTATAAAATCTTACGTACATAAACAAACTACTTCCTTCCTCTTTTCGGGTCAAAAGGCGTTCGAACTTAGTGCATCCAAATATTTGTTTTGCATATAGTGTGTGAGATTTTAGTAAACCCCATGCTTAAGTTTTCATTTTAATGTGCTATGGTTCGTTTAAGTTTACATTTGTTGGTAAGTTGAAAAATAGAAATTTTTAAATCTTTGAATGTACACTATATTTAATGGATAATTAAGCATTCTTTCACTTGTCTCTGTAATACTTAATTATCCATTAAATATAGTGTACATTTTTCGGGGAAAGAGCAGAATCACCCACTGCTTGGCGCGTTTTTAAGAATTGTTCAAATTCGGTATCCATGCGCACATCGACCTATTTTAACTTAAAAAAAATCAGAGAATTGCTCTAATTCCGCATTGCGCACTCCCTTGACTTTGACCATGTACACATCGATATATTTTCACTTAAAAAGGTCAAGGAAAATTGACAAAAATCCAATTCCTCTTACTCTTATAAAAAGCGCTAAACATAACGCGTCAAAAGAGTGAGCGATTCTGCAATTCACCCTATTTTTCCTATATGAATCATACGGTCTTGTGCATTGCATTAAATTTTATGAAGATTTTTTGTAACATTAAAACTCACAGGCAGTTCATTAATTTTCAAGTGTCATTTATGCTTATCTAAAACTCCAAATTTGTACTACAGAGAAATGAACGTGTTTAGGTTCCTCATTTTAAAGCTGAGGAATTCATATTAATGTTTATTTTATTGTGTAATTAATGAAGTTAATAGATTATTGTTTTTTTTCAAATATTTTAAAAATGGACATAAAACATACCAATTAACTTACAGATATTATTAAACCCTGTGTATTTCTTTTAAGTTGCAATAAAATTTTTGGTTTAATCCTAGTATCCGGTGCACACGGGATTTGGCTACTTTTGGCGACTTTATGATGAGCAGTAAAAACGGGACATATACGATTAGTAAACGGGTCATTCAAAGAATATCTAGTGTTATACATAGTATATACTATGTATATAGTGATAGTAAATAGTATATACATAGACGTTCTTTGGGTCATTTTTGGTGTTGGCGATAATTTTCAAAATTGCGCCAAGGCTGCACCGTATACTAGGATTTTACCAAATTTTTATTCACAAGTAAAAATCTGAGATGGTATCATTTTTCCAAAGAGAAATTTTGCTTTTACTATAGCTCGTTTATCCAACGCTTATGTTTTTCAATTTTATTTGCAGAAATTGGTTATTAAATATCAGTGAAATGATGTTTTTTTCCATGTACTATTTACCATCTTTTTTAAAATCTGTTTATTTTGAAAAAAGTTATTCAAAATGTTTCTGATTAAAATAAATAAATAATTCATAAAGTTCTAAAAATGGACTTGAGCAATGATTTGGACACTTAAACATTGCATTGAGTACATGTAATAAAAGCATGAAAATAACTAGACGTTCAACATTTCGATGAATATCCTTTAGCTAAAAGGCAGATAGCTCTCATATGCTCTGCTATAATTAAATAAACCTACTAAATTAAACCTTTAGTTAAAGTTACATTTTTCATCTGATTTGGTATGGATTCATTTAATTTTTTCATGTTAAAATATTCAATTTTATTCCACAGCAATTGCTTTTAGTGTAACTTTTGAGGAAATAATCATGTTTCCTTATTCTTTTCTCCAATTCACTCCATGCATGTTCAATAGGATTTAAGCCTGGAAAATGATTGTAGAATGAAGTGTTGGTAACTTCGAGACAATTGTATCGTAAACGCAAGTGGTAAGGGTCTTAATTTGAATGTATTTTGCATTCCAAGTTTTCTTGCTGATGCTTTCAGGCTTCCATTAAGAATATTTATATGTTTATACTGATGTATTTTATTTTCTCGAATGATTGAATTTCTTTTTTCAGAAGCAACAAAACACCCCCAAAACATTAAGCATCCATCCCCATACTTAATATTAGTTACTGAAATAGTTTCCATTGCATTGATCTAAATGTATTAAAAATTGATCGAGCATTGATCTAAATGTATTAAATTTTGATTCATCTACAAAAATAACATTGTTCCAATATGATAAATGTTTGCTTACTGAGAATTTTGTGCATTTTCCTTGTTTTCTTGTTGATAAATACGATATGATATATCCAATATGATAAATGTTTGCTTACTGAGAATTTTGTGCATTTTCCTTGTTTTCTTGTTGATAAATACGTTGTAAATAAATTTCCTTTTCTTGTTGATAAATCGTATTTTTGGCTGATCTTTGGAATATGGTAACAGGTAGTTTGGCAACATTTTGGAGGCGATAAAGGTTACTACCTAGGACTTTGGGAATAATGTGAGAAGTACTCAGTTCCGATTACGCATTATATTGTGTGAGGGAAATGAGAGATCATGAGATATGTCATGTGACATTAATGGACGAATCACTGTTCTTTAATCGGAAAAGGGTGTAAATTTGTAAAAATATCTGCTGTAGAGCATTAGTTTCATTCTATGTTCTGTGAAACAGTGTTGTTTAATATTTGGATCCCATGGCCCTATATAAAGTAAATCCGAAATTTTTATTCCGTTTATGTGTAATTGAAAAGAATTGCTTAATTGCGGCTAAGTATGAATGTCCAACATGTGGGTATGAAATGAGATTGTGTGAAAGGAAGGATATTACAGATAAGTTTGAATGGTGGTGCAAGTTTTTCGAGATCAGGTAATTTCATATATGTCCTTTTTACCGAATTTAAAGATTCACAAAGTTTTCATGCATTTTCGTGAAATTTTTCTAATTTATGAGAAAAAAGCAGTGTACATGGATATAGTGAAGAGTGTGCGCAATGCCATTTTTGTGCAATTCTGGTATTTTTTTTAAGTAAAAATAAGTCGACATGTACATGGTTTAGTTATATTTTAATTAAATGATAGTTATTTTGTGAATTATATGTTTGTAGCAATTTGGTAAACGTTTCAGTGGAAGTAAACATGCATGGAAGTAATTTAAATATTTGAGACTAAGTATTTGTAACCATTTTTAATGTTTTGTTATAGATTCGTTGGTGACGTTTATAATAGATAATTTAGAGGTAAAAGTTTTTGGATATTTTATTTATTTTATACGTGCAAATGTTCATCTTTGGAAAGGGTATGTACTTTTTCGCGATCAGGTAATTTCATATATGTCCTTTTTACCGAATTTAAAGATTCACAAAGTTTTCATGCATTTTCGTGAAATTTTTCTAATTCATGAGAAAAAAGCAGTGTACGTGGATATAGTGAAGAGTGTGCGCAATGCCATTTTTGTGCAATTCTGGGATTTTTTTAAGTAAAAATAAGTCGACGTGTACATGGTTTAATTATATTTTAATTAAATGATAGTTATTTTGCGAATTATATGTTTGTAGCAATTTGGTATACGTTTGAGTGGAAGTAAATGTGCATGGAAATAATTTAAATATTTGACACTAAGTATTTGGGTACAACTCTGATATACTGCCTAATTTTCACCAAATGTGGCGATATGTGTTCTGCGCTAGTTTTTGGCACGATTGCGTGTTGTATGGCAACTCTGTTGACGTTGAAAAATCTTTCGCTGGAGTTCATTGGTTCCCGTCATGCTTTGTGTCTGAGAAGCTAGGGGGGGAAAGATTTAATGGTGAAAGTTGTTGAATTGAAGTTCGGCATAAGGAAATATCGTCGTGGCCATCCTGTTGAGGGACAATGGGTATTTGGAGGTGTGGAAAGAAGGTATGGGAGATTATTTTTAGTAGCTGTGCTTGATAGAAGTAGGGATTTGTGATTATTTGTTATTTTATTTATTTGTGAACCACAGTATGAATTTTCTGGATAGTGTGTCTGGCTGTCATATAAATACGATAGTGATTACGTGGTGGTATGTTAAAGGCGGTATGAAATTGGTATTTCTGTTGTTCTAAAAATCATTAATGCATAAGTGCATTCTATTTTATTCTTGTTCTTATTTTGTAGAATGTTATGTTCATTGTTTTATTAGTATGAATTTCTGTCGTTATTATTGTTTTTTTGAATTGTTTGAAATTTATTTTAGTTATTTTGTTGATTAGTGTGTACCGTCTAAACTGTGCAATTTGTAGATGTTTTTTAAAGTTGAAACAGAACGCTGTGTACATGGTATTCTTTGAAATTTATTGTTGTTATGTTAATTTATTAAAGCGAGGTGTGCATAGTTCGTAAATTCATTCGTTGCCTAGATGGTGCCATTCGTAGATGTTTTTTTTAAGTTAAAACAACATATCGCTGTGTACATGGACTCATGTCAAATAATTTTGGTTAGAAACTTCACGGTTTTGCTACCTAAATTTTTTGTTTTTGTTTCGGATTTTTTGCTTAAATTGTGTGTTTAAACCGTGTTTTAGGCTTAAAGTTCGAAATGTAGACAAAAATTTAGATAGCAATATGGCAGCGTAGATTTGGCGAGAAATTAGGCGCCTTGAGGGCACATATCAGAGTAGTTCCAGTATTTGTAACCATTTTTAATGTTTTGTTATGAATTCGTTGGTGAGGTTTATAATAGATAATTTAGAGGTAAAAGTTTTTGGATATTTTATTTATATTATACGTGGAAATGTTCATCCTTGGATAGGGTATATAATTTTTTGCGATCAGGTAATTTCATGTATGTGCTTTTTACCGAGTTTAAAGATTCACAAAATTTTCCTGCATTTTCGTGCAAATTTTTGTAATTTATGAGAAAATAGCAGTTTAGATGGATAAAGTCAAGAGTGTGCGCAATGCCATTTTTGTGCAATTCTGGGATGTTTTTTTAAGTAAAAATAAGTCGATGTGTACATGGTTACTGTGTATGTGCGATTTTGAAAAACGCGGCAAGGAGTTTGCGATTCTGCACTTTTTCCCAATTTTGCAGTTAATATTTGTCATGATTAAGCATTTTTGTTCCATAAAATTTCTAGCATAAGTGTAATGCGGCTAGTAGATTGTTGGAAATGTGTTGAGTAAATAAAAAAAAAAGAAACATGTCTTTACTTCGTGAAGACAAAATGGCGGCGAAAAAAAAAAACAGAGGGTTGCTGTAGCAGAGTTGGTCGCCAAATTTTCGCCAAAAATTCACCAAGTTACCATAATCCAAAGATAATCATATTTTTTTTTCTTTTTTAATTGCCTATTCCATCCATGTGCTTAATGACCCTTCTAACTCTTTTAAACGTAACCTTTCTTATGAATTGGTCTTCCAAATCTTTTGCAAGTCTTATAGCACTAATATCTGAGTCTTTTTAAATTTTTGTAATGTATATCTCCAACTCTGTGACTTTTAATTCAGAATGTGGTCCAGATTTCAGTGCATTTTCAATAGTTCCACCTAATTACCATCATTTTATAACATCAAAGATAGTTTAATGCTTTACATAAAAGACTTTCTAGATGTATCAAATACCTTTTTATGCCTTTAAATTGATGAACAATTTGTTAATTTGTACAGTCTTGCCATGTTCACTTCGGATATGGAATTGTTAATGTACACTGCTCGACATTGAAAATGCAACACCAACAAGGAATGGTCAGAAACTTATGCAAATTTTAGAGTAGACATACGTCACGGAGTTATGCGAATGATGTGAAATGAGCAGCTCTCCGACGCATGTGAAGTAAGATCTAAGGGAAGGAACGTGCAGAATGTCCAATATTCGTGTCATTATTTCTGCCAGACGAATTATTGAAGAAAGTTGGCTTTTATCCCGGAGGATACGTGTAATAGGAGAGAATGCCAGGCCGCCGTCAACGAAGGCACTTCCAGCGGATAGACGATTTTACGAGGAGTATGGTGATCGGACTGAGAAGGGTGGGTTGGTCCTTATGTCAAATCGCAGCGGATACCCACATGTATGTGAGCACGGTGCATCAGCTATGGCGAACATGGTTGGAACAAGGAAATGTGGGAAGATGGAAGGGTGCAGGTACAGCCAGAGTAACGTCAGCATGCGTGGATCGACGCATCCGCCGACAAGCTGTGGCGGTCCTGCAAATCACTTGTACCACAATTCTGCAGCGTGTACAAGATACCCTGGATATTCCCGTGTCGACCTGAACTATTTTCCGTTGATTGGTTGAACTTCGCCTGCACTCACGGAGTCTGTTAAAAAGACTGCCATTGACCCCACAGCATAGACGCCAACGTTTAGAATGGTGCCGGGCTGGAGCGATGTGTATGACAGAATGGTGAAATGTCATGTTCTCGGATAAGTCACGCTTCTGTTTATCCAGTGACAGTCGCCGCATACGTGTGTGGCTTCGAAGTGGAGACAGATCTAATCCTGCAACAACTGTGAAACGTTCCACCATGTGACAACGTGGCATAATGGTTTGGAGCGCTATTGCCTACAATTCCAGTTCTCCTCTATTTCCTATTCAGGGCACTATGATGGCCCAACGATACTTGGATAATGTACTGCGGCCAGTGGCAATCCCCTACATTCAGGGCCTGCCTAATGCAATTTTTCAGCAGGATAGTGCCCGACCACACAGTGCTTGCATCTGCCAACATGCTCTGCAAGGTATACAGATGCTTCCCTGGCCACCATACTCTCCTGACCTGTCGCCAATCGAACATGTATGGGATGTGATTGGACGCCGTTTGCAGATTCTGCCCCTGCCTCGTTCAGAAGATGAACTGTGACAAATGGTTGAAGGGGAATAGAGAGCCATCCCTCAGGACACCATACGCACTCTTTATTGACTTTATGCCTAGACGTGTTTCTTCGTGCATTGCTGTCCGCAGTGGTCCTACATCCTACTGAGCCGACACCGTTCTCACTCTGTATTTTATCATTTTGAAATAAAGATCACTCATTGCTGCTTGCTGTCTCTGTCTTTTTTCCAAATTACATCACTTTCTGACCACTCCTTCTTGGTGTTGCATTTTCAATGTCAAGCAGTGTATTTTGCTAAGCAAAGAATAATTTCCAAGTGCAGATTTAATTCTTGTCATTTATTTTAATTTATAACAAAAAAATATGACGAGAGATATTGTGTGCCAGAACATCTCAACAAAACTTTCACGTGTCCAAAATATTATGCGAGTTACGGATTAACGCTTTTTGAATAAATTATTGTATTACAAGAAATAATTTGATATTTATTTTCTAAATAACAAGGCTTGGTTCATATTTGAATCACATCAGTAGATTGGTTTAGCGTACCACAGCTAGAAGGTTGCCAATCCCTGGTATAAATTGTACAATAAAAATTGTGTAATAAAATTATTTAAAATTATACACAATAATTAAAAAGTTAAAATTATACACAATAAGATTGTGGGACAATTGTGTAAATAAAGTATAAATGGTACAAACTGTAGTAAGGAGTTTCTTGGTGATCCCTGGTATAAACTATAATAAAAAATTTCTTGATGAACGTTTGCATTTGCAACACAGGGAAGTCATATCTGATTCTGAACCTGTCCATCCAGTGGTTTATTACTTACCACCCAGTTTTTAAACCATTAATAACTAGCACTAAATTAAAAGCTGTATTTGACACATCAGCAAAGACATCCAGCAGATATTCACTTATTGACCTTCTGCATGTAGGCCCTAGAATTCAATCAGAATTATTTGTTCAATTTAGAACATATGCTGTCGCTATCTCGCAGATATAAAAAAAATAAGATAAAATTTCACACTTCGTGTTCTTTGGAAAAATCATGTGAATGAATCAATTCAAGAATATTGACTCCTAACGGTAATATATGAAACTTCCCCTGTGCCATTCTTATCAACTCGTTCTCTTCTCCAATTAGTTTTAGATGAATAAAAGTATTTTCCAAGGGCTTCCAAAATTTGTTATATTTGATTTTTAAGTTGGTGATCTTTTAACAGGTGCTGCATCAAGAACTGCTGCCAAACATTTAATGCATGACATCTTCTGCATAGAGGCAGCTTTATACTTTAGAAATGGTTGTCTAAGGCTGTGTTCAGACGGCGGCATAAATGTCACAGAGGCATAGTCACAAGGAATAAAATGCGAGAGTTCCGTTCACACCTGCAACATAGGGTCTAAGCCATACCCAATTAGAGAAGCTAAATTTGTGCATGCGTGGATGTGTCTACAACTTTCCCACTGTGTTTTCCCATTCAGGTTTTGTGCGTTCGCCCTGCTTGGTTGACGCTTATCCCAAGCAGTCGAAAAGTTTAAAACTTCGAACTTTATGCCAAGAGCCCTAAACCAGACTTTGTGACGTAGCACAGACTGGTTGCCTGGCAACACAGATTGCCTTAAACCACTTATGGCTTTCATACTGTTGTCTGAATGCAGCTTAATATTCCTTACGTATTAGAAGCACTGTCACAAGAACTCAGAGAAAATGCACCTCAGTTGGACATTTTCAAGGAATGACCAAAGAAGTTGTTGCCATCCCTACAGTGACACATTTGATTTTAACATGCTACTATCTGTAATTTCCATGCTCACGAAATGGAACGTGCTGTTAGAAACTGTGAGACTTTGATTTCGTAGGCTGGTTAGACTGTTGTTATTTCTGCAAAAATATTTCTTCAAGACTTGTGGACTGAAGTTAGATTGCGATGAACTCACATTCATTAATGATTTGGACTCACTTTCATGAAGCCTTAAATTTGCTTAATAAATTAAAAATTCCTAGAAGGATTTTAGTTAATAATTATCATAAGATAAAGTTACATGCCTTGTGTGATTCATCTTGGAAGGCTTATTGTGCAGTTATTTATGCTAAATCTTTTTCTGAAGAAGCAAATAAAGTGTCATGAGTATGTGCCAAAACAAGAATTGTACCACTTAAAGTGTCGTTCTTACTAAGACTAAAATTATGTGCTTGCATTATTGTTAGCAAATCTGCTAAAGGCAGTGAGGAAATGTTTGAATGTTCCTGCTAATAACTGTTTTGTATATTCAGATTCTACTATCACCTTATTCTGAATTTCCTCTGAATCACAGGGATGGCTTCCTTTCATAGCCAGTCGAATGTAAAAAATTCAAACCATCATTCCTGAAGTGAAATGGAATCATGTTCAATGAAAAAATAATCCTTCTGATTTTGGTATTGGAGGAATTAATTGATTATGATCAGTGGTTCAACGAACCTTCCTGGTTACAGAATTATTATCCAGTATCTGTATTGGATGAACAAATATACATTAAATTGGATGGTCAAGAAGTAGCCAAGGAAGAAAGAAAATGCATTATTTTTAATTTTGCTAAAATTGATGCCGATTCTTTTCTTTGGAAATTTTCATCTTTGTCAAAATAATGCCTATTTTTTAAGATTTATGAACAATTTTTTGAAGTGCACTTTGGAGATAAGAGGATTTCTTGTTAGTAAAGAATAATGTGAGTTGTACAATAGTAAGCATTTCACAATATTCTGAATTTCTTTATGAAATATTAAGCTTAAAGAGTGGAAAATCTGTGAAATGGAACAGCTGAATAATATCCATAAGTCTATTCCCAGATAAAATAAGAGTTATTCGTGTTGGAGGACAGTTAAGAAATTCAAACTTTTTGGAAAATCAAAGGCATCCCATGCTTATTCCTCAAAAAAATTTTCGTTACTAAGCTCATCATTAGGTACTATCACGAAATGTATTTGCATGCACCTTGTGCAATTTTACTTTCTATAATAAGACAAAATTTTTGGATTGTTGCAGCTGTTATTCTAAGAAAATGTTCCAAGCTTAGATTAATTTTATGATACTAACACTACACTTTTTAACCATTAACTAATTAACTATTGCAACACTAACTAACCATTAAGTACTCCCTCCGGGCAAAATTATGATTGAGTGTATTGTAACTCTGCAATGAATGTTAGACTTTATGTAACAGTTTTAAGCAGTACCTTCAGCCACCACATATGTGTTGGGGAACTTTGTGACATTTAAAATTAATTTGGCAAGCAGTGAAAAATACTACGGCAGCCTTTAGAAAAATAAAAAACCTCAATATGAGAATGTACAGTTAGTAACATTTATTTACAGTTAACGAGAAGTAATATTTGTTTACCTTTGAGGAAACAACATTTATTTACATTTGAATTGCTGCTACAAAAGAATATTTTGTATCATACATATTTCTACCATGTAAATTATTGTTGTAAATATGATTTGGTTTATGTGATTATGGCAAAGCCTCAAGGGCTATGTGCCTAAGGGGAGGGATATCTTCGTGGACGATTTTCTAAGGGAAACTGGCTCATGTGTATGTTACCATGAAAACGCCCATGTAGCCAGCCCATTCGCGGGATTCGAACCTTGGACAGAAAGTACCAGTGTTTAGTGACTTTACTGCACGGCCAGTGGTTAAGTCTATTGTAAATGGAAATCCAAGTATTAGCAAGCCATTCCTCTTTGTCTTTTATTTTGCAATTTCTCTGTAAATAATTTCATTTAGTGGTTGTTTTTACACTTTTACTCAGGATACAAAGTTACATGCTTGTGTAAGAAAACTACTGCTTCTTTTGACTTGATAATAAATATGGCCAGAATATTAGATTAAAAATTATTAATGAATCATATCATGAAGAAACTAATTTTTATTTTCAAATTTATAGAAAGCTAAAAATTGCTAAAATGGAAAAAAGAAAAAAGAAAAAAAAAAAAAAAAAAAGAAAGATATCTTGCCATCAAAATTAATCGTAAAAATCTAAAATGTGGCAAATTATAAATATAGCAGAAAATTATCTCTCCCTTTAACAGATAGACAAAATCACAATCAAAACAGTCTGAAAATCAAATTTCTTGCAGGTTAAAAAATCGAAAGATCGTTACCAAGCTCGATGATTAATCTTCCAGTTTTGGCAGTTGACCGAGTTTGATGCTTTAATCCTGAAGTACCTTTTGACCTCCTAAATGCTTAAAAACCATACTGAAATATTTTCTTTTGCATAATGTAACTTAACATTTTACTAAAATAAATCAGCATTAATTATATAAATTAGCACAGTACAAAGTCCGAAATCTGGACGTCAATTATCCGGAATGATCTAAAATCCGGACATCAAAAACCACCAACAACGTTTTTCTTGTAGGCTTTACGCATGTGCATTTGGTTCCACCCCTCCGCGCATAATATAACATCTGGAGAATCCCGATTCTTAATTTCACTTTGACACTAAGTAAAATACCTTGTTATTGAAGAAACAATCATTTTAGCATAAATTTGTACGACCAGTAATTTGGCTGCATTGCTGTGTATGTGCTTGGCATACATCTCAAGCCGAAACATCCCACATAGATACATCGTTGATCTGATGCCAATGTGGTGAATAATTATTTATTATACTTTCTTTTCATCACCGCATGTTTATCAAAACATGACAACTTGAGTAGTGACTCATGTAGCGATGTCTAAACAATTTTTTTTATGTTAGTAATTGAATAATAATGGGGTATGGTAACCTCGCTTGGAGATGATTACAGATTTAAGTTAAATGAGATAAAAAATGTTGACGAGGAAAAATTTACCAAAAATTTCTTTCCATATGCTAAAATAGATTTTGTTGATGATACTCATAGACCCAAAGATTACATTTAGAGATATTTGAATTAAGAATGACTAATTTGTTATTCACATAAACATATAAATAAGTATAGTATATGTGGGAATTTATTTATTTATTATAGACATAAGTATTATAAATAACTACACTAATACAATTCAGACTTAAATGTCTCAGTGTGCAATAGAAGCAAGATAAAATTAAACGGAACAACTTGTTGTTAATCACAAAGCTCATGATGCATAGCCAAATATGTATAGTGAAGAATAGCTAAATTTGATGATAGCCACTAATTTTAAAGGTTTTCGGATATCACAAAACAAATGTGAAATTTTCCAATTAACGGCTTTTGTAAAGAAATGTGGAGAAGCGGCAATAAATGAAGATGATATAAAAGAAGTTTTTCATTGTCATGGCACTGCTTCTCAGTCATCATTCAATTAATGAAAGGTGAACTCTGTAGTATGGGCTCTAGATTCAGAAAATACCGCTACTGATAGTGAAGAAAGTGACAGAGAAGTTATTGAAAACGAGAAAATTTCGATTGACAAGTTAGTCAGAGTTCTCAAAACAGCAGTTACAGGACTTCAAGATTTTGTCTATCTACAGAATTAAAGAGAAAGTATTAGCAAAGAAAAAGAAGCAACTTAAACAACGTACATTGAAAGAAATGTGTAATAAGGTAAACAAATAAATATTAAGCTTTTTTTTTTTTTTTTTTTTTTTTTTTTGTAAATTTTGATATCCTTTAAATCATAAATGCTTCATTATTTCGTAATTTTAATTTAATAATTTCTACATGCCATTTTACTAGATTTAAACTGATGATCTAATATCCGGAAAAATTCCAAATCTGGAATCGCCGAAGTCCCAAGCAGACCGGATTTCGGACTTTGTACTGTAACAAATGAAGTATAGAGTTCACCCTCTAACTAAAGATTAATCTGAAAATTTTGTTTACAGTTTGTAATTTTTCATATGCCAGATGTGTGAAATTTTAATTATTAAAAAGTCTTTTTTAATTAATATTTAAATTTTAATTTTACCTTGAATATGAAGACACATCTTTTCATTCTCCTTTATATTTTCAAAGACCTGGACGGTGACTGCTCAGATCATCCAAATGTGGTTGCTTGTCAGATCAGTTAAAAATGCCAGCATTCAATTTTGGTATAATTTCCATATTTAAAACCCAAAATTCATTTAACCGTAGCTGTTTTATTTCCTCATTTAGAAACAAAGACGAACATTCATAGATTCTATCAGAATTAGTGCTCATGGAGGAAGAGGAGGTAATGGACTTCCAAAGTATGGCGGTGTTGGTGGTAAAGGAGGAGATGTGTACGTTGAGGCATGTGATTCATATACACTTAAAAAATTAAAAGTAGAACATCCTGATCAACGTTTTGTTGCAGGAAAGGGAGGTGATAGCAAGTAAGTATAATTCTTTTAGTCAGAAAATGCTAATCAAGCTCATAAAAAGTATAATTTGTTCATGTTAACTGTGATCTGTTTAAACATGTGATAAATGAAATTGTTTCATATGTAGGAGATTTATGATTTTGGGAAGTCCTGGCAAAGATTGTATTATAAAATGCCCTGTGGGAGTTTCGGCTGTTACCGACAGCAAGCAAGTTTTAGGTAAGGATTAAAAATAGGTAAATGCATTTTAAATAATTATTTTTATAGTATATTTATTTTCATCTTAAACAGCAATAGTGACTAAGTAGAAGCTTCCTTTATTAATGTAATGATGGTTTTACTTAATTATTTGTGTTTTTTCTTTAATGTAGTTGTAATCTTTTTCTTTAAAAAAATTTAATTTAGGTAAAAATTTTGTTTAGAATTAAATAAAAGATTAAATCCTTAAAAATTTAACTAAATTAGACTTTTCTTACCACATTCATAACCAGTGGCATAGCTAGAGAGGGGCAGGGGGGACATCTGTCCCCAGGTACAGCATCCAAGGGGAAGGGCAAATTGATGTTATGGAATTTTAGAATTAAATGTTTTCCATCCTTGGTAGACAGTAGGAGCATAAAATCTGTGATTGTCCCCAGGGGCTGAAAAACCTATCTATAGCTTTGTTCATAATCTAATTAAGGACAAAACTTACTAAAATAAATTTTAATAATTTGAAATACCAAGAATATCTTTAAGCTTATCTGATTAGTTAACTTTTTTTGATAAAATTATTATTTTCAGAATGCTTTGTAAATGGGGCAAAATATCTGCCGTAATATCCGGAAGAAACGCTGCGTCGTTAACGTGTTTAAAACTTAAATTTTCAGCGGGTACGGCGTTTAGGTGCACTAAAAATAAAATATTTCCTATGATGGTTATTGTACATAGTTTGGATGGCCTTGTCATCATACATAGCCTGGTGCTATTCCCACACAAAAGACCACTCAGTTGCGTTTTGCGAACGTTATTTTGTTTACATTCTTCCCTTGAACGGACCTACATGCCTTATTCACCCTATACGGGATATCAGAACAATAACATTCTTCCTCCTTTCAAATCAACATTCTCATCAGTTTGAATAGTCTCTCTCCTCTGCCATTCGATGAATCTTCCAGGACCCATCCTCTCCCCACCCCTGCCTTTTCTGCAATTTTTTTCAAAGGCGGGCACGACTCCATCTGCCTCACAATAACGAACTCTGACGTATTTCCTCTTCAGCATGAATCGATTTTTCTTGGCATTCTGCCAGATACAGATCCCATCAGTTTGGGTGCAAGTGCTTGTTGGATAGTTTTTAAGTAAGAAGGGAGAGGAAAATTTTTGAAAATGGCACCTAAACATCACAGAATCTATACCAAAGAATATGTATTGTTAAGAAGGAAAGCTTCGCAGCAGCAGAAGTGGCTCCTCCGAATAAAAATTGACACAACTGCGCATGTGTGAAATATCTGTCGCCAAAAAGCGCCAAAGCTCGAAGCTGATGTCGAAGTTCAAACAGGTTCGATGGTCACGTTTATCAAGAGTTTAAAGCTGTGTGACTCCATTTTTTCACCTACATATTGACAGATATAAAATCAGACATCAAACTGTAATATGGATAATACAAATTCAACTAGTAAAGCAAAAAAGCACGAAAATTCGAGTTTAAATTATCGCGAAAAGTCAAAGAACGATTAATCTTAACATGTGTTCCTCAATTTCCTGTACACGTGGCGGAGGTGGAAAGTCTTGGCCAGGTACATCACAAGGGGTGAAATTCTCGCCAACAGGTTCCGTCACCAAATCCCTTAGCGAATTGTCCCTCTTCTTTCTAGCGGCCTATAAGACAAACTGGTTTACATTATGTCTATGGAGCCTTTCCTTCTTTACATAGACTTTCTTTGGCTATACTGTTGGTTTTAAGCTTAATGTAATTTCACGTGCTGAACAAATTGGAAATAGAGCAGCAGCTCGAGAGTTTGAAGTGGACGAGAGATGTATTCGACGTTGGAGAACTGAAAAAGAACTTAAAAATATGCCACAACAGAAACGAGCCAAAAGAAGTGGTACTGGTACTGTAAGGTGGCCAAATCTAGAGGATGACTTTGCAAACTGGATAAACTAGCAATGAAGAAAGGGAATAGCAATTTCGACTGTAAAAATTCGCTTACAAGCAAAATTTATAGCAAAACAAATGAACATAAATGATTTCAAAGGAGGGCCTTGCTGGTGCAGAAGATTTATAAAAAGAAAAAATATTACTGTGCGTACTAGAACAACAGTCAGGCAACAATTACCAATGGACTGGCAGGATAAAAAGGCATCTTTTCTAAAATATGTGACACAAATAATAAATATGGATGAAACGTCGTTAGCTTTCGACTCTCCTGCAAACAGAACTGTTGATGAAACTGGTGCAAAAACTGTAACTGGGCTTACGATGGGGCATGAAAGAACGTCATTTACATGTGTGTTAGCTTGTGCCACAAACGGTGACAAGCTAAAGCCGATGATCATTTTTAAACGAAAGACTATTCCGAAGGGATATTTTTCTGATGACGTAATTATTTGTGCAAACGAGAACGGCAGGATGTGCGAAACAATCATGCATGAGTGGCCACAAAAAGTTGGCAGTGTCGTAAGGGGTCTTTTTTCCAACCAAAAGGGTTATTAAGAATGGATTCTATGCGTGCTCATTTATTTGAGTTGGTGAAAACCAGATGTCAAAAATTGTCTACGACCGTAGCAATAATTCCTGGTGGTTTGACAAAAATCTTACAACCATTAGATTTGTCAGGTAATAAATCCTTCAAAGCTGAAGTCCAAAAGCGGTGGGAGTGTTGGATGAATGAAGGATTGCATACGTATACCAAAAGCGGTAAAATGCGTTGAGCATCTTATGAAGAAATTGCAAAGCAGGCAGGAAGTGCATGGAAATCAGTAAAAACATCGTCAATAATAGCAGGGTTCAAAGAAGCTAAAATTATATCCTTAGATAAAAGATTGTAAACCAAGAGGATGAATGTGACAATCTGGAAGACTTAGATCAGGATTTACTAAATCTTTTTAATTCGGATAGTGAAGAATCAGATTTGGATGGATTCATATGATGTATAGTTTACTGTAATTCCTTTTGTAAATAAAATTTAAAATTTCCTTTTGTCATCCAAATTTAATATTTCGTTGTTGCAAGATTTCTTATAATATAGTCTGAGTATTACAAATATGGACTTCTTTAGTGGGTAAATATAAGTATATACGTGAACGTAAATATATTTTCAACATTTCTCACCTTTAATTTATTTTTGAGTTATGGTTTCATTTCATGCATTTTTCTTAACTGATATGTCATATATCAGGACTTAGTTTGAGATTTAACATCTATACAGCCCACGACGATGTCACGCGCAATTTAATCTATTGCGGCGTTTCTGTGTAATTTTAATTTTTTTCCACCATTTTTCTCGAGTGCGGTGTTTACGCTGATCCGGCCTTTCTTCCAGAAATTACGGTATTTTATATTTGGACAAGCGTGATAATTTATTTGATTTGTGAGATGTCTACTCTATGGTAGGAAATATTTAAATATTTCTATGGTAGCAGATTTTGTGATGGTTTGACTATATGTTAAAGACTAATTTATAAAACAAAATTCTGAACTGAAGTTTTTCAGCCTTCAATTTCATTTTCATTCATATTTTTTAAATAGGCTATGTTCTTTTATTGCTGTTCTAAAATATGATATATTTTCTTTCTTCATGTTCGTACGGAGTTCGTACATTTGGAGTGAATAACGACGACACTTGATGAAATATCGAAACACACTTTATTTACCAATAGTCTCAGGACAGCTCCAAAATCACTTTTTACAGTCGTCGAAGATCTACTATAAATACGCTGGAACAAACAGCAACACAGCCTTCACTGTCAGGCAGTAACGGTGGAGACAGCTTCACATAGGAGAGACAGCTTCCAATACACAATTGTGTGCGCTGGAGATAAAAATTATCGAGTTCTCTTTATTTTATTACTTATGATTTTATTTTGCTTTTTATTAGTCCAAAGAGGCTTTGTCCCTGAAGGACTATTGCTTTTGTTTTGCGATTTTGCGTTGAATCACTATAAATGTCCGTTTCACTTTTCAAACTGTTGCCACCAAATGTTAGAGTCCTGCATTATATTTGAAGAAATTAAATAATGAAAAATCTGCATAAATGTATGTATATTTCTCGCATTGTAATAAAAGAACGGTACATAGAGCCATCAAATTTTGAATGACATAATCCGCCTATGAATGTGGGCATGTGGAAGAACAAATTTGAAATTTGGAATTGTTTTATTGTTGATTTCATATTTTGTAAAACTTTAACAAATTTTTTAATAACAAACTCAACGATTTAAAAACAAGCAATGGCAACACTCTACCGGGGGGGGGGGGGGAACCTTTTTATCTCCAACGCACACAACTGTGTATCGGAAATTTTAAAGATATGCTCATTTTAGAATTATTTTGTGACATTGCTAGTGAACTGAATTTTATGATTTAAGTTAAAAGAACATGATATTTAATAAATGAAGGTAACACACAAAATATTAAAAAAATACCCTTTTGGACGTAATTTAAAGTCTGAAACCTTTCGGATTTTTTTTTTTTTTTTTTTTTTCTGATTCAGTAAAAGTTTAACAAGTGTGTTATCTTTTAAATCTTCAGTTAGAGTTTGATCGCAAGAAATTTCTATCAATTGTTCTTTTTCTTCATGAGATAAAATTTTAGGTACATTTGAACAAAATGGATTTCTAATCCAATTTTATTTTTCATAATCCTTGGTAAAATACATGTTGCAATTATTTATCAATGCTAAGCAATGTTTTCTAATGTTGGATGCCAATTCTTCTTTTAGTTTGAAATTATTTCTAGTCAGAAAACTTTTTAAAAGTGATAAAAAGCTTAAAATATTATTATCCAATTCTTTGGTTATTAGCTGGAGTTTTTTTTTTAATCATTGCATATGTCTAATGGTAAACAAATCAACACTTTGTAATCCTAAATTTAATTCATTTAACTTCCCAAAAGCATCAGCTAAATGTGCTAAATGCGCCAACCATAATTCACTAAATAAACATTTTTGCAATTCAACCATTGAATCACACATGAAAATTTGAATTTCTGATCAAAGTTCAAAACAATGATTTAAAACTTTGCTCTAGATAACCACTTCTCTTTGGAATATAACAAAAGCGTTTTATGTTCACTTCCCATCTCTTGGCATAAAATCGTAAATATTCTTGATTTTAAAGATCAGGTTTTAATAAAATTAAACAATTTTAACAGTTTTATTCAAAACGATATTCAGGTTTTCAGGTATATAGTTTTGGGTATTAAAACTTCATTCTAAATGGAGCAGTGAGTAAATTTAGTTTCAGGTGTGACTTTCTGTATTTGAGAAATAACACCAGAAAGTTTTCCTGTTGAAGCTCGATCTCAGTCACTGCATACGGCAATGAACTTATTCCAAGGAATATCATTCTTAGTCATCAATAAAACTCTCAATTAGTTTGAAAATTTCATTTGCAATTGCTCTATCATGAAGAGATTCATAAAATAAATACTCTTGAGCAATTAGTTTATCATCTTCAAAACATATGTAAACTAATAACTGAACAAAGTTCGTGATATCAGTACTTTCACCCTTTTGCAAAGTGAAACATTCACTGTGTTTTATTTTTTGAATAAGTGTCTCTTTTATGGAATTTGCCATTTCATGAATTCGTCGACTAATTGTATCATTTGATAATGGAATATTATTAAGTACATTAGCCGTTTTTTCATTGAATAATATTAAACAATATCTTTAGCTCCTGGTAGTATAAGGTTTTCTCCAACAGTGTGATCCTGCCCAGTCTTGGCAATTCTTAGGCTTACTAGGTAACTAGTTTCCAAAGCTTTTTCGCTGGAAGTAACAAAACTTTCATTACTTGTTTGCAATTTTTAAACTCCGATAATTTCCTCTTAAAATAGTCTTCAGATTTATCCTTGAAATTAGCACGCTCAGATTCTAGATGTCTTTTTAGAAACTATGATTTCATACTTCAATCGGATAATAGCTCACTGCAAGCAACATGTTGAGGTTCATTTCATTTCGATTCGATAAATAATTTTCATTACAGTTTCTATTAACATTTTTTTTTTTTTTTTTTTTTTTTTTTTTTCAGTGTTCTTAGTGCTAGTAGATTGTCCTGGATCCATTACCTGTAAATCATTACTTTTCTGTTTAATCAATCCTAGAGATTTTTCCTTTCGAAAATCTAGGTTTGTATTATTATTTTTTCACAAATTTTTAAATGCGCAATATATTATGAGTTCTTCAAAATGCGACAATATTCTCAAATCGAGGAAAAAAGTAAGGAATACAAAGCAAGAAGAAGACAAAATAGCTGCTGTTAGAGACAGCAAATCAACGTAAAAAAAAAAAAATTATTATTACTGAAAATAGAGCAATGTGAGCCCGGAAAGGGTGTCGATGCAAAGTGTAGACATGCTAATAAATAGATCAGCTGTAAAAGAATTAATGAGATAGTGTTGTCGCTTATAGGAACTTATTTTTATTTCCTATTAAATAAAACATCCATTTCTATTACTCCTTTTAAAAACATCATTTATGACAAATTTTGTTATTTCTGTGGCTAAAAGAATATTTGTGAAAATAAAAACGGATTATTTTGCTAAAGTCTGTGAGCAACTATTGACCTTGAACAAAGCTTAGATCGCATCAATTTACAATTGTTAGAGAAAACCTTAAGTAAAATGTTGGGGTATTTAATTTTTGAATTTAACAGCTAAAATATTTTGTTTCTTTGCATACCACCAGTTGAAAATTGCTGGTCTAGACTATAATCCATTTCTTTAGTAGTCTGAGCATGTCTGGTGTTACTAAGTTCAGAGGTAAAGGCACCTATGGGTGTTTGTAGGTCCTCCAAGTTGCATGGTGTGACCCATATACTTTGTGTTTCACAAAGCTTCCCCCCCCCCACACACACACACATGAAAAGTCACATGGAGTAATATCCAGTGACCCGGGGTCCCAGGAAACACCACTTTGATGTTTGTTTTGGCATGGCCAATCCAATGATTAGGAATCACGTTGAATCATGCACTTCTAGCTCCTAGTGTGGAGGTGCACTATCCATCTAAAAGATGTAACTGTTCAAGTCTTCCTGTAATTGTGGAAAAAGCTAGATCTGTAACATATTAAGGTATGTTTTGCCATTCACTGTCTCTTCCATTAAAAAAAAAAAAAAAAAAAAAAAAAAAAAAAAATTGGCTAATACGATTTGGTCTATGAAATTGCGCAAAATGCGTTCATCCTAGCTGAATCTCATTCATGCTGCATGGTACAATGAGGGTTTTTTTGTCTTCCAGATTCACACATTGCGTTGGTTAACTTTCCCACTGATTTGGAATTTTACCTTATCACTGAATATGAAAAATAGAGAGAAACATTTTCAAGTTCAAATATTCCATTTACAGAGGCTGTTCGCACATTCTTTAGACAATTTTGGTAAGCGGTAATAAAAAATTGTTTGCTGCAAAAGAAGTAATTGCAATTGTACTATGTTTTTAATAGTCAAAATTATCGTCTGTGGCTTGAAAGTTTTGTTTTTATTCAAAATGGCGAATTTAACAAAGCAGTAGTTCGAAGGCTACATTTACGCTCTTTCCGAAGAGAAATATGCATACTCCGTTATCCCAAAACGATGGGAGAGTCATGGTTTTGTGATATCTAAAGCGTTGATAGGTAATATCATCAACAAGAAAGGAAAAAAAAAACATCAAATTGGAGCCTCAAGTGGGACAAAAATTCCAAACAAGTATCCAAGGAAAAAATGGACATCTTCGACTTCGACATCATATCTTTTCCACATACACGCTACAAATATGTGGCCTTCCTGTACTTTTGCGTTTACAAAGAGAACCTGTTTCTTCTAATTGGTGATACCATTTTCAAACGCTTTTGCCTGTTGGACTATCTTCTTCAAATCATCTATGAAGCACACGTTGGACCAAAATTAGTTTTCAATTATCGTTGTTTAATGTTAAAAGAAAATCCCCCTAGTCAAAGGACAGTTGCAAAATCATTAAAATGCTCGGTGTCCACTGTAAACAAAATGATAAACATTGATTTAAATCTTAAGAAAGCAAAAAAACGCAATGTGCATCATCTTCTTCCAAAGCATGTCGCTCAACGCAGGACACGCTGCAGAATTCTATATGAGAAACGCTTATCCAAAGAAAAAGGGAAAACAATTGTCACAATAGTTGAAGCATGGGTGTATTTAAATGATTGTAACAAAAAAAAAAAAAAAAAAAAAAAAAAAAAGAGCCATTTATTATCATAAAAGGGGAGGAAAAAATTTAAGTACATGGTTCAAAGAATCGAAAGAAAGTTTTTCTAAGGGATTCATGATTGTTGCTGGTTTTTCTTATAATGGCAAGTTAAAAATAAAGAGAGTGCAAAAAAATGTCAAGATTAACTCCAAATACTATCAGGAACATATTTTATCGCCAATTTTTCAGAATGAAATACCATCGCTTACATACATAGCCTAGATACACCATCGCCTAGATACAGTGCCATTAATCTGTGAGACTCCTTCAGGACAAAGCTAGCAGTCACACATCAAAATCCACTGTAAATTTCCTAAAAGAAATGGAACAAAAAAACTGGTATCAAGGCCATACATACCCTTCACTGATATCTCTACTAAATCTCCCGATGTGTCACCTAGGGATTTTTGTGCTTTCGGACTTTTAAAAACTGCATTATCCAAATGTTGTCTCAAAACCCTAGCAGGACTCTGTAAAGCTGTTCAGGAGGAATGGGATAGAATACCTCTCCTGCTACTTCAAAAGGCATTATTATCCTGGAAATTGCGGTGTTGATAGTTCAGAATAAGGGATGTCAAATAGAACATTTAAAACAAAGAATTTTATGTAATTTAGTTTTGTGAATACAATATACATCATCTAAAAATTGTGTGAACAGCCTCTGTATTTGTCCTTGTCTCTAAGAAGTAAAGCTGCAATCTGTAAGGTTCCATGCAGTGATTTTTTCAAAACACACCACATCACTGTTTGCCGGTTCCAGTTCGTAACTCACTTTGTTAATTGATTACTTTGGGCTGCATAGAAACACCACTCTTATCTTTTCCACATACTCGCTACAAATATGTGACCTTCCTGTGTTTTTGCCTTTACAAAGAGAACCTGTTTCTTCTAATTGGTGATACCACTTTCAAATGCTTTTGCCTGTTGGACTATCTTCTCCAAATCATCTATGAAGCACACGTTAGACCAAAATTACACTTTTCGATTTGACATATTGCAAGATTCAAAATGCCTTCTCTTCCTGAGATGCCATTTTTCATTCTAGCGATTGCAGTGCCGCCACAGCTTTTGTACTCAGTACAGGCTATGGTGGAAAGAAAATAGTTCAGTTTTCTTTCATTTTAAACCCATTGTGGTACATTTCTGTTTAAATATGAATTTATTAGTCTTTCAAAATACCGACCATCATTTTGAATAACCCTGTACTATTACGCAAAAGAGCTTCAGAAATACAGTGTGTAGAATATGTAATTCTGAGCAGAAAATTCTGAAAGCATGTATTTTATTTATTTATCTACCTAGAGGATGTAAATATGCATTTTGTAAAGTAACTTAACCAACTAGAGCAAAGAAATCATTGTGATTTTTATTGGATAAGTTTGGGATGACGTGTGCTAGTATACCTGAAAAACAGAAGAACACATATTATAGTTACCATTAATGTGGTGTAGTTTACGTAAGTGGATAAAAAAACTTCCAATACAAACACTAGGATTTATTAATGACATGAGATTTTGCATGATGGAAAAAAGCATAAGGTTTTTGAACAACATTATGTGGAATGAAAAATGAAGAAGATACCCATTTATTGACAGTCGCATTTAGCAAGAACTCTCAGTACAATGGAATGAAATCAATACAATGGAATTTGTATTGATGACTGAGACAGCAGCACTATAATAAAACCTTCTTATGATGCCTTTCGTATTAGTTCATCTTTTCCCTCAAATATCTGTTTAACAGTAACATTCAATTAGAGTGTGCATTCTTCTAGTTTCTGCATTGATTCTGATTTTACAGAGCGGAAGACTAAAACTACTGAACAATAAGATGAGTTCTTAATGATATAATGATATGATACGTGAATGATTGCATTGCTGTGGAAATATAATCATAATTTGGTACTTTCTTATTATCCATATCCCTGCTGAAAAGTCACAGACAAATATTCATGAGGCAAGGCAATATGTTGCCAAAATCTTGGGGCAGTCTGTGATGTTGCCAAAAAGTATTTATGTTGCGACCCAGGTGTGCATGTAATACATGTTTGTTTTGACTGGTTGCAATGCAGAATTTGTATTGAACTGAGTTTGCACAATTGTGTGATTTTTTTTTTTTAAGCAAAAATAGAGCTCTACATATGGGGAGGAGAAGAGTGCACAAAAAACTTTCTTGAAAAATGTGTTTTATTACCACTGTTTCATGCTTCTTTAAAATTTTATCGATTGATTGCTTTTGTATGAAATTCGTAGTGCTTTGCCATTTTGAAAATGGCTGTTGTCTTTTTGGATATTAGACTGGTAAAAAATTATTTGCCATTGAGTTCACAAAATCTCTTCAAAGTCAGCAATGACTTCATAGTTTTCCAGTAGAGTGTGCGGATAATCAGAAAGTAGCGGTAATTTCATTGAATCTGTAACTTATGGGTGTATAGTCAAGGACTTAATTCGAAGCTTCATAGACACAGATTGCACATATTATTAGAGACAAAGTGATAGTTCCGCACTGGGTATTGTAGTCATTGCAGAGGTTCATCAAATTTTGACACGGAAGGAAATATAAATATTTGACAAGTAGCAAACATTCTTAATATGTCCTTGAACACCATGCTGAAAGTTCAGCATTCAGTAGTGAATTTGATCCTGTACTGTTTTAATAAGATGAAAATGTTGCAGGATAGGTGTAACAGTATAGCAGACATTCCTGAATTCACATACAGAGGAGAAAGATATTCTATTGTAAATTGTGCAGTCTAATGAGCCACATTTCACTTTAATGGTCAGATACATAAGAAAAACTATACTTATTTGGTACACCAGTATCTGTGACTTGCTAGCTGTACCAATACATGGTACCAAAGTGACTGTATCTATTTGAAGAACAGCTGTTTTCCTCATGCTTTATTTGATTTTCAGAAAAATATTTACCTTTCAATGTCTTAATCACAGTCTATGCTAAAATAAGCATCCATGTTACTCCAGAGATATTTGGATGTAGAATTCCTTGCCTTATCTTGTGGTCGTCAGTACGAAACAGATGTTTTAAGAAAATTCGGGAATAGCATGATCTTGCAGTATTTTCTATTCACATGACCTCTACTTTCCCCTAATTTAACATGGATAGATTGTAGTACTATCTATGGTCTACCAGAATAATTTCAGCACTCTGAATGGCCTGAAGGAAAACATGTGCAAGGAGCACCAAATTCTGCTCTGATGTGCATCATTCTATTTTTGTCTTGATTGTTAACCATGTGCAGTTTATACTGGATCAAAATGATGAACATACTGTTGCATTTTACAACTTCATGACTTTGGAGTGATTGATGACAAGACTTAATGAGGAATCAAAATAAAATTTTTTAGCCAGTATTTTTCAGGACAGTTCCAACAATGCATTCACAGTTGTCAAAAAGCTATGATAAACACACTGAAACAGTCAGCAACACAGCTGAAACAATCAGCCTTTGGGCTACAGTGGTGAAGACAGCTTCACAGCAAAGCACTAAAAGTACAGCTCCCGATTCGATCAATTGCTCTCAGAGCTCTAGACACTACTTCTGAACTCAACGTACTCTACTCTCCACAATAAAACTCATGATGCACTACTACTCTGCTTACAGGCAATGTTTATATAGCTTTCGACCTGCGTTCAAAAGCATTCTGGGTCAAATAGGTAAGAATTAGTTGTAGAATGTTCTCGCTCCATCTGTGGCATATCCCCAATTTTTTCAAAAATTGTTGCCAAATGGGCAATTTCACGTCAAATCTGGCAACCCTAAACCCGCTTTGTGGGGAAGCTATCTTACCGCAGCTGAGCTTTTCATAACACTTTCCCCTCCCAAGGACTGCACAGTATGTGCACATACTGTGCAGTACAATCCTTGGTCAGAAGTCAAATTCGTTACAAACCAAAGTAATAAAGCAAACAAATAAGATAAATAAACAAATATTTTCACTGTTTACAAGTACATGAATTAATGAATTAACAACATAACAATTTCAAATAACGTAAATTAAAGTTAAGAATTAATTTCAATCTCATTAAGTTACACCAAGGTTAAATACTTTTTCACTGCAGTCCTCAGATGCATTTCTCTTTTGCATTTCACAGTCTGAAGATTCAGTGTTTTCAGATTTTTCATCCACAGGAAGATCTGAAACAGTTTGCTCAACACTCTGTAGTTTACTTGCATCATGTGTAGAGTTTTCCTTGGTACTTTTAGCAGTTGGTACATGCTTGTTTACATCTATTTTCTGAAAACTAGTTCTGATGTTTGCTTCACAGTTATGAATACAATCCGATCTTTTTCAAAGAGAAGTATCCTGGTTTAGAATTAAGCTTGTGTCTTTACAAAGTGCAGTGTATTATGAGACACATACTTACATACCTGCCAACTTTTATGAGTTTATCGTAATTGTTACGAAAATGCATTTGTCTTTACGATTTTACGATCGTAATCCATTTTTTACGATTTTTTTTTTTCCTTTTCCAAGTGTTTTTAGTGATTTTTGTCTAAATTTTAGAATTTTTCGGCAATTGCATCGTGTTTTATCGACTACTTCGAATCCAGTAACCTGCGGTTTCTCCCAACTCGCTGCTTAACCAGCCAATCCAATGCGCTGAACTTGTTTCTCCCACTCTTTTCTTTGTGGGCGCCAGATTATTTTTTTCGCATTCGCTTCAGCACCAAGGGAATTACTTAGCGAGCGTGGATTGTCGCATTATGTTTTTTTTTTTTTTTTTTTTTTGTTGTTGTTTGTTTGCAATTGCTACGAATTTTCTTAATACGTCGTTGTTACGAAATGAGTTAAAAAAAACCGTACTCTCAATATTTTCGAAAGCCGAATTTCCAACAATTAAAGAATCCTTCAAAGGAAATAACTATGCATTTTGCAACGTGTGCGTGTGTGACTTCATAATAAGTCACGGTAGAAGAAGCGACAAGCGACATTGTGAAGTATGTTAAGTCTAAAAAGCATGAAGTTAATGCTTCGGCTTCGATAACGCCAAAGAAAGTGGATGAATTTTTTTCGAATTCGGATGCCGATGTCATTTTGGCAGAGTGTTTGTTTACTGCATTCCTCATCGAACACAGCGTGCCGCTAAGCGCTGCCGATCACGCCGGTCAACTTTTCAGACGGATGTTTCCCAACTCCAAGATTGCTCAGAAATATGCTTGTGCTCGCACGAAAACATCTTCTATTGTGAACGAAATTGCTTGCGATGCACAAAGTAAAACGATAGCTGCACTCCAGAATTCAGCATTTTCGGTGTCAATCGATGGCAGCAACAATAGCGATTGGAAGCTTTACCCCATCGTTGTCACATATTTCTGTGATGTTTCTAATGAAATGAAAACTCATCTTTTGCATCTTCCATTGTTAAATGGAGATGCTACGGGGGAAAATATTGCCTCCTTGGTAATTAATGAGTTGAAACAACTTAACATCCCAATATCAAACTGCATTTCATTTGGTGCAGATAATGTTCATGCCATGGTGGGTGAACAAAAGGGTGTAGCCTCTTTCCTCAAAAAAGAACAAAATGAATTAATTGTTATTGGATGCCCATGCCACTTAATTAATTTGGCAGCAGAAAAAGCTGCAGCTGCTTTACCATTAAATATTGACCAGCTTCTGTATCTGGAAAAAAGTGTAAAAAGGAAAGAAAACCTAAAGAATTTCCAAGAACTGTGCTCTGGTGAAACAAGAAAAATTCTGAAACATGTATGCACGAGATGGTTATCTTTAGGCAGAGTGCTAGGAAGATTTATTGAACAGTGGGATGCATTGCTAAAATATTTCCACGAAGAGACCAAAACGAAACCACAGATCCCATCAAATTTGTCGGCATATAAGATTCCGAAAACCAACTTTGCTTCTAATCAAAATGTTTTAAAAGGGAAAAGCCAACACACAGAATCAAACCCTTTAAAAAGAAAATGCTTAGAAGACTCCTCAAAGGTCAACTTTGTTTAAGACTAGAAACTAGAAAACATTTTAATTGCTAAATGTTATGAGGAAACTAATTGTTATGACAGGAAATTTTTCCAAAGAATTTTTGGCTAAAGCCAAAAAATGCACTCTAAATTCATTGCAATAATTTTTTTGTGTAACATTAAGTTCTTGTTTTACGTTTCCTAATAAATTTTTTAGTTACTACTTAATTGAGATTTACTAATGTAAGTACAATTTCTTTTTTCTATTTGTATAAATTGTTATTTTTTTAATATCAAAGCATGATATTAATTCTTCGTGTTCTTCTGAATTTTGGAGAAATCTTCAGAATTTGGGGAAGAAATCTTCTGAATTTTTCTCTTTAGAGGTTGGCAGGTATGTACTTAGTTTGAGAAGTGGTTGTATTTTCATGCAATACTGGAATGCTCTGCTTAAGCTTTACATCAGCTTCTCCCATTTCTGCATCACATGAATTTTTCAGATGGTTCAATACTTGCTAACTTCAACTTCATAACTTCACTGTCAGTTTCTACGAACTTAGCAGTTGCATTTTCACTTTCTTCCACTTCTACTTCAGGCACTTGAGAATCAAAAACTTCTTTCCCGTCTTTTATTTCTTCATGTTTTTGTTCTTTTTCTTTCATTCAATTAGATGTTTCATCCATCATTTCTTGATTTTTCTCAGACACTTCACCAGCTACTTCCTACATTTCTTCATTCTTTGGCCCTTCAGATGCCACCTCTGTCATTTCGATATCTTCATTTATGGCTACATTTTTCTTCTGCAAGCTCCACTTTCATTTGTTGCAGTTGCTTTTGCAGCTTTTCTCTGGCTTTTATTTCTCTCACTAACTTTTTTTGTTCCACTTCATGTCTTTGTATCTGGCTTTCATCACAGCCTTCATCTCTTCATAATCCAGCTTTCATTTATTCTTATCTAGCTTTCATCTCTTTCAGTATGGCCTTTACAGCTGCTAAGAAGTCCATCAACTTCATTTCCTTTGCCATTGCTTTTTCCTGTAGGCGAGTCACTGGCATTTACTTGCAAATCCCACTTCTGACACTAATTATTTCATCCTATGGGCTCATGCATTTGGAGTGATTGATGACAACGAATCAAAATACAATTTATTAGCCAGTATTATTGAGAACAGTTCCAAAAACAAGTTTACAGTCATAAAAAAACTATGATTAACATGCTGAAACAGTCAGCAACACAGCTGAAGCAATCAGCCTTCAGGCTACGATGGTGAAGAAAGACAGCATCATGGCGAAGCACTAAAGTACAGATTCTGACTCCTTTGATTGCTCTCGGAGCTCAAGACACTACTACTGAACTCAACATACTCTAGATACTTTCCACAATAAAACTCATGATGCAGTACTACTCTGTGTATAGGGAGGGTTTATATATAGCTTTTGACCTTAGAGCAAACTGGTTAGAATTCGTTCTAGAATGTTGTCGCTCTGTCTATGACATATCACCAAATTTGTCACTAAATGAGCAATTTCAGGCCAAATCTGGCAACCCTGCCTTTCCTTGCCACTTGCAACCATAAACCCGCTTTGCGGGGAAGCTATTGTACCACAGCTGGGCATTTCGTAACGATACTGAACATTTGTAACTTTTGTTTGAAATATGTCTGGTTTCATATCTTAGTTATGCTCTTTTGTTTTATTTCCTGCTTATGTTTTACTATTTTACAAATACCACCATCTCGCTATTTAAAAATTGATATACATGTTGTTTCTTTTTTTATACACATTGCTTTGTTGCCTGTTAATGTTTTCTAGCACATAAAATTTCTGGCTCTTGCAAAGAAACAATGTTTTTAATGGAAATTTTTCACAATATGATTACATTAACTATAAGCATGGTATGTGATCTGCCCCTACTTTTAAGTGTTATGAGCACATATCATTGTATATCCTCCACACATGTCCTGCTGTACTGAAAAAGCTGTAATGATTTCCTCGCTTTTCATGCTACTAAGATTATCATTAGTTAGTCATATGATTTTAAGATTACCCTGTATTTATTTATTTATTTTTTGCCTTTAGAGTATTTCCTTCCTCTTCTTAGCCCAACCAGTTGCCGAGAGGTTAAAACCTCTCAGTACTGATAGTTCAACCTGGTTTGGATTGAATCCCAAGTAAATGGGCTGGCTTCGTGGTCAGCTTTCATGGTTTTCCCCATGTGTAACATGAATATGAAGTGGTTTCCCTCAGAAAGTCCTCCATGAAGATATTCGTCCTCTTAAGCAGATAGCCTTTGTGGCTTTGCCATTTTCAGATAACCTAACCTTATTATTCTTAATTTGCTGACTTTCAGTTTTTATTTTATTTTATTGATTATTTCCTTCTCATAAATTTATTATATATATAATATATATATCTTAATATTTAATTAGTTTCAATTGTTCATTATTATTTTAGTAAGCATTTAATTTTCATTATGGTTCCTGTCAGCCATCCATGTAGCTCCAGTGTTTTTAGTTTTAGACACTAGTTATTTAGTTATTAATTTGTAATCTACATATTAATTTTTAAATTACAGGTGGTGTTGATAAAGTTGGTGACAGACTTCTTCTTGCTAAAGGTGGTTGTGGGGGAGGCCCACAAAATGATTACTTAGGACAGAAAGGACAATCTGTACCACTTGTACTGGACTTAAAACTTCTTGCTGATGTAGGTTTTGTAGGGTAAGTTTAAAATATATTTTTCATTTTTAAAAATATATGTTTCATGGTTAATATAGTATATTCTAAATTCAAGATTAGAAAGTAATCTCTAAATGGTATAGAGTAATACAACTTTCCAGTAATTCCAAATTTTCATTTTCCTCTGTAATTAACTAATGTAATTGACTGTTAATAGTATTTTAGAAATAATCACACAACCATTGTATAAAAATTCTGTTACAAGTCTGTATTACTAGTAAGTTTTTTCTGTCTTGTTTTGTTACATTAAATATTTTAAATATTTATTCTGTGCATTAAGAAGAAACACTCACTGTATGATAGTATTTGATACTTTCTGATTATTAACATCTGTCATCTTTAAAAGTCGCCAATTGTTAGCAACTATTTTTTCTAAATTTTCGCCAGTGCACAATAAAACTGTTTCTTGGGGGCGGGGGCTCTGTTCTTCCACAGTTATCTGTTTTAGCTTCAAGAAACATCACGAATGCTGTAACACGACAGAAAAACTTGGTGCTGCTGAAACTGTCTGTTCTCATAACATATGCAGTGATCTCTTTTCACTTATAAAAGCATCAGAAAATTGCACAAATTTTGCATTATGCACACAGTTTTTTTACTATGTACAGAGTTATCTGTTTTCACTTAAAAAAGGGCATTGAGAATGGCACAAATTCAGCATTAGCACACAGGTTTTGATCTATGGAATTGCATTACTTACTAAGTACAACTTCATGGAATGTGAATTTTTGCATTCTATATAATTAGGCTAAATGTCAAATTTCTGAAGAAATGTAATGCTTCCTTTTTCTTGTCAGCCAGCAAACTTTGCAGTCTCATTTCAATTCCTTACAATGGAACAAATGGTATGTGTTTATGTGAGTATCGTTTGCTTCATTTTATTGTTGCAAACAGTGTAAATTTCTTTTGTTTTTCTTCCTTTAGTTTTGAACTTTATGTGTGGCAACAAGATAATTGATTCATAGAATTGTGTTTGTGACAGCCACGTAGAATGGCTCGCTTATTTTGTATCAATTATTTTGCATCAATTATTTTGCATCGCTGACATCGTATTTATAATTAGTGTAATGAAATAAAAGTGAAAGAATACAGTCCATGTGTTACATAATTATTGTTTGTGAAACATATTAAGGAAAGATCATTTATTATTGGCCAAAAGTCTAGCCAGAGTGCTAGTGAAGAAAGTGACTGTTCTAAGTGCATTGTAACAACACAAATATGTATATGGTTGGTGAAAAATTACTCCACTTTGTGAGGTAAGTGGATTTTGAACATTTATATTCTAATAAAAGTTCGTTTATAACTGGTTTTAAGAACAATGTTGTAATACAGCATAGAACTGTTTCGATTTCGTTTTAATAATAGTGTTAAGTGATTTAAGAACAATTTCTGTTTTTGAATTGATCAATTATGAGTGAACTTATAACTTTTAAAACAAAAAGAGCAGTTTCATGCAGGTGTGTTACTAATTATGTAAAGAAAATTGAAACTATTTTAACTGCAGATAAAATTAATTTAATAGAACTAGAGGAATGTGTCGAATTATTGACACAAAAAAAAAAAAAAAAAAAAAAACTGAGTTAAGGAAGCTTGATTCTGAAATCGAAATTTTAATTACAGATACTAAAGAATTAGAAAACAAAATAGATAATGTTCAGGAGTACACAGATAAAATTTATTTGTGGAAATTTAAAGGGGAAAAAATATTAAAAAATCAAAATAGTAAAAATAATTCTAATAGTGTAATTTCAGAACAGGTTCTTGACAGTATTAAATTACCCAAGTTAACATTACCGACTTTTGGTGGTAATATTACAGAATGGATAGCTTTTAAAGATCTTTTCAGTGCTTGTGTAAGAAATAATACAAATTTATCTAATGCTAAAAAATTGCAGTATTTGAAGGCTTCGTTGAAAGGTGAAGCATATCGCATTATTCAAACCATTCAAATTTCGGATTGTAATTTTGAAATAGCATGGAATCTGTTAGACGAAAGATATTCAAATAAGAGAGAACAAATTTGTGCATATATTAAACGTTTTCTAAGATTACCAACTATTCAAAATGAATCAGCATTTGCTAATTTAAATTTAGTTGACAATATTAATGAAGTAATTCGTTCTTTAGAAGTATTGAATCAAACTATTGATAATTTTGGGGACACTTTAATGACTTATTTAATTTTGCAAAAATGAGATCCTTCTACAAAATTATGGTGGGAACGTCAGTTAAAATGTAATGAGATTCCAAAACTTACAACTTTAATTGAATTCCTAAAAAACTATGCAAGAACACTTCAAAATAGCAAATCAACAAGTAATAAGGTACCTAAATCTGTGTTTCAAAATAAGAATAATGTTCTGGTTGCTACTTTGGGTTGTGGTTATTGTAAAGAAGATCATAGTTTAGCCAAATGTTTGAAATTTCTAAATTTATCGGTTCAACAAAGAATAGAATTTGTTAAATCTAATCGTTACTGTTTTAATTGTTTATCTAATATGCACTTGCTCAAAAAATGCAAGAGTTTAAATACATGTCAACATTGCTTTAAGAAGCATCAAAGTATTTTGCACATTGTAAATAATTCAAAGAATAAAACTCGGTTAAACAGTATATCTCCGCCTATGCAATCTATCCCTAAAAGAGATGAATTAACGAGTCCTAAGGATGTTTCAGCCACAGTTTGTGCCTCTCATTATCATTCGAATGCAAAAAGTAATCAAACCAGTCATATTTTATTGTGTACTGCTTTAATAAAAGTTCAAAATTCTGAACAACAATTTGTGAAGTGTATATGTTTATGTGACACTGGATCTCAGAGATAATTTATTTCAAGGGATTGTGTGAAGAAATTAAAATTACGAGTGAAAGATAATTCCATTTCTGTATTATGTTTAGGAGAATTTAATACTATAAGTAATGGGGAAGTCAATTTAGTATTCACTTTTCATTTTAAAAGTGATATTCATGTATCAACATCAGCATTTGTACTGGACAAGGTGACAGATAACATTCCCTATGTGTCTTTGCTATCAATCATCTTCGATAACTTCAGTGATTTACAATTAGCTGATCCATTATTTTACAAGTCACAACCAGTTGACATTTTATTTGGAGTAAATGTATTTCTGCATTTAATGACAGGAGAAATTGTGAAACGTGGTCCTGATCTACCATTTGCTCTAAATTCGAGGTTGGGATGGATAATTTCGGGTACTACAAATTTTGAATCTACAAGTTGGAGCCAGTATATGTAAATCATTTGAATACAAACACAGATGAGTTAGTAAATTCTTTCTGGGAGTTAGAAAAGTTTCCAAATGTACAACCTTTAACAAATGAAGAAAAACTTTGTAAAGAACATTTTAAAAACACACATTTTAGAGACACATCAGGTCGTTACTCAGTTGCATTACCATTCAAACATAATAGAGATATTCTAGGTGACTCCTGTGAAATGGCGCACAGAAGATTTCAATACTTGGAGAAGAGGCTGTTATCTATGAAAGAAATTTACAACCAGTATATTCAGTTTATGAAAGAGTACTTTTCACTAGAACACATAGAATTAATGCCAGACACAGATTATGAATTAGAGAATAAACACTATTATATCCCACATCACTTCGGGTTGAAGGACTCTAGCTTAACAACAAAATTCAGAGTTGTTTTCGATGCGAGCGCTAAAACAACCACAGGTGTTTCTTTAAATGATACACTAATGATAGGCCCAAAAATACAAGATGACTTAATTTGTATTTTACTAAGATTTAGACTTCATAACATTGCAATAACCGCTGATATTAAAATGATGTACAGACAGATAAAGGTTCATGAAAAAGATAGAGATTTTCAGAGAATATTATGGAGAGATAGCCCATATAAAAAAATACAAGTTTGTTGTTTAAAAATAGTTACATATGGAACTGCAGCTGCTCCATATCTTGCAACCAAAGTTTTGAGTCAGTTAGCAATTGATGAAGGATTGAACTTTCCAAAGGCAAAGAATATAGTTTTAAGAGATTTTTATGTTGATGATATGTTAACTGGTGTAAAAGATAGTTCGGAAGGTATTGCATTGATAGACGAATTGCAACAACTGCTAAAAAGGGGTGGCTTTGAGCTTCACAAATGGTCGACAAGTGAAACATCATTGTTTAAAAACCTCTGGCTTAACAAACACAGATAGTGACAATATTCATAGTGTAATAGAAGACAAAACATTGAAAGTTCTGGGATTGGAATGGCATCCGGACAATGATGAATTCAAATGTAATGTCTGTGTAATAGAGTATCAAAGTGTTCCGACTAAAAGGATTATTTTGTCATTTGTAGCAAAGCTATTCGATCCATTAGGGTGGATAGCTCCGTTTGTAATTCTTGCTAAAATGTTCCTTCAGTAATTGTGGAAATTACAATTATCATGGAATGATCCTGTATCAGAAGAGATTGATCAAAATTGAAGAAATCTATGTAGAGAAGTTAAACTTTTGAATTCTATAAATATACATAGGAAAATTCTGCTACCTGATTATTTTCAATGTGAACTTCACGGATTTTGTGATGCATCTGAAAGGGTTTATGCAGCCATCAGCTAAAACTCGTGTAGCACCATTAAAATCTATTACGATTCCAAGACTGGAATTATGTGCAACAGTGTTATTGGCATGCTTGATTCAATCTGTAAAAGCGGCATTAGTTATAAATTTTGATTTAGTGCAAGCTTGGAGTGATTCACAAATCGTGTTGTCAATCTAAGGTCAGATCCTAAAAAATGGCAAGTATTAGTATCCAATAGAGTTTCCGAAATACGATCCATCTTACCACCTGAGAACTGGAGTCATGTTGATGGAAAAGAAAATCCAGCTGATTGTGCTTCACATGGGTTATTTCCTGCAGAACTATTATCTCATCAATTGTGGTGGAATGGTGCTTCTTGGATAAAGTGCAGTGAGATTGCCTTGTCTAAAAATATTCTTATAGATGAAGAGGCATTACCAGATGCACGTAAAATAGTCTCATTTGTAGTTTCTGAACCTGTACAGGAACTTGCTATTATATCAAATATATCTTCATTTGCAAAGTTACAACACATATTTGCTTGGATATTAAGATTCATATCGAATTCTAAAGTAGCATATCTAGAAAGAAATACGTCTTTTTTATCTAGTAATGAAATTTGAGCTGCAACTTTCTGTATTGTCCGAATAATACAGCGATTTCACTTTTTTAAAGAAATTCAATGTTTGGAGTTGGGAAAGGACTTACCTACAGACAGCAACCTCCTTAGCTTGTGTCCAATTTTAGATGATAACAAAGTGTTATGTGTAGGAGGAAGACTGAAAAATGCGCAACTATCAGAAAATGAAAAACATCCAATCTTATTACCTTCAAAACACAATCTGACAGAAATCATAATTAGGCACTTTCATGTTAAATACCTGCATGCAGCACCAGAACTTCTTCTATCTTTAATTAGACAGCAATTTTGGGTTATAGCTTCTAGATCTGCTATCCGAAAAGTAGTAAGATCTTGTATCACATGTTACAAACTTAGAGCTAACACTGCAAGTCAAATAATGGCTGATCTACCGGAATCTAGAGTAACACAATCACGACCATTTCAATCCAACTGCAATAGATTTTTCTGACCGTTCATGATTAAACATCGTGCAGGACATGGACAAAAATCATTTAAATATTACGTATGCTTATTTGTGTGTTTTGTAATCAAGGCAGTACATCTTGAAGTGGTAGAAGATTTGTCAACAAAGGCATTTTTAAGTGCATTGAAACGATTTATTGCAAGAAGAGGGAAACCATTTGAGATTTATAGTGACTGCAGTACTAACTTTAAAGGTTCAGACAAAGAAATCAGAAAATGTTTTTTGCAATGTAAGCAAAATCAAGAAATTCACAAATTTTTGTCTTTAGAGGAAATAAAATGGATATTCAACCCACCATCATCTCCCCATTTTGGTGGACTATGGGAATCGGCAGCAAAGTCAATGAAATTACATCTAAAAAGGACTGTTGGTGATACTTTGCTGACCTATCTGGAATTTCAGACTTTGATAGCGCAGGTTGAGACTTGTCTCAACTCTAGGCCATTGTGTCCAACATTGGCTGATCCAAATGATTTAACTACATTAACACCTGGTCATTTTCTAATAGGAACGTCTTTAACTGCCATACCTGAACCAGACCTAAATTATAGTTCCTTCAATCACCTTGACAGATGACATGTGAGACAGTTTATTTTTCAGCACTTCTGGAAAAGATGGAGTCGAGAATACCTGTCTCAGCTTCAGCAAATACCTAAATGGCAAACAAAACAATTTAGAAGTCAATGACTTAGTCCTCATCAAGGAAGACAATCTTCCACCTCTTAAATGGAGGTTAGGGAGAATAATTACTGTTCATCCGGGCTCAGATCATAGAGTCAGAGTTGTTAGTATTAAAACTGGTCATGGTGTCATAAAACGACCAGTCATGAAATTGTGTCCTCTTCCTATTCAGACTAAAAACCATGAACTGCTTCGCATATAATATTTTGTATTGTTTTTCTTTTGTTTATCTTTTATTACAGACTAAGAAGTTTCAAAATGCTCCAACTGTAGAGCCAGGATGTTTATGTGAGTATCGTTTGCTTCATTTTATTGTTGCAAACAGCGTAAATTTCTTTTATTTTTCTTCCTTTAGTTTTGAACTTTATGTGTGGCAACAAGATAATTGATTGATAGAATTGTGTTTTTGACAGCCATGTAGAATGGCTCGCTTATTTTGTATCAATTATTTCGCTTCGCTGACATCTTATTTATAATTAGTGTAATGAAATAAAAGTGAAGGAATACAGTCCATGTGTTACGTGATTATTGTTTGTGAAACATATTAAGAAAAGATCAGTATGTGTCTTCTTTTGTAGCTTTGGTGACTTAATGCATTGGCGAGAAACGATCCACAACTAGTACATGCACTTATGATAAGCAAATGGTTACCTATTTGTGCATGTGTGATATTGTGTTACAATAGTGATTTTTGATTATAAAAATTTTTATATTTATTACTTTCAATCTTCATCAATAGAAAAAAATGCTATAGTTGATATGTGAGGCATTTATTAGCAGCAGTTATTGAACTGTGACCACCAGAAAGAATCTGTATTAAAAAAAAGTGTTATTAACTAATGTAATTATTGACTGATGTAATTATAACTAATATATAATGTTTTTTAATGTTAACAAAATCGTTTTAAATAAAATGAAATAGAATTTTCCAATGTGTATATATATATATGCTGTTATTTTAAATAAATTGCTTACATAAATGTATCAAATGCCATAATTAATGTATGTATTAAATAAATTCTTTTGAAAATTATGTTAAATAAACTGCTGATAAAATTTTATTAAATATTACAACAAATACAAATTTAGGTACGCTTTCATAATGAACCTCCCAATGCATGGCAGGTGCATAATGGAAAAGTACACAGTTTAATATTTAATTTCTTTTCTTATATTAAATAACTTGTGTTGTTTAATGTTGAATGAACTGCCAATGTATAGTTTTACTGTAACCAGTTATGTTTTTATGGATGCTTGCAATATTTGACAAGAAATCATACATTTTCTTTTGCCAAGGCCACTACAGAAGACAAGTTCCAAAAAAAGTGCATTCTGTATAACAAGAGGGAACACTAATGGCCTTTGAATTTGAAGGTAGAAACATGGCCTTTCATGGAAATTGTCATTCATTGCTGCATGTGCGCATATACTTAGGTTTCCACATAAATACATTTAGCCAACATCATGGATGCCTGTTTTGGCAACATAGTGCATTGCCTTGTGAATATTTTTCAGGTGTTAATAATCAGAAAGTACTTTGTTTTATAAATTCTGATGGAGAGGATTATGCTTACATTAAATGTATTTTATAAAGTGCACTTTATGCATAGATGGTCTTATGAAAGATAAAATTTTAATTTGTCCTTGTGATAATAATGCATGTAAGATAAGATTTTTAATTTGTAATAATCCTTTTCCAAAAGTGTGGTTTTTTTTTTAAACTGACTATATGTAGTCTACTACTACTTTCTGTGTACTATAATGTGAAATGTATACTTGAAATTCTTGAACAGAGCATACTGATTGGGATGTTTGCTGTGCTTCATTTTTGTTATTGTTCTGCAAAGTGTTGTTAAATAAAGGTGATCTGTAGAAATGCACAGTTGCCAGTTTTATTGAAAAAGTCACCAGTATCAGGCATCCAGCATCATTATCTTCTATATCATATATATATACGTGCAGTAAAATCTTATTCTGTATTTATTTGTATATATTACATATGCATTCTTTTCCCAGCTGCCCCAGGAATTTTGTTATTATGCAAACTATGATTTTGTTTCTCTCCTCTACTTTTATATAAAATGCATTTGAGAAATATAAATAAATACTAATATTCATAAGTATTAAAAAAATTTCTGTAGAGAAGCCACTGTTCAAATGGTAGATATTTTGTTGCATTGATTGTAGTTGCACTCTGTGTCACTTCTAAAAAATATTCACACAGAAAAATAATCTTACAATCTTGAAAATGCTTTTTTGCCAGAAATGCAAGGTATGGAAAATGTATACCAATAATAAGATTAGGTCTAATGTCTACATTGTCAAGCATATGCAAGATATACATACATTGTGTCAATTTGAGCAGTGTGTTTTATAATGTTGTTTGCATTAGAAAATGAAAATGCTGCCCAAACTTAATTAGTGATGTTACAATGGAGTGAGTTCAACAGAGGTCTTTTATCCACTTTTGGAGAAGCAGACTGGTTACCCTATGCATGGCCAAATATTGAGGTTGATGCAGTCTAATATTTCTACCAGTGGCTTGAACACTCCTTAGGTATGATGGTGGCAGCTACAGGATGACATCTTTTGAAAAGGATTGTACGAATGTATTATACTATTCAAAAGCTGCAATAAGTGCCCTGATGGCTTCACTGTAAGCCATTTTAGAACAACTCGCCTGCCTCTCCTGCACCAGTTGCAGACACTTAGCCAACAGGACATTTAGCTGACATAGACATTTAGCCAACACGGACATTTAGCCGATAGGATATTTAACCATTCAACCAACATTTAGCAACATTTCAATCAACAGCATGTTTAGCTGTCAGTGTGTACAGGTAGACGAAACTATATGCAACAATATTTTAGTAAAATTTGTGCATATTTATCTGACAAAAGTTTCTTTCCAGGATGCATAATGAGAAAATTTATACCCAAGTACCACATTTTTGGCTTTATTTAATGCTAAAAACACTAGAGATTTCAAAATTAGACAGAAAACTAGCTTAATTTCAGCATAGATTTTGAAATCAATTTTGAGAGCAGTCAGACCTAAGTGTCCTTATTTCAGAAGGAAGAAAGAAAATTTCAGCAGTTGGAGAATGAATCAATGTGCAAAGAAATGAACAGAGTAAAACAAAAATAAATGTAATGTGATCTGCTGAGGAACATAGTAATGAAATGTGAACAATACTAAGGTATTAGAATTTGAAAAACGCTGAAAAATTAATGTCATTAAGTGAAAAGAATTTTTGTTAATGTGGAAGGGTTCAAAGAAATCTAATTTACTGATTGAAGAAGCTTTGCAGATAATTTTTGTGGATCAAAAGCCAAAATTGTGTTTAGCTGTGAAAATTTTGTTTATATCTCTCTTTTGAACATATGATTCATGTTCCCTGTCGAGAAAGTTCCTCTTTCAATTTAGCCAATATATCTGAAAGCAAATTTACATAATAAATTAAAATCAGAAATGGGATCTTTAAGAATTGAACAACAAATTTTAGTGATGATTTCAAAAATAACCTGTGAATTTGTGGAGAATCTGAGCTTCAAATTCTAATATCTTAACATACCAGCATCAATGTCTTTGCACTTACGCCACATAAAATTCAATAGTAAAATCCTAAAAGTTTTAAAAGCACTATATTTTTAGAATTTCTGGTAGAATGTTAATTGCTGCCACTTTTTTTTTCAGTCTTTTCAATGTCCAGTTCTCTTAGTAAGACAATGCTTTAAAATGAACATACTGGTTTTAATATCATGTAGACATTAAAATTTTAGACAGTCATATTTACCATTATATTTATTTTCCCAAATTTCGCATATCATGTCTTTTATATCTGCTGCTGATGTTACTCTACCTGCCTTTCAGTTAGTCATAAGATCATCCCCTCTGTGCACATTTAGCCCTTATTTTCTGTTTTTGCATTCAATTTTTTATGTAGGTGATAGCTAAATGGTTCTGATTCTGCGGCTTGTGAAGCAGAAAGTTGTCAGATTGAAACCAGTAGACTTTTTTTTATTGCCTGCTATATTTAAATTATCAATCTCTACACAGTTATTACACTCATAGTGCATTTTCTTGATATCAAAATACGCATTTAACTTTTTAATTTATATTTCTATTTAGATATTTTTATTGAAATATCACCCCTCTATAAGCTTATTACCTTCTTTTCCTATTAAGACTTTTAATACTTGCCGGTTGCCATCTTTTATTCAAATCATCAACATTTTGCACATTTATTACACTTCAAATATATTTCATTTGTGTGAGATTAAGATTCAGCTTTTAAACTTAGTTAAGTTTTACCACTTCTGAATGAGTTTAAAAACTAAGTTATGTGAATTTCAACTTATATATCTGCATCTAAGTTGAAAATTGAATGAAAGAATTTCAAAATAGGGGGTCAGCTTATACACCGAAACTGAAAAAAGATCTGCGATAGCGCTTCCACTGATCAACAATGCGTCGCTGATCTTCATTATTAAATATAGCATTCATTCAGGAAAAACACACAATTTTAAATTTATCCGCCCCCTTTTTCTGGTATCTTTCCCAGAACTGGAAAAAGTGACTTGATTCTAGACCAAAGATGCCAAGATCATGTCATAACCTGAACTGCGGTATGTTTATGAGCGATGAAATTCAAGGATTAAAAATTTGCTCCTGTAAATAACTCTTTTAATGCATCACAACATTGGTGCACGAGATTCATGAATTGTTATGGACTATGTTTATGACAACATACCAAAATTTTACAGAACTTGCAGAGTCACCTCAAGAGAAATTAATAAACTTTTGAAAGAATGATTGGAAAAAGAAAAATAACTAATTTTGAAATGTCTCAAAAAAAAAAAAAAAAAAAACATGGATGAAACCTCATGACTTTTGATCTTCCTAAAAGTTTCACTGTTGATAAAAAGAATGAAAAACAGCTCATGTAAAAATGACTGGTCATGAGAAAGCTTGTTTCGAAGTTCTTCTTACTGTTTAGCAAATACCAATAAGTTGCCTCCGATGATTATTTTGAAATGCAAAATGTTAGCGTAAAAGACAGCGTATCTGTTAGGTGTTCTTGTTTGTGATTAGAACAATGGTTGGATGGATGAAACCCTAATGATTGACTGGTTTCAAAATGTATGGTGTGAAAAACCAGGTGCACTTTTAGAGAAACCTTCCCTTTTCATTTAGGATATGTTTCGATCACATCATTCAGAAGTGGTAAAAAAAAGATGCAGAAAGTTTAAAAGCAATGCTTTCTGTGATCCCAGAAGGGCTGGCATCCATTTTACAACCATTGGGTGTCAACGTAAATAAGCCATTCAAGGTGAATAGTATTGGGGCCCACCAGCGGCTGAGCGGTAAAGTCACTGAACACTGGTAGTTCGGTCCGAGGTTCGAATCCCGCGAACAGGCTGGCTGCATGGGTGTTTTCGTGGTTTTCCCCATGTGTAACGTGTATACGAGCCAGTTTCTCTTAGAAAGTCCTCCACAAAGGCATCCTCCCCCTTAGGCAGATAGCCCTAGTGTGCTTTGCCATAATTAAATACACCAACACCACAATTATTGGACAAAATGGATACAATCTGATTTGTCTCCTGAAACCAAAGGTGGCACTATTAGAAAGCTGGACATAACTTTAATTGGACGATGGGTGAAAGAAGCTGAGGGCATAATTCCTGCTGAAATGATAATCAAATCATTCAAAAAGTGTTGCATTTGCAATAACTTGGATGGCACAGAAGGTGATGCATTTTATCCAAGTGATGATAGCGACACTAGCTGTGACAAATCAAGTTATGAAATTTATAACAACTTGCCAATGACTGAAAAAGACTTTCAGGTTTTTTTTGGTGATTCTGAATCAGAATTTGAAGGATTTGAATAAAATTCTTTGAAAATTTTGGATGTATTTATAAATTTTATGATGTGCTAAAATGGAAATAAACAAAAATTCACTAAATTGTGAGTGAAATTTTATTGAGAACATCAACATGCTGTCTTAAAAGCAGGGGAGGGGGACTTATACACGGGTATATATGGTATTTATTAGTCATCTGTAAATCCTTCTCCAATTAGTTTAACATTTTCTTTCCTTGCTGAAACTTTTAGCAGTCCTTTATTGCCATCTATTATTAAAATTATTAATCTGTTAAGAATTAATAATACACAGAATTTATTTAGTGTAGTTAACACTACACAATTATTTTTATTAAGTGGCTTTTATATTTAATCAAAAGTATTCATTTTCTATCATTTTAGGACTTCCTGTTCCTGTTTAATTTTTCCAATCACTCTAAAAATTTGCTTCAGATACAATAGTTTCATCTGAGATTTTGTTCATCTTAATCTTTATTATTAGTGATTTGATTTTTCGGTTTTGTTTGTAATAAAGAAAAGATAATTTGAATCATTTCTGTTGAAGTAAAATTCTGTTTTGCATATAATTTATTTATGCAATTTAAAAATGGAGGATAAATTCCAATATTTTGTTTTATATTTAAATTTTTAATCCTAAAAATACAATACACCATGATTAATGCAGAAACTTTATGATTAAAGTTTCTGTATTAATTGTGGTGTATTGACTAAAATAATTGTTTTCATGCAGTATGAAAATGGGAATCAAATATTTTCATCTCCCTGATTCAAAATATTCATCAGAACTCCATAGCAAGACTTGTTTATCCACCTCTATATGTTATTATTTTTCTTCACATCTTTTTAAAGTATTGTCTAATTGACCAATTTTAATGAACTTCCAGAACTCGTGAACAAAGGGTGCTTACTGCAAAGATTGCTTTGTTGGTCACTTTGAAGAATACCATTTTAGCCATCAGTCCTTATGGTTATTGGAGTCATTAGCTTTACTGACCACTCACTAAGTTAGGATCATTATTTAACATCTGTGTTGTGAATAGGGCCCTTGGTCTTTCCGCTACTAATGTCAAGTTTCATCAAGACTGAACTATTCATCTGACTGAATTCAAAGGTGTGCAGATTTGTTTTTCTACATTGTTATGAGACATGATATCTCATTTTCTTGCCTAGATTAAATAATATGGCAGTTTTAAAGATGAATTAAAAATGCTGTGTGGATGGCAGTCAAATCATCAGTTCCTGGTACCGCAGTTCTTTGTATTTATTTATTTTCATTCTCTTTTGATGGGAAAAAAAAAAAAAAAAGATGTCATTACTATTTTATTTTAAACTAAATATTTTACTCCTAAAGAATTGATTTCAAAATGTTTTAAATCTTTTCTTTTTTATGCATATATACCTATCTACAGGTTTCATTTTATATAAACAATTTTTATAACATTTATTAAAAGTTGATATAATATACATGTGTATTATTCATTTATTTTTTTTTCCCAGTTTTCCCAATGCAGGGAAATCTACATTATTGTCAGCATTATCAAAAGCCAAACCTAAAATAGCCAGCTATCCATGTAAGTATATTTTTCTCTTTCCTGTATGCCTTCCTATTTAACCTCAAGTTCTCATTTGGTACTCTGTCACTATTGCAGTTAAATATAAAAAGGAGAGTTTGATTTTCTGTATGCTTTTTTGCTTTTACCCCTTTTTTACTTCCTTGTACGAAGTAAAAAGGAAGTATTGTAATCGCGAAAAGTTTCAGACAGCATATTTCAACGAAAATATCCATTTTGACCACTATAGAATGCAATTTAACAATATTTTTGCGTGATATTTGTACGTAAGGACAGATCAAAAGACTCATTTCCTCCAAAAAAATTATAAAACTGCTTTAAAACTAATTCTGAAGAGAATTTTTCGTGGCGTCTGTACGAACGTATGTACGTGTCTTGCATAACTCAAAAACGAGTAGCCTCAGAACGTTAAAATTTTGTATATAGGACTGCTATAACATGTAGATGTGCAGCTCGTATTTTGGTTGCAATCGGCCACACCAAATGTATATAAATATATTTATATATATATCCACTTTGTTACTCGGCACAGTGGTCTCAGTTTCTTTACTCTTATATGTTTGTAAATTGTACATTTTTTGCTTTAAAAATGATTGAATTATGTTGTTTATATCTTCCGGTTAAGGTTTTTATGCCTTTCGTAATTCTCGAAGCAATATTTGTACAATTATCAACAATTTAAAAGCTGTTTAAGTGCGGTTCAGTTTTAAATAACATGGCGGACATATTTGTTTACATTTGAAACAGCAGAATTGTAGATTTGTTGCCAATCTAGAGAGACTAAGCTTCGCAACAACAAAAATAATGCCTTCATTTATTATTGCGAATTAAATCATGCTTAATCCTTTCTGGAATTTTTTCGAGGAAATAAGTGTTTAAGATTTGCTTCGTAATTTTTAATACAGATATTTTGAGTTTTTATGTACTTTTGCCTTGTCGCAAAGTGAGAACTGAATTAATTGAATGAGAAATACTAAATCGTCTGTGAAAAACTGTTTCTTTCCTGTTTTGTTTGCTTAATTTCTTTCGTACATTGTTCTAGCTTTATTATAGTATTTGAATAAAACATGTGGCAATGATAAGATAATTCTTCAAATGATATAAATTTTGTGCATTGAGAGTGTCGTTATAGTAAACACATATAGTGAATTTTAAAGAGTGCATTTATTCCATTGTGCTTTATGCGCTGCCTACGAAGTACATTTTATTCAATCCAATCAATTTAAATGAAATTCAAGAAAAAAATGCATATAATTTAATATTCTGTACAAGGAAGTCATGTGGTGTACACATCAGATTTTTTCCTAATGTAATTTCAGTGTAGAAACTGTATTTTCTCACAAGAATTATTTTTGAACTAGTATTTTTATTATACAATTTTATCATTTCCCTCCAATTATACAATTAAATCGTGCTGTGTTTATTATAATTAATAATATCTGCAATATTATATGTGTCTCTTTCTTTTTATAGTTACGACCATTGAACCAAATGTTGGAATTTTAAAGTATCCTGATTGTAGGGAGGTAAGTCTACCTTTCTTTCTCCCCCTTTTCTGATTATGTTGGCTGGAAAAAAAATGGTATTTTTTTCTTAAAAATGCACCTTTGAAAACTTCATACTTATTTCATAACCTAACATTAAAAAAAAAGTGCCAGAAAAACTGGTAGAGATTACCTTAATAAGTAATACAAAGTGTTCCAAATAAAGATATATCCAGATCAAATTTCAGTGTAACACTTCTTTTATTGTATGTGTATATATAATATAGGTGTATGTATAATACACAGATATCCCTTATATAACATGGTTTTACTCTTACACATTAAGAAGTTTGCAGAAACCCTCATATAGCACAGCAATATGATTTCATTCTAACATATGAATATATATTCATTACCCCTCTTGTAACGCTTGATATATGTACACATTTTGATTATATGATTTTTTTCTAAACATTTACAAAATTAAGTTACATGCTATGCCATCATGTTTGACATAGACAATAACAATCATTTAATTATACATGCAAAAATAAAATAAATTCTGGGAATACCTGCAATTTTTTGCATTGAAATTCATTTGCAGTTGAGTCATGCACATGAATCTTATGCTCCAAGTGTTCAGTTGATAGATTTCATAAATTATGAAATTATGATTTCTTTGAAAAACTTTTTGTAAGAAAGCAATTTTTAAAAGGAAATTTATTTCTTTGGAGATATAAATACAAGTTTTAAATCCTTTGTTAAAAAGAGAAGACATGATGCCGCAAGATGTCTTGGTTGAACATGAGTGAACAACACATAAAAATGGCCTTTTTAAAAATGGCCCTTTTGCTTGTGTTTAAAAATTGGAAGGCATTTAAAATTAAGGAAATTAAAAATTTAATAGGTTATTAAATTAATAAATGAAATTATTTTTATTTATATATTCTTAGTTTTTGTATTTGTTTTCATATTTAAAAATAGTGATATCAAAGAATGGTGCCATCTAAGAAATAAACATCTAAAAGAGGTAGATCACATACTACATCATTAGTTTTTCTAATATTTTTAAGTTAATTTATCATTATAACACTGTAAAATAATTATGAAGAACCCTCATTATCAAGAACAGTATAAAAGTCTCCATCATTTTTATTTTTAATATAGCACAAGCATTTTCTATATAAATATTTTGGGGATAATTATTTACATGTGCTTATCAAATTTAACACAATCTGGATTATTCTAGAGCCAAATGGTACTGGGTGATTAGCGCTACTGGTGAAATTTAGGATGCTGAAACTGTAAATCAAATGTACTTTTAATGAAACTGTTGATATTCAGTAAAAAGTATTACGAATGTGTGGCAGTTTAATAGTAACTGACATTTGAAGAAACTGTAAGTATGTAACTGACTGTATCTCAGTGATTAATATAGTTCTGCTCACTGTTGTGTGTGGATGCATGCTTCTTGTAACATGATTTTGTTGAATATGGAAGTTGTTAATGTTCTGAAGATAACTAGTAGTTTGATTTTATTAAGAAAATTTATCTCTATAATCAATTTGTTCTCCTCCACTGTAATGGCTTATGTTGTGACTGCTTGCCTAGTGCATTACAGTGAAGACTCATAAGTGAAAAATCAAGCACACATCATTCACTATAAGCATCTATGTGCATCCAGAGCATATGTCATCAGTTTAATAATTACAAATGTAAAATTATTGATAATGATACGTAAAAAAATAAAAGCCATAGGTATTTTTAAATCAGATTATGCACAAGTTAAACTGTAGTGAGCTAAGTAAGCCAGTAGTATATACTATGTCATTATATTGGAAGAGAACTAACTGATGATAGAGACTAATTCACTTGATAAAATCACATAGCTACTCATCTTCATTACATTAACTGGATGATTTTATATTCAACAAAAACAGGTTACAAGAAGCATGCATCTGCTACACTACTTAGATACAGTTAAAGTTACAGATACCGTTACATGTTTACAGTTTCTTTACAGTTAAAGGTACAGTTTATTAGTGCAGTTAAATAAACAGTTACAGTAAATAACAGTTCAAAAGTCCAATTAAGGCTAAACCACCACAAATGTTTGAGGAGGTTATTTCCTATTTCAAATTCCCATGCACCAGATCATTCCTGGCCTGGAATGGAATTCGAGAGAGTCAGCATGTTTACATTTAATAGTGAAGGATATATTTAATTATGTGTTGTAATTTTATGTTTATATAAATATAATGCATCTGTAATTGCACTTTTTAGACTAGCGTATTTAGCATAGAATCTACCAAGTCATATAGTTATTTTCAATATTACTCACAAATAATTAATATAATATTGGCATACTGTTTATAAACAAGCTTAAATGCAGCTGTAATAATAGCATACATTTTATTCTTCAGAGGGGGATCTAGACCATTTTTTATTGTATATTACAGTTGTATAGCTTTAGAATCGAAATTAAAGATAGCAGGATTGTAAACTAGATATGGCTTAATTATTAGCTTTATTCAACTAGATATGGCTAAAGCCTTTATCCTTTAAAGCTGATTATGATATACTTATGATGTAAAAGTTTTTTTTTCTATGTTTCCAATATGTCTTTAATTTTATACTTTACTGCCTCGTGAAGAAAGCATGCTTTTCTTTTTTTATAAATAATTTTGCCTCTCTTTTTAAAGATAAGTGCTGCTGATTTGCCTGGCTTAATAGAAGGAGCTCATGTCAACTATGGAATGGGTCACAAATTTCTGAAGCACTGCCTTCGTACAAAGGTTCTACTGTTTGTGGTAGACATTGGTGGATTCAGATTGAACCTAAATTCACCTTTTAGAGATGCTTTTGAAACAATTATGTTTCTTAACAGGGTATGATTATATACATACTTATAAATGCTATTTTTATTATGATAGTCATCTGATTTTTTTGATGGGGGGCTTTAAATTACTATCATGATAACTTTATGTTATCTTTTATATAGTATATGGAAATACATTCTCTTGAAATGATAGTTTTTTTTTTTTTTTTTTTAAATAAAAACAGTCTACATTAAATTTAAATAACTGATAAAAAAGAGCATGAAATGTTAAATAACTTTAAATCTACTGTATTATTAATAAGTAATTATTAATAATACAGTAGATTTATTTAATTAGTAATAACTTTTCTAATAATAAGATGTATTCATATTGTGCATCTGAAATAAATAAAATTTAATGTAATTTTCTGATTAAAAATCATCAAATTTTTATTTATTTCTTCGTATAAATATTTTGGAAATATTACATGTTGTGATGCAAATATCCCCTTCAGATTTGTTTTACTAACTTCAGATTAACTTTTAATACTGGTTCTCTGAAGCTAATAGATGTGTAAACATATGTTCCACTTTCTAAATAAATTTAGATTGCTCCATTAAACATATATTCCTCAAAGTAACTTTAGCTATGTAGTAATCAGGCACTAACCTCTGGCAACAAACAGAATCTAAAATGCTAATATTCAGCATTATATGTTCATTGAACATATATGTTAAAGAACTGCTATGGTTATGTACAGTTTTTAGATATGAGAAATAAGAAAAATTTGCATTATTCTTTGACAAAAAGAAGGTTCTTATCAGATTTAAAGATAAAATCATTTCTTGAGGGGTGTGGTAATAAATTAGTTATTTTCTCATTGGTTATTACATTTGTCAACATAAATTTGAGTGTGTTTTAATAAATTCTTAAATTTTGAAAGTTATATTTTTTGCAAAATCTTGCAATTATAAAATGAAATGATGTATTGGAAAGTGCATATTGTAATTTACCTTTATAAAATGTAATACCCTCATATGGTAAACCACATTGCTATTTTTTATTTTGCGCACTAATAAAGTAATAAATTTTTATCAGGTAACTGGGGAAAATTTCCCGCTCTTAAAGTAAATATGCAAAGAAGCAATTGATTAATTAAAACAAAAACTGAGTATTTCTGATATAGTCTAAAACTGAAATATTTTTAACATCAAATGACTACTGGTAATACATATCTAAAAAAACATTGTATCCATTGGCATTCATTTTGCAGTGTCTTTTATTATTACTGATAATACATAACACAAATGTATCTGTTAGTTAAGTTATATAATAGTTATATAATTTAGAATGCAATAAATATAAAGCATAAAAGTTTGTTTCTGAGTAACATGGATTAAAGTCTTCAAATGCATGCCAATTCTGATTCAATAGTGTAAAGCAGAGCATATATCCTTTTTTAACTCTTCAACTGCATTTGCATAACCTCTTGTTTTTAAATTGCTCATGCTGTTATATACTTTATTACAAATTTAATAACAAATGTTAAATGAGAAGACTAAAGAATTCAGAAGAATAAAAAACTAAAAAAGTATTCTCGTTCTAAATTCTGAATATTGTTGCCGATTCACTTTTGAGATGTAAAGACTTGTATTATCGAATAGGAAAGTATTGCATTTGTGCTTTATTAATTACTGCCCCCCTCCCGAAAAGTGTGATGTTTGAAGCCACTGCAGTTTGTCATTTGCATCTAAATTGTCTACAGCAATGGTCTGCTTTCACTATAAAAGTCCTTAGTGAATAGTTTGAGCTTTACACATGTTTGAAACTGTATGTTGGTAAACTTTGAGATTTGTGGATCAACCACTGTTGATGATAGCCAGCAAATCAATCTTTCTGGTTTGCTATACAGAGCTTACTTTTCAAGAATTTACTTCCCAAAAGACTGTTGTACGAAATTCACTTCCCAAGATACTGCTGTGCTAGATTCACTTTTACCAGTTAACAAATGGTCCACATATAATACTGTTTTCTTTTCATTTCTTCTTTCTTTTTGGTGAGAAAGCAGTCGCAAGTAAGCTATCAATAGATGCTGTTAGTCAACATGAATTATTTCATAAAATTCTGTTTGAAAATTTGTATGTTTTCCAAATGTGATCCAAATATAATAAATAATTTTGTTATTGGTGTTACTGAAGGCGATGTGTGATCAGAATCTGCTTAAATTGTATTTCAACATCATTGATGACAGAGATAACGTATCACATAGAGCAGTTTATCATCTGAAATTACTGTTTGGAACCATCTTTTTAATATGCCTAATACTAGTGTAACTTTGTTGAAAAACTTAACATGTCCTATGTACTTTTTATTTAGAGTTTCAGCTCATATATCATTCTGACACAAGAAACTAAAGTTGGCTACCTCAGGTCTTGGTCAGTTTCCATAATGTCCCTTTTTTCCAGTTTTTGGTATTAAGTACATTCTTTCATATATTTTATATCAGTACCCTGCTATTCTACAGCTATTTTAACCACATTTTTATTAAATTCTTCAGTTTTCAGTATTATTAAAAAAACTAGATTTTGCCCCCTTAGTTATTTAATACTTTTAAAACTGTAAAATTTGTATTTATCTCTTAAGATTTGCTTTTTAATAAAAAAATTTTACACCTTTTATTGTACAAAATGCATGAAATCCTATGAAGAAACTTTGATGTAGGAGTAATAGGGTGTAAAACAATAAAATCACTTCTGTTTTTCTGGATTTTAAACTTCTACTTGCGAGATATAAAGTCTAATGGAAAGTTGAAAAACAAAATAAATATAAAGCTGTCTGATGATGTTATTTCAGTCTCATCACACATGCAGGTGTTCATTTGAGCCATATATGGTGTCTCTCTTTATCGTTGCATAAATGCCGACTCTTCTAAATTAACTGAAACAAAAAGTTTTCCATGTCATTGTTCAGTGAGACACAATTGTGTATAAATATGGTTAATGATAAAGTTAATTTATGATTTTGTAATTTATTTGTATGAATTTCAACAAGGAAGAGATGCTACAGAAATGTGTCGAAATTTAGTGACAGTTTTTGGTGGAGATGCAGTTTAAGATAGAATATGTAGCAGATTGTTAAAAAAATTTGAATCGGGTAATTTTGACTGCTGGTCAAATTCCGAAAGTCTGGAAATACTTTACATTCATTTCTATGGGACGAAAGACGCCTGCACTGCTGGGTCACATAAAATTTAAGAAAAAGTGGTTATCTGCTGCAGCGCCTATGTATGTAAAAAAAATTTTGTAAAAGAAGGACCTGTAACCTATCATAGCTAAGTTAAAACTGCATAATTTATTATTTTATTTCTAGTACTTTTGTTATTTTACTATCTCTGTTGAATTGGTTGGAAAGTTTCAGCCATATTGTATAAGAAAATTGCCACTGTATATGACATGTATTAATAGCGTCAAAATGTATTAAATACTGTGACATTATTTACTGGAATCACCTTGTACAAGTAATTGAATTTTATGTTCTTTTTCCGTGTACTCCGTTGAAATATAAAACTAAGTGAAATAAGACCATACATAAAGAACTTGATCTCTCTTAAACAGGCCTAAATTTTAGACTAAATTTTAGAATTAAAGTATTATTATAACTTAAATTTTGATAATTAAAAGGGTGACCAATTTTTAGTTTAATATTTTTTATGTATGCATATTAACTACAGATAGCTAATAGGTTGTGCGAATGACAATATATATATATATATATTTTAATATTTCTATTGAGAATTTGTAAAATAATCATTGTATAAGGTAGTGGTGGTACTAAAGTTTTTCAACTTTGTTTAGATGGTACCCTTTAGTTAAAAGGTTGGGAACTGCTGACCTAGAGTCTGATTATTTCTATTAAATTGTGTGTTATTTGATAGACAGACAAAAGAATATCTTTTAAGAAAATACTTTGAATAATCAAACCTATAGCAATAGACATAAAGAGAGGGAGGGAGGGTGTATGAATTATTTTGTATTCGCCCAAGAATTAGCCTTGTGTCTCATATTTTCTTAAATATGTTTTATATTTGATGCAAATATTTTTACTTTCCATGTAAATCTTTCTCAAAATAAGGATGTTATTGATATTTGCTGCCATGCAAAAGTAAAAAGAGTTATTGTTACACATTTAACCTTTTTTTTGCCAAGTCATACTCGTTTTGGTTTCGTAAACAAGTACTGCCTGCGATAGAAAAAAAAAGAAAAATGCTGTTATTATTAAATTATTGAGATAAGATTGTGCGATATGTTTACTTTGTTGAATAAAAAAAGCTAATTCAAAATCTATAAATGAGCTGAAAATTTTTATACTAGTGTATCTTAGCTAATAATGCATGAATAAATCCTAAAATTTTTTAATTTAAGCTAATAATGCATAAGAACGATCTGGTAAAGCAGGAATAAAGTGACAGTGAATTCGAACTTACCAAACATTATAAATAATGGTATTAATAATATATGAATAAAATGGTATTAACTCGTAATGTTTTTCTTTTCATAATAACCCTCAGGGGGCTCACTTTTGTGAGTACGGGTGTGGCAATCCTGAGGTACCCTAGCCCTTCAGGGGATCATCTTCTTGGTGAGACGAGTGTCACGATCCTGGAGCCCCAGTGATCTATCCTCTTTTCCGTCTCCTCTTCTCTTGGCTGGAACTTTTTCCCTTCCCTTCTCCCTTGTGGTTTCTCTCTTCGAAGTTTGGGGCTCGTCACAAGAAACTGGAACAGCCCTTGTCTCTAGTTTTCAAGTGGCTAGAAAACTGCCCACGTGTTTGCCGTGTGTGGAGACCCGTGTCGCTGGAAAGGAGGGTCCTGGTAGTTGAGGGGCAAGGTACTGTCCCCAACACACTGCTTTGGCCTCTGCTTCAGCTAAACGGGAGGCACCTTAGTTGTCCTCACGGGTGTCAATCGGCTGGTCACTAGTCCTTGTGTCAGTCAGTGGCTTGGGGTCAAGCTCTCGGGAGTACCTGCTTTCGGGAAAGCCGACTGTGGGGCTTCAGTTTGCGTATAGGTCCGGCTAGCCCTAACACAAGAATCTGTGTTCCCTTGTTGGGCTCCGTGGTGGGCGGTGACGTCGGACCCGAATCTTTTCTTCTTAAATATGGCTTCTCTCTTTATTCTTAAAAAAAGCTGAGTTGAATGAAACCAACCAAGATATCGAAATTGTCGACAAATCCATCAAGAAGAAGATCCGTACAGATGCAAATGCCAAAGATATTGAAATTGTTGACAAAACCATTAGCAAGAAGATTTGTACCAATGCAAATGCCAAGGAAACTACTGAAAATCCTCACTTCCTCGTTGTCTCTAAAGACCTTATATTCCTAACCCTATGCGATGTTTCCAGTGCCAGTGTTTCGGCCATTCTAAGATGACTTGTCGTGGCAGCCTCACATGCACCCAATGCGCACAGATTGGCCACGATTCTGAAAATTGTACCACTGCGCCTTTGTGTATAAATTGCAAGGGTCAGCACCCAGCATTTTCACGCATGTGCCCAAAATGGAAATCCGAAAAAGAAGTGCAGACTGCAAAAGTTACCAGGAACATCTCGTATGCTGAAGCCAGAAAACTAGTTCAAAGCACACAGCTCCAATCAAACAAATCATATGCGAGTGCAGTTAAAACAACACGTAGCATTGCCACCCAAACATCAATAGGCACGCAGACTGTACCAAATAAAACCCAACCGACTACATCCACCAAGAAAAAGGAAAATGCAATTCATTTAATGCAAAAAAAAAAAAAAAAAAGAAACAGTCATTCAAAGTAAACCTAAAACTGAAAGTCACAAAATAATTAATAAAAATAGAAGTCCTAGCAATAGCTCTCTTGACGATATAATTTCTGAATCTGCGGATTCAGACAGTATGGAAGTAGAAGAGGGTCTAGAAGTTCCCAGGCATCTACTTCCACGTAAAACAAAAGAACAGCACAGAAAGAACAAAAACCATTCATAATGGCCACCCTCATCTCATGGAACTGTCGCGGTTTCCACAGAAATTTGCTTGACATCAAATCTATAATAAATGCGTATCATCCTGTGTGCTTAGCAATACAGGAAACAAATCTGAAACCAGAACAACATGCAAAACTTCGAAGGTTTTCTTTCGTCAGGAAGGATAAGCTTGCAGGTGAGCGTGCCAGTGGAGGTGTAGGTCTCCTCATCTCACTGGATTATCCCTTAAATGTACTTTCTTTGACGACATCCCTCCAAGTTGTCGCTACTCAAACAAATTTTGATATTGTTGTTTCAGTTATTTCTCTGTATTTGCCTCCAAATGAGCACATTGATCAGCAAAATTTAAATGATCTTATTGAGCAGCTGCCTGAGCCCTATATCATTATAGGAGATTTTAATGGCCATAGTCCGCTCAGGGGTGGTAAAGATACAAATTGCCGAGAAAGACAAATTGAGAAGATGATTGAAGATCATAGCCTTTGTCTCCTGAATAATGGGCAGGATACGTATTCCACGCTCTCGACCTTGCCATCTGTTCACCATCTCTGTTGCCTTTTTACACTTTTAGTGTGGGAAATGATCTTTACAACAGCGATCACTATCCCATTTTTGTATCTCTGGCACAAAAAGGAGCAAACCCCATGTCAAGATCCCCTCGTTTCATAGGGCAGACTGGGCAGTTTGATAGGGCAGACTGGGAACTCTTCTCTTCCATTGCAGAGCTTGCAGATGAAATGGTAGAAGATGCGCATATCGATGATGCTGTTGAAGCTGTTACCCCTATTCAGCGGCCATATTTGCAGCAGTAGGTCGCATTTTCGTCGCTCCTCGTGTTTCGTCTTTAGCAGCGGAAGTTTTTATTTTCAGGTGCTGAAACAAGTTTTATTATTTAGCCCACATCAGTAGGAATACGTAGACACTAATGTTTTGGTTCTACGACCAACGGTTCATTAATTACGGATTCATTAATTTCTCAGTTTAACATCCAACGGGGCTGAACCTTAAATTGCTTTTGAGCGACCGCCGGAAGCCGAATCATATTGAATTTTATATCGCTGGAAAGAGGACCTTACAAGGAGTATTTACAGACCAGTTTCAAGACAATTGGTTAATTATACCGCTAGTAATTAATTTTTAAAGTAAGTGATTCTGCAGCCACGAGGTGTCCGTGACCCTCGACCTTTTCAAGCGATCCAACGACCACCTGCTGTCCAGCGACCCCCCGGCGTCAGCGACTTCCTTTCTATCAACAAAGGGGAAAGAAGACCAACAAAAGGGACTGTGTTTTAATTCGTCTTTTCGCTAATTAGGCAACTAACTGAAGTAGCTCTTCGGAACCTTCAGTTTTGGACTCCTCATGTGACAGGGATTACAGGGATATAAATTTCAAATTTTTTGGACGACTACAACCCGAGTTTTCATTTTTTGTGACTTTATTTTGGACAGGATTTTCACCTTCGCGCGCCTGTGTTTACGTACAGTGTTTACCTGATTTATGTCCATCTCTTGGATTACACAGTGACAATATTTGAACGATTTCTGCAGAAACTCATTATACAGAAGAAGAGCAGAGAAAATAGCGGCCAAGTGTCAATTCGCTTACCGCGGCTGCTTATAGATAGTACAGAGAAGGTTAGCAACCAAGGTAGGATTGCCTGTTTCTAATTAAATCAATTAGTTTAATTAAGAATCGCATTACTTACTGGTTAGACTCGGCTAATTTTGGTCATTAACTTCATATTATAAAATAGGCTTCAGGTATAACACCGGATACTGTATAATTATCAAACTATGTCAATTTGTGTCATTTTGCGCTATCTAATAATATCTATTACTGCTATGTTAATTTAATTACAGTTTCTAACGCTACAATTTTGCTGTGATCGTGTGCATTTAATTTGTACTCTGCACAGAAGGCTCTAGCTCCCATTACAAATCTGTTTTATTTACCTCAGTTCAAACTGGCTCATTAATTATATTAATTGCCAGTATAATTCTCTTGTATCAGTATTTGATAATATGTTTTTACGGAATGCATAAACAGTAGCATTTCTTATCAGAGCATTATGATTTAGTTTCTCTGTACTTTATTCTAAACTTTTACGTGTGGTAATTGGCTTACCAACGTGTTTTAATCAGGCAGTAATTAAACATAAATAGTAATACTATATTATTTGTGTGTATCCCTGTGCATATTATTTATTCCGTGAATGTATAATAGTACTATTACAGCATTCTGGTCACCTTTTGATTATTCTATTTTATTAATTAGCATTAATTAATTTGTTGACCATTACAAATTTCTTCGAATAAGAGCATTAGCATTACTTAAAGTGCAAGTCTGTGTGAATTACGAGCAGAGTTAGTGTCACAGTGAAATTTTACTGCAGTGAAAGTGAATAAGTGATTATTAAGTGCTTACAGTGATACGTGTGCAAGCAATTAGTGCACAAAAAGTGCATTAGTGATTAGTGCTGATTAGAGTTAGTGTCACAGTGAAATTTTACTACAGTGAAAGTGAATAAGTGATTATTAAGTGCTTACAGTAATAAGTGTGCAAGTAATTAGTGCACAAAAAGTGTATTAGTGATTAGAGTTAGTGTCACAGTGAAAGTGAATAAGTGATATTAAGTGCTTACAGTGATACATGTGCAAGTAATTAGTGCACAAAAAGTGCATTAGTGATTAGTGCTGATTAGAGTTAGTGTCACAGTGAAATTTCACTACAGTGAAAGTGAATAAGTGATTATTAAGTGCTTACAGTGATACGTGTGCAAGTAATTAGTGCACAAAAGTGCATTAGTGATTAGTGCTGATTAGCACAAGTGCATTTATGTTCAGTGAGTGCATTTACGAGCAGAGTAAGTGTCACAGTGAAATTTTTACTACAGTGAAATGTATAAGTGATCTTTAAGTGTAACAGTGATACCTGTGGAGCGACTTCTGTGTGTCTCTATGTGATTTTACTCTTTGCATCAAATTCAGTGCGCCATCTCAAGTCCACAACTGTTTCTCGCACTGTATAGTGCAAGTGATTGCTACTATGACACGGCCATCAACCTCAGTGGCTGAGTACGACAATTCTAACTGCGACTCTGATCCGGCAACTCTTGCTGGCTCAGAATTAGACTATCACACAAAAATCAATAAGCTCTGCGAAAGTCTTAGAAAAACAGCCTCCATACAAAGACGAGGCAGATACCTTCTTCCTTCAGACGTAAAGGTATCTCTCCTGGATTTGATAGACGCAGTGCACACTTTGGCACTCGAAGGTCCAAATTACATACTGAAACCTGAAGCAGCAGACGCCTGTACCAACACTCCCTCCATAGTCTGTTGCGGTTCATTGCACGGCACAGCTCCCAACGATTCATCAGCGCTTAGCGATACCGTCGTCACAGTCAAAACATACGCGCAAGCAACCAGACCGAAGCCAAAACATACGGTTTTAATTTATCCCTCTGAGGGTACTGCACAGGGTAATAAGGACCTAAAAGCTGTCCTTAACGAAAATTTCCCTATTCAGAAGCTTGGAGTTAAAATCTCCTCCATTAGAAATCTACAGAAAGGAGGACTAGCTGTAGACTGTGTTTCCAAAGAGGACGTGACCAAGCTCACTACTAGTTTACAAAGCACGCAGGGACAAGTAATAGTCAAGATCAAGCAACCACTGACTAGACTACCACGAGTGGCTATCCACAACGTATCTCCTGACATCCAGCCAGAAGAGATAGAAAATGCACTCGCCTCAGAACTCCACCTCACCAAAACAACAGCCAAAGTCATGTACCGACTCAAGGACAGAGGAAACACCGTCAAATGGATACTTGAATGTCAACCAGCAGCATTTAGAAGCCTCCTCCAGTCATCCAAGCTCTTCATTGGGTGGAGAGGACATAGGATTGCTGAGCACTTCGACACAAAAAGATGTTTCCGATGCCAGGAGTTTGGCCATCTGCAGCAAACATGCACCAATAGAATCTACTGTGCCTTCTGCTCTGGAAGTCACAGTGTTAAGGACTGTCACGCCAGCAGGCCAACATGCATCAACTGTTCAGACGCCAACTATAAAACGCGCAGCACAATGCCATGCAACCATCCGACCTATGATACCAAGTGCCCAACGTATGGACGATACATCGAACGCGTCAGAAGGAGCACTCTCTATGAATAATGAACAAGAGCCGAACAGCACGACAACAGAACAAGCGATACGCGGGCCAACCCAAGAAACTTCAAGTGCGGAAGCTAATTCTAATCAAGCACAGATAAAGTGCACACAAATTAACTTACAATGGGCGGTAGCCGCGACCACGCAGGTAGTCCAGCATGCTATTCAATATAACTTAGATTTCTTGATAATTCAAGAACCTTATTGTCGCGAAGGACAAGTGGCAAGCCTACCAATGGCATGGAAAATTTTTCAGAAGAAAGCCAATGCAGAACAAGCACCACGGGCAGCCATTGTCTGCTGCAACCCCTCCTGGTCTCCATACGTAGTAACCACAGAAAGAGACTTCGTTACTATTCTAGTCATCTTTGAAGAGCAGCAATTCCTCCTAACCTCCGTCTACTCCCCGCCCACGGAAGGTCTTACGGATGTGACTTGCAACTTTATACGAGTGAAACAGAAATGCCCAACAGTACCTCACGTCGTTGGAGGAGATTTCAATGCACATAATACTATATGGGGCTACCAAGACACAACGCCTAAAGGGCGAGACATGGAAGACTTTATGGCCTGTCACGATCTGCATTTACATAATAGTCAAGGGGCACAACCAACCTATGACAATACTTATCATAAAGGATGGCCTGATCTTACACTCTCAACTGCTAATTTTGCCAACAACTTTAGCTCATGGGATGTTCTAGATGATGAGAGTAACTCAGATCATCGATACATCCACTTCACACTAACACTTGAAGCCAGCATTAATATCCTCCAGAGATTCAAACTACCGGGCGGAAAGATACGACGACTGAAGAATGCCTTTCAGGAGCTGCTCATCAGAGAAGAAGACATACTAGAAGACCTTACCAACCCCCAAGAACTGGATGATTACACAGACCACATTCTGTCATTACTCAGACAAATATGTCAGCAGATCCTCCCTACAAGGACCGCCAAAAAACTCCAAGGCATATCCTGGTGGACGGGAAGACTGAGAGAGATGAAACAGAGGTGCAGAGCTCTGCGCCGCCGCCTCAGATCTGCTACCAACGAAATTGTAGCTTCCAACATCCTTACGGCCTTTCGGCAAGAAAGGGCCGCCTACAAGAAAGCAATTCTTGAAGCTAAAATTAACAGCTGGAGATCTTTCTGCACCAGTAACAGTAATCCATATGGAATTTTACACAAACTGGCAATGCAGAAGATCTTCCAACCAGCGCAAGTACCAGTTCAAACAACAGCACCACATACTATGGACGTAGTGGCCTCCACCGCCAAGGAACTTTTAAATGCTATCTTTCCCACAGATGATACACAAGCAGATACTTCAGAACAGAGGCAAATTAGAGAAGATACAAGCTCGCCATGCACACCGAACGATATACAGTTTTCTGCACAGGAGATACGTAATATATTCCGGTATCTGCCACTAAAAAAGGCCCCGGGTCCAGACGGACTCGATTACGCAATTATCAAAGTTGCGTATCAGGCACGACCATCCTACTTCCATAAATACTACAACCAGCTTCTGCATTATAAAATATTCCCCACAGCTTTCAAAAAAGGCAATGTGGTATTATTTTTAAAAAAGGATAAAGACCCCCTAGTATCGAGTTCCTTTAGGCCAATTTGCCTTCTGTCAGCGATGGGAAAGATTTACGAGAAGCTCATCATCAACAGGCTAAAATTTCATCTACATCAATACCAAAGCATTAGCCCAAGACAATTTGGCTTCAAACAAGGCAGTTCTACCATTCATGCCCTGCAGCGAATCCATGAAGTCATAATTCAGAACAAATCGCAGGGCTACCAGACGGCTTTTATATCGATAGATTTGCAAAGTGCGTTCGATACCCTCTGGTGGCCTGCCATCAGGCAGGCCCTCAGAGAGGCAAGATGCCCAAGAAATATCTTTCAAGTTCTGGACAACTATCTGGCAGACCGGCAACTGATGATCTCTAACAACAGTAGTACTGTTTCAATAACACAAGTGAGAGGATGTCCACAGGGGTCCTGTGCAGGGCCTCTGCTATGGAACCTCACCTTTAATAAAGTCTTAGAGGCAAGGTGGCCACAACATACTGTGTTAGTTGCATACGCGGACGACGCGGCATTACTGGTCAGAGGCCGCACACGCGCTGAGCTTGAAGCCCATGGCAGTGAGTCATGCACTATCTTTGCCAACCTCTGCGAAGAGCTAAAACTCAAAATATCCACCACAAAGTCCACTGCTATCATCTTTCCAAGAAAGGGTACAAATCCAACACGTAGCCCATGTATCAAACTACAAGGCCGGAATATTAAAGTCGTAAAAACTTTAAGATACCTTGGGGTAATATGGGACCCAGGTCTGACTTGGCTTCCGCATATCCAGGCACAAAAGATTAAAACATCTGCAATTGCCAGGAGATCACGACAATTCCAAGGCCGGAACTGGGGACGGAATCCCCACATTCAAAAGGTACTTTATAAAACTGTAGCTGAGAAGGTGGCACTCTATGCGGCAGCTATATGGGCACAACCCATGACCGCACGCAAGGTTAAGCAACTCCTATCACTACAGCGCCCATTCGCCATAGGCTTATGCAGAGCCTACCGCACCACTGCAACTTATGCAGCACTCACCTTGGCAGGCATCATACCACTTCATATCCAAGCGGAGCTAGAGGCCACATATACTAAAATAATACATCTACAGAAAGACGCAACCTTTGCAGGCACCTTACATAGCCCTGCAAATTACGAACATCCATGTACTCCTCTCCACACGCACCCAGCACACAAGGGACTTGGCATTCACACTGTCCTCAAACCGTCACGAAGTCAACCAGAAGGAAACCCTAATATGCACGCGTTCTACACAGATGGCTCGAAAACTGCTGAGGGTGTAGGTAGTGCCTTTATATACTACAGGCAAGGCCATGCTGCACACCATTGGAAAGGGCACCTCAATCCAAATAATAGCATTTTTCAAGCAGAAGTAGTTGCCATAACAGCTGCCATTGAATACGTGGCGCTCAACAACATCACACATGTGCAGCTTTATACAGACAGTATGTCGACACTGCTTGCTCTTGACAAACATAGTCACGCCTCCCCGCTGATCATACGACTGCAGCATATCCTAAAAGATAATCGGCAAGCACATGTTGACCTAGTATGGATTAAAGCCCATGCAGGTAACATGGGTAATGAGACAGCGGATGAACTCGCTAAAGAGGCTGCTTCGAACCAAAATGCCAGACCGATATCAGTATCAGCACCACCATCTTTCCTCAAAAGTCAACTGCGAAATGCCGCTATCCAGTGGTGGCAAAGAGAATGGGATCAGGGCGACACGGGAAGGAGAGCGCATAGCTTCTTGCCAAAAGTAACCACGGAGCGCCTTATGGCAATTGCTCCCCTTACCAACTTCATTACTGGTCATGGTCCCTTCCCGGATTACTTCTACCGCCGCACCATCTCAACCACGGATCGCTGTGTTTGCGGGGGTGAGGGGTCACCGGACCATTATATCTTTCAGTGCCCACTCACGGAACAGTTCCACTTCCCGATACCAGCCAATATCTCAGCATTTCACAAGTTCCTAGCCAAAAACAGAGCGGCCATAAATAAAATCTGCAAAATAATAACCACCATTGCAACATATGGCCAGGACCTCTGTCAACCAGAGTAATATGGCTTACATGCATTACTTGCACTGACATATGCACTCTAATGCTCTACCATCTAATCTCTGACTGCATAGGGAGCAGAAGAAAATTGAACACCATTTTTAGGTGTTTAATTTTCTTCTTTTGTTATAAAGATGCTACAGAAACGTGTCGAAATTTAGTGACAGTTTTTGGTGGAGATGCAGTTTAAGATAGAATATGTAGCAGATTGTTAAAAAAATTTGAATCGGGTAATTTTGACTGCTGGTCAAATTCCGAAAGTCTGGAAATACTTTACATTCATTTCTATGGGACGAAAGACGCCTGCACTGCTGGGTCACATAAAATTTAAGAAAAAGTGGTTATCTGCTGCAGCGCCTATGTATGTAAAGAAAGTTTTGTAAAAGAAGGACCTGTAACCTATCATAGCTAAGTTAAAACTGCATAATTTATTATTTTATTTCTAGTACTTTTGTTATTTTACTATCTCTGTTGAATTGGTTGGAAAGTTTCAGCCATATTGTATAAGAAAATTGCCACTGTATATGACATGTATTAATAGCGTCAAAATGTATTAAATACTGTGACATTATTTACTGGAATCACCTTCTACAAGTAATTGAATTTTATGTTCTTTTTCCGTGTACTCCGTTGAAATATAAAACTAAGTGAAATAAGACCATACATAAAGAACTTGATCTCTCTTAAACAGGCCTAAATTTTAGACTAAATTTTAGAATTAAAGTATTATTATAACTTAAATTTTGATAATTAAAAGGGTGACCAATTTTTAGTTTAATATTTTTTATGTATGCATATTAACTACAGATAGCTAATAGGTTGTGCGAATGACAATATATATATATATATATTTTAATATTTCTATTGAGAATTTGTAAAATAATCATTGTATAACGTAGTGGTGGTACTAAAGTTTTTCAACTTTGTTTAGATGGTACCCTTTAGTTAAAAGGTTGGGAACTGCTGACCTAGAGTCTGATTATTTCTATTAAATTGTGTGTTATTTGATAGACAGACAAAAGAATATCTTTTAAGAAAATACTTTGAATAATCAAACCTATAGCAATAGACATAAAGAGAGGGAGGGAGGGTGTATGAATTATTTTGTATTCGCCCAAGAATTAGCCTTGTGTCTCATATTTTCTTAAATATGTTTTATATTTGATGCAAATATTTTTACTTTCCATGTAAATCTTTCTCAAAATAAGGATGTTATTGATATTTGCTGCCATGCAAAAGTGAAAAGAGTTATTGTTACACATTTAACCTTTTTTTCGCCAAGTCATACTCGTTTTGGTTTCGTAAACAAGTACTGCCTGCGATAGAAAAAAAAAGAAAAATGCTGTTATTATTAAATTATTGAGATAAGATTGTGCGATATGTTTACTTTGTTGAATAAAAAAAGCTAATTCAAAATCTATAAATGAGCTGAAAATTTTTATACTAGTGTATCTTAGCTAATAATGCATGAATAAATCCTAAAATTTTTTAATTTAAGCTAATAATGCATAAGAATGATCTGGTAAAGCAGGAATAAAGTGACAGTGAATTCGAACTTACCAAACATTATAAATAATGGTATTAATAATATATGAATAAAATGGTATTAACTCGTAATGTTTTTCCTTTCATAATAACCCTCAGGGGGCTCACTTTTGTGAGTACGGGTGTGGCAATCCTGAGGTACCCTAGCCCTTCAGGGGATCATCTTCTTGGTGAGACGAGTGTCACGATCCTGGAGCCCCAGTGATCTATCCTCTTTTCCGTCTCCTCTTCTCTTGGCTGGAACTTTTTCCCTTCCCTTCTCCCTTGTGGTTTCTCTCTTCGAAGTTTGGGGCTCGTCACAAGAAACTGGAACAGCCCTTGTCTCTAGTTTTCAAGTGGCTAGAAAACTGCCCACGTGTTTGCCGTGTGTGGAGACCCGTGTCGCTGGAAAGGAGGGTCCTGGTAGTTGAGGGGCAAGGTACTGTCCCCAACACACTGCTTTGGCCTCTGCTTCAGCTAAACGGGAGGCACCTTAGTTGTCCTCACGAGTGTCAATCGGCTGGTCACTAGTCCTTGTGTCAGTCAGTGGCTTGGGGTCAAGCTCTCGGGAGTACCTGCTTTCGGGAAAGCCGACTGTGGGGCTTCAGTTTGCGTATAGGTCCGGCTAGCCCTAACACAAGAATCTGTGTTCCCTTGTTGGGCTCCGTGGTGGGCGGTGACGTCGGACCCGAATCTTTTCTTCTTAAATATGGCTTCTCTCTTTATTCTTAAAAAAAGCCGAGTTGAATGAAACCAACCAAGATATCAAAATTGTCGACAAATCCATCAAGAAGAAGATCCGTACAGATGCAAATGCCAAAGATATTGAAATTGTTGACAAAACCATTAGCAAGAAGATTTGTACCAATGCAAATGCCAAGGAAACTACTGAAAATCCTCACTTCCTCGTTGTCTCTAAAGACCTTATATTCCTAACCCTATGCGATGTTTCCAGTGCCAGTGTTTCGGCCATTCTAAGATGACTTGTCGTGGCAGCCTCACATGCACCCAATGCGCACAGATTGGCCACGATTCTGAAAATTGTACCACTGCGCCTTTGTGTATAAATTGCAAGGGTCAGCACCCAGCATTTTCACGCATGTGCCCAAAATGGAAATCCGAAAAAGAAGTGCAGACTGCAAAAGTTACCAGGAACATCTCGTATGCTGAAGCCAGAAAACTAGTTCAAAGCACACAGCTCCAATCAAACAAATCATATGCGAGTGCAGTTAAAACAACACGTAGCATTGCCACCCAAACATCAATAGGCACGCAGACTGTACCAAATAAAACCCAACCGACTACATCCACCAAGAAAAAGGAAAATGCAATTCATTTAATGCAAAAAAAAAAAAAAAGAAACAGTCATTCAAAGTAAACCTAAAACTGAAAGTCACAAAATAATTAATAAAAATAGAAGTCCTAGCAATAGCTCTCTTGACGATATAATTTCTGAATCTGCGGATTCAGACAGTATGGAAGTAGAAGAGGGTCTAGAAGTTCCCAGGCATCTACTTCCACGTAAAACAAAAGAACAGCACAGAAAGAACAAAAACCATTCATAATGGCCACCCTCATCTCATGGAACTGTCGCGGTTTCCACAGAAATTTGCTTGACATCAAATCTATAATAAATGCGTATCATCCTGTGTGCTTAGCAATACAGGAAACAAATCTGAAACCAGAACAACATGCAAAACTTCGAAGGTTTTCTTTCGTCAGGAAGGATAAGCTTGCAGGTGAGCGTGCCAGTGGAGGTGTAGGTCTCCTCATCTCACTGGATTATCCCTTAAATGTACTTTCTTTGACGACATCCCTCCAAGTTGTCGCTACTCAAACAAATTTTGATATTGTTGTTTCAGTTATTTCTCTGTATTTGCCTCCAAATGAGCACATTGATCAGCAAAATTTAAATGATCTTATTGAGCAGCTGCCTGAGCCCTATATCATTATAGGAGATTTTAATGGCCATAGTCCGCTCAGGGGTGGTAAAGATACAAATTGCCGAGAAAGACAAATTGAGAAGATGATTGAAGATCATAGTCTTTGTCTCCTGAATAATGGGCAGGATACGTATTCCACGCTCTCGACCTTGCCATCTGTTCACCATCTCTGTTGCCTTTTTACACTTTTAGTGTGGGAAATGATCTTTACAACAGCGATCACTATCCCATTTTTGTATCTCTGGCACAAAAAGGAGCAAACCCCATGTCAAGATTCCCTCGTTTCATAGGGCAGACTGGGCAGTTTGATAGGGCAGACTGGGAACTCTTCTCTTCCATTGCAGAGCTTGCAGATGAAATGGTAGAAGATGCGCATATCGATGATGCTGTTGAAGCTGTTACTCATACTATTATTCAGGCAGCTATGCTTTCCATTCCTAGAACACCAGGAAAAATACTAAAATATTCGAAACCATAGTGGAATCGCGACTGTCATGAAGCACTGAAAAAACAGAAAAAAGCATGGGGTATTTTTCGTAGATATCCTACTCTGCGAAACCTCATAGCATTTAAAAGAGCCAAAGCAAATGCACGAAAAGTAAGGAGGCAGAGCGAAAGGAATTCCTGGATTTCATATGTGTTGTCAATAACATCCTCCACGCCTAGTATGCGGGTTTGGGAAAGAGTTCAAAAAGCATGCGGAATATATAAAGACCAGTCACTTTCCTTTTTGGAAAAAGATGGCCGAGTGATTAGCTCCATAGGAGAAATTGCGAATACTATTGGTGAGACATTTGCTGCCATTTCTTCCAGCAGAAACTATTCACCTGCATTTCTCTCTATCAAGCAGCACTATGAAATAAATCCCATCGCATTCAACTCTTCCAAATCTGAGCCTTACAATAGAGCAATTACTATGATGGAGTTAAAGAGAGCTTTATTGCAGACACATAGGTCTTCTCCGGGTCTCAATGGCGTGAATTACGAAATGCTAAAACATCTGTCCTATAAGTCACTGACTGCCCTTCTCACTCTTTACAATAGAGTGTGGAAGGAGTGTACTTTTCCCAGTGCATGGAGGAGAGCTGTTGTAATTCCTATTGCTAAGCCAGGGAAAGATCTAAGGAATCCCTCCAATTATCGGCCAATTGCCCTTACGAGTTGCCTATGCAAGCTGTTTGAAAAAATGGTAAACAGCCGCCTAGTGTACTTCTTGGAAAAGAATAATATTATATTGCCTTATCAAAGTGGTTTTCGAAAGGGGAGAACAACCGTAGATAACATGCTCCTCTTAGAGACATCTATTCAAAAAGCCTTTGTCAGAAGAAGTCACCTTGTCTCAATATTATTTGACATTGAGAAAGCTTACGATAAGGCATGGAGATACGGGATACTTCGGGATCTTCACGAGAGTGGCTTGCGCAGCAACCTACCAATTTTCATTTAGAATTTCTTAAATACTAGGACTTTTCAAGTAAGGATTGGCTCTGTTTCGTCAGATATTTTTGAACAGGAAGAGGGTGTGCCTCAAGGCTGTGTGCTTAGAGTAACCCTGTTCATTTTAAAAATAAACTCTGTACTAAAAGAACTTCCTCCCACCATCTTGGGATCTCTATATGTTGATGATCTACAGATTAGTTGTCGAGGGGCAGACATGAGATACATAGAGATGCAATTGCAGATTTCTCTGAATAAGATCCAAGAATGGTCAGAGAAACAGGGATTTACATTTTCGAAGCAAAAAACTTTGTGCGTGCACTTTTGTAGTAAGCGAGGTCTCCATCCTGAGCCTGAATTATATCTGAATGGTACAATTATTCCAGTTGCGCCCGAAGTAATATTTTTAGGAGTGACGTTCGATCGAAAATTGACTTTCCTTTCTCATGTTTTAAACCTGAGAAAGAAGTGTCTAAAAACACTAAATATTTTAAAAGTGTTAGCGAACACATCCTAGGGTGCTCTGCGCTTCGCATTTACAGAGTGCTTGTCCGCTCTAAACTGGACTATGGCTCAGTTGTTTACGGATCCGCCCGGTCATCAGTATTGTTGAAACTGGATCCTGTTCACCATCAAGCTCTGCGGATTTGTTCAGGAGCTTTCAGGACTTTTGTCTAGAGCCTGTATGTTGACTCTAACGAACCATCACTTTATCTGAGGCATGAGCAATTGTCCCTTTTGCAATATTTTAATATTCTATCCTAACCTGAACATCACAATAAGCTGAGCTTACTTGCTAATGTGTGTAACACTTTATTTGAAACACGTCCATCCTGTGTCCCTACTTTTCCTTTAAGACTTCACCCTGTCATTGAGGAACTTTCCCTCTCTGATATGCGCCCCCAAGCAGTACAGAACTTGAAAATTCCACCTTGGGAAAATTCACGGATTCAGCTTCTTGATGTTTTCAAACGTCAAGTGAAGGCGAGCACTAACGAGATCATTTACACACAACTCTTCGCTGAGCACAGGCACAAATATAGCAGTTATTATCCGATATACACAGATGGATCAAAGTCAAATGATCATGTCGGGATGGCTTTTGTATTTGAAAATTACATAGAGGGCAGATGCCTGCACCATGCTTTCTCAGTCCTAACGTCTGAACTAACTGCAATATATTATAGTCTTTTGTACATCTCAAAGCTCTGCCACAAAAAGTTCATAGTTTATACAGACTCGTATAGTGCTCTTAAATCCTTGGAAGCTTTTCCCAACACTCAGAATCCTGTGGTAGTGGATGTTCTCAAAATTCATATAAATTTAACGATTCGAGGATATGAAGTCCTGTACTGCTGGGTTCCTGGACATGCTGGAATAAAGGGAAATGAGCTTGCAGATATCACAGCCAAATCTGCTGTTGAACCGTCCAGTCACCTTATCCCTTTTAGAGATATATGCTGTGTCATCAAGGGAAAGGTCCGGAAAAAATGGCAGCAAATTTGAGATGTTCAGCATCACAACAAGTTGAGAAACGTCAAGCCTAGAATTGAGCATTGGGATTTTGCTGGAAATCATAAGGAGGAAGTTCTTTTGACTTGCCTCAGAATTGGTAACACTAGAGTGACACATAACTATCTTCTCAAAGCTGGAAATGAGCCTGTGTGTTTTAATTGTAATGTTTGTTTATCCGTTCGTCATATTTTAATTGAGTGTCCATGTTTTAATAGTCTTCGCCAGAAGTATTTTAATAGCTGTGACTTATCTCTCGACCGTTTAATCAGAAGAGAGATCAATTGTAATTTATTTTATTATTTAAAAGACTGGCTTTTACTACGTAATGTAATTTGTTTTGAAGATTGTGTCTTGAATTTTAAATGTGTGCTTTTAACTTGTTTTTATATGTATGACTTCATCCTCTGGATTTGGTACATTTGTCTACTTGTTTTTATTTATTGTATTTTAACTTCATCAATTGTAATCACCCCATCTCGTGTTTGGCGCATTATAATCATACTTGGTTTTGCGCCATAATCTCTCACTCACTCACTCACTCCTTTCATAGTAGTATTTGTTTAATTTAAGATTTTCAGTAGGAGTTAAATTTTAAAAAAAATCCTTGAAAACAGGCCTTAACTTTTTGTTGCATACAAACAGTATATATATATATAGTTAAAAAAAAAAAAAAAGCCATCAAAACTAAATCTGAGGGAACTTTTGCAGGTTTGAATGAGGCTTTCATCATTATATCTTTACTAGTTTTCACTTTCTATTCATAAAAGCTTTTTTTTTTTTTTTCTTTTCTGTGGAACAGTCAGTTTTATTTAATCCCGTATTTGTTAAAATAAAAGCATGTATTTTTAGTTTGTATTTTATTTAGACTCTTTTATGTATTGATTTTTTAAAAGTAAATATCACATTCTTTATATATGTATAAAGATTTCCATGGTTTTACAAGCTAATTTTTTTTTAAATTTATACCATCTCCAAAAAAAAAAAAAAAAAAATGTTTCATAAGTCAAATTTCCCATATCAGAGCCACATATAGGGTATTGTATTTCATAAAGTTATTCATGTAGTATATAATCATGCTTAGTTTCTCTATTTAGGCCAAATTGTGTGTTTTTGTTTTAAAAAGCTCATTACTTATTCACAAATCAAAAATAGGAAATTTGGAATATACTTGACTACCAGTTTGAGTAGGTGATTTTTGCTACTTGTTCCTGATAACCTTTAGGGAAAAAAATTTAAATAAATAAAAAATAGCATTAATCCACATAAAATAAAAATATAACACTTTGTATGAACACCAAACTTTTAAATATGAGCAGGACATGCTTTTCAAACGACAAGCTTTATTTCTTCATCAGATGCAAGTTGGATCCTTTGCAGCTGGTGAAAAACGAAAGCTTTTTGTTCAAAATGTGCGTCCTGCTCGCATTTAAATGATTGGTGTTCATACAAAGTAGTATATTTTTGTTTTACTTAATTTTTGAGTGTTTATTTGTAATTAAATCCACTTACTCTATAGTAAATACTATATTTAAATGCACATTTTCATAATGTGTTTATTTAATTGGGATACAGGAATAAAATAGAATATGTATTGTCATGTTTGAAATTATAATTCAAAAAGAAAATTTTATTTTGTAAATGTACATTTTACAGCTGATGTGCAAAATATGAAATCTTACTAAATTTAATGTATAGCAGCATACAGTTAACGCAGTAGCTTCCAAGTTTGCATGAAATTATTTTCTGGACATTGCTAAGTTTATAAGCACTTTAATATGCAAGTAACTGAATAAAATGGTCATTTACAATCAGTGAAAGATCTTTTTAAAAATAAAAATTTTATTTACTATCATACATTTCCAGAATGCAAGTACTATTGGTAACACTGGAAAGGTCAAAGTAAATGAAATTGTTCCAAAAACTATTTCTGACTTTAAATTATGTTCACTTAAATATAAGAAAGTAAAATATTTTTCTGTAATAAGATTTCACCATAATTTATCTTTTTGTATCATAACTATATTATAAGTTTGGACAGTAGTAGTTTATAGTTCCAGCTGAAAGTCAACAGTCTGTAAGTATATATTTCATCAATTGCATAAATACATATATTACAATGTGATTTTCTGTTTCTCTTTAGGATGCAATGCATTAAAAATAAACGAGATTTTTTTTACCTTCTCAAATATTATAACAGTAGTGCAATTAATTTTTAAACGTTATTCAAAATTAAAGTTTCCATCTCAATGTTTTATTAATTATTTTAGATTTTCTTCCTAAAATTATTTAACCTAAACATCTTAAACAATGGTGCAAATAATTTAAAGCAATTATTAAGAATAGATTAAAAATTTAATTTTATTAAATTATTTTAATTTTATTTAAATTTAATTTCTCAATATTTATTTAGATAAAATATTGAGGAAAAAAGTGGTTAAGTTATATCTGAAATTAATTGTAAAAAATCTAATAACTTAATTTGAGGTCGTTGTCTACCGGCTGCCAGCAAATGGAAATAAAAAACACTACCTGCCATATCAAAAGCACGCCAAACTGGCGATGAACAGCCTAAGCTATCACTCCCCAAGAGTGCCAAGACCATAAGTCACATGTTGGAGACAGCCTAGCAGACGAATTCTCTGTGGGTGAGCCGTCTACCTGTTATATGAAGTCGTTGATTCCAGATGGGTGCCTCATGAATTAAAGGGGAATTTTTTTCATATGCATATCTCTCCTTGCTCGAAACAAAAGCAAACTCTTTTTTGGACTGCATGATAAAACTATGGATGTATATGGTGGGATGTCCAACAACCATAATGAGCTTTTGAAACCTAAAGAAAAGTTGAATTCAGACAGATGCTCTCAGCAAATAAATGATTTAAATAAATCAGTCCAAGAAAAGCAGCCAGCAATGTTCAAAAGGAAGCACATCATGATAATGCCAGACCACATGCTGCTTTGGTGAATCATCAGATAGTGCTGAGCTGGGAAATTCTATTGCATCCACCATACTCCCCAGACCTAGCATTTTCCAGTTATCACTTTTTCTGTCTGTGCAAAATTTTTTGAAGGAGGAAAAAATTAAAACTGAAACAGATAAGCACTACTGGAGTTTTTTGCCTCTAAGGACAAGACATTTTAAAAAAAAATAAGGGTTTACTAATTAGCACCATGCTGGCAAGAGGTCATAAGTAATGACAGAAATTATATTGTACTGTAAATATTATCAAAATTAGGGAAAACATATTCTTTTCTTTCGCTTTCTAAACTGACAGAATTTTCTGATAGAACTTATGTATGAACTTATTTATGTAAACATACATCTTTGCAATTAAATTGTCAGCTGTCATCTTTCAATGTTGTTCTTATATTTTACCTTTGACAGGAGTTGGAATTATATGATGAAGAATTAGTCTATAAACCAGCTATATTAGCCGTAAATAAATTGGATACAGACTATGATGGAAATAAATTTCGTAAACTTAAAGATCAGCTTGAAGCCCATTCTAGTAAGTAAACATTTCTGAGTTGAATACTCTTATTTGTTAATAATTAATTAATGGATAGTCATAAATTGCATATGATAATATCCATGACATGTTATAAAAATTAGTGGCTTAACAAGTTATTTAATTGTTGAATATCTAAAATTTGGTATTGTTGAATACATTTTTTAAACTTTGATTCCACTTATGGTGCCGGACAAAATGCTCAAAATATCAAATAATTCAAAACAAATCTAATTCATAATATATCAAAAGATCAATCAAATAAACAATCGTATATCATATCTTATCAATCAATCGTATAGTGGTATTGGTTTAGTACAAGGGCACGTTGTGAAGCCCACTAGGAAAAAATCATTAACCCCAATTCAATAAAACTCCATGTTTCTTAAAAGCCTCCCGGTTCAAACAAATGGAGGGACCTGACAGACCACAGTAAATTACACACAAGATTAAACAAATGAAACATAAAATATATATCAAACACATTTATTAATTTCTTGAATATATTATATTAGTAAATACCTGGGTAACTGATCAGTAATCCTACCACATATTTTGCTATGAAAAGTAACACATAATGTCACACGCAATTACAGCTTACAAAAATTAATATACCTTATTGTAAGTTTACTATTTTTGACATTCAATAGCTGGTAAAACAAATTAGCTGGTAATTTGTTTTACCAGCAAAGATTAAACTGGTAAAACAAATCTTTAAACCTTCATTTACAAACTTTAAATTAACTGGTCATTATTCAAAATATTCTAATCATTTAGTAGTTTACATATATAAAATAAATAATTTTCGTTTAAGTAATTTGAAAAGATACAGAGGTAGACAAATTTAAAAAATCGCTCACAGATGGAAGACGGTTTTTCCGGATTGAAGGATCTTAGTGTCCAATCTACTTGGAAATGAGCTAAAACAATTTCGTTTTCAAAACACTTTCAGAAGCGTCCATTGATTCAGGAACCATTTTAAATATATCCATTAAGTGAGAGACAATTTCCGAACAGAAAGATCTTTAGTGTCCAATCTATTCCACTGGGAAATGAGCTAACACAATTTTTTTTTTTTTTTTTTTTTTTTTTTTTTTTTTTTTTTCAGTCAAAACACTTTCGGAGGCATCCATTGATCTCAGGAACAAGGGGAGCTTGATACCTCCTTCTGAAGCAAATCTCTATCTCATGACAAATTCCTTCAACTGGAATGTCTTAAACAAACATGGCTATTCAAGTTCTCCAATATACATGATGAAGCGCGAAACTAAATTTTGCGTAGAGCACTTTCGGCACAAACTTCTTAGCTGTAACCAATCTCTTCTGCCTATGACAAATAATTTTAACTGGAAAGCCTCTAACATGGCTATTCAACAATCTCAAAATACACGATGAGACGGTGAAATCAAATTTTGCGTAGAGCACTTTCTCCATTCGAACAAATTCTTACCAGCGGGAAAGCCGTGAGAAACCTCGCCTCAGACCAAGGCGCCAGCCCCCTGCAGGAGGTCGAGCCCAACCGCACTTTTTCTTTTACTGCCTTACATCTTCGCAACTCAAATGTCTCCTAATCCAACGCAATAGCCGCCGCTCGGGAGAGCAAGACCCGCAAGGGGTCAAGCCTCCATTCTTTTCTCCTCTTACTCTTAGCTTGAAAAATCGGAATCAGGAATATCTCTAGCCTGGTGCAAGCACCCGGGAAATCTCAGTCTCTCCGCCTCTGTAAGTTTGTAGGCTTACAAAAAATCATCAAATTAAATCTTACCAATCCCGGAATTTTACTTAATCTAGACTGAGAAAATGACAGACCCATGACCAAACACCAGAAATCTGACAGTGCAGTCCAAAAACATCTGTACACATAACGTGAGAAAAAAAAATGGAGCCCCAACTAACAAGCGGAACTAAGCTTTATGAGAATCCAATTACCTAAACTTTGTACACCCCCCATTGTCTTGAAGTAAGCAAACTTGAAACTATGACAAAGCGAAAGGAAGATGATTTTTGTTTCAAACGCCATGAGTAAAAGATGACAACACAACACCCTACTGCCTCCATTGTTAGTAGAAAGGCCATAAACCAATAAACCAGATGGCTCTTGCAACCGTTTCCTGTCGTTGTTACTACACTTTCAAGAACTACCAGTTAAATAAGGCTTTAACAATTTCAGAATACTTTTTTCTAGATTAAAATATACATGAATACAAATAAAAATATTAGAATAATAATAACTTAAAACACATATTAATAATTAAAATTCGCGACAAAACATAATCATTAATTAATGGACATAAATAAATCTTTAATATTTTAAGTACTAAAATCATGCATGTATTGTTGAAAATCTCCTTTAAATGTTTTTAACTTGACAAATATTGGCTGATTTTCATATCTAATTAATAATTAAAATATGAAGTAAATAATTAAAGAAAGTATCTTATTCACTCAAAATACATGGTGAGTTGAAAGTTCTCTCGAGAGTATGGTAGTAGAGGAAGCAGATTGGGAGACTCATAGAGAGTCCCTCAGAGTGTTCTCCCTCAAAACTGGGACAGAAGCTTAACAGCTAATTTCAGCAGTACCTTAATCGCCTATGGTACTACAAAAGTGCTGGCCTAGCTTTTGAATTTTGAATTGTACCTGTACCCATACAAATGTGCATTGACAAAGAGCTTCAGCCTCTTCCTTCCATTTGTTTTCCTTCAATGGCAGTTGCACACTTAAGTTCAGACCATATTTTTCTCTGTGTAAGACCACAAGCAACAAATACATAATTGAAATGTATTCACAGGTTGTATTAAATTGCTTTCGGGACCGTGAATTCTAGACACTGTCTTAAACAGCTGTGCAAGTTATAAAATAATACACAAAGTGGGTGCATAGAAAATGTGCATCCTGAAACACATATAAAGAATTTGGTACAACTTCTGCACCAATATTGTTTTGTATTGGCCCTGAAGAACAACTTTATGACTATATAACAATCTAAGGAAATTTGACTGTGGTCATCTTGTTCATCTATAAAAATTGGGTTTAGTATATTATTGACCGTTTGCCCTGTACCTAAATCAGAATAATAGCATAGTCAAGGAGTTTAATTACTCAGTTTATTAACAGTAGAACATCAACACTCATCAGCAGCAGGTACTGGAGGATAATTACTCAGGCAGATTGTATTATAGTAAAAGCTGCTGGAAGCACATAAACAGCTTCACAGTTCAGAGCCCTGCATCAGCATCTGTTGGACATATAGTTTCACACACTATTGAAAAAATGTTAGCAGTATGTGTATCTTTTGTGATTTCTATCCCCGACCTCTCAGTGCTAGAGACAGTATCTACTGTATTGACACACGGGTAGCATGAAATGTTTCGTATTGGCATTGCATTACTGAATCATGATTTACTTGATGTAAATCTTACATGGTCTGTAAATTCATCTGTGAAGTGTCTCATTTCATAGCATAATTAAATACCTCATAACAAGACTGGCCTTATTGTATTTGGTAGTGCAGGCAAGAATTTTTCTATTGCCTCTCCCAAAAAAAGGCAAAAATAGTGAGATTATAGTATATCTTTTCACAAATATTAGTACATAGCATATTTTTATCCCCTTTGGTCTGCTGAAGTTTTGGCATTTGAACCTAGTTTACAGATAAATTACTTTTATTTATTAAATTAAAGAAATATTCCATTAACTTAAAAAAACTATAAAACTAAGATACTTTTGTATTAACAATGGGTCAGTTGTGAAATGTGTGCCAAAGTACCAAATGTGGTAGCCCATTTATATTGCATAATGTGCAGTGTTTAAAATGTGCAGCACGAAGGTTTGGTGCACAACTGAATAGCTGCTGTTCTGTGATATTTTTTTAAGTGAAATATAAGAGTACAAACTACTGTGCATATGGGGAGAACAAATTTGCATAGTGCACAGCTGCATCATATTAAACGTTATATGTATTATATTATTTGATGTATTACTGTTATTACATGTTAATTTTTTCATGAAGCTTTACATATTGTTTGGATTATCACCAGGTATTTAGATTTTACAACATTGTTAACTGTTACTGTTATGTAACATGTATGTGAATATCTGTATATGATTTTGCAATTGTTAGGCTATACCTCTGTTTAGAGTTTTGTTTTTTATTAAATTCCAAATTCATATTATCTGGTAAAAGCTTTAAAATAACTGGTCCTAAAAGGCTCCCATAAGCTTCCGACACAATACCCAAAGAATTTAAACTTCTAATGTTGATTTCACAGGAATTGTATAATGTTGTTTGTGCTTTCACATTGGACAGACTTCTAATAGGTTTAAGGTTCAAGAGCTTGTTCATATGCGAAAAAATAACTAATTCTGATCCTTCAAATCTTTCTTTGATTGAACTTAGAGAAGTGTCATAATTCTCATCAGAAAATTAGAACTCGGATCTGCACTTAAAGCAGATCCCGCGAGCAAGGATTCAACATAAGTAAACTTCTTGAGCTGTGTTAACTCATTATTGTTATCAGTAGCATTTTCAAAAGAATTGGACATTTCCAAACATAAACTAGGATTGCCATAATACTTAGATATTGAAATTTTAGGTAACTGAATGTTAGTTTTACTTCGACCTTAACTATATTAGTATGGTCACCAGTAGATTGGTTTTCTGTGTTTACAATTTGAGAAATTAAATTAAATTGTTTTAGCCCTAAAATTGCATAAACTCATTTTTTCTTCATAACCTAATGCAATATTACATTCCTTCTCTATTTCAAATTCATCCCCTGTAAAAAAAAATAATAATAAATAAATAAAAATAAATAAATAAATAAATAAATAATATTATATATATATATATACATATATATATACAGTGGTGGCCAAAATTGTGGACACTTCTGCAAATTTTTATGTTTTTGAAGTTCGTATGCTTATAGAAAATGTTACGTTTCGCAAAATGCAAACTTGTATATATCATTTTAAAGAGAAATTATTACTGAATTCAACACAAAATTCAATTATTTGCATTACAAAAAAGTTATACGTACTTTAATATAAATAAAAAAACACAATTATGAATTGGTTTGTAATGTCTGGCTTTCCTGGCCAATCACTGTTCTTGTTCTGAGAACCATTCAAATGTTAGTAACTGCCAGTAGAAGCTGACATCATGTTTACACTTGAAACAATTCATTATTTTGCTTTGTTCTGTAGAAGGAGGACTTGTTTCTTATACACTGCAATTACAAGTAGGAATTTTTGTAAAAATTTTTAATATTTAGTCAAGAAGCAATGACATCAAGTAAAAGAGTAGATTAGACACCTAGAAAGAGATGTAATATTATTGTGTTACGAGAAAGTGGCCTTTCCTATGCTGAAATTGCAAGACAGGTGGGTGGTTCAGTGACTACATTTGGAGTCCGAAAGTTTTGTTTACGATATCAGGAGACAAATTCAATAAAAAACAAAGAAGGAAAAGGCCGAAAAAGGTGCACCACATCTATTGATGACAGAAGAATAAAACGACTATGTCTCCAAGATAGAAAAATGTCATCAGCGGCCATCAGAAGTGATCTGAATGATGCTGGTGTTTCTGTCAGTTCAAGAACAATCACTAGAAGATTAACAGATGTTGGATTGAGAGGTAGAATTCCACGAAAAAAGCCTTATCTTAATTTTCAGCAACAAAAACAAAGACTACAGTGGGCAAAGGAACACATTAATTGGACAGATGATCAGTGGTCACAAGTTATATGGAGTGATGAAACTAAGATATCATTATTCGATAGTGATGAGCGAAAATATGTAAGACGTAGAATAGGAGAAGAGCTACATCCTGACTGCATTCAAGCAACTGTGAAGAACCCAGTTAGTGTTATGATTTGGTCATGCATGTCAGCAGATGGTATTGGTCACCTTCATGTCATCGATAGGACACTGAATGCCAGAAAATACATTGACACTATTCTAGAACCAAAACTTCTACCTTCCATCAGAGATCTCTTTCCCAACAATGCTTCATTTATTTTTCAGCGGGATTCTGCTTCTTACCACATGGCCAAAATATCGAAAGAGTGGTTTCGTACAAAGAGCATTAAATTGTTGTCATGGCCAGGAAACAGTCCTGACCTCAATCCTATCGAAAATTTGTGGCACCGTTTGAAAACTCTTGTCCGAATGAGGCACCCATCAAATAAAAGGGAACTAATTGAGGCTATAATTGTTTCCTGGCATCATGTAATAACAAAAGAAGAGCTTAAAACTCTTGTCAGCTCAATGAAACGTCAATGTGAAGCTGTAATCAAAAATAAAGTTTACCATACTAAGTACTGATTACTCACTGCAATCATCACAATCAAATGTATATCGATAACTATTATCGTTTAACGTTTTTTGTATTGCAAATAATTGAATTTTATGTTTTGTACTGATTTCAGTAATAAATTCTCTTTAAAATGATATATACAAGTTTGCATTTTGTGAAACGTAACGTTTTCTATAAGCATACAAAGTTCAAAAACATAGAAATTTCCAAAAGTGTCCACAATTTTGCCCACCACTGTATATATATATATATATATATATATATATATATATATTACGTGCATGAATGACGAAACACGAATTGAATGATTGTAGAATTAGGTTTGGAAGCAACTTCCCATTGATAAGTCTGTCTCCTGCCTGCTCAACAGTCATTTACTTATGCATTTTTAAAAAAATTTTTTAGATTAATTGTAATTTGCTAAATTGGTGAATTTATTTGCATGGTTTGGTTTTGCACTTGATTTACTTATGCTATCTGAATTTAAATGATATTGTAGATTAGTTCGAAAATTAAATCTTTTATATGTTTGCTCATTTTTTAATTATTTTAACTTTAAATTTTCTTTTTACATATATACATGTTTGTTAAAATATATATATATATATACTTACTTCCAAAAGTTAAGCACGAAGATGTAAAATGCAAAAAATCAACAAATACTGCTTTGATTGACACAAAATTCGGCAGGAAAGTAGCATATATATTTATATATTTATGCATAAAACAAAATCAATAATTATATACAAAAATGAAAACAATATAAAATTTTTGTAAGTTATCAGATAATGACATACTGGAGATTTAAACAGAATTATTTATAAAGTGAAAATAAACAGCATAAAATGAAGAAAAAGACATTAAAAGGGTATGTGACCCCCCTCATCTGTATACAAAGTTTACACCTTGTGACTATGCTTTCAATTAAGTGGTCAACCACTGCAGAATTTAGCAGTCGCCATTCTTCTTGTAGAGCAGTTCCCAGCTCAATAAGAGTGGCTGGAGGTGGCAAACGTGAAGATACAGCACGGCCGAGAGCATCCCAAAGATTTTCGATGGGATTAAGGTAGGGCGACTATGCAGGCTACACCATACGCGCAATCCCTTCACTCTCCAGGTAGTCATTGGCGATGTCATTTCTATGTGGACGTGCATTATCGTCCATTAAAACAAAAGTGGGGCCAACTGCTGCAGCGTACAATCTCACAATGGGTTCTAGGACTTCATCTCGATACCGGACAGCCGTCAAAGAACCCCATTTAAAGATGTGCAAGTCGGTGCGGTATCCTAATGAAATTCCTGCGCACACCATAATGCTTCCGCCTCAGAATGCGTGATGTTCGGTGCTGTTTGGGGACTGATTGCGTGTTCGTTGTTCACACCATATCCTTATACGCTTGTCATCTGGCTCCAGAGCAAATCTTGACTCATAAGTAAACATGACATTGCCCCAGTCAGACACATTCTAATTGACATGTTCTCGGCACCACTATAATCATGCCCCTCTTGATTGGACGGAACACAAACTCGAGGTACCCGGGAGTACAGTCCACTTATATGTAATCTTCGGCATACATTAACTGCAGATATCGCCTTACCAATGGCTGCTCTAACCACAGATGTCACATGTGCTCTGCAATTCCGCTTGCCTACAAACAACACGTCGATCTTCCATGGCGGTTGTAACCCTTGGGCGACCGGCTACGGGGCTTCTGTCTGTGTGGTTTGGAATTGTTTCCATAAACGTGAAATTGCAGAATGATGAACACTGAAGAAAAGAGCAACATCTGTGATCGACTGTCCTGCTTCAATGAGCCCCACAGCACGCCAGCTCTCAGAATCTTCTATTCGTCTTCTGGAAGTCACAGAAACACATATGTCTTGAAAACAAATTGTACGAAAGTTTTAAACACCTTCTATCAGCACTTACAATTAACTTCTGTAACCCTTCATAATGCTGGCTTCTTATAAGACTGCCTTTTTTGCATATTTCTTGACATGAAAGTGTGATTGGCTGTTACCTAATGTATTTTCATACTTCCATCTACCTCTGCAGCGAATTGCATCCTCTTCAATTCTGATTGGCTTCCGGAAATTAGTATTTTCCTCTCCGTGCTTAGCTTTTGGAAGTGAGTGTATATATATATATATATATATATTCATTAATTTCTTTTAACCCAGTTTGCTTATCAGCAAGTCAAAAAAAAAAATGTTCTTCTACCATATTTTTATATCATATGCCCTTTTTTAATTTCAGGTTATTTTTCTGGCAGCTTTTAATTTAACAATATCCGTTGTCATACACAAACCTGTTTGTGCACAAATGTTGGGTGCCATTATTTCCAATTGAAAATCGGTGCACAATTAAAAACCAAAGAACATAGGCATCAGGTTTCAAGGTTTATTCAATTCCATCAAGCATTTTACTCGCATTGACACGTCCAAAAACAAAAATATATGTCATAAAGCATTCATATCCTTTATAGGCAATTAAAATATATTTTCTGACAAAACATTTCTTAAAAATATATTTTACATCAGAATCAAATTACAAGTAGTTCTATAATCTGAACCATACATTATTAAACATACATTAAGTAATATGTACATTCAGTAATACATACATTAAGTAAATTAAAGTCAGTTCAGAGTTCCTTAGAAATGCTGTAACCACACAGCTTGAAAACTTCTCAGTTTCCTCACAAAAAGCTCCTGGTTTTTTACATTTCAAGGTAGGCAGCTGACCCATAGGAGTGAAGATTATATTATTTCGCAAAATTTTAGCAGTTTCAAGAGAGAATTAAACTATTTTCCTGTGTATTTTCAATAAAAATATCACCCAAAGAGGCCTGGATGTAAAAGAAATGGAAAGGCATAGTCAGAATTAAAATAAAAATATAAAATAAAACTGAAATAATGAAATGACATACAATGAAAATGATAAGCTAGTCCAAAAACATTTTTCTGTGTTCTTTAATAATCTTAGTTGTTCTGCACAGTGTCTCTTTACATTCTGTGCTCTGAGCAGTCATTCTGCCTCACCCCCATCAAAAATCCACTACTGCATGATACATGGTGTTATTATTTGGAAAGACATATTCTGTGATACATTTTCTTTTTTAATAACTCTTCTCAATAGTTTAAGGCCCAATAATATTTTGTCAACATCATATACAATCTTGGTTTATCAATATTGTAAGATCTCCTGAAATAATCTTTCAGTGAAATTGCTAACTACATGTAACTAAAATGTTACCAGAAATTGTCTTTATAATATTACAATATTCTGTTGGTTCTGGCACGTTTAGGGACTTTCCTAGTCACACATAGAGAATGTCAAAGTACCAATTGCAGCATCACATAATTTGCCTTACATGTGGAGAAATTACAAGTGATTTCCTGGAATAGTTTTTATCATTTTTTTTTTTTTTTTTTATCGCATGCCATGCTTAGTACCCTCTTTTTTTATTACTGTAAAAACTACTGTAGATCTGGCTGACGTAGGATTGGTTCTCAGCTTGAATTTGCTAAATTGGCAACTTGGTACCAATCCAATATTAATTACTTCTTATTATTGCTCGATTACTCTTTTTGTCATGCTATTACAGTATTTTGAAATGAATATATATATTTTGTAACAGAGATTGTTGTCTGCATTTATATTTTCATATTCAGAAAAATATAATATTAATTTTGAAATTTTAATACCCGTTCTCATTAAAAAGGGAAAGAAGTGATGGTTTTTGAAAACATTTTAAATTGTTTTTGATGAAATGAAGAGAAATTTCATGTTTCTAGAAATTGTCATGAATGGCATTGCAATAAAATTAAAATGCTATGTCATTCATGTAAAACAGCGTTTCTCAAGGTGTGGTTCTCAAAATCTACCTTTCTGGCCTGTCTAAATTTGCAAAAATGTTCTGTTGTTTGTGAACAAAATTAGTAAAGTTTTGATGATGTGGCTAAATACACTGTCATTCTGCAAGGTAATTCTTTGTTATCATTTGCCTATGAGAAATTCAAGGGGTTTGAGAAAGTTTCGTTTGTGGGTTAGCTGTGTAAAACAGAGACATTTTTATCAATTTCTGAACTTATAATATTTTTGTAGTGGAAAATTGTATTGCTATTGGAAAAAGAATTATTCGGTGACATATGTTCATACCTCAAAACCCTGAAGTCACAGTTTGAAATTTAACTTTCCAGATGGTAAACATAATGAATTTTCATGTGTTCTTGATCCTATCAATTGCAATATTGAAAATAAGAACCTGTCATTAAATGAAGAATAACTGTTAATTGAACTCTGTAATGATACCAGACTTAAAAGGAAATTCCAAGCAGAAGATATGGTTAATTTCTGGACCTCATTACCAGTGAAAACAGAATTTAGTGAACTGTACAGAGGTGTTGTAAAAATTATAATACAGTTTGCTTATACCTACCTGCAAAAAAGAGTTTTCATGGCTAAATGAAATAAAAACAAACAGCTAGAATTGATTTGATGTCTCTGCCAGTCTCAGATTTAAGCTTACTGGCATACATCCAAACATAGAACAAGCATGCAAGAACCTGCAGGCTCATCTATGTCATTAATATGAGTGCCAAAATTTATTTAATTTTAAGTTGATATGATAAATATTATTCAAACCTGAATAGCCTTGATTTATTACAAATAAATACAGCATCATTTATATTAACTTGATTGATTAGCAACAATATAAAATTAAATGAATTTTAATTTATTCTATTTTTAAAATATAAGTATACTGGTGGTAATATAGGATAATAAATTACTTTTGAAAAGGACAAGAGTAAGGTGTCTACAGAGCATTTTAATTTATAAAAGTGGTCCCCAATTGAAAAAGGTTTGAGAAATGTTGATGTTGTGCCTCAAAGTATTGCTTATCTGTTGTGTACTTTTCCTTTCTATATAGTGTTGTAGAAATCATTATTCTCTTCTGGAATAGTGTAAACATTTTGAAATATCTGATTCCATTGTTACTGAGGAGAATTTTATTGTGGTAAATTAAATGAACCAGGAGAGAGAATATGAAAAAATTGCTTTTTTATCTAGCTAAAGAAAGTTGTTTTTATGAAGCCTAAAAAACAAAAGCAATGTTTTTATGAGTATTGTTAATAATAAAATGTGTCCCATACAATAAGATAAATCTTATGTCCCCGTACCATTTTGAGTATTTCTTCCATAGTAGTCAAGAGATATGCACTTTCTGAAAATTTTGTTCATTATTTTTAAAATTTTGTGCCATAAGAATATTTTCTAAAGAGTTCTGAGCTTTCAGTTGACAATCTTTAAAATTAACAAAATCAGAACATTGTGAATGTTATTTCCTTTCCTGTAAAGTTTGAGTTTCTGGAATCTATTGTTCTTCCTGTTGAGGCTAGTCTTTTGAAACTCATTTTTTATGGTTTATAAATTTTGTCACAAGCGTGTGGTTTCAATAATACACTTTCTGGAAGAATTTGATATATTCTGTTTTAACACACTGTGGACAAATCATGAGTTTACTCATATTTAAGGGTGGTTTACATGATAATTCATGTTTTCTACATTCTGTCTTGGATGCCTCCTGCAATGATATATTGTGTCTACTTTACCTATTGAGGTCTCTGTATAAATAGTCATTGTATTTAACTCAATTATCTTCATGTTTTGTTTTTGCTTTTTTACCAGTTTTGATTGCATTTTGGTAATTCATATAATTACTATCATGAAATTCATCACGCTTTTAGAAATGGCCACTTTCAGAAAGTGGAAGAAATTGAATGAAATTTAAATACTTTCCAGAGTTGTGGCAGATAATTTATTAGATGTTTTTAGTGATAATGAAGATGAGGATAATTATGTGAATGGACATTTTGATGGTTGTGAGAAACATTGTAATGACAGTGGCATCATTACACCTGTAAAGGATAAAATGTTAATGCTCACAAATGATTCTTATCCTGATGATGAGAGTGATTTTGTCTGATTTGTTTTGTCATAATGATGAAAATTATTGATCTGATACTGATTTTTTACCTCCATTACAAGTATTTGAAAGACATCTTGAGGGAGACATCTTGAGACATCTCATCATTACATTTTTGTTTTTCATCTCAGTATGACTGTGTAGCCTCTGTGACTAGCCTGTTATGATGACATGTTTGAAGCATTTTGTAATCCGTTGTGTACTTGTGATCAAATCTTGATGAAATACAAAATATCATCAAAATCATGTAAGTGGTCTCCTGTTACACAAATAAATATTATAAAAAGTTGATGAGGTATTAATTCATTTATAGTGGACTGGAGGGGGTACAGCCTGTAGGTAAAATACGCAGTCACTGTGGTAAATTGGAAAATTGTATCTGCTGTTTAATGTGTTAAGAAAGCCACTTCAAATCCATTTAGAATTTTTTGAAGATACATTGGTTTTGTATTGAAATAACTATCTTGATGAGTTTTATGTTATTTGAGTTGTGAAAAAAATTTCTTAATCAGATACACTAAAATATGAGTATACTCAATTTCCTAATATTTTGTTTTATATTTTCAGAGGGGGCAATAAAACTTCTTGAAGAAATGAGGCCAAATTCTGTGATAAACTTTGATACAATTGTACCAATATCTGCAAAGCGTGGCACCAATGTGTCTCTTTTAAAAGACAAAATTAGGTCAATAATTGATATTAGTCATGAAGAGGAAATGAGAAAAATGTCCAAAGACTGTAGAGTAGTGAAACAAAATGTAGATGTTATATATGCATAAGTATATAAAATTATTCTTTTATTGAGTGTATTTATATTTATTCATAAAATGCACATTACATATTTTTTCAAAAATTTGGTCTTTTTAGCAAATATATAAAATATATATACACTCACGTTTGTGAAAATTGCAACACCAAGAAGGAATCGTCATAATTGAATGCAATTTAATACACAGTTGAGTGGTAGTGGTACAAATAAATGATTAAATGTTCAAAGCAAACAAACAAGAACAAGAGATCAGAATCAGTATTTTGTGTGGTCACCACGCACCGCAATAAGTGCTGCTACACGACGTGGCATGGAGTCAAACAAAGTTTGAATGTCTGACTGAGGAAGAGCATTCCATATCGTTTGTACGCGTACCCAAAGTTCGTCTGCAGATGCAACAGGACGAGGATCACAAGCAAGATGCCGACCAATGACATCCCACACATGTTCAATTGGCGACATATCCGGGGAACACGCAGGCCAAGGAAGAAGCTGTACCTGCTGCGCTGCAAAGAAGGATTTAACAATCCGAGCAGTATGAGGGCGGGCATTGTCCTGTTGAAATACAGCGCCTGGCAAGCTTTGAAGGAAGGGAACAGCTTCGGGCTGTAGAACTTCACGGATATACCGGTTGCTGTTCAGATTGCCCACAATTCGTAGCAATTGAGATCGTCTATGATATGCTATGGCGCCCCAGACCATAATTCCGGGTGTTCGTCCACTGTGGCGTTCGATAATGCACTCCGGAAGGTGGCGTTCATCGGCATAGCGTCTGACACGAATGCGGCCATCATGGTACCACAAATTAAAGCGGGATTCGTCAGAAAACACGACATGCCGCCAATCAGCACGCCAGTCTCTATGCTGATTGGCCCATTGTAGCCACAGGCGGCGATGGTCGTGCGTTAGGGGGATCCTGTATAAAGGAGTCCGTGCGCGCAGTCCACACTGCAGCAGACATCTACTAATTGATGAAGCACACAATGAAACACCTGTAGCTATTGACCACAGTGCTGCCAATTGTCTAGAGGAAGCTGTACGGTCCGTACGCGCCATGCGGACCAGGTGTCTATCATCGCGAGCTGACGTCACATTTCGGGGTCCACTCCCGGATTTCCAAGATGTCCGACACTCGTCCATCCACTGCTTCCAAACGCGCATCACTGTGCTGCTGTTACGCTGCACACGAGAGGCTACTGCATGATACGACAATCCAGCTTCACGAAGGCCGATGATTCTCCCTCGTTCAAACTCTGTAAGTTGTTCAAATCTCGCTCTCTTTCGTCGACGAGGCATAAGTACAGATTGAGTTAACGTTTACCACTAGCAGATAACCACCGATAACCATACACGCCTCGCTACAGCCGTCTATTTATTCGGATCCATCAGCCGTTCAGAGGGCGCTGCTCAGCATACGCATGCGCTACGGATTTGCAATTCTAATCATTTGCATATCATGCGCTACTTTGCATTTCCTGAAACTTTCAGCTCACTCGCCTTCATGGTGTTGCAATTTTCACAAACGTGAGTGTATATATACAGTCAAACCTGCTGTAGCAAACCTAGTGTATAATTCTTGGATATAGCAGATTAACCTTTTGGTCTCTTCCCCTTGCTTATCCAAAATGTTTACAAAAGTCACAAAGTGGCCTTTATTTTCACAACCATTGATCATAAATACATACTTGTAGTTACAAAAATGTTTTAAATGATGCAAAGATTCATATTTTAGAATTTTTTAATCAATTTTGTAGAAATTAGGAAACCTTACATTTTATCCCCCAGTTCCCTATATTTATGTTTACAAAAATTTTATACTCATTTATAAAAAATGAAATTAAAAAAAAAAGCTGTGACTCTCATACAGCAAAAACTGGCCGAGATATTTTATTTTAAAAATAGGGGTCATATTAGGCATTGTATACAAATCGCAAAATGAATTTTTTCCGTTTATGTATAACTTAAAATACCAATTCAGAAAAAGATTTCTGATGTCAAACTATTAAGTAATTGTGCATATTGCCATGAAAAGTATTGATCAATAATTCACTTGAAAAAGGAAGTCTTACTCACAGAATCTTGTAAATTGAGTTTTCTCTAAAAAAACAATCACAGACTTGAGTATTGGCATGTAGCAAACTTGTAACATTATTTTCATGAATAAAAAATTTAAAATATTTCCAATTTAATGGAAAATGTTTTTTATGATTTAAAAAGAATAAAACTTCATAGCAATAATATGTTTATTGTGTTTAAAAATTACTTAGGTGAAAATTCTATTATCACAACAGTGGTATCTTTGAATGGCCATTTTCAGGGGAAAAAATTAACCTTGAATTATTCTAACTTAATTATTAGGTGACCTTTCAAAGCAAGTTGAAATTGACATCAGATATACCAAAATTTGAATTTAAATAACTAAGTCAATTTTTATGTTTTGGGAGTCATTTTTTCCCATAATGAGTATAAAATTTTATTAAATATAAATGTAAGAATCAAAGTATCATATAAAAATTAGATTTTGCAGTTTTTTTAAAACCGGATTTCTTTTTTTTTTTTTTTTTCATTTAAAATTACCAAAGCATGAATGTTATCATCATTTAAAATATATTTGTAATTGGAAGAATGTTTCTACAAAGAATGGTTGTGAAAGTAAAGGATGGGTAAGGACTTTTGTAGACTGTGTGTATATTTAATATTATTTTATATAGCTAGAGCAAATCTTCAAACTACAAAAGTTGGATACAGTCAAAAGTCGTTAATTCGGACACCCATAATCCAGACCTTAAAGTTAAAAACTTTCTGCGCATGCGCCGCGTTGACACATGCGCATAGGCGTTTACGCGTGCGCGTAAGACCTCTTACGACTGCGTGTGCGCAAGCGCAGAATATGTTTTCGCGTGCGCGTTTTATGTATAACGAACGGTATAAGGTAAAATTATCTAATTATCTATTTCAGTTAATGTTGATGATTGCGTTGTTCCTTAATTTTTGAATTGGATCCGGCTTATTATTTTTTGCAGACTGTAAGAGCAATACTATAAAAGTAAACTTGAACTTTCGATTATGTCAAATAGAATTTCCGAATCTGGAGCTCCCAAAGGATCGTAGAAAACGAAAGTATGTTTCGATGTCCATCAAACAAAAAGTGGAATTGCTGCAAGACATGAAGAATGTGACAGAGAGGATAGTGAAAACGAAAAAAATTTCGATTGACAAGTTAGTCGGTATTCTCGGCACAGCAATTAATGGGACTTGAACAGCGGAACTTTGTAACTGAACAAAAAATTATGTCTGTTTATAGAATTAAAGAGAAAGTATTATCACATAAAACGAAGCAACTTAAACAACTTACATTGAAAGAAATGTTTAATAAAGTAAACAAATAAATATTAAGCTTTTTTTTTTTTTTTTGTAAATTTTGATACCCTTTAGATCATAATTGTTCTTTATTTCATAAATTACAGTTTCATATTTTTAATTTTAGAATTTCTGCATGCCATCTTACCAGATTTAAACTGATGATCTATAATCCGGAAAAATCGATAATCCGGAATCGCCGAAGTCCCGACGAGTCCGGATTAACGACTTTTGACTGTATTACAAACTTTATGGATATCTTTGACTGAAGCTTTCTTTTTTGTATTTTTCATATTCTTTTCTGGAACTTTTGCAGGTTTTACTGAAAAATTACTAACTTAAAATTATATAATAAGAAAATACCTTATAACTGTTCCTTTATCTTCTCCTCTCACTTTTTTCTGCATTCTGAACAAGACTCTTTAAGGCATTGAGTTCCTGGAAACTGATATGACACCTAGTTCTTGGAAAAATTAAGGCATGCAAACTGTAGATAATGATATGGTGTCACAAAAATGGCTGCCTTTATTGATATAGTGGTTAGCAGTGATAAATATCATATGGTGATCTTCAGTTTCAATCCTAGAGAAGGCATGCATATTTGTTCTTGTGTGTGTATAGGTGCATTTAAAATACTGGCTAGTCAAAAGTCCTTTTTGAGTACCTTGATAGTAAAGGAAAGGGTGGGCGATAGAGATAGGCAAAACTGTGCTTCTGTGGAATCAAATCAGAATCATTTGCTTATTGAACTGAATCTATTCTTTTCTAACACTTACTGCTCACTAAAAATAGTCTTGAGGAAAAACACTGGGAATCAGGGTGAATCAAGAGCAGCTAGCAGAGATGGAGTGAAGAGTATAAAGAATGGATCATGCACTGGGATTGAAAATGGTTAGCGAGATCAAAGCAAGAAGTGAAAAGAATCGAATAGACATTGAAATGGGGAAAAATTGACTCAATTATATGCTAATGCCTTGACCTAATTTCTTTCAACTGTAGTTTTGAGATTCCCTAAAACCTCTTATCTACATAGAACTATCAACAGAATTATAGAATTAAATTTCTTTTTCAAAAAGTTGGAAAATGATAAAAATTATGAGAATAAAATGGGAATCAAACTTTCTTAGCACAATTTGAACAAGAGCTCTTGGTGGGTGAACTCTTAAGAGAGCTCTGTTCTTTTTTCATGAACCAGACATTTGCTTGCTTAGTAAAGTGGATCAGTTTACAAACAAATAGCATATTTCTGTTCCTAATATGCTTCCAGCAAGAGCTGTGTATGAACTGTAAAAGAACTACCCTTCCATTTTGAAGTATGCTTTTCATTTACTCAGTAAATTGAATTAGTTATTTGAATCAGTTCCAGAGTGAATCATCTGACTGTAGTGAGAGAATCTTTCTGGATCTGTGTGTCAGAAGTGTACTCATTCAAAATTGGGACAGAACTGTACAATTAGTGCAGTGAAACTATAACTATGAGACCCATTTCATGAAGTTCTGGTGTCATGCCCACTTCTTCCTCTCCTGCATCAGGAAATTGATTATTTATAATAATAAATGTGTATTCTAGAGGAAGATGTGCATTTTGAGGAAAAGATATAAAGCATAATTTTTTTATGCCAAGTAATTTATCATGTGTAATTATAAACGTATAGTGAAACTTTAAAAAAGGGGCGGTCAGACATTGATAGTATAGAGAAAAACAGCACTCATTAAAAAATATTATGAAAGAAAGAAAAGAAAAAATTCAGATTTTAATGTCACACTAAAGAATTTATTAAAGGTTGTAGAGTAATTTGGTTATATTAATGCAGGAAACTTGAAAAATATGCAATGCCCTTATGTGATTTGAACTCTGAACCTCATGATTATGCGTCAGATATGCTCATGAAGACTCATGCAAAGTTACATCATGAAAACTCATGAAAAGAAGAGAGAAAGTACCTTATATACTCCCCTTTTAAAGGGTGACTGAGGATGAGGGAGTGCAATAGCCAAATCCTGGTGGTGATGAATTATCGTCCATCACTCTGGACCTTCTGATTACATGTTGGGATGTGCTTCCAGCTACACCATGAAGGCACGTGGAAAGGAGGGAGAAAATACCTTATAAGGTTCTTTTGCTCTCGCTGAGCTCGCATTTTATCAGTCTACTCTTGGACTCTCTCCTGCTGACACTACATTTCTGCCTCTTTATTAATAAACATCACTTTCTTCACACTTATGCTGCATCAAATTCAACAACAAAATCACAAAATTTTTAAACACATAATATGTTGAAAATTCTAAATATAGTGTTAAGCATTGTCATATATTCAAATTTAACAACAAAACCCAAAAAGTTTTAAAAACAGCATATTTCTAGAATTATGGATACAGTGTTAAGTGTTGCCATAATTTTTTTAACTCTGAAGCCATTATTCTCAAATCTCACTTTTGTTGTTGTTTTCAGTTTTCCAATAATTAGTTGCTGGCATGGCTAGGTGCTTAAACAGTTACTATAAAAAAGAAAGAGAAACATATAAAATGCTTTTAATAAATCCAGCGAGTGTAATTCTGTGGGTCCTGCTGATAATTAATAAAAGAAAGAACTGTATTTAGGGCTTTTAAATCACTTATTTTTTTAACCACTAACAGGCAGATTAAATTTAAAAGAAAAATTAAATATTTTATATTTCATGAAATGGCAATAAATTCGTGCATAGAAGTTAAAAAGATTTTAACAGCCATGGTATAAGTAAATGGTTATCATATTTCAAAAGTGAATTGATTGTAATATTACACTATATTAGATTAGAATTTCTAGTAAAGTGTTAAATTTTGCCATATATATTTTATATTCACTGTATTATTTCTTTAAAAATAATGCATGTTGGTAACACTTTCACATGTAGTCAAGATGTGAAGTTTGAGACTAATAGCACTTCTGGTGCTAAAAATTTAATAATTATGTTTAATAGTAATTAATACTTAATCTTTTAAAAAACAGAGTTATTATTCACCTCTTTTGGTAGATATGATAAGGCAAATGAATTCTTTTGTGATTCATCAGCCAGTTTAGGAGATAATCTAATTTTATTATGGGATCAAATATAGGGAACATCAGATATACTGTATCAGACTTTGAGCCCCTTAAAGATTCATTATAATGGGGTTTAGCTGTATATATATAATTGTTTCCATAATTTCTTCTTTTGAGAATGAAATTGGTTTCTTGATAATTCATGCTGCATTATTCAAAATCCTTTTAAGAATGAAATTTTCATGAGGCTCAATTATTAGTCAGAGGTTGTTACTGAAAATTTTCATATTTAAGGCCAAGAAATTCCAAAGCATTCAGTCCTAATATATCATTCTGAAAAAAAAAAAAAAAAAAAATAAGAATGAAAAAATTAGAGATGTACATTGTGTATAAAAAATGGCAATGAACATTGAAATGTTAAAAAAATATTGAAAATGTTATTTTTCTCTCAGATTGATAAGTATTATTGAATCAACTACAGTGGTACCTCGATATACGAGTGCCCTAATAGTATACGAGTGTTTTGAGATACGAGCCGTCGAGTGAGCGATATTTTGCTTTGAGATGAGAGCAAGATTTGAGATACGAGGAATCGCACACGACCGCTACATGCGCGCGCATGTTGGTGTCGCATGCAGCGTCTAACAGTTTCTCCCAGCTCAGACTAGACTTGTTTCTCTGAGAAAATCCATGGGTTTGAAGGTGGATGAGAGAGATGTGAACGAACTCATCGAGGAGAACAGTCTCAGGAACTGACAACCGAGGAGTTACAAGATCTACATTCGCAGCAGGATACAGTGGTTCAACGAAAAATTAGTTTTGAAGAGGAGGTTATCCCTACAAGAGATATAAAGGAGATCTTGGGAATGTGGGAGAAAGTTGTGGAGTTCGTGGATAAAAATCACCCCGAAATATTTGCAACTGCTCGTGCATTGGAGTTGTTCAGCGAAACTTGCCTAACTCATTTCCGCAATATCCTGAATGGGAGGAAGAAACAAACCTCCTTGGACAGTTTTTTGAAACGATCTGCAGGGGGAAATGAGCAAAGCGTGACGAAAAAAGAGAAGACAAGTGACGAAAATTAAGCACTTCACTTTTTCTTTTAATTATGCTTTAATAGAATATGTATTTGTTATTTATAAATAAATGTTTCTTCTTGTAAATGCAATTTTATTATTCAAAAACAACTGAGGTGGTATTTTGAGAGCTGGAACGGATTAATGGCATTTCAATTAATTTCCATGGTGAAAATTGTTTTGAGATACGAGCAATTTGACATATGAGCAAGGTGTCAAAATGAATTAAACTCGTATGTCGAGGTACCACTGTAATTAATAATTTAATTTTAATGTACTCAGCTATTCTATTTTTGTTAATTAATTTTTATGCTAAAAAACCAATGCCTTATTGAAGTGTGAGTAGTCTACTAACCGTTAATTAGAAAATTTCACCTTTGGTTTGCGATATCCGAAAACCTTCAGATTCGCCGCTATCATTCGTCAGTATACATTTTTGGCTATGTATCATGAGATTAGCTACTAAAGACAAGTTGTTCGGATAAATTTTATCTTGCTTCTGTTGTGCACTGAGACAATTAAGCCTAAATTGTATTAGTTTAGTTATTTATTGTAGTTACGCCTATTCCTTGCATATGCTTAAGGCTTATTTGAGTCCTGAATAAATAAATTTCCACATATACTTAAGGCTTATTGAGGGCTGATGCTAGAAATCTTACCGCCTGTTGCAGTCTCTGTGGGTCCTAAATTCTTGCTACCAAGTGCCTCCATTTGTCTTCCCTAAATTCTGCCACTCGATGCTGCCATACGAGCTCTGGCGCCGGTTCTGGGCTTATGTGAATAACAAATCAGTTATTCTTAATTTAAATAAATGTGATCACTAAAAAATAAATTTAAATAAATGTACCACTAAATGTATTCTTTTTGCCTATGATTATCATTAACAAAATTTATTTTTAGCATATGGAAAGAATTTGTTTTCCTGTCAACATTTCTTAGCACATTAGCCTTAAATCTGTAATCATCGCCAAGTGGTAATGTCAACATAAAAGGTTACCATACTCTTTCTTATTTAATTACTAATATAAAAAAATTTTTTTTCAAGCTTCCCTACATGAGTTGTCTTGTGTCGATAAACATGCGGTGATGAAAGGAAAATCTAATAAATAGTGAATCGCCAAGTTTGGCATCAGGTATATAAAATATTAGTAGGTGTAAAATCAACGATGTATCTATGTAGAATGTTTCGGTTTGAGATGTATGCCAAGCAGATACGCAGCTACGGAGCCAAATCATTGATCATACAAAATTATGCTAAAATGATTGTTTCTTCAATAACGAAGTATTTTATTTAGTGCCGAAGTGAAATTAAGAATCGGGACTCTGCACATTCGCGGGGGGGGACGGGGATCAAATGCGCATGCATAATGTACACTTAAAAAAAAATTAAAGAAAGTTGGTGGTAGCTTTGAGGTCTGGATTTTACATTATTCCGGATATTGGACGTCCAGATCTTAGATTGTATACTATTTTTTTCGATCAAAAGAAGTTTTAAGAAATGTAAGCGCTTAATATTTGTTAACCATATTGTTATTTTATTATGACATTTATTAAGACTCAATAACTTGAACTTTTAAATATTCATTAGTTCTCATTGCCAATATTAATGTGAAGAGTCTCATCTTAAATCTCATCATCATTATCTAATTTACAAGGAAAATTTTAAGTTCACCTTGCTCATAAAGAAAACTCTATTCAGCCTCTAAAGATTAAGCATTAAATGAACCAGCGTTACTAACATTTAGTAGACTGTTTAGTGTGTGGGGATACTATTATTTAACTGCAATTGAAATAAAATGTACTTTTTACTTTCAAGAAATTGTAATATATAATCCTCTCATTAGTTTTCTATAAAGTTCTAAAACAACAAAATGTACTGGAAAGGTCACTGCAATTCCAGTACATTACGATCAGTTTGTTTCCACACTTAATCCACTTTGAGGCTGTCAGCCTGGCTCGCATTCGATATTGGCGTAGTGGCCCTGCACCTGGTGTGATGGTTTGGGCAGCCATTGGGTTACACGAGGCACATACCTCTAGTTCAGATCAACGGTAATTTGAACGCAGATGAGTATATTTCTGACATTTACGTCCAGTGTTGTGCTCTATCTTGAAGGCCCACAAACGCCATGTTCCAACAAGATAAAGCAAGATCACATGTTGCACGTCGTGTTCTGACTTTCCTTGATACACATGGTATTCGGTTGTTGCCCTAGCCTGCACGATCTCCAGATTTGTCACTCGTTGAAAACATCTGATCATAGGCTGCTGAGAGACTGGCCTTCCATGCCTCTCCAGCTAATACGGTTGATGAAGTGTGCCATAGACTTGAAGCAACATGGTTTGAGTTGCCCATTTCTATCATCCAAGCCCAGTTTGAAACCATGCATAATGGGGTAAGGGTCGTTTTAGTTGCCAACGGTGGCAGCTGTTTCTACTAATTTTGCACTCCTGTAAACCTCTAAAATGCTTACAAATTTAATCATTTTGTCTTCATGCCATACTGTTTACATGCGATAAATATCTTTTCTTATATTTGCTTTCCTTCATTCATGGTGTTGCAATTTTAACTGACAGCATTGTATTTTAGCATTGTAATGAATGGTAATATGCTGTGGGTTGAGTGAATAAAAGTATTTTATTTCGCGCAATGACAATATATTGCTTTCAGGTAGCCGAGTTTGTTGATTAAAACTGAAAGATAAGTGTCTTACATATTGCCGAATGGCAACACTCTCGTACGGCGGAGATGAAAATGTTTCGTTTCGAAAAGTGTTACCACTTCTGGCTTTTACATCACTGAGTATATTAATCAGAAATTCATTAAATTTATACACAGTAAGAAAAAATTGAAAAGCAAATTTGAAATTTAAGATGCACATATTCATATGGACATATTCTGCGTGGAGAAAAATTAGGTGGCTGTAGGTGCCGCTTTTTTCCCACAGTGCAAGGAACATGCATACATATAGATATTTGAGTTTCAGACTGGTAACAACCTCTTTTGCACATAAATCATAATAAAAGTAAGAGTGATAACAGTCTGAAATAACAATGCTTAAAGCAAAATTTTGGTATTATTTCCTGAAACTGTGATTTTATGTTAGCATTCGAAAAATCTGGTATACTATATAGTTTCATAAGCACATCAAAATATAATCTGCAATTCTCTCTACATAAATATTAATATATGATATTTTTACAGTTTTCAATGCTGATCTATAGATTTAATATTATAAAAAGTAAACATAGTGTAATGGTATATCCTAAACTGGCCTCTTACCTGAACTCTTTTAGTTAAATCTGATGATTCTTGAATTAATTTTCCTGGAAAATGTTCTCCAAGTGGAAAAGGGTAATCGCTGCCCAGGAAAACATTTTTCTAGGAATTGAATGTATATTAATGAGCAGAATCATATAATTTTTGGTAATTATTCAAAAATATGTATTTGAAGATTAATTTCTTAATGCACTCAGTCGTATTAATTCGGATACACCAAACTAAATTATTTCTGTGCACCTGAGTAAATATGTTTTAAAAAAAAATTCAGATATGAATATAACAAAATATATCTGCTTCAGCTTTAGGTAAAAATAAAGGTAATAAAATTAAACGAGGCTGAGTTAAAATAATGGAATAAAAAAATTCGCAGAAAAAACACCACTTTCTAAATTTTTATTGGAGCATCAAAGGGTTAATAAGAGATTGCAAAAAGGCACAAATTCCCTTTTACAGAACTATGTTGAAGTCCAGTTTTGTACTATTTGGTGAATGGCTATATGGTAAAGACTGCAAAATATATATTTAAAAAATATTTAAGTCTTTTTTGCAGGAGACGAATGTAATTCATATAAGAGCTCTTAAGAAGGCAAAAAAGGTACTATTAGGTTCATAATGGATTGAATGCACACAGAACTGATGACAGCCTGATAAAATTTACTTATCCAAAAGAAACACTTTAGAGATCTGGAACTTTCCACAAAAGTACTCATACATTTTTTCTCAGTATCAAAGAGGACAATCAGTACTTACTCTTGAAACTACTAAGAACGTTAAACACAATGCAGTGTAAATGCATGTAAAAGGCGAAGTCCACAAGTATATCTCAGTACTCCGAATTGATCTCTGAGCTGACAACTGATGCTGGTCTTATATAGTTTTCTCGCGGCTGCTGAGAAATCTCTAGTACTTTCCACTTCTCAAAATTACTGGAAGGCATATGAGGGCCGGATACGGATTACACTACAGTTACAGATACGGCTAAGGATCAACTACAGTTATTCAAGAACAGTACTAATTGCAGTTACCTGGCGACAAACATTAGTCGCCAAAATCATCAATATCTCGCTAATTTAGTGAGATAGCCATTTATATCAATGTTAAATAAACTTGCCTCTTTAATCTTATTTGTCTGGCAGAGCTTCGTCTCTTTCAAGCATTTCATGTTAGATTATACTATGACTACTACAATTTCGCATATAATTTCACTACAATTATTTACATATATAAATTTGTAACAGTTTGTTGATTCACTTAAACAAGACATTTCATTATTGCTTTAGTTTCTGACCGGCTATTTTGGTTGGTTAGTCTTTGCTAACATGTTATTCTGTAGTGGGCGGATGGTTTAAAATGAATTTTTTTTTAGATTAGTTAAAGTAATGTCTTTAGATTTTGTTGTCTTTAGATTTAAGTTATTGTACAAGGTCTGTTTATTAAAGAAGAGTATTTTCTGATTGACAGCAGTACCAAAAAGTCGACATTGAGTATTGGAGACTGTGAATTAAGAAATGTTTGTTTGGATGTCTTTACAACTCATAGGTACAATTTCATTCATAAATAATAATGAAAAGAAGCATTTTATGCAAAACAAGAAATTTTATGAGAAAGAACAAAAACCTATATGACCGATATTTTTAAAGCTGGTGGATGATCGAGCTAGATATTTTGCCGCCCGTCTCTTTCTTACATATAAAAAAATTGAAGCTACTAAATTCTTCTGCCTGGGCTTTGGTACTAGCCTTAATTTGTGTGCACTCAAACATGTGTATGGTAGGTGTATCCATGAGTAGTGTTCTGTGTACCTAAAAAATGTACCAAATCACAGCAATTGTATCAAATATTAAAACCTAGGCTGTGAATTATCAGAAAATACGTAATTCAGTTTAAATAAAATAAAAATGAAAGTGGTAGTAAAAAGAACTTATAATATAGGGTAATTCTAAAATTCTAAGCAAACTCTTGAAACTTTTGAAATTGAGACACAAATACAAGAATAAACTGTATTTGCATAGGATTATACATATAGCTGTAAATGTGATCCATGTGTGCTAAAACAGACGTAAAAATTATGTAAAAAAACAGTTAAAGTAATGCAATATGTTTAAAAAATGTATGTTTATAATTTCTGAAGAAGGGCTCAGATTCTTTTCATTAATTGCAGTGCATGGTTTGCAATATTGACAGATGTTCTGAACATGTTTGCCAATATATGAATATGATAAACATGTCCACTAGGTCTCTTGTGCCTTAGCGATTCTGAACATGTTTGCGAATACATGAACATGGAAACATGCCCTTTAGGTCCTTTTGTGAACATGTGCTTCTATGATTCTTGTGATGAGGACACTGCCAGAGACTATCAGGCTCTCAAACACAAAGCTCATAATAGCAATTAATGGAAGATAAGTTGAATGGTTTTGGTGGCCAAAAAAATAAGCAAAATGCTTTTCTGCCCGGCAGCACCAATGCCTCAAATAATAATGACTTGCACTGCTCAGTGCCATTTCTGGTGAACATTGCCTCTTAGCAAATAGTGGGTAGCATTTGCAGCTATGTGTTTCTTATAAAAGTGGTTTGCTTTTGTAAAGAGTAAAAGATTATATCCGTTATAAAAAAAGAATAATATTTATTGAAATGGCAAAAAATGGTAAGAAACATCAAACCTAAAAAGCCGACTCAATTGACTGATTATTGAAAGCTTATCTCATTACTTGGGCAAAAAGAATTGCGTATGTTTTTATTTACTGGCTATACATTTTAAACAAGACATCTGGCACTAAATTTTTACAGAAAGAAAAATTTCACATTTATTATAGATGCTTACTTCTCCGACTACTTTCAACAAGAGTTTCAGTGAATCAGTGTTGTGCACCAGAGCATCTGAATAAATTCTCCCTAAATAAGAACTTGGGGGTATGGAATTCTCCACTGCACAGAGATCTGGCCTCACCTGTGAAAAGCATGAATTTGGGTGAAAGTATTATCAGATAAAAAATATTATGCTAAGTGCAATCAGCATTATAAATCTGAGTAATAACTATTTTTACACACTTTATATCTGGACAAAATAATTCTTCAGAAGCACATAATTTACAATGAGCACAATCTGCAAGCATCCTTCATCTTGTTTTTTGCCTTTTTCACATTATAATTGATAATATACAAAGGAAAGCGGCGAATTTTTAGCTGGAAGCAAGCAAGCAGCAGAAATATAATAGTGCATTCAAAAAAAGGCCTAAGAGAGAAGTCAAATGTTTGCTCAATATTAGTTTCTATTTGAAATCATCGTGATTGGCTAAAGCTTTTATATGAATATTTTCATTAGCAGGGTTCTCTAAGGTTATATGATATGAATTAATTTGGAAATGATGCAGTTTAGAGATACTTATTATAAACAGCTATTATTTTTAGAAAGTATCCAAATTAAATCTGGGATTAGGGACTATTTCAAATTTAAATTCGAAATTTGCTTCACGTATTTTTTTATCTTACATGTGTATGTGTAAGATATGAAATATGTAACTCAAAATTATAACTTAAATCAGGAATAAAAACACATTTCTAATTTAATTTGTGTATCTCTCCTTTCTGTTCTAAGGAGCAGATTTTTTTATAATAATTTTTTTTTCTCGGCTGCACCTTTAGAGATTAATCCGTTTCATGCTTTCTTATGAAATTGATTAATTTGAGTATCTCCTCTATCAGTTCGAAAAGTAGAAATCATGTATCTTAATTTTGGGATATCTTATTTGAAATTGTATATCTCCCCTTTCTGTTCTAATAATTTTTCTGGACTGCTTATTTTCAAATTAATCCGGTTCCTGCTGCCATACAGACAGCTGTTATCCAAGCAGATTAAAGAAGCTTTTGACTATATATTCATACTTTTAAATGTGTAGACCTTTTTTTCTCGCTTTGCTTTCTTACGGCAAACTCGCATCACTTCTGGCGTCTGCGTATAGTCCATTTCTTAAGATGAGCTGAATTTTCAAAAATTGTGTGTGTGTGGGGGGGGTATATTGTACCCAAAATAATGTATGAATAAAAAAATGCGTCTAAAGTATTCTTTTATCAAGAAAATCAAAATTATGTGGTGAAGTTAGGCCATGTCTGTTTTGAAATTGCATTATTTTTTCTACGCAGGAAAGAATCTGCAAGTTATTGCAATACTACAAATTATCGACAATCCGTTATAAGTATTTTCAATTCATCCGATTACATACATGTGTGTGTGTGTGTAAGACAGAAAGTAAACAGCTTGCTAACTTTACTTCGAAATGATTCCTTTCTAGTCATTTTAGTATCGGTACTTCCACATGCTGTCCTACAAATAGTTGATAATTATAATAAATAACTAAACTTTGTCATTTCAAAATTAATCTGTATCATGTGATTCCTTCGTAGCACTAATGACGTAGATACTTATATATAGTGTTTAGTCAATAATGATTTTAAAATTCAGGAACCCAAACTTAGTATTAACCAATCAAAATAAAGCTAAGCCAAAATTAAATCATTCTGAACCAAGCTTTTATTTTGTGTAAGCTCTATTCTGTCTCTCTCACGCATCCGCTTTGCTGATTTGCTGCTGCACTTTTCCTACTGCATCGAAACTTACCCCTTTGCACTTGATAAGCGAATCTGGGCCATCACTTGATTTGATGTAACTCAAGATGTGACTCTCGGTCACCACTCGGTTTGATGCGATAATACGAGCGTTAATGATGTTTACTTAGGTTTGGTTTGTGCAACAGCGTTTCATGAGTGTATTCAACAATACGTGTATATAAACAGTTTCCAATCTGTAATCTTATATACTTTTTTGATTTATTGTGATGTAAGCGTCTTCGACATTAGTTCGAGAACTCGACAGCAGTACCAATAGGAATATTATTTTCAAACATTTTTTCTAATTGTTGAATCTACAATGACTACGAAACTTGGCAGCCAAATAAGATTAAATATTCATTTTTATGTCAATTGACATTTGTGGCCGCAATTCACTTGGCACTCTAATCGTGCCTATTTCCAGAATTTACATTTTTATATTACATACGGCAGATATAGAAAGACAGCAAAGAAGCAGCTTCCTAGCGGCATCAGAGGTAGAAGTAAAACACCAAGAGAAGGATTTGGTTTAGGTTGCCTATTAAGAGAAAGGTTTCAGTTTTCGAATTCAGTTTCCGACTTAACTACGTCATTAGCGTTTTCAAGCCATGTGTCGTAGATTTATCTAGAAATGATGCAGTTAAGTAAAAAAAGTTATTAGTATTATTTTTAGAATAGAGAGGAAACATCCAAATTAAAAATGAGAAATTAAAAAAAAACTATTGCTAAATTAAATTATAAAGCTGATTTACGTGTTTTTTTATCTAACATATGTAAGAAGGAACACAATTACATGTACTATATGTACTTTTTTATCTGTAAAAAGAAATACAACTACATATACTATATATTTTTATCTTATATATATATATATATAAACTTAAAGCATAAAAAAATTAAATTAAATTGGAATCAAAGCAAGGCAATATCCCAACAATATTAATAATTGCAACCTTTGATAAGAGGTCACACATTGTATCTAAACAAATCAAAATTAATATAAGAATACATCAGTAGAATAAACTTGAAAAATAAAAATGCGAAAACCTTATTAATTTATATACTTATTTATTTCTGGGTCATATTATTCAGATAATAAGGATTCTAAAAGAGAACTATCTTACGTTAAATCCATGCTCGATCCTTCCTAATGTGTAAGGAAATGCACCAGCTCCATGAGCAAAGCATATTTTCAGCTTTGGGAATCTTTCAAGAACACCTCCGAAAAGAATGCAACAAATAGCAGTTGTTGTCTCCGCAGGCATACCTATCGAGACATAACACCCATTTAAAATTTGCTGTAGCTATACAGTGAAACCTCGGTTTACGAGGTTAATAATAAAGAATATTAAACGATTTATTTAATAATTATTTAATAATAAAGAATATTAAATGATTGAAGCATGCTATAGCGCCTGCGCATATAAAACTGCATGCACGTATCCTGTTATGAATCATGAGAGTTGCAAATGATTGTGTTACCATGTTAACAAACTGTGAGGTTTGTTGACCCAACCATTGGGTCAAGGTATTCTTGATACCTTTAAAACATATTACACAAGAAGAGCATTACAGTAGATTTTAGAAGTAAACGATTTAAAATAAATTAATGTAATGGAAGCATGGGAGACATTTTCAATCAAGAACTGAATCGACATTGTTACTTTGTCGCCGAAAAGACTGAAAGCATTAACGTTAAATGCATGTTAGAAGAAGATATGGCCTTCTTCAGTTGAAATAGAAAACATGCGTTTATCTTCAGCAAATGAAATTGGTGGCATATTAGAATTTGCTAAATCAATCGGAGCCGAAGGTTTTGTGAACATGGCTATTGAGGGTGTTCAAGATTTATTAGCAGAAGAAGAAACTGACGAAGATTTGATAGAAATGGCATCCGAAGCTGTAAATCAAATAGCTTCTGAGAACACTACCACTGATAAAGATTGTGAAGTTAATAATTTAACATTGAAAAAATTAAAAGAAGGCCTACGCTTAGCTGAAAAATCTCGAATTATTTTTCTTGAGTGCAGATCCTTCCGCTGAAATAAGCCGAAAATTAAAAAGGGAGCTGCAAAACTGCCTAGCTCTATATCGAGAAATTCAAAATGACCCGGTAAAAACTAGTAAGCAAAGTAAAGTTACAGATTTTTTAAAGAGGGAAGAAAATGCTAGAACATTAAATGAAGAAAGAAATTCTGAAAGTAAAAGCGATCTCATTCCACCTAAAAAACGTTCTCTATTGATTGCACTGAGCTATGACAACGAAGAAATTTATTACTAAAGTTGCGTTAAATTAAAATATGTAATATTTTATATAACACATGTTTAATAAAAATTAATTTGTATATGTATAATTAAAAAATATTTGATTTTAATAAGTTTTCGCAACGTAACTTCCCTTTTTGTACTGGCTCTGGGTCTCATACAACACGGTTTCACACAACACGCCATTTTCTAGGAACCTATCTACCGTGTTATACGAGGCTTACCTGTACTTTATTTTTTACCACGATGTTTTTAAACTGCAAAAAGTTATTGAACCGCTTTGTTTTCAACCACGATATTTTTGTACCATGGACCTGCGATGTTTTCTCTTTTCTTTCTTTTCTCCCACGATGTTTTGTACCACGACGTTTTCGCCTTGTGTTGTTTTCTCGGCAACGTTTCCGTCTGTGATGTTTTCGGAAGTGTAAGATATTTAATTTTTCATTCAAATCTATTCTGTTATCAATTAAAAAAGTAAGTGATTTCAACGTAATTTCACCAAAAAATGTGAAGAATTCTTTCACGCATAAAATTTATCTTACTATAAGCATATTCTAGTTTTTTTTTTTTCTTTTTTCTTTTTTTAAATTTGCTCTGAACTACATTTTTTTTTTTTTTTTTTTTTTTTTTTTTTCTCTATTGCTTTTTATCACTGCATTAAGAGAAAAACAATTCTTAAAAATTTCGCGGAAACAATGAGTGGTTAAATACCTCTGAATGCTTGTAGTCCAACCTGGTTCGAACCTACGCGAACGGGCTGGTTGCATGGTTGTTTTTCGTGGTTTTTCCAATATGCAATGTTAATACGTGCCAGTTTCCCTTAAGAAGTACTAAGTATTGCGTCATAAGAAACTTTAAATATTTATCGATAAAGATTCAGTTATTATTAGGAAACTAAATATTTTTCATTGTTTTCGATATTTAAATACGGTACTAAATCTAAGTAAAGTTAAGGAAAAAAAAAAACTAATAAATAAATGACATAATTTTAAGAATCTTGTCATTAAATTCGAAATTAAAGTTAAACAATTATTGGGGGTGACAAACTTAGTAAGGAACCAGTTCAGATGACAGACTTATTATGTAAAAACGCATAAATAGCAGTTTATTTGAATATGGTGAAGCACATGGGGTATATCTGCCTTGTGTTATTTCGTTCCTTTCTTTGATATTATGCTTTCATTTGGACCTTTACATTTTTACTGGATATGTTCTGAGGACCCTGTATAGAAAGAGATCTCTGTTAGAATCTTATAAATTCCATGCCTAGAAGACTAAGTCATAAGAAGAAAATGATACCCAGCATTATTAAAGTTTTTTTAAACAGATCTTTACAAAATCATCCATTTTTGTATTCCAATATCATTTTGACAGTTGCTTTTGCGCTAAATCGAGCGGTAAAGTTGATAAACAACCCGGGTTCGAATCAAAGCGAATGGGCTGGCTACATGGAACTCTTATCCGAATGAATAATATGAAAACAAGCCAGTTTCCCTTAGAAAGGCCTCCAACAAAGGCATTTCGTCCCCATAGGCAGACAGTCCTCGAGTTTCTTCGCCTTGATGAATTAACCTAATCTCATTTTTAAACAAGAAGTGCGTAATTTAATATTTATTTAGCATTATTTTTAATTAATTTTGAGATATTGCGATTGCGTTTAGCCCTCCGATATGATAAGAAAAGTGTTTAAGTTAAATATTTAATTATTCTTTCAAAAATGTTTGAAAGTTTATTGTGAACCGATTCTTTTTTGACTCACTGAATATGGCTAATGATCAAAGCACCTACCCACAAGCCAGGGAAGCCAGTACTTGCTCATGCGACCTCCTGTCTCCATATCCCATGGGTGAACAAACACTGGACATGAAAGGTCTTCTGCCGTCTGGAAAAATAAATATAGAGAGTGTTTACACATTTTTAGGACAATTTTGGTAAAGAATTAAAAAAAAAAAAGCAAATACTTTGGAATAAAAATTTCTGGTAACAGCTTAGTAATTCAATATCGTCTGCTACTTTTAAATTTATTCTTTTTTCAAAATATTGCATGTAAACAAGCTGTGCATTGAAGAACAGATTTTTGCGCTTTCCGAAAGGAAATATTCTTATTCCATAATTCAAAAACATTGTAAAATGCGTAGTATTAAAATTTCTGAGGGAAAAATAAGAAGCATTATTAATCAGAAAGAGGAAAACCGTCAGGCATTACTTCTACATGGAAAGAAAACTCCAAACGAAATACCCGAAAAAGGTACGTGCTGTTTCTAATGTTTCTAAAGTTAAACTACTGATAACAAGAGAAAATGCGCCGACGCAGAAATCAATTGCAAAGTCTTTAAATACATCTATAGAAGTAATAAATAAAATAACTAAGATTTACAATTTAAAAGAGCTAAGAAACGTTGTGTTCTTGAGCTTTTGCCTAGACATGTGGCTCGATGTAGAACAACTTGTACAACCCTGTATGAAAACTATTTAGCACGATATAAATTGAAACCTTCTGATACTCGATGAAGCATGGGTTTACCTAAATGATTGCAGCAAACAAGGTCTATATATTACGAAAACGAAAAGGAAAAAAATATATAAATCTAGTCCGTTAATGCGAAGAAAGTTTCGGTAAGGGATTTATGATTGTCGCAGGATTCTCTTACAATGCTAAATTAAAATCAAGAAGAGTGGGGAAAATGTGTTAAAACCAGCTCAACGTACTATCGAGAGAAAGTTCTATATATACAGAAGAATATACTTAAGGATATTTACAGAAGAATTCCATTTCTTTATCCCAATGACTTTATCCCAAAAAGGGGAACTTCAAGGCAAAGCAACAAGTCGTACTTCGGAAATTACTACTACATTTTTTGAAAAAAAAAAAAAAAAAATGATGACTGATACAGATAGTGCAACATAGTTACGTCTCCTGACTATCACCTGTGGACTACTGCGCCTTTGGTCTCTGGAAATGAGTTCTTCCTAAGCGCAAGACTTTTAATAGTAGTAGAAGAGGTATAGAAAACTATACCCCCTTGAAATTTTACGAAAAGCTCTTCTTTCTTGGAAATTAGGAAACAGGCTTATAGTCCAGAAAAAAGGGTTATCAGATCGAATATTTAAAAAAATACGCTTTGCATTTTAAACATTAAAAGCAGAGCTGGCTGTAATAAGTAAGAGCAAGACGCAGCTGCTAGAAGCTCTAATGTTTATAAAATTCAAAATGCTCAACTTGAATACAGAAAAACTTATTTGCATTCTGGTGAGGACTATGGAAAAAAGACATTATAGTAAAGGTTTAAATCATAATAATGATTAATTAACATAAATTATCTTACAAACTGAAATTTGTGTACAATGGTCAAACGTCAAATTATTTTATTATTAATTTTTTTAAAATTATTTTAAGTAGTTAATTTTTATTTTATTCTATTTTTTAATACTCAAGAATACTCTTTACATTTTAAACATTAATTAAATGGCCCGGAAAGCATTCTGAAAATTCTGTAAACACTCTTGTATTTTGAAAAAATAACGAAGAAGGAAAAAGTGGCATTAAAAAGTTTTTATTCAAATACGTAAAAAAAAAATGAAAGTTGTATAAAACAAAATTTATGCCTTTCGTATGAAAATGTACAAAATGTACGGAATTATAAAATGAATGTATTAAATATATGGATATGTATAAAGAATCGGTGATGTATTTCATATATTTCATATTTGTCATTCGGCATTTCGGCATTCTATAGAATGGCTAGGTATTCTATAGAAATCTGGTTCTCATACATTGGCCAACAACACAATAAATTTGATCTTTTGTTCAACTATTAATAAATTAAGAGTCCGGAAAATGCATGCAACCTGTATGGACAATATCCGGTACTTATTCATTAGCGTAAGCACTTTGGCAATTTATTACAGATGAAAAAGCTACTTATTGGATAAAAGTTGGCGGTTTTTGCGACATTTATTAAAAAGATACTCAAATTATCAGATTAATTGTAAGTCATCAAACATCAACATATTTAACGAAAGCAAACTTTAGCTATTTAAAATACAAGTTTTAGTTACTAATTAAAAGATTTTATGACGCTTTAAAAATAAAATACATTATTAGCGGGTTTTTTTTTTTTTTTTTTTTTTCTTGCTTCTTTACATGTACACAAAGCTCTATTTCCGCTTAGAAAAATCAGAGAATTGCAGAAACTTGGCATCGCGCTCAACCTCGACATCGCGCTTCGACTGTTTACCAAACACGTCTCATCGTTGATCCTTTAAGCGATTTTGCAATAAAAACTGTATTTGTATAGAGAACTGTATTACTCCAGTTTCTTTTACTGCAAGCAAACTTCACAAGCACGTATTTTTAAATTGAATTTAAAGCGAAAAGTATCACAATTTGTCTATCAAAACAGTTGAAACTTTGAAAAATGAACTCATATGAAAATGGCGACTTTGATTAACAGAAAGATTGTTTTGAGCATGGTTGCCAGAATTTTGCTTATTTTGAAAATTTGGCAACTTTACTAAGATGGATGCGATAATACGTAAGTACTCAATATCCTTCAAAGATTTAAATGAAATCTGTATTAAAATAACACCACGCCGAATAATGATTATTGGAGGAGTTAAAGCAATAAAAATCAGCCTAATATTCATAAATTTTCAGGACTTGTTTTGAAAATTTAGATATAGAACCTATTCTTCAGCTAAAGAAGTACAAATGAGCAAAGAGAGGCCAGTGATAAGAGGCGATAAAAATGAAAGGAAAGAAAATTATGAGATAATTACCTTAAAAGCTGAACGTGAAGACGGATTGAAACTGAGATCGTTAACAAGAACTGAAAGATTTTTATGAATGTGAATCGCCTCTATAAAATCTAATTGACCAACGGAAGATGTTTTTTGAATAATTTTGGCTGCAGAAAAATGCAAAATGGTCTTTCACTTTTCACTTTTAATGAACAACTCGGCTTTCTAAAAGCGATGTATTGCCATTGCCGTAAATAAAGTACTTTTATCTTTCACGCGCCAGCGTATTGCTGCTCAGTAAAGCCTAAGATATTTTACTTTCAAATCTAATCTATCTGTTATTAAGGAACAAACTAAACGTTTTGAAAAGCAAAAAACACAGTTCTTGAGAATATTTAAAAAAAATTTTTTAATCTGATTGATTTAAATAAATGTGATGAAATGTCTAATTAGAAATATTTAACATTTTTATAAGATGGCATTAGCTAGACTCGTTAAAACCATTATATCTTTTTTAATGATTACTATTTCAGGCATTTGCCGCGGAAGTGATTAGTAAAATAAAATATAATAGGATACATTTCTATGAAGGAGGATGTAGACATCCGGTAAAATTATATTTTTAAAAGACGGAGTAGTGGATAATGACGCGGACTGCCGCTCCAAAATTCCGGGGTTCGAATCTGAGAAAGCATGGATGTTTTGTAAGCGTATAGTGTCTTAGGTGCACTCAAAATACATGGCGAGGAAGAAACCCATCTAGAGGTTAGCGGTAATAAAAGAAAAGGTTTGGTTTATTTAATTATGGCAAAGCACACTAGGGCTATCTGCCTAAGAGGAGGGATGCCTTCGTGGAGGACTTTCTAAGGGAAACTGGCTCGTATACACGTTACACATAATAAAATAAAAGAAAGGTAAGAGAAGGAAGGTAGATGAACCTCGAACCGCCACTGGGATGTTCTCCCTCGGAATTTCATTAGGAGCGGAAGCTTTGTAGTTAGGAAAGCCCAGCGAAAGTTAGGAATTAGTAGTTAGGAAAGCCCAGTTGTTTAAAACCGGAATCACGTTTACCGCCTACCCTCAACAGAGTTTCGAAAGAAACATTTAATGAATTTTCATTTTCGGGATATCTGATTGGATGGCTTATGCTGAAATGAGTTCTTTGGAGTAAAACTACGAGAAACGTTGTTTTAGGCGAAACATTTTCATCTCAATTGTAGATTCTTCCGCATAGCTCTCCGGGACATCGGTTTCGGAGAAAGATGTTTTGGCTAGAAACCCTCTAGTGGTTGTAGAAGGAGAAGCTCATTTCTCGGGAAAGTTTCGCCTAGCCTCTCGGGCTATTAGATGATGATAACTCCATAATATTGCTTTCATGGATGCACAGGTGTTTCTCTTGCTGCAACCTATTGCAGACAGATATCAGCCGACAATCTTTAGATTCTTTACGTACAGATTTTACTTGACTGTGAAGCCACGCGTGAGAGAGACAGCAAATGGATATTGAATTATACTGAGTGCCTTATAGTAGGTTATACTACAGAACTATAGTACAGAAGTTACTCAACCAGGAGATAATTATAAGAAGGTAATCCTTAGTCGGAAATGTGGTCAGCATTTTATTTAGCTATTAAGTATTTAGCTTCAGTGTATGAATTTAAAAAAAAACTACTTGAGTTTTGTTATTTTTCAAAATTTTCTGTACCTTTTTGTCGTTTAATTGCAGAATTTTAGTTTTTTTAAGCAGGAGGCATGAAACATGTGCAGTGCCATCGCCGGGATTCGAACATCGGACCTCCAAATTGTCAGCCGGACATGCTATCCATTTACACCACGAAGGCACACGGTAAGAAAGGAGAAAATACTTTCTAAATTTATAAAAATGTATTAAAAATCTGATGTGGACAACGCATGATTTCCTTATACGCTTATTAAATTATACACATTTTTTGTTGTTATTTCATCTAAACTTGTTTCATTTAAAGGTGAGATAGGATCCTCCAATTCTTTGATAAAGTGTACAGTTACGCAATTGCTTAAATATTAATTTTTATTAACATCAAATATTTATAAAATTATTAACTCCAAATTCTTACCTGAAATATTAGGGTAAAGTGCCATTAAATTGGTTTTTAAATAAACTTAAGTCTTTTTTATCTTAATTAATACTATGCTCTGTAAATTATTATGATGTAACCATGAACAATGTGAAAACAAAAAGAAAAATTTTAAGTCTAGTAAATTTTTAATTTGCATTTGCAACCTGTTTTTACTGAGTTTAAAAACACTTCGAGTAATGTTCTTTTTTTGGGGGGGCCTGACGATGGCAACCAAAATGTGCGACTAGGTATTATATGATTCCCAAATACAAAATTTCAATATTTTACCGCGAACCGTTTTTGAGTTATTCAACGAACGTATGTATATCCGTGAAACAAAAAAAATTGTCAAAATGGATTCGGTAATGAACAAAGTGGAAATTCCCATTGAAATTTGAAAACTGAATTTTTTCGAGATTACTTCCTTTAGTTCGCACAAGGAAGTAATAATATAAATCGAAACAAATCTATATGTATTTTGAGTTTGGGAAATCTTCTAGCAGTGGTGCATGAAACAAAGGAACTAAAGATGCATGGAACAAAAAAGGTTGAGATCCACTCTTATAATAGGTATACTACTATACTACAGTAGTATAGTATATGAATTTAGTACGTATCTATAGTATAGTACTGCAACAGTACATGCCTTTATAATAGGTACTATATACTTATAGTACGTATACTCGAGTTACGTACAAGTATCGAGAGTTATTGAGTTATATCGAATTACCTTGTAGAAAGGATCCAACTCTCTATTATCTAAATTCCACTGATTCACATGGGATCCGATCATAACTGCCTTCAAACCTAAATTCCCAACACTTCTCTTGAGTTCTTCGGTTGCCAACTCGGGACACTGCAGAGGGACTGTCGCCGCTCCCACAAACCTCCGAGGATGATCCTTCACTACGGATGCAAGATGGTCATTCAGAAATCGACTAAAGTCTAATGTATCCTGGGGTTTAGCCTAAAAATAAGAATTAAATATTTTAAAAAAGAATCTGATGTGGACACCACATTACTTCCTTGCACGCCTGTTAAATTCTACACATTTTTCGCTAAACTTATTTCCTCGAAATATCCTAACTTAATTAACCGATCCCTCGAGGCAAGTTGAAAATGACATCAAAAATTAAAAAATTTGAAATTAAATATCCCGGTCAGTTTTTGTCAAAACGAGGGTACAACTTCTTATATTTTAATTTTTTCATAACGAATATAAAATTTTCCCAACTAAAAGTATAAAAATTAATCCGAATGGGTTCGAGAAAGGTCAAAATGGATATTTTCATTAAAATATTGTACCCAAAATTTTTCACGATTGTAATACTTCCTTTAATTCGTACAAAGAAGTAAAAATGTATAAAATTAGGTATAGTAGCCGTTATAGTTAATAAAAATTCTAAAAATTGAAAAAGACATACCCAGTAACTGAACATGACCGGAACTGTGGACAATAGTTGCACGTTTACATCTAAAACAGAAAATTTCACGAATCAAAATCAAAGTAACTTTTAAGACGGAAAGGGAAAATGACGCTTAATTTACAATTCCAACTTTTACTGTTATAAGTATTCCTTGAACCTCGATTTAAAAAGATTAAAGATCTTTTAATAGCATCAGAAGTACTACGAGAGGTTATCGATCCAGAGCTCTGGATCCTTATACACCGGAAGTCATGATCTTCATTTCTATATCCGAAACATTTTTGTGTTTGTATCACTTTTCACATTTCGTACTTCAATGTGCAAATATTCGGGTGACGGACTATGTGTGTTCAAAATTTGGTGACTGTAGGTACCCCAATGCGAAGAATATGCATGCACACATAGACACAGATTAAATTCTTTTTTTATTTAAATAGCTGCTTAAAATAGTTATCATAAAAAAGAAAAAAAAATATGTTATGATTTTATTGAGTGTTCAGCTGGAGTAATTTCACAAAAATATTTAATATTTCTAATTCTCATTATTTAATTATATTTTTATTTAAATCTATCAAATTATAAAGTAGAAAAATAAATACTGCGTTGATTGCTTGACTTCCTAAAAAACAGTTTAAATTTGAACTTTAATTGTCTAACGATAAACTGGAATGACAACGGTGGCGCGTGAAAGAAAAAATTATTTTATTTTATTATAGTTAGTAAGAATATAACGAAGTACTGAAGCAGCGGAGTTTGTTGATTAAAATTGAAAGATCTTATGTCTTGCCGACTGGCATCTGGCCGGCGCGTCGGAGATAAAAATCTTTTATTTGGAGCAGTGTTGCCACTGCTTTGCTTCTAAGCCAGTCTTCTTGTTAATAAAAACTTTATTGAATTCGTACAAAATGGGAAACAAATGAGAAACCGATTTGAAATTTGAGTTTCGAGATGTTTTTATTTCTTTTGCCTACTTATTTAAAAAATTTTCACTTAATGTTTTTATTCAAGAACATTTTCATCTATACGTTTATTACGTTTAACTAATTTTAATCTTATCTCATGATAATCTTTTTTGCTGTATCTTTTCACGATTCCAAGGTGTTGAAAGATTCAAATTTTAATATTTTCTCTCATCGGATAAAAACTATTTTGAGTGGATCTGATTCAAAATCTGAATTAAATTTTGCCTACTCTATTATAAAGCATTGTAATAGTATTTAAGTGGTTATAGGTTCTTAAGCACGAATAGTTTAAAAAACAGCTGTTCTAAATTGCATAAAATATGAGAGAAAACAAAATCTGAAATAGTTCAGAACGAAATTAAAATTATATATTTAAAATTTAAAAACATAAAAAAGAACAAGCAGATCTGAAAGGATTCAGATTTTAACGCCGCATTCTAAAACATGTTAAGGTCTTTTTATGCTCTCGCTGAGCATCGCACATTACCAAGCTACTCTTAAATTCACTCCTGCTAACACTTTGTTAGCATCCTTTACTTTTTCCTTACGCCACATAAAATTCAGCAGCAAAACCAAGAAATATTTGAAATCATAATATGCTTAGAATTGCGATATAGTGTTAGTGGTTCTCAAACTTTTTTTTTTAATTCGCTATATTGAAAACTACCGCTAAGCGGCAAACCGCCTGAAGTGTTTAACATAAAACGTATATAATGACTTTAATGAATCCACGGACTGTCGCTTCATAAAAATATTTAATACTTCTAATTAGTCATCTTTTGCTTAAGTGTATTTTTATTTAAATCGATAAGATTAAAATGCAGAAAATGTATTTTTAATAATTACGTTGAAAGCTTTTAAATCGCTTGGTTTGCTACTCAGTAACAGAACGATTAAATTCGAAATTAAGTATATTACACTTTAATGTATGGCAACACGCTCGTACGTGGAGATAATAAGTATTCTGTTTGAGCCAGGAGCAACAAACTGTTTAGAAAGTTGTGGATTAAAGTTTAGAGATAAATAAATATTCCACATTTTCCGAAGGGTAACCGTTTGGCGTTTTGGAGACAGAAATGTTTTATTTCGAAAAATGTTGCTGATTCTGGCTTTCAAATCGCTAATGGTTAATCGAAAATTTGTTGTATGCGTACGAAATATGAAATCAAAAATCAATTCGAAATTCCTAATTCGAGCTTCGAGGTGTCCATGTTCTGGTGGAAACTTACGTGTATTAATTAACATTCCATGGCTCTAAGTGTCGTTGTTTTCCCACTATAAGTGAAACATACATAGTACATGCTATATACATACAGATTCTTCATGATTTAGTTTTTGTTTTAAATAATACATGGCGAACATTTGGCGGTAGCAATTTGAAAAGTGATTCGGGCACAAAAGCAATAAAAAACAAAAAGTGTGTTTCGAGACTAATAGCATTTCTGATGTTATCTAGAAGCTAAGTTAGTCTTCATTTCAGTTTTTCACATGCATATGCCGCCGAGACGGTATAATGGTTAGGGAAGCTGACTGCGATACCGAAGGGTCCGAATTAGAATCCCGGAGAATGCATGGGTGTAAATTGTCTATTCCCTCATAGGAGGCAAATGTTCATGAGAAAAAAAGGTTCGAATTCAGGAAATCCTTAGTAATTAATATGTTGTTCTAATTCGTTATGCATCTCCTGATACATCAAATGTTTATAAATCTATATAAAACAAATTAAGTTACCTAAAATTTAACAGAAATTATAACATTAAGCTGCATGACATATAATATTAAATAATGAAGAATCTGCACGTAACTGTACAAAAGAGAAAAAGGTAGAGTTCTATATCCCTCGTTTCTACTGGGCTGATTGACGAAATTTAACTCGTTTTTCATGTCACAAAAGCGCGACTTAGAATATATATTAGATTTGTATAAAGGATTGTTTTAACTTGGCATTTTGACACAAAATTGAACTTTTCTGAAATGAAATAACGATTTTTTTTTCTATATTTCGATATTCGACTCATGTTGTGCCAAGTTTTGTAAAAATTTTTAAAAATTTAGCTCCTTAGTGAATTTGGTATATATTTATAAATATCTCTTTTTTATTAACTTTATTTGATTCTTTTTTCGCTATTCGAAATGTAGGTTTAGTTCGAATAAAATTCGCAGATATTTCCGAATTTATTTTTAAAAATTTTTATTTTTTAGTAATTCTTATATATTTTTCGAAACGATTTTTGAATTTATAACCTATAAAATTTTTAGCATCGTCTTAAAGTAGATGTATATCTAGGCATACCTGCAAAAAAATTACTGTTTGCATTCAAAATTTCAAAAGATACACGTGAATTTAATATTGGTAAGTTTTTAAATTTGGCACATTTGTTATAAGCGATAATAACGCCATATGTGGTTTACGCACATTGTTACAATCTTCAATGAACTGCAACAGTTATTTTGAACCTTAAATTTCCAAGTAAATTTATTGAGGATTATTCACACATAATTCTTTATTATCATTTTTATTAAAACGTATAATAAATATTATTTCTTGATAAATAATGTATGAAAAGCTATTTTGTAATTTATAAGGAATATTAAAAGAACGCAGCTTTTTTTCTCTTTCATAAGCGTAAATTTTTACTTCCACCATATTATCATCTGCTATTTTTAGTCCAAAGGGATTTGAATCCCGAAGGACTATTAGTTTCGTTTTGGCATTTTACGTCGGATTCATAAATGTCGGTTCATTTTTCAAACTGTTGCCACAAAATGTTAGAGTCCTGCATTATATTTGAAGAAATTAAATAATGAAAAATCTGCATAAATGTATGTATATTTCTCGTATTGTGATAAAACAACGGTACATAGAGTCATCGAATTTTGAATAACGTAATCCTCCAACGAATATGAGCATGTGGAAGACCAAATTTGAAATTTGAAATTTGTTTTATGATCGATTTCCTATTTTTTAAAACTTTGACGAATTTTTGATTAACAATCTCAAGGATTTCAAAGCGAGCAATGGCAACGTTGTGCAGAAAAAACATTTTTATCTCCAGCGCGTGAGTCTCTGTATCGGAAATTCTAAAGATATGCTCGTTTTAAAACTATTTTGCGATATTGCTGTTGCACTGGATCTTATGGTTTAAGTGCGAGGAACATGATATTTAATAAAGAAAGGTAACACACAAAATGTTAAAAAACGCCCCTTTGGACGTAATTTAAAATCTGAAACATTTCAGATTTTTTTTTTATTTAATTTAATTTTATATGAAACAAAATTTATTTTGAAGATTTCTAAATTAAGCATCATACTATACGCACTCAATATTTCTGAATATGTCATCAAAAATATTATAATAAAACATGCTGTGTTGTACTACAGAATCGTTTAACAGCGACGAATTTTACTAGAATAAAATATTTTTATCTTTTTTTTTTCTTATCTTCTTTATCTCTTTCATGACATTAAATGTATAACAAATTTGTTAAACAAACTGTTGTTTACATTTTGAAAGAGTCACTAATATTATCAAGGATCCTTTATTTCAAATCAAAATATACTTTTTGTACATTTCGGATTTAGAATAAACACATTTTTCGAAGTTGAATTGTGATTTGTCAAAGTCTGAATTCTAATCATTAATAATTAATAAAATTTTAACATTGTTATTATTTCTGTTACATTTTCTGTCATATTAGAGTTTAGCCTACCAACAGACGAGCGATAAAATTGCTGAACACTGTTAGTTTTGACCTGGGTTCGAATACAGCCAAACGGCTGGTGGTATGGCCGTTTTCGGAGTATTCCCCATGTGTAACGTATATACGAGCCAATTTACCCTAGAAAGTTCTCCACGAAGGCATCCCTTCCCTTAGGCAGATAGCCTTAGTATACTTTGCCATAACAAAAACTAAACCAAGCCAAAAACAAATTAGAATTTATTAGAAATTGTCTTGTAAAATAATATTAAAAAGTTGTCTTTGTCTGTGTACATATTGCTAAGTTTAACACTTACACTTCTATTTCTTTCGTCAACTCTGCCAAAACGTACAAACAAAGTGACTGTTTAAACAAAGTGAGTGTTTAAATAGTGAAGGGCAATCTTAAATTAAGAAATAGAGTACTGATAATTCAACTACTGGCATCGTATCTATCATATGCGTTCCGATTGGATAATTATAGTGTTTTTCGATGAGTTTCTGGTTTTCTTAGTTTGGAAATGTGCGTCTAAAAAATCGTTCATAAATTAGGCTGTTTGATTACATAAATATGTTCAGCACATGGAGAGGCTATCAGTTTAAGGGGAGTTGCACATGGAGAAAATCACGAAGGCCAATCATGCAACCATTTCGTTTAGTTGACGAAGGCATCCCTCCTCTTAGGCAGATAGCCCTCGAGGCTTTGCCATAATCACACACACACACACACACACACGTTTAGTTGAGCTGAACTCAGAAACAGTTTACTAGCATTCAGCAGTAGCTCGGCCACTGTTAGAATCATTTAAATTAGAAGCAAGTTACTAGTCTCTAATTTACTATTTGGCATTAATTTGAAATAGTTTTATATTCTCAGGCACAATAAACAAAGTTAACAAGTTAGGATTTAAACTACCAAGCCGTAGAGCAAATGAACGTTCAGTTACATATGATATTATTGAATTCACTTAGTGTTCTTAGAATCTAAGCTAAAGCTGGTACGATTATCTTCCTGCGTTACTCACCTGGAAAGATTAAACATGCGTTTAGATTAAGTGACATTAGGTTTATCTTACTGGCTGAGGTGTCAAAACGGTGCTGCAGTTTTAAATGTTAAGCTGAGGAGCAAATTAAGCAGACGATATTTAATCTTAACGTTGTTCAGTTGGAGACCGTTCTGCTTCACATAATGAATCTTCCTACTGATATCAATAACCACTTCGCTGAACCGCTCTGTCTTCAAAATAAGTATGTGTACTATCCCGCTTGTTCCTCAGATTTGTCGCCTTGAGAATGGTTTCCTTTCCTAAAAACTAAAGTTGTGTCTAAAAAAAAATAGCTTTCCACACGGAAGAGAGAATAGAAATACGACATCTACTCTTAAAGGCATGTCAAAAACAGCCATGCACAAGTTTTCTCTTTTCGTTATCTGTCGTGCTTGCATTAAGGCAGAAAACTGTATAAGCGTAAATTCTATAACCTATTTTTGAAAAAAACTTTAATTATTTAATTACCATTCAGTGAATATATACTAAAACTTCGATTACTTGAGCTTCCGTAAGTCTAAAATTTCGACGAAATAGTCGTCGGAATTAGGAATTCGAATGTAAGTCAAAGTGAATTTCGAAGTATGCATTTCGAAAATCGAACTAATTCAGTTCGAATTTTCAGTGTTTTTATTTTTGAGGGTGCAGGAGAGTTCCTTCCCTTTTGACTCATTGAAACCTGAATATATTTAGATTTATACTTTTTTTTTCCATAAAAGCGGAAATCGTATGCATGGTATACATATTTCACGATACAGAGTTTAAAATTTAAATTTTGTTTAAATTTTGAAAGATAATTTAAGCTTTAAGAGTTTGACAGTTTATGTTATATACAAGATTTTATTAACATAATTTTTTCAATTAATCTTCTTACAAAAAACGTTTTAAGTAGCTATTTTTCCGTCATAATATTACAGATTATGTAAAAAAATGCTCTTTAATAAGGAAATTATTGGTCTAAAATTATCAAAATAAATATGATTAGGTTGTTTGTATTTGATATAAGGATCGGGCCACTCGGTGGGATACACTAAAAGCTGCCTTCTGCTGACCATAAAAGTTTGTTTCCTTTTTTTGTTATTTGGTGAAAACATTCGAAGCCAAATATTAGTCCTTTGGTCTCTCTTTAAACTTTATTTACAGCTAAAATGTCTAAAAAATTAAAAGCAGTCTCTTTGAAGATGCAACTAAAATGTTAAAAGAATACAAAATGTATGGAAATGTAAAGGCTGAAAAGTTTATTAATTTTTAATTATTATTATTAATTATTACTTTATTAGTTATGAAATTGGTATTTTTTTAACTGGCGGGCGCTTTAACTTAATAGCCATTAGCCTTGCGCCACTACAAGAGCCGAAATGGAGCTCTTTCATTATGGAAGCACGTAATAGGTGGCCACATTGCCCGGACAGCTATAATCATGCCTTCTCAGGGATTCGAACCCGGGCCCATCGCTATGGCAGTCAGGGTCACTAATCACTATACCGTTTGGGCGGCGGGGGGGGGGGGGAGACTCAACTTCCTCTATGGTGAAATTCTTCTTCTATTCCAGATTCAGCATTTGAAAAATCTTAATATTCTTGTATCAAAACTGAAAACAAATGTAGAAACAAATTTAGAAGGAAAGCAGGAAATTAGAAGAAACAACAACAATTTGAAATCCAAATTTCAAAGAAGTTGCGGTTCCAAGGAGAGTAACCCGGAGGTCCAAGGAGAGTTACACCATATTTTGCTAACGTTTTTCGCGTAGTGCAGTGCGTCAAATATACCAGCAAGGGTTCTAGGAAAAAAGTCCACAGGAAAAAAGGCCACAGGAATAATGCTCACAGAAAAATGCTCACAGGTATAAATGCTCACAGGAAAAAAGCCCACACAGAAATATGCCCACATAGAAAAAAGCTCACATGGAAAAATGCTCAGTTAAGAAATATACTCACACGGAATAAAGCTCACGTAGAAGTATGTTCACATGGAAATAAGCCCACTGATAAATAATTCACATAGAAATATCCCTACATTAATGAATCAATAATTAATCGATTTGAACATCGTACACCTATTTTAATTTTCTAAAGAAAAATTATTTAAATGACCAAAACATCTATGGTATATATTGCAAAAACTTTATAACTTATGTGTAGATTCAGATGCTACATAAGATTAACAAATAGACCATTTTGAATTAAAAGGAGAGGAGAAAGGAAGTAAACATGAAACAGAATTATACAGTAAAACATTATTACAATTTTAATTGTTAAAAAAATAAAAAATAATAAATATAAGTTGCACATTTTTTAATATAAGCATTCAGAAGAATAACGAATGAGAATTTTGAATGATTATTTTATTTAAATTACTTAAAATATTTAATTTTATCATCGATTTCATCACATGATTCACGATTACCAAATGTAAATTTTTCATGTTTTCTTTATTTTTTTACTTCAGTACATCCTGTATTTACATTAGCTAATAACAAACGTTGAGAGGCTAAATCTTTTTTCAGTCCGTCAAATAAAAACCACATACTGATTATGTGATCCCAGTATGTGGTTTTTATTATTTTTTATTATGTGGCTACAATTAAATAATGAACTCAGTGCGCTATGAGAGCCTTCGCAACAATTTGTGGGTTTAGGAGATTTTTCGAAGACTGCTTCATAATGTTCAACTGAGTAGCATCATCAAAGTGCTTAAAAATGTTAATTTTATTTTTAAAATTTTAAATTTCTGCAGAGATTTTACAACTTTTTTGGCTCAAAACTTGAATAACTATCTTCAAACATAAATTTCTACAGATAAGCACCAAAAGTATGCAAAAATAGAGTAAAGAAACAAAAATTAATTATTAGCAGTTGCAGGAAAAAAAAATGTCGTACAGGGGCAGTGGTATAAAATATTACAGTACATGCAAAATTTTACTACAGTTTTCATGCTTTTGTTTATCGCCCCTGAAAAGGTTAATGTGAGCATTTGTTCAAATCTTAATAGGATTTTCACTTTATATGTAGAATAATTTCCTTCTGCAGAAAAAAAACTATATCTCATGACTTTCCAAATGCACTAAAACCATTTTACTTGAAAACTCTGGAATTCAGACTTATGAATTTCGAATACAAAGTATTCGAAACTAAGTCTGAATTCGTGAATGACAAAAGCCCAGATTACCAGTTTTCCTTGAATGTATTGTTATATTTACTCATTTTGCAGAGCTTTGCAGAAATTTTACAGAGCGTTTTAATACTTCATTCAAGGATATTGATGGGAATTTTTCGTGTGTTTTTTGTATGCAATTCAGATACTCATTAGATGAGAGCCATTTTGCTCTAATTATTTACATTTACCATATTTTTCTACGATATTTAATGGCAACATCTTACTTGTTTCATCCATCTCTCGAATTCTGTCTTCAGGACACCAGCAGTTGCTTTCAATGGCTCGGAAGAATGTTCCATCGTCTTTTAGAAGTCGCGCCTTCTTTGGGTCTCCTGAACGCTCCATTCGAAGCCATCCTCCGTAACCGTAACGCTGAAGAAAGGTTTTTAAATTAATATAAAATGGATTGGCGGGGATATTTGAGACAGTTATTATGATATTTAAGATGAAGGCAAAGTACGCGAGCGCTATTGATTTATGATTACAGGAAAAATATTTTTAAATGGCAATTTAGAAGCTTTAGTTTTAGAATCTAACATCACAGAATTTCAAAAGGTTAAAAATAAAATTTAATATAAATTAATTAATTAAAGTAATTAAAAAATTTTTAAATAATAAAATAAGTTTACATTTGACCTTTGTACGCAAATTTCAGTTTGTAATGTATTTGATGTTAATTAACCATTATTATGATTTAAGCCTTTACTATAAAGTCTTCTTTCCATAGTTCTCACAAGAATGCAAATTAGGTTTTACTGTATTTATGTTGAGGATTTTGAATGTTAGATTAGAGCTTCTAGCAGCCGGGTCTTGCTTTTACTTATTATTGACAGCTCTGACTAAGTCGTATTCCGACTTAATGTCTTGTTAGCTGATATTTTAAAATATAGCAGTTTTTAATTTCCAGCTTTTCGTAAATTTCCAGGAGTATAGATTTCCACTCTTCAGAATCCATCCATCGGGGTATGTTTGTGCTTAGAAAGAGCTCTTTTCTAGAGACCTGAGGCACAATAGTCCGTAGGTGAAACGTCAGGTACGTTGGAAAAGTATATGTGCAATACTATATCAGTCTTCACTTTTTAAAGAAATGCAGTTTTAATTTTCGAAATTTGACTTCTTGCTTTGTCTTGAAGTTTTACTCATTGGAAGTCATTGGGATAAAGAAACAAAATTTCTTCTGTAAATATAGGGCAAAACATTTTCTCTTAATTGTACAATTGTACATTGAGTTGACTTTTAACATTTTTTTTTTTGCATTGACCCCTTTTGTATACTCGTATTACATTACATTTTTCTATATATTATTTCCTTACAATTTTTCTGAATAAAACATGACCATAATACAAATGATTGCGCATGAATAATTTAAGATAATAATTACATTAAAAATCGAGCAGAAATTTCTGAAAAATTTTTTTTTATTATTTTTCCTATTACTATTTTTTTAATTTTACCACTATAAATAAGTTTTCAGAACTAAACTAAGAGAGTTAGTTATACAAAAGATCGATTTTAAATAATGTTATTTATGGCTGTGCTTAATGTACTGTTGTTTATTTTGTACATTTGACATAAAATTGGTTGACGTGTACTCTCGTTCAAAAAATATTTAGCCTCTTTCTTGTTTTCCGTACTGAATTATTGACATGACTAAGGCCTTCCATTCCATAAATGCCAATTATTGTATAAAACTGTTATATATTAAAAAAGTAACAAAATTTGAAAGGTTTCAGTTTTTAAATTACGTCCAAAGGGGCGTTTTTTTAACGTTTTGTGTGTTACCTCTATTTATTAAATATCATGTTTTACATACTCAAACTATAAAATTCAGTTCAACAGCAATATCAAAAATTAATTTTAAAATGAGCATATCTTTAGAATTTCCAAAACAGAGTCTCGCACGCTGGAGATAATGTTTTTTTTTTTTTTTTTCGTATAGTGTTGCCCTTACTCGCTTTGAAATCGTTCACTTTTTTTGATCAAAAATTCGTTTAAATGTTACAAAATATGAAACCGATAATAAAACAAATTTCAAATTCAAATTAGAGCTTCTACATGCCCATATTCTATGGAAGATTACGTTATTCAAATTTTGATGGCTCTAGGTACCGTTGTTTTATCACTATGTGAGAAACATACATACATTTATGCAGATTTTTCATTATTTAATTTCTTTAAATATAAGACAGAGCGATAATATATCGTGGCAATGATTTGAAAAGTGATACAGCCTTTTAGAGTTTTTAACGCAAAATGCCAAACCGAAATTAATAGTCTTTCAGGGAAAATTGGTCCTTTGGACTAAAAAATATGTATTAATAATTTTTATGTATTTTTTCCTTTATTTTATGATTTTACGGCTTTATATCAGTTTTATATTTTGACAGCTTTATATTAATAAAAAATTATGAATTTTATGAATAACTTTCTTTTGTACTTAATTAAATCTTGATCATGCCGATTAATGGCTGATGCATATTCGGCTATCGATCCCTTGATCAACATTGACCCGCTTTAAAATTTCATCTTCCCCCATTGGATCATTACCGATCCTGTTGGCAACCTCTGTTCTAGAACTAATCACGCTATCACTTTAAATTAGAGCTTTTATTACAAATAAAACGTCATGCATGAAAACTGTAAAAGAATTCATTGAGATAAATAGCCTTTATAAGCAATAAATAATGAGCCAACCATAATTATTTCAATTAAATTAAGCAGTGTGTTATGTAAATTTTTCAAAATATAAATTCGCAGATATCTTTGTTTTCAAATGAAGCTTTCGTTCAAAAGCCATTTTGCAGCTTAATCGAACAGCAATAAAAAAAATTTTAAATTACAAATTCGAAAAGGAATTTAACAATGATTTCCTTCGCTCGATTTCGTTGACAGTTTTCAGGCTTCTTATATCAAAACAAATATTCGATCTTTTCATATGAGGCTTCGATATTTCCTACCTGCTTCAAATCTGGCCATTCGGGTGGTAAAATATGGGTATGGAAATCCAGTCTGAACGCCATTTTTTCACATTCGAGACTTAGCTAGTTAGTCCAATCAAGATATTTGGCGAATACTCGAGAAAAGAAAAACGGTAAACAAATTCGTTTGACGTCGATAATGATTTTGATAATATAATTTTATCATTTGCAGAGAATCTCACTGAAAGATCAATTTCGCAACTGTTGGCAGAATATCACGATTACGCAGAATGTAAACAATGACCAAAGATGGCATAAAAAAATATTTTTCTTACATTATAAAAAGCATACAAATCAACGTGAAGAAATAAGCAGCAGAAAAGAAAAGTATTGAGCGCTACACGTCGCGCTCTCCCCCTTTTTTTTAAATAATGAAGATATATATGTAAAATTTATAAATTTATATATGTATATATCTATATATTTAAAAGTTTTGATAAAAAATAAAATAAAAATGAGAAAATTCCTGCACTTGAACTGCAAAGGATTGAATTTAAGAAATTATTAGCATTTTTCAAGATTTTTTTTTAAAAGATTATCCTACGCTAGATAAAAAATTGCATAGGGAATTAAAAGTGCTACTGTTATACAAAAAATAATCTTAATTGAAACACAAAATTTATGCAAAAACCAACACTCATAAAATGCGACAATACCCTAGAAAAACTGTACATCAAGCATTCGAAAACGTTATTTTAATACTCATATAAGAAAAACGCTTGAAATAGTCCTGAAAACAATATCTTTTAGCAAATTATAAGATATTTTAAAATACTTAATTTGCTAGTAGCGGAAGAATTTTGCTTAAAAAGAGAAATTTATCTGAAAAAGTTTTACATTCTTTTTCACTCAGGAATCATTCGTATTCTAAGCTGTTTTCGTATACGTTTCGTGTTATTTAAGGTTTTTGAACAATTACTTAGTAGCGGTACGGATCACAAAATGACAGGAAGAACGAAACCTGTATTCGGCACTAATTAATTGTTCAGGTTTAATGTTTTAAATATTTGCTTCTTGGAAGGTTATGTTTGAAGCATTAAACAAAGGCTAATTAACAGTTTTTATTTTTATTTTATTTTTGACACTTTAATTTTTTTTCCATTTCCCTTTTTAGAATCAAATTTGCCAAGTGTTTTATTGCTTTAATAACTTAAATCTTGCTTTAATAATGGCTTTAAAATGAAAGATTTGTTTGAAAAAAAGAAATTTGTTAGATTATATTTTGATAAGCGTATGACACTGTTAGACGCGTTAATATTTGACATTATTTAATAATATAAATAATGTCAAATATTAACGCATTCTCACTCACGAATGCCCAGTAGCACTTTTAAATCCCTATAGAATTTCTTCCTAGGGTAGGATAATCTTTATATATATATATATATATATATATAATATTCTTAAGAAATTTTAACAATTTCTTATATAGAGAGAGAGCCGGGTAAAGGGCCCGGCTTAGAAGCCTTTAACCCGGTCTTTAATTTCACAGTCGTTGGTCATGATTTGGTAGTCATGACTTTCATTTTTTTAAAAAAATTAACTAAAAAATTAAATTAAAAAAAATAATAAAAAAATGAAATGCAACTTTTAATGCAATCTCCCGGCTCCTATACTTATGTTTAGGAAAGTTGTATACTCGTTATGAAAAAATAAAATTATAAGAAGTTTGACTCCCTTACGACAAAAATTGACCTTGATATTTAATTTCAAAATTTACAGTTTTTGATGTCCTTTTCAACTTACCTTCAGGAAACGATTAATAAAGTTAGAATGATTCGAGGAATTAAGTTTAAATGAAGTGGGCGAAAATATGTATAATTTAATAAGCCATACAAGGAAGTCATGTTTTATCCACATTAGATTATTTTAATTACCTGCTTGCCAACCAACCTCCTAAAATGTTATAAAAAAATTAATACTGATTTTTTTGTGTCCGACTAATAGGATTTCATGAAAATATTTAATATACCTAATTAGACATCTCATGATTTACATGCATTCTTATTTAAATCAATCAGATTAAAAAAAAAAAAAAAAAAAGTTCTTTAAAGGCGCGTTTATTGCTTTTCAATCGCTTCGTTTCCTAACCAATAACAGATAGATTAAATCTGAAAGGTAAAGAACTTACCCTTTATTAACAGCAAAATGCTGAAGCGTGGGAGATAAAGGTATTGTCTGTCAAGGTGTGGCAACACATTGCTTTTAAACAGCCAGATTTGGTGATTGAAACCGAAAGATAAATGTCTTATGTTGATGTTGAATGGCAATAGTCTGGCGCGTCGGAGATAAAAATGTTTCATTTAGATCACTGTTGCCACTACTTGCCTTCAAATCGCTATATTTATTGATAAAATATTCATTACATTCGTGCAAAATACGAAAAAATGAATTCGAAACGTTCCAAACCAGCTTTTTCTTAGAAAGTCCTCCACGAAGGTATTTCCCCATAAGCAGATAACCCTTGCGTGCTTTGCCATGATCAAATAAACCAAACCAACTAATAAAATAAAGATTTTACAGTTTAAAATAAAATTTAAAAAGAATACGTATATGAACAGTTGGCAATCTGTATATTATTACGCAATTTTATTATAATATTTTGTCCTGACTTCAGAGAATGTGCAGGTGGATACAATAATATGCGGAGTTAGAAAAGTCTTATTCTATACTGTACTAGTGATAGGAATCTTAATAACATTTATTGGAAACGAAAAGTATCAGGACGTTATTGAGAAATGAATGTTTTAAAACGGCTTACGTTTTTTCAACGATTTGCTGCAAGGGATATTTTTAAAAAGGCTGTTTTTAATAAAAAATAATCAAATTAACTAAGGTTATTTTAAATAAAGTTTAATAAGATTATTTTTAATAAAGATTTTCGTGAGTACAGCTAGAGTATTTTCTCTGGTTTAGCTAATAAATAACAATTACAGAGATGCAAATCTGCGTTTATTGCCTTTAAATCGTTTAGTTTGTTTGTCAATAAAATTCAAACTCAATTTGAAAAAACAGTTACATAATTTAAGCACTGCCGAATGGTAACCGCCCTGTCCCGAGAAGGATAAAAGTATTTTATTTCGGACATGGTCTATAGATTTCTTTTAAATCGCAGAGTTTGTTGATTAAATTGGAATCACAAATATCGTACGCTTTGTCGATTCTAGTAACGCACGTCTTTTAAATTCCTGAGTTTAATAAGCAAAATTTGAGTTTACTCAACATAAAATAAAGAAAAACTGAATTCGAAATTTTAATTTCGGGCTTCGAGGTGCACATGATCGGTGTATACATACGCACAACTGTCATTATTTAATAACAGAGATAAAGAATTTATCGTTATAATTTCAAGAAAAAATTACGAGCGATATACTTCGTGAATGGGCAACAGTCTGCAGCCTTTCACGATCTGGAAGCTGATTTTATTTGCAGACTGAAAGCAGTGTTGCTTTTTTGTGGTACAGTCAAGCCCCCATTTAGCGAATCCAGTATTTAACAAACCGCCGGATATAAAGAACGAATTTTTGATCACTTTCAATTTTCTTCTATACTTAATGTTACACTGCCGATCATTAAAATTGTAACACCATGAAAGAAAGCAAATCTAAAAAAGGTATTTATTGCACGTAAACAGTATGGCATGAAGACAAAACGATTAAATTTCTAAGCATTGGGGAGGTTTACAGTGGTGCGAAATTAGTAGAAACAACTGCCACCATTGGCAGCTAAAACGGCCCTTACCCCATTAGGCATGGAGTCGAACTGGGCTTGGATGACAGAAATGGGCAACTCATTCCATGCTGCTTCAAGTCTATGCCACACTTCATCAACCGTATTAGCTGGAGAGGAATGGCGGACTAGTCTCTCAGCAAGCTATGACGAGATGTTTCAATGGGTGACAGATCTGGAGAAGTGCAGGCCTGGGCAGCAATCGAATATCCTGTGTATCGAGGAAAGTCAGAATACGACATGCAACATGTGGTCTTGTATTATCTTGTTGAAACATGGCGTTTGGAGGCCTCAAAGATAGGGCACAACCACTGGACTTAGGATGTCAGAAATGCAGCGATCTGCTTTCAAATTACCGTCGATCCGAACTAGAGATGTGCGTGTCGCGTACCCAATGGCTGCCCAAACCATCACACCAGGTGCACGGCCTCTATGCCGATATTAAATGCAAGCAGGCGACACTCCAGACACGTATAGGGCCATCAGAATACTGCAGGTAAAGCCGGGAGTCAGTTGAAAAGGCAACAGTGTGCAGCTCTGACCCAGCTTTGTCGTTTGGCGCACCAGAGTCGCCGTCTTTCTCTATGCTACATTGTTAAAGGAAACCGAAGTAATGGTCTCCCTGCTGATAGTCCACGCTGCTGCAAACGTCGACGCACCTTACAAGCTGATACTTGGCGTGCTGCAAACATGCCCATTTCCTGACTAATGATGTGTTATCCTGTGTGCGCATGTGTGCGATGTTATCGTCACGCAATGATTTGTATGTGCTTTATTTTTACCACGATATTTTTGATGACAATGTTTTTAAACTACGATGTTTTTGAACCGCTTTATTTCTGATGACAATATTTTGTACCACGATGTTTTAGAACTGCGACGTTTTCTCTCCCTCACTTTTTTTTTTTTTTACCACGACGTTTTCGCCTTGCGTTGTTTTCTTCGCGACGTTTTCGTCCGCGATGCCTTCGGCAGTAACCGTAGTCTCCAGGTATTTAATTTAATGCTACGAGAGAACTACGCCAAAATGAGTAATTTATCCAACTACAGGACACTTTGCTGGTTAAGCATTCATTGAGAAAGGCCGTCATTAGTGAGACAGTTGCCCAAAGGGCACCAAAAGCGGCGACTTCTTTTTACACCCGCGAAAATGAGAAAGTTGCGTTCCAGTTTTGGTGGAGAAAATCCCGGACGTCTCCTACCTTTCTTCTGCCACCAAAGAATGATTGATCAATTACGGCAAAGAATTTGAATTTGTCCGTTGATTCCATTCAGGTTCTTTTATCGAGCTGTCAGACAGTGATGTTTTGATTATGAAAGTGATTCATATTTAAGAAAACAGAAATATTTTATCCTCATCGGCTTGTTTACATCGCGTAAAATTATTAATGTACTTCACCGTACATTACTGAAAACCTTAATGTGATATTTTTTTAATTACAGCCATTATTAGCTCTTTTTTGAAGAATGGGAAAGACCTTTTCGCTCTATTATTAATAATAAAATCTAAAAGTTTCATGTGATCAGGTTTCAAGAAATATAATTATAAATTCAAAATAGAGCATAATTAAAAGGTAAAGAACATATGTATCAGGTTTCAAGCTTCAGTGTTTATTCAATTCCAACACGTATTCCCTTACTCGCGTTGACAGCAATTAAATTAGATTTTCAGACAAAATTTCTTACATGCTCTTGTTGTGTGATTCATAACTCAGTTTTTACACTATTTTTAATGAACTATTTTTTTGGTACCAGATCGGATGTAACAAACCGCCGGATATAGCGAAGCAAACGTCGTCCCCTTAAAGTGTTTTATAGTGAGGTTCGAATTATTATATTTTCAATGTTAGATGTAAAGAACACCTGAATAAATACCCCTGTTGGTCATCTATCGGGGTATTTTCACCCTTCCCCTTGTTTTCGTGGTGTAATTGGATAACACGTCCGGCTGGCAATCGGGAGGTTCGGTGTTGGAATTCGCCACTGTATTTTTTCCATGTTTCCTGAAATGGTGTAACCTAACGATTCTGGACATAAAGGCACATCTCATTGCTCTCAAGCGAACATCGGAGATGAAAGATTTTGAACGCATTAAGATGAAATGTGGCGCCAATACTTCTATAGATCAGGAATACAAGTCATTCTATGTTAAGGTGTCTTTACTATTCCTCATTTGAACGGGTTATGTAAAACGCTACACTTTTCCATCAGTTCATCCCTATGCTTTATTCCAGCGGTCTTAAAACATCACCAACTCACAGAAAACTTAGAACTGTAAGATCGTTTTCGGAGATCCTCCATCCCACCCTTCGAAAAATATATCTTAAAATAATTTTACATATAACTTATCTTAATATATTTATCGTTATGTAAAGAGAATTAAGGAAAAGTATTTTAATTAAAAATTTTCAACATAAAATTAATGTAATGTAATTATTAACAGCATTAACTTGTGCTCCAGGTGTCACCTACTCTCGTATTAAGTTTAATGACAGAAGTGCGCTTACATTTCTTTGACACAAACTATCGAAGTCTAGCTCTGTTCATATTATCTGCAGTTGAATTTATTTCTACAGTATTCTACATTTATTTTTTTTTTCTGTATTTCTTTTTGTTACCACATTCGTCGAGATAGATTTTTCATTTAAATACTATGTTCTGAATGCTTCTATCTGTGTGGGAAACATCTGGTTATTCTGCATGAATCTGAAACCAAAAAAACTGATTAATTTTCAAAGGTAATTAAACTTATCTTGACAGTTTTTTAGTTAATAAACATTAGTTAACTAGTGGGAGTGCTTCATAGTTTTCTTTTCGCGGAACCCTGCTTTACAAGAAATAAGAGATTCAACTCTAGTATTAAAAAATGAAACTATATGTTTGTGTGCAAAGCCACCTTTTTGAATACAGGTTATGTTCCATACGAACATGTACACATGGAAGCCCGAATTTTGAATTTCATATTTGTTTTTGATTTATTTCCTATTTTATGCGGAATTCATGAATTTTTGTTTAAAAAACATCATGTTGCCATTCGGTAAAGCGTAAGATATTTATTCAAATTTGACCAAAAACTCTGCGATATCAAAGAAAGGTGTGGTCACTCGGCGATTTAAAAGAAATGTGTAGTCAGAAATGAATCAAAATTATCCTCTCTTCAGTCGGTCAGCAAAGCGTTAAGATAATATTAGCCCAAAAGAGCTATTTACTCTCGAAATGCAATTTTGCGTCGAAGTAATGTATCGTTTAACTTTTCATTCGAGTCTGTTGTCATTCGGCAAAATTTAAAATATTTATTTTCAAACTGAATCTCTCCGCTATGGGTTAACAAACTAAGCTATTTGAAAGGCCATAGATTCAGTTCTTAACAATTTCCTTTTCTTACTTTTGAATCGGATTGATTTAAATGATAAAAATGCATTTAACTCATGATCTACCTAATTACGAATACGGAATAATCTCATAGAATGACTTTATACATTTTTTATAATTTATTTCATGTTTCGTAAAACTTTAATGAAGTTTTGATTAAAAACTCAAAGATCTGAAAACGAGCAGTGGCAGTACCTTACAGAATAAAACCTTTTTATCCCTAGTGCTATCGGAAATTCTATCTGTCGGTCTATCGGAAATTCTAAAGATATTCTTATATTTTGGGATTTTGCCATCGAATTAAATTTTATGTAGCGTAATTGGGAAGAGTGTGATATTTAATAAATAAATATACAAAATGTTAGCAATAAAAAGACAAAAAATACTTTATAATTAAAAAGACTGAAAAAAAAAAGAGTAAAAAAATGTATGCTAACACTAAACTCTACGTTCGGAATTCTAATGATATGCTGTTTTCAAAAAATATTTTGCAATTTTACTGTTGAATTGAATTTTATGTGGCGTAAGTACGAAATGCGTGATATTTAATACATAAAGTTAACATACAAAACGTTAATAATAAAATGGCACAAGAAAAAAAAATCTGAAAGCTTTCAGATTTTAGATTACGCCCAAAGGGGCTTTTTTTAACGTTTGGTGTGTTGCCTTTATTTATTAAATATCATGTTCTTAGCACTTAAACCATAAAATTCAATTCAACAGCAATATCGCAAAATATTTTTTAAATGAGCATATCTTTAGAATTTCCGATACACAGTCTCGCGGCGCTGGAGTTAAAAATGTCTTTTTTTCTGTACAGTGTTGTCATTGCTCTCTTTGAGTTTCTTAATCAAAAATTCGTTAAAGTGTTACAAAATATGAAATCGATAATAAAACAAATTCCAAATTTCAAATTTGGGTTTCCAGATATGCAGGAGGATTATGTTATTTAAAATTTGATTGCTTTAGGTACCGTTGTTTTATCACAATGCGAGAAACATACATATATTTATGCAGATTCTTCATTATTTAATTTCTTTAAATGTAATAAGGGGCTGAAATATTTGGTGGAAACTGTTTGTAAAGTGAATCAACGCAGAAAGTGAATCAACACAAAATGCAGAAACGAAATTAATAGCCCTTCTGGGTTAACGTCCTTAGGGCTAAAACGTTTTGTAAGCCATCTTACTAAGGAAACTGAACATTGATATGATGAACTGAGAAAGACAGAAAAAAATAGAAAATTGTATGACAACATTGTAAAAATATGTGCCTTTGAATCTGGAACTCTAAACATATGCTGCTATGTTATTTTTAAAACTTCTGTGGTTTTATTGTTGAATTGCATGCTGCGTTAAGTGCGAAAAAAAATGCTTAATAATAAAGCTAAAAAGGCAATAACCAAAAAAGAGAGGAGTTAGCAAGTTATTTAACAAGTGCCTTAAAAGCAATAAACGCAAATTTATTTCAATTACGAAACATTGCTTTCTATCTGCACCCGTGAAACTACATTAGGTTGGTTTATTAAAATCATTATATGTATTTTTCTTCTTTTAATTGCTATTTTAGTCACTTCAAAATAAAATGAGTAGGAAGAGAACTCTATGGCTCTTGCAATGTGATATAGAAGGATACATGTCTTGCCTAAAAACTTAGGGCTCAAAGTTCTATTTCTGCTAGAGGAATTCTGAAGAAAAAAATAAGTGAGCAGAGCCAACACCTAATGCAGATGATCAAAGAGATTAGGTTACAGTTAATCCGTAGAGCGAGAACGTGTTTAGAATTGAGCGACAACACCCGCTTCTATTCTGAAAAATTGCAGCTGAATTATCTTTGCCGACGTACTTTCTGAAGATTTGCATTTTTATCTCGTGAAAACCACTTCTGTGCTCTCCTATCCGAACACAGATCGCGAAAGGATCTAGATGGCGAAAGGTATTTTATCGGTAATACCAGAGCACGGTGGATAAATTTTTTTGTAGCAAACGAAGTACAAGAACAGGGAAATAGGTGAAAGTCTGATTTCACGTTTACTCGACAACTTACAATCTGGAATTTTTGCCTTCAAAGCGTTTCAGCTTTGACTTTAGATAAAAGCTTTTTTAACACTACTTTTATTTAAAATAAGATTTAAATAAAATTACTAACGTATTTATGCGACACGAATATTCTTATGTACAGAGTTCATGTGATAAGGAACTTAAATATTTAAAAGCTTTTGTTTTACCTTCTATTAGTTGAAAAATAAAATCTCTCTGAGACTTTACTGCTGGTATTTTACGAGGCTTAGTTTGTTCGGCTGATTGCCGTACCCAAGGGCCAGGGTTCGAATCCCGGAGAAGGTATGCATGTTTGTAAATGTACAGTGTCTGTGCAGCATGGGGGCACTTCCAATACTCGACGAGCGAAAGTTCTCTCGAGAGGTTGCTGGAAAAGAAGGGGCCTTCAATTTTGGTGGAGACCCTCGGTTCCGTCCCCCCCGGGTGTGCTGTCCACCAAAACTGCGTCTGGAACTGAGCAAAATCGTACTGTCACCTGTATGGTGTTCGAAGGCTCTTGCCAACGACAGGCGCAATCTTGCACTCCTTGGCACGATGAATTTCGTAGGCTTGTTATGGTGTTACTGTCAGGCAAGGGAGATAAATGACAACAAAAATACTGTTTGATGTAACACGTCCGTTCAAGCAATACAGATACCATTCTAAGTAGCAAAACTCAAAATGAAAATTTCTTAAGCCCAAAAACTGTTATTAGAGACTAAAAAGTAATGCAGCCAGTTCACTAACAGCAATGATCAATTGTTGAATATACCGCATTTTCTCTCTCATTACACCTCTCTCCCCCCTCCCGAGTTTTTAGCGCCAGGTTCTGAAAAGATTTAAAATATTTGGGTCATTTTCCCCTTCATCAATGCATTTACAGAACGGACTGTCCTACATTTTAATTTATTCTTCCACGTAGTGATTATTTTCGAATTATTTAGGAATGATTTGAGATCTAAGGAGTAGACGAGACAGCAAAAAAGAACGGACGAGTTACAAATTATTGGAAATTAAGATATCTTATTAGATATTGTAATGTTACACGGCTATTTTTAGTGCTGCTATTTTAATCCTATAACCCTAACAAACATGTAGCGCAATATCTCTGTGTCTGAGATAGTTCGACAATGTCCCACGAAGGTTTCGTACATAAAAGCACAACTTTGTTCTACAAATCATCCCAGCTTGTGGAGAAGTAAATTAAAATAGGAACACTCAATTCAAATTAAACATTGATCCATAGTCTAAGACTACACAATTAAATACTAAGACATAAGCTGGGGTCAATAAATCACCCGCGCGTCAGATTGGCGGCGAGAGAAGGCAAAGCCGAGATAGTTACTTTTGACTATGAGCTGCTATAATTTAGCCACGTAGCGCACATGCCAGAAACACTCTTTCTCAGGATCCTGGAACCTCAGCTTAAATACATAAACAAGTAATTTGCATTCTGGTGAGGAATTCGGAAGGAAAGAAGAAGTAAAAATCAAAATCATATTAATTTATAAAGCATTTTCTTCCTTCTTCCAGCACGCCTTCATGGTGTAACGGTAGCATACTCGACGCGTATTTGAAAGGTTCACGTTCGATTCCCGGCCCATTGCACATTTTTCACATCTCCTGCTTCAAAATAACTTAATGTTTCTACAAGGTAGTTAGTTTAAAATAAGAACCTTACAATGTAAATATTATTGGAAAAAGTCACTAAAATCTATATATATATATGTAATAATAAAATTTCATAGTCAAGAATACACTTAAAATTCTAACTGTATGTTCTTTTCATTTTTAATGGCGACGGTCTCTTATTTGAAAGTACGTGGAATTAAATTCACAGCCCCGTAGTCAAGTTGTCTTTCCCGCCTTTTCTACACGTACAGTTTTAGAATGTTCTGGAAATATTTAAAGTGAACTGGATTGGCTGACGAGGCTGACGTCATTTCTTGGAAGCTCCGCCTTTCCAGAGGCTATAAAAGGACTCGCAAAAGAATATCGGGGGCTTTTTCTTAAATGTCACGAGGCAGTAAACGTATACAAAAAGTTATTAGTAATTCTTTTTATTTACTCCGGATATCTGATTTTGTAACTGCTATTTCTCTTGAATAATAATAAATGGATCCTGTTTTTTTTTTAAACTTATGCTCTGATAATTTAAGCTACGACTAAAGCTGGTACATCATATATATATATATATATATATATATTGCGTCGGGAAATTAGAACAGAGAATTGAGACTAAAGTTTTTGACATAGTTTATTTAATTCATTAAAAAAATTTGTCGCGCAAAGTTTCAATTGTCTCTTTCGGAGAAACGTGTGATGGAGTTACCTTAGTTCGAAATTCATTTTAAACATTTCCCTTGACGAACCAAAATAAACTTCGAATTGGGCTAATTAACCATTTACCGCTTTTTAATTTTAATTTTAATTTTTGTTTTTACTTCGATCAATTGATTAGTATTTTACTGTGTTTTAAACCTTATTCGTTTAGCATATAGCTTACTATTTTTATTTTTACTTCGATCAATTGATTTGTTTTTTACTGTGTTTAAAATTACTTGATTCGTTTAGCATATAGCTTACTTTTTATTAATTTTTCTTGTAAATATTCAAATATTGTATTTTTCTCCTTTTTCACACATTTCATAGCAACTAAATATGCTTATGTTGAAGTTTTCACAGAGCCACAGTTTTTGGTAACTTTTTAGGTGGCGTACTAAAATTTATCTTCTAATTTCCTTAATTTTGCAGCACAATGCGCAAAATTTTTGACCGCATAGGTCTTTTTTCGTTTGTTCTTACAACTTAACTTTAAATTATATACACACACACATATATATATTCTATTAAAGAGATATTAGTGATGATTTCGTCGTTTCGTTTCAGCCGTTTCGTTTTCAGGGATGGCTGAACTTCATTACAGGGAGAACCGCATATTGGAATTCAAGACATTTCGACAGCCGCAAGTAAATTTTCAAAAACCACAAGTCCGTATTTACATCATTTTAAAAGTAGTGAAAGTTTCAAATGGGAAAAAACGTGTCATAAATTTGTAGAAAGACATGAAATAAATTAATTACTTCATGTGTACAATGAGTCAGTTTTAAATTACCATATTTCATACATATATTTTGTTTGCATGAGAGCCGCGGTATGGCCCTCCTGATGTATAATATTACAGAAAAAACATCACTAATGGTGCAAACTACTTATCGAATCATTATTAAGCAACGATTTATTTACATGCGTTAAAAGTGGAAAAAAAAAGTGAAGAAGAACAATTGTCACATTATCACAAGTCTGCATTCGTCTACGTCACTCTTATTCGATTGAGCTTTCATCCAGGTGGCGCATTATGGTTACATATAATAATTCACTTACAGTTACGTTTACAGTTCCGTGGTCATTTCTTACAATATTACTACACATTCTAATTGGAATGGAGGTTTCTTTTAAAGAAATGATATCCTAACAGCTATCTGTAATTTATTCATGACGAGTTTTTCCATCAGTTATGTTCTTATTATAGCCGCCTTCTTCAGCAATATTTAGGAAAAGATTTGCACTCTTTATAAAAAAAAGGATACCTTATGACTTCCTTGAACGGCCTATTAAATTAAACACATTTTTTTCCTTACTTCATTTAAACTTATTTCCTCGAATTATTCTTATTATATTATTCTTATTATATAATTATATTATTTGCGTTTTTATTTTTTCATAAGGTACATAAAAGTTTCCCACATTTAAAGTTAGATTTCGTTATTTGTCCAAAATAATTTTTTTTTTAAAATTTGACATTACCCAAAACCTGATTATTTTCGTTATTTAAAACTTTTGCTTAATTGGAAGTGTATAACAATATATTAGTTCAAAAAGAAATGATTTTTTAAAAGATTATACTATCTGAGAAAAAACCTGCGTATATTTGTATATTAAAAGTGCGTGGGTATCTATATATTAAAAGTGAAAAATTTTAAAATGTTTTAATCCTGAGATGTAAACTTAACTTTTGTTGGGAAAACGAAAAAATGCGTTATGCGAGATACGTACATACGTACGTAGTACGTACAGAAAAGATCTCTTTTGAATCCCTTTTAAAATCATTTTGCAATCCGTTTCGCGAAAAAGTGTTCTTTATTCTGTGTATAAGTGCAGACGTCACGGGAAAAAAAAATCGTCCAAACGGATTCTAGAACGGTAAACTCTGCTCATTGCTTTCAAATTTCCAGGTACCAAAACAAATACATACTAACTAACAGAAAAACCGTTGTTTATTAAACTCATCTCTGCCGCTTATAAAACTCAGATAGACAAAACGCTGCTTCTTCAGTATCAGAATAACGTTTTAAAGTTTTTCCTGTTTTATCCATTTCACGTACTAATCGTAGTCCATCAATAAAACGGATTCGACCAGTAATTTTCCTATCTTCACATCTCTATACTTGTAAAACTCTGTTTTCATACTTGTTTATCTACACTGGTCTTCAAAGGGGCAACATTTCCAGAAGGGTAATAGAAGCAATCTTCTAAATGCATTGTCAATGAGTAAGGATTCTTTCTTGAATACCAGCTGATAGGAGATGGAAGTTCAACTTCTATATTCCGTTTTTTAAGGCTTCCACATTCAAAGACTTCCCTTTGGGATAGTCATATTATAGTTGCAAAGAGTTATAAAGAAGTTCACGAAATGCTTCTTAGCATTACTGTACATTAACAATCTTTGAATGGAAGCAAATGTGTTATAACTGGAAAGCAGGAAGGAAAAGCAGAAAAGCATTGGTCATGCCTGTAATCATGATGTGGCAGATTGGCAAAGCCATGATTATATAGACAAAGGGATATAATTCTGCTGCCTAAAACGGTAAATTTTGAGATTCGAGTAAATCACTGGAAGCAGTATTTTTCACTACGTTGTGTGCTGCTTAATGTGTAGCATGTTAAAAATGGTAAGAGAAAAGATTTTAGATGTAACTGTAGGACTTTTCCTTTTTAGTTAATGCTGCCACAAATTGATTAAAAATGGTCGAAATGTAACGCTCCAAATTCAACGTCTGATGCAAGAAGATGGGACCAATAATGAGGCGTGCAAACTCTGCACACAAAACTCCAAACTTCTGATCATGTAATGGTGTTTGGTGGAAGGTATGTGGATTCTCTGCTGCTCAGAACCTGTGATTCTGTAAGTTAACATAACCACTCAGGTGAGACTAGTCTTCATCAGAAATAAAGAAAAGATGCATGTCTAAGCCATTCATTATTATCTTAGTGAACAGCCACTCACAAAACTGGAGGTGCTAAAGAGCATTTGTTGGTTTTAATGCATGAACAACAGAAACTCTGTAGGAATGCATTTTCGGGTCCACTTGGAGTTGGAGTGATTGATGTGATATGTCCGTATCTTGGAACAGGCGTCGAGTTGAGTTAGTGGGATTCTGAAGCATTTTCTGCTAAACTGACGGCAGCTTCAGTTTCTGGTGTTCAGACACGTTTGGGAATGTTTTTTGACTTGTTGTAAACACATCCTGTCTAATACCATTTTCGGACTAATCTTTGCTTGGCACTCTTTGCTAGCAATTTGATACTATTTAACTTATGAGCAAACAACTGACTACACTGTTTCCACGATATGTTGTAACATAACTTTCTACAACGAACACCCTTTGCTTCACCATCTTCACCTTTGCACTGCTCAACTCGCACTGACACAGCCTGTTCTATTCTCTGAACTGGTTTGGATAATGTGGTGTGCGTACACGTGGTGTGCTTATATGCATACATTCACGTCCAATCGTATTCGCTCGTCCAGGCCACTTTTATTTACTTTTCTCTTTGCTGTCTTTCTTTGTAACCTGGAATTCTGTTCACTTTTATTTGCCCCACCCTGTAATACTGGAGTTATACATCTGAGTTGTTACATTTAAACATAAGAAGATAATAACATAAAATTAAATACAAAGTTGCATAAATAACACAAAATGTTTAGTATATTCATTAAAATATTGGATTACGTAACTATGGTAAAGTTGATATTTTGGAGATCATTGCACTGAAAATTTTGCATTTTTATGTAAGAAGGATAAACAAGGGATTTGATTTTGCTAATATATTAGGAGCCTGATTCTTGTTATGTAAGTATATTTGTTACAGGTAAAAGTGAACTGAGCTCAGATCTTTCAGTCCAAACTTCATACATAAAGTTCATAGTCTCAGCTCAGTAGGTTCGGTGTTTTGGAACATTATGAAAATTATTAACGTTGCGTGGAGTCAATTATTGAGGTGTAACATAGACATTGCTCTTTCCGTTTTTTCATTCTCGGTCCTAAGGTGTGACTTTGCATAGGTCTACTCTTAGAGCACTGAACTTTTGGTGTACTTTCATGATTTTTGGATATAGGTGGCGTTGAAATATCACCAATCCTTTTACATTTAAGATCTAGATTGGTGGATTTCCGAATGTGTAGATCACTTGTAAGTGGGCAGAAGAATAGTAATGGTTTGCATCTCCTTTGACCCCCCTCCCCAGACGCAATTGTCGCCATTGGAGAGGTTTCTTTTGAGAAAATAATCTGGATATATGGCCCGTGACCGGTGAGGTAATAAGTTAGGAAGGGCTTGGAGCTTTTGATTTCTGTGCCGATTTTTGGGAAGAACAGGTGAGCGCATTAGCCTGTTGTAGCATTATTCCACTCTTCTTGCCACTCGTGGCTTAGATGTTTGTTTAGGATTTGTCATAGTTGCGGTTTCGGAAATGTGATGTTGAGGAACTTGCTTTTCTGGAAAAGAACTGCTGTTTTAGCCAGATTGTCAGCGGTATCGTTGCCATCATCGCCGCTACGCTCTTTGATCCAAGTTATGGTTATTTCTGTATTGAGATTTTTAGAATTTGATTAATTTCATGGGCCACGTAAGAACGGTTGTCTGGATTTCGGATGGAAAGTATGGCTGCTTGGCTGTCTGAGTTAATAGATATTTTGGAGAAATTGTTTATTGACGCAATTTTGATGGCAGCTTTTAGTTTCGCTTGATGTATGCTATTGGAGTTGTTTAAGTACCCTTTCCATTTTATTTCAGAGTCCAGATGTTGCAATGGAAAGAATTCTGCACATCTGTCTTTTCCTTCGATTTTTGATCCATCATTGTAAGCCTCAAATCCTTTGTTTCTTGGGTCAATGTTCTTTTGGATTTTTATTTTGGAATGGGGATCAGCTGAATGTCTTCTGTATAGAGGAGGGAGCTGTTCGTAATCATCTGCAGAGTATATGCAGTCCTTGAAGCTGATGCCCTTTCTGAGTTGAAAGACTGAAGAGTAAATAGCCTCATCAATTGCTTGAAGATGTAGCGATATAATACCTGCCGAGAAATTAAGGTCTGAGCTGGAGGTGGTACGAAAGCCACGAGTGATGGTTAGTATGAACCGTCGCTGTATGGATGTTAGCAATCTCTTTTTTCTTTCCGTCATCGGCAGGGCCCATATCGCAGCTCCATATGTGACGATTTTTGTGATGATGGTTATGTATAGGATCTTGGTGATGCGAGGAGTCAATCCCCAGTTAAATCCTTGCATCCTGCGGAGGTTCTGTCTAATTTGTGTGGGTGCGAATCTTTATATCCTGGAGATGTTCTATGAAGTTGAATATTTGGTCGAACAGTAACCCAAGATATTTTAAACGGCGTTTAACTTTTCAAATGTTTGCCAACAAATATTAGAGTCCCGCATTATATTTAAAGGAATTAAATCATGAATGTATGTATGTTTCTCGCATTGTGAAATACAAACGGTATGTACAGACATCAAATTTTGAATAACGTAATCCTGTACTCGAATATGGGCATCCGGAAGCCCAAATTTGGAATTTGTTTTATTATCTATTTCATATTTTGTACACCTTTAATGTATTTTTGATTAAGAAACTAAACGATTTCAAACCGAGCAATGGCAACACTGTGCGAACAAAAATATTTTTATCTCCAGCGCGCGAGGCTGGAAATTCTAAAGATAAGCTCTTTTTTAATATTTCATGATATTGATTTTAAATTGAATTTCATGGTTTAAGTGCGAAGAACATAATATATAATAAATTAAGGTAACACATAAAACATTAAAAAAATACCTCTTCGAACGTAATATAAAATTTGAAAGTTTTAAGATTTTTCTTTTTAATTTATTTTCTAACCGACACCTCGGTGCAAATTCAGAATGATGTCAGAAATTCTCCTCAATTTTTGTCGTACAGGAGTCAAACTTTTTCTGTTTAACTTTTCATAACGAGAACAAAAGTTTCCAAAATATCAGTTTAAAGACCAAGGGAACATGCAAATTAGAATCTGTATTTTATTCAAAAATTTTTTAATTTTAAAGTACGAAAATATGAATCTTTGCATCATTTAAAGTATTTTTGTAACTGGAAGTGTATGTCTTCCGCCAACAATTCGAAAATAAAGTGCGACCAAAAACTTCAATCACCGCGGTGTATATATATATATTAATAGAGAGATCATCTCTTCGGAAAATGAAGAGTTAAAACTATTGCAGTTAAAACCTATTTCAAATTTAGAAGTTAGATACAGTAAAAAAACAGTAGAAAAAAATTTTAATTAAAAACGTTTGCTGATTGCATGGAAAATGGCTGATTTCTCAAAGGTTATTAGTCTTTCTCGATAAAACTAACAATAATTAAAGAGATCTAATCGTGTTTCGTCTTTATTATCTTCTTGATTGATATAATCCGGAACATCACGTTCCGAATTATATCAATCAACAACATTTTTATGATTTACATTTTAAGAACATTTGTATGGTAATACTTCAAATTAATTAGTTCAGATTAATTTATTATCCCAAAGAGCGTTATCCCAGAAAGGCTATTAATTTCGTTTTGGCATTTTGCGATGAAAACTTTATGTGTCGGTTCACTTTTCAAACTGTTGCCACCAAATATTATCGCCCTGTATTATATTTAAAGAAATTAAATAATGAAGAATCTCTATAAATGTATGTATGTTTCTCGCATTGTGATAAAACAACGGTACTTAGAGCCATCATTTTGAATAACGTAATCTTCCAACGAATATGGGTATCTGAAAGCCCTAATTTGGAATTTGTTTTATTATCTATTTCATATTTTATAACACTTCAACGAATTTTTGATTAACAAACTCAACGATTTCAAAGAGAGCAATGGCAAAACTGTACGAAAAAAAAAAAAAAAAAAAAAAACACTTTATCTCTAGTACGCGAGACTGTGCATCCGAAATTCTAAAGATTTGCTCATTTTAAAATTATTTTGTGATATTGCTGTTGAATTGAATTTTATGGTTTAAATGCAAAGAACATTTAATAAATAAAGGTAACACACAAAAGGTCAAAAAAAGTCCCTTTGGGCGTAATTTAAAATCTGAAACCTTTCAGATTTTTTTTATATATATTTTCAAGTTTCAGCTTGAAAATATCAATAAAATAAATTAATTTGAAGGGGTATTTTATTGAGCCCATGAGTGGCTTTGGACCGTGAGTGAGCTTTATATTTTTCGCTGTAATGAAATGTTTGTCATCGATTTTTGCACTATTTTCTCCTGGTAAGCATGTAAGATTCCGTGCTGTGTATTTTTAAGTTACAGTTGAATTTGAAGAATCTTACCTTTATTATTCTAATAAAGTTTAACAGAACTTGGAGTTTTACAATAAAGCCAACACTCGGGCTTGAACTTAAGAAACTAATCTAATCTTAACTAAAACGATATAGCTGAAGCTATCAAAATTCTAACAGAGTTGGCCCCTTAGCTGAATAACGGCAAAGCTGTCAAGGGCCGAGCGTATGGCCGAGCGAGTGTATGGCCGAGCGTAATAATAGCTTAAGAGAGAGTAGCCTAAAAAGCGGACGCATGCTAGCCAGAATCACTGGTTCACAGCAGAACTTCGCGTTTAAATACTTCTCCTCAATTTGCATTTAAACGCGATTCTAAAAATACGTTCTGGCCGGAAGTTGTAAGCTTGAAATTAAGAAGCAATAGAAAAGGACTTTAACTCAAAGTTTTACTGCTGGATAAATTAACATAATCCTTACAAGATATTGAAGTCAAATTTTGTATCCACGCTAAAGTAAGTAAAGTCTATAAGTAAAGTCGCCAAATAAGGTCAAAAGTCTTTAAAAATTGCCAAGTGAATAATATACTTTAAATGTTGCCAAGTAAGAGATTAAGTTACCAAACAGCTTGACATAAATTTTAAATTAACCAACCGTTTAAAATTTTAAAAAAATTGTAGAATGTTTTCTCTTTTTCCTTGATTCGGGGGAAAAAAATCCATGTAAATATCAACTAAGTCTGCATTTTTTGCCTAATTTTTAATTTTACATAGGTATGTTTTCTTTCAACGAAGGATGCCCTCCAGTATTAAGATCAAAGATTAAGCATCGGTCGAATATTTTCAGAAATGTCATGAACAGCTCTTAAATGAACTCTTGCATTAAAGAAACTGTGAATGAATCTAATCCCAAGAATTACCTGCGAGTGATTTTTGTATGGAATGCCAATAGCTTTTTATGGGGCATTTTTAGATTTTCCTAATGATTATTGAAAGAAACGGCATCAATGAAGCATTTACGTAGCTAAACGCCTGTGATATTTTTTTTTCGAACTGCTTATGTATATGGAACATATTAAATCAAAAACGAAATTAAAATTCAAATATACTCGCTATAAACTGTTGAATCTACCGTAAAGCTTTAGCCGACACGTGCGAAGAATGTGCGTGACTCGAGATTTCAAGGAAACAGGTGCAAACTGAATCGCCTCTGAGATGTGACTTATTAACGTAAAGAAAGTTCTACAAAAATATTTGACGGTGATGTTGAATTAGCTGAAGATTTATCGTATTCGTTAACATAGAAGCACGATTTCGGATGTATAAAAGATATGCTCAGGATTGCCTGACATGTTTTCTAGGACGTCTGTAATAATCGAATATGGGGTGTACCATTCGAATAACAACCCTACTTCTCGTTTTCTGCACTCAGGGTTTCATCGCTTATGGCTCTGTCCAGCCTATTTGGTCTAATCCAGAGCTAGCTGAAAATATTCTAGGATCCTTTACTGAATACTTACTGAAATCTGGGATATTTTCTTCAGAACAAATAGATGATATATCTTCTATTAGTCAAACTATCCTGGATGCTTTTGGAAGATCGGGCTTTTCGAATAACATCTCCAGCTCAAAAACACGAGCTCTGAATATGGCTCTCGCCTCGAGTGTAGCTGAATTAGTCCTTTCCGAAAATCCTAGCTTCCCGTTATCTGACATAATAAGAGCAATAACAGATGGATTACGGGATTCTATGCTAAAAAATACAGGAGGCGTAGATGAGGTTTCCCTGAAAGAAATAAATCAACTCATAAATATGATTGCAGCAGATCGTCTAAATGAAGGCTCAGATGTATCATCCAGAAGTGAAGAAACGCAAAATGCCTTCGACGGTACAGCTAATGCGCCTGGTTATGATCCTTCTTCAAGCACCTCCAGCCAGGGCTACAGGCCAGATACAAAACCTAATGACAGATATAACGCCAGAGCATCAGGAGCAGAAAGACCTTTCCAACGGTATGGTGCTAGTCAACCTACTGAAGTCGCTGCAGTTACTAGTCAAGGCTTCAGTGATGTCTCATACCGTCCAGCGAATGCTGAAGCATTTTCACAAAATGTAGGACTTAACACATTTGGCAGTACAGGTGATCTGGGATTTGGACACGATTCAACTGCAGTAGCTTCTGCAAACGCTCCAAGTTATTCAGATTATTATAAACAAGGTGGCAACAGACAGGCTTATCCAATGGCCACAGATCGTGCACCAGGAGATGCTGGAAGAGACGATCAAGGATTCCAAGAAAGTGGGTATCCTGTCGACATTATCCGCGATAATAAAGCTACAGAATTTGGACAAGGAGGTAGAGAAAGTACGGGATACGCAAAAGCTAAAGGATTTCCAGAAGCATCTTCAGATGGTGCAGCTGCTAATAATATAAGACAGGGATACAGAAATAGTTATAAAGATCGTGTGTACAACGCAAGAAGAGATAGCAGTATTCCTACCTATGGAAACGACAGAGAAATAATTTCCAGCTCTAGGGACATTGACGTAATATCGAAATTTACAAACACTATCACTTCCAGTCTCCTGTCTTCCAATGATTTTACTTCTACATTTAGAAGCGGGCTACCTGTAACAAACGCTGTCAATTTAGCCAGTAACCTAGCTCGATCATTTGCAACTCAGTTCGGCTTAGATGACACAACAATAAATTCCCTACTTTCTTTAGTTAGCCAGTATATTTCAGGACTTGGTCCTTCGGCTGATGTGTCGGCATATGCTAATGCTATATCGCGTGCTATTGGAGATACAATAGAAAATACAGGAAACGTATCGCCCATCTTAACCACATCTCTAGCATCTGCAGATACAAAACCAATTGCTAATTTAATCAGTTCGGTGACATCAGCCACTGTTAACGCACAGCAACCAAATCTTGTTCCAAGGATAGGAGGATCAAATTTCAAGAATTTAGCTGCAAAACAAGTTCAAGAAAACCGCCAAAATTTTCCTTCCGTGCAGAGTGCAGTTGGAACAAGAATTCAACCTTCACTTTCGAGATTTCCTGGACAAGGTGCTAATGCTGCTGCAAGCGGTGGTGGTGGACAGGCTGCTGAAATACCTAGCACGACTGGTGATATTGACGTTATATCGCAATTTACCAACACTATTACTTCCAGTCTCCTATCTTCCAATGATTTCACTTCTACGTTTGTAAGCGGACTACCTGTAACAATCGCGCTAAATTTAGCCAGTAACCTAGCTCAATCACTTGCAAGTCAGATAGGCTTAGACGAAGCAGGAATAAATTCCCTTCTTTCTTTACTTAGCCAATATATTTCAGCAATTGATCCTTCTGCTGATGCGTCAGCATATGCTAATGCTGTATCGCTTGCTATTGGAAATACACTAGCAAACGCAGGAAACGTATCACCTGTCCTAACTGCATCTTTAGCATCTGCGGATACACAACAAATTGCTAATTTAATCAGTTCGGTGACATCAAGCACAATTAACGCACAGAAGCCTAACATTATTCGAAGCGGAGTAGCGTCAACTTTCAGGAATGTACCTTTAACGCAAGTTCAATTAAACCGTGGAAATGTGGGTGCCGTACAGAGCTCAGTTGCTACACGACTTGAACCTTTGCTTACGAGACTTCCAGGACAAGGTTCTGATGCTGCTGCAAGCGCTGCTGACGAAGTTGGACAAGGAGTTAGAACATCTGCCACCGCTACTAATATTGACGTTATATCAAAATTTACGAACACTATTTCTTCTGGTCTCTTAGCTTCCAATGATTTCTCTTCTATTTTTGGAAGCGGTCTTCCAGTAACAACTGCGCTAAATTTAGCCAGTAATCTAGCTCAGTCACTTGCAACTCAGATAGGCTTAGACGAAGCAGGAATAAATTCCCTTCTTTCTTTACTTAGGCAATATATTTTATCAATTGGTTCTACTGCTGATGCGTCAACATATGCTAATGCTGTGTCGCTTGCTATTGGAAATACACTAGCAAATGCAGGTAACGTATCACCTGCCCTAACTGCATCTATAGCATCTGCGGATCCACAACCAATTGCTAATTTAGTCAGTTTGGTGACATCGAGCACTCTTAACACACAGCATCCTAACATTATTCGAAGTAGAGGAGCTTCAAATTTCAGGAATGTACCTTTAAAACAAGTTCTAGAAAACCGTGGAAATCTAGGCTCTGTACAGAGTGGACAAGGTGCTGCTGCAACCGCTGCTGAAGGCGTTGTACAAGGATCTGGAACATCTAGCACCGCCACTGATATCGACGTTATATCAAAATTTACCAACACTATTTCTTCTGGTCTCTTAGCTTCAAATGATTTCACTTCTGTTTTTGGAAGCGGACTACCTGTAACAACCGCACTAAATTTAGCCAGTAACCTAGCTCAGTCACTTGGAATACAGATAGGCTTAGACGAAGCAGCAATAAATTCCCTTCTTTCTTTACTTAGCCAATATATTTCAGCAATTGATTCTTCTGCTGATGCGTCAGCATATGCTAATGCTCTATCGCTTGCTATTGGAAATACATTAGAAAATGCAAGAAACGTATCCCCTGCCCTAACTGCATCTCTAGCATCTGCGGATACACAGCCAATTGCTAATTTAGTCAGATCGGTGACATCGAGCACTCTAACACAGCATCGAGCACAGCAGCCTAACATTATTCGAAGTGAAGAAGCATCAAATTTTAGGAATGTACCTTTAACACAAGTTCAAGGAAACCGTGGAAATGTGGATTCCGTACAGAGTTCAGTTGGGACAAGACTTCAACCTTCGCTTTCGAGATTTCCTGGGCAAAGTATTACTGCTGCTGCAAGCTCTGCTGCTGGAAGTGAACAAGGCGCTGGAACGTCTAGCACCGCTCCTAATATTGAAGTTATATCGAAATTTACCAACACTATTTCTTCTAGTCTCTTATCTTCCAATGATTTCACTTCTATTTTTGGAAGCGGACTACCTGTAACGACCGCACTAAATTTGGCCAGTAACCTAGCTCAGTCACTTGCAACTCAGATAGGCTTAGACGAAGCAGGAATAAAATCCCTTCTTTCCTTACTCAGGCAATATATTTCAGCAATTGGTTCTTCTGCTGATGCGTCAGCATATGCTAATGCTGTGTCGCTTGCTATCGGAAATACACTAGCAAATGCAGGAAACATATCACCTACCCTAACTGCATCTCTAGCATCTACGGATATACAACCAATCGCTAATTTAGTGAATTCGGTGACATCGACCACTCTTAACATACAACAGCCTAACCTTATTCGAAGTGGAGGAGCATCAGCTTTCAGCAATGTACCTTTAACACAAAATCAAGGAAACCGTGGAAATCTGGCCTCCGTACAAAGCTTAGTTGGAAAAAGATTTCAACCTTCGCTTATGAGATTTCGTGGACAAGGTGCTACTACTGCTGCTGCCGGAGTTGGACAAGAAGCTGGAATATCTACCGCCACTACTGATATTAACGTTATATCGAAATTTGCCAACACTATTTCTTCTAGTCTCTTATCTTCCAATGAATTCACTTCTATTTTTGGAAGCGGACTACCTGTAACGACGGCACTAAATTTGGCCAGTAACCTAGCTCAGTCACTTGCAACTCAGATAGGCTTAGACGAAGTAGGAATAAAATCTCTTCTTTCCTTACTTAGCCAATATATTTCAGCAATTGGTTCTTCTGCTGATGCGTCAGCATATGCTAATGCTGTGTCGCTTGCTATCGGAAATACACTAGCAAATGTACGAAACATATCACCTATCCTAACTGCATCTCTAGTATCTACGGATATACAACCAATTGCTAATTTAGTGAATTCGGTGACATCGAGCACTCTTAGCACACAGCAGCCTAACCTTATTCGAAGAGGAGGAGCATCCGGGTTAAGGTCTGCTGTTAATTCTCGTCTTAGTCGTCCCGGCCTTATAACTGCCAGTCCACCTGTATCCGGTGCAGCTGGTGCAGCAATTTCGGAATCAGGACTCATTGAACAAGTTAATGCCAACCCATCTGCAGTGTCTACCGCCGGTATTGGAAACTTGGCAATCAGTTCTGCAGCGACTAGCTCTACTACCGGACTTGGTGGTGGTAGTGTATCGCCCGCATCAGATGTAGGGTCTTCTGCAGTTTCTGCGCCTTCTTCTATCGACCCATCTTCTAGAATTTCTTCAGCTGCCTCTTTTATGGTTTCAGGGAGATCATTTAATCCGAATGCTTTGCCCTCAGTTATTTCCTACCTAGCAAATCAGGTGAGAGCTTCGGCCGCGAATTTATCCGACTGCGAAATTGTCTCTCAAGTTCTTTTAGAAACTTTATCTGCTGTAACACATCTGTTAAGATATGCAGTTATAGATGAAGTAAACTACAGTGATCTTGCAAATACTGCCAGTTTCATTGGCCAGGCTTTAGGCTAAATAATATTTGATTTTATTCCGAAATATATAATTTCTGGTAAAAATATATAAATCTAGAATAAACCGAAATATATAATTTCTGGTTTATTCTAGATTCCTGATAAAAAAAAAATAGCGAACCTAAGTTCAATGCACTTACAATGTTTTCTCTACTACCTATAATTTCTGAAAATAAAGAAATAATAGTTTAAAATTATAATGCTTATGTTAATTAGTCTTCGAATTTTCTTATCTTATTATTAAAATTACTTTAAAATTTGTTAAAAAGTGATTTTCGAACGAAATCTGAATCTTATAATATTTGTAAAACTTCTTGTGTAATTCTTATGATATAGGATATAAGAATAATAAAAAAATTGTCAAGAAATTTTGTTTTAATTTCTTAAATTGAGATGCATTTCCCAAGGAAACTCAAAGTGATATTTTAGAAAAATGATAAAATTTATTTTTTGTTGCATATTATTATCTTAAAATATTAAAATACTTTTTATGTAAAATAAAGAAAACTGTTAATAAATAAATACATTTCGCAGAGATAATTTAAAACAAATTTGTATAACCGAATACGAAAAGCGAAATTTTTATAAAATAATTTTCTATAAAAATAATACTTAATGTGCTATTTTGGTTTATGTAATTTTATATTCTGCATATAGCAAGGCATAGGTAAATAGAGTGAAGTTTGTACAAGCAAGTAAATCATGCTACTTTAAATTATGAATGTTATAATACAAATTATCATTCATTTATAAATTTGACGCATGTATGATTGTTTTCTGAAATGTTAGCTATTTGCCTTTAGGTAAAATTGTGTTCTGCAAAAATTAAAACATAGGTCAATAGCAGGAGTTTTTCCCCTCTTAAATCTCTCTTTGACAGAAGTAAACAAATCTTAAAAGTTTAAATCTAAGAAGAGATTTATAATTTTGCTTTTCAAATTTGTTATCTGTAGACCAGTTGAAGAGCAGAGGGGTCAGATAAAAATTAATTATTTATAAATTTAACTTACTGAGATTAATCTTTTATGTAAGCCCATTACGAAAACACTCCCACGAAAGCAGGTAATATTTTGACCTTGTGTGACAATTTGGCTTGTTTTAAATATAATACACTTTAAAAAAATTGATAAATTTATTGTAAAGTGGTAAAGAACCTGTATATATGCATGTATGTTCCTCACATTCTGTGAAAACGGCGCCACTTAGAGCCACTAGATTTTAACCATAATCCTCCGACTTTTGAATTGTTTATTTGTTCAAAGGGGCTATTAGTGTCGAAATGGGATTTTGCGTCGAATCACGATAAAAGCGTCGTTACAAAATGTGAGAATATGTACCTTTTATTTTGAATCTGTCTGTTGTAGAATAAGAAACTGAACTATTTGAGAGTATCAGATGCAGTCCTTAAAAATATTCGCTGCTTGCTTTTGAATCAGTTTAATTGAAATATTAAAAATACATTTATTTCGTGATCAGTCTAATTAAAATTATTCAATATTTTCCTAAAATGATATTGTATATTTTATTATGTATTTCATATTTTGTAAACCTTTAATGAATTTTTGATTAATTAATTCGACGATTTGAAAGCGAGTAGTGGCAACACTGTACGGAATCAAATATTTCTATCCCCAGCGCCAGGCATTCTATCGGAAATTCTAAAGATATGCTGTTTTTAAATATTTTGGGATTTTGCCATTGAATTGAATTTTATGTAGAGTAAGTGTGAAGAGCGTGATATTAAATAAATAAATTTAATATACAAAATCTTAGTAATAAAAAAAATAAAAAAACTTTACAAGCTAAAAAGACTTAAAAAAAGGGGGGAGTAGGAAAATGTGTGACAAGACTAAACTCTACATCTGGAATTCTAAACATATGCTGCTATAAATTTGTGTGGATTTGCTGTTGAACTGTAAGGGCAAAGAAAACGATGTTTAACATAAAAGGAATAAATTGTCATAGCATTTTAACGGAGTTTTTCTAACTTAAATTTGATATCATCTATGACGTGAAGAGGAGAATAAAAACTTTCTAAGTTTAGTTTTTTTCAAATAAAAGATTTTAACATTGTTTTGATTTCAAAATATATTTAAATAAAAGTAAAAACATTTTAAACAATTGTTAAACTTCATAAAAATTAACAAACCGTTTCTCTTATCAAGTTCATATGTCGCAATTAAAAACATTTATTTCAGGAATTAAAATTTTATAACAGCATAAATTTAATCTTCTAAAGAATTTTAATATAATAATTTAATTTAATATAATAATTTAATTTAATATAATGTAATTTTAGGCTTTTGCAAAGTGTTACATAAATTTAAATGCTAAAGAGGAAAATATGGCGAAATTTTCCATTCAAGAAACGATTCAACACTTAGGAATAAAAATATATAATTTTGAGTTACCAATCTGGCTTACTGAACTTAATCCCGCTAACACCCTTCCCACCCCCTTTTTTACGTTTATTATTAAGCATCGCTTTCTTCGCACTTATGCCGCTAACAATTCAGCAACAAAATCATAAGATTTTTAAAAGCAGAATAGCAATATATGTTTAGAATTCCGGATGCAGAGTTAATAATGTTGGCATAAATTTTTTTTGCTGTCTTTTTTTAGTTTATTTTATTAGTGTTCAATTTTCTTACAAGGAACTTTCTTTTTTTTTCTTTTTATTACTAACCTTTTTTCCCCTTTATTTATTAAATATTATGTTCTTCGCACTTACGCCGCATAAAACTCAACAGCAAAATCATAAAATATTTAAAAGCGGCATATCTTTAATTTCCCGATAGAATGCTAGGGGTTTACTATTTTTTATATACACTATATATTTTATATTCTTAAAATAGTTATCATAACAAAGAAAAAATATGTAGTGATTTCAGTGAATCCTTTCGTAATAGTTTCCTTTCATAATAATTCCCTTTCAAATAGTTTCCTTTCATAAAAATGTTTAATATTTCTGATTAGGTTTTATTTTAATGCATTTTTATTTAAATAAATGATATTAAAAAGTAAAAAAAAAAAAAAAAAATCTTAACGATTGCGTTTATCTCTCTCAAATCGCTTAGTTTGTTATTCAGTAACCTCACATATTAAATCTGAAAGTTCAATATCTTGGGCTACGATGGCATGTGCACACACTATGGCGAGAAAATTAAAGTACTTTATTTCTAGTGTTGCCACTTCTCGCTTACAATTTACCTAGTTTGTTAATCATAAGTTCGTTAACTTGGTGCTAAATATAAAATTAATCTTATCTAAATTCGAGATTAAAATTCAAGCTTCAAGGCACACATGTTTGGGTCAGAATAATTCTATAGAATAAATTTTATAGAACACAAAAAAGTGGCCGGAAATGTATGAAACGATTAACATGTCATACATTTCCTAGTGACAAACCAGCAAAGTATGAAATACATCTTCGATTCGTTTCGAATATCTATATATTTAAAACATTCATACAAAATCCACGCATTTAATATGCTCATATATAATCCATAATTTTAATACATTCATTCCACACATTTCATACATTGCTTTCTTTAAAGAGAAAGCATAAATTTTGTGTTGTATAACTTTAATTTTTCTTTACTTATTTTGAATAAAAGTTTTTTAGTAGTCTCTATCATTATTTTTTCTAAATAAATAACGTTTCTATTTTTCGGGAATGCACGTCTTTTAAATAATAACCTTATCATGATCTTTTTTCATACTTTGCCTAAATAACATTTGTCATTCTGTAGGCTGGTGTAATATACAATGCCTAGGGAAAGTACATAATAATCTCACATTTCATACCCTGCCTGAAAAACGCCAGACATTTTATAAAATGCTTTGGTATTCTAAAGAATGTCGGTGTTTCATACAGTGGTAGCAACGTAGATATTGATTTCTGCGCTACATGCTGACTCTGTTCATATCTCTGATATCATTCTAAAGACGAACAGAACAGAAAGCCACTGCAGTAGGTCTAATGGTTCATTAGCGAGGATGCGTGACTTGAAGCTTTACTTGAAGCTTAGTTCAAACGTGAGCCATGATGTCATAATCTAGTGCTCTTCTTAGGAAATTCAGAGTCAGCAAACGAGATCGTTCCTTTTCTTACGTAAAAGCAGATCATTTTGAATTTTTTTCTGCAGGTGAACTCTCAGAGATATGCCGGTCTGAAACTGATTTGCATTTTTATCTTTCGACGAACGCAATCATGAGGGGCTATCCAAACTCATAATACATGCAATGCCGCTAGAAGATATGAATTATTTATTAAATTTGTGTCGCATCTGGTATTTTAACGATTAGAAGCAAGAACCTTATATACTGCGTTCTATTATTCCAGATAACCTTTTCTCGCAACTTCCTATTGGAACTATGTTGCTGAAGCTTTCTACGTTTGTTTAAACATTTGAAAGCTGTGCACAATTGTATTTTAAGGCTATTCATTCCCTACCATGTATTACTATCATACACATTTGGTTAAACTGCTTAAAGGTGAAACTATAAAATAATTGTATTAATCTATCATGTACTGAATAAGCTTTGGCAAAGTTTTAGTAGTTTAATTAAAAATTAATTTTGGAAAACGAAATATCTATTACTAAATAATGAAAAATCCGTATATATGCGTGTATGTATGTTCCTTGCATTGTAAAAAGACGATGGCACCTCACCAAGTTTTCAACACACGTAGAAACTCCGCGATTTAAAGGCTTTGGTGCTGCCATCTCTGCTAAGCGTAAGATATTTATACTTCAAATCTAATCAAATAACACAGTGATGTAAAACACTTGTGTTTCCACTCTGCAAAATGTACCATACAGCGTACTCTCTAAGCAGATCATGGATAATTGAAAAATGCGGATAATAGAAACTATCAGTTTTCATGTATCTTGCGTGTACTTATTTCTTACAAAAGGAATGTGCCGAGCGATGAGAATGAATCGTACAAGGAGGAAATAAACCTATAAAGATATTTAATTTTCAGGAAAATTGTTTCTCAAATTTGGCCATTTCAACTAAAGTAGTTTCGATAATACCTAAATATCTTTTTGATTTAAAGAAATCAATTTTATAAAAATTACAAAATATTACTTTTTACATGTTCCTCTGACCTCTATACTTATGTTTAGGAAAATTTTGTATTCGTTGTATTAACTCAAACACAAAGCATTGAACTCCAGTACGACAAAAATTGACGGAGATACCTGGTATTAAACTCTGGGATCATATTCGAGAGCGGTTCACAAACTGAAGAGCGAAACGTTTACATTTGTACGTTAATTAAAATCTTAATCTCTTAAGGTTAGAAAAAATATTTCTCATGTTAAGAGATTAAATAATTAGCATTTCGGCTCCGATTATTGCGGAAAATATTGATCAGTATTATTTTATTTCAAAATGGTAATCTAATTCTGAGAATTTTATATAATTCGTATTCCAGAAGATACTCGAAGGTTTCAGCATTGAAACGTTGCCAACTCGTAATATTATTTGTATAATATTTGTAATTTAATGATATTTTAGAATTACGACCACATTATGATCCTAAAAACTTCCAGCGAATAATAATAACATGCTTTGAGACTTACTGCACTCGTAAATCACAAAAGAATATTGTTGAATGACATTTAAGGGGAAAAATCAACCTCGAATTATTCGAATTTATACACGAACCAACCCCTCAATGCACCTGAAAATTACGTCTGGAAAGGCAAATTTTGAAATTAAATATTCCGATCGATTTTTGTGGTCCTGGAGTCAAACTTATTTCTGCTTTACTTTTTAAAACAAATACAATACTTTCCTAAATATAAGTATGGGGACTGGTAAGTGTAAAAAAGTTAGATTTCTTAATTTTTACAAAACTGTTTTTTTTTTTATTTTAAAATACCAAAACATGAAAATTTGCGTCATTTAAAATATTTTTGTAATTAGAAGTATATGCTTGCAATTACCGATTATGGAATTAAAGGCCAGGTAAAGACTTTTGTGGACACGATGCACGTTATGGTAATTATATAGTATATGTTTGAACTTTTGACAGTTTGATGGTACGACAGCAAAATTTCAAAGACAAAAAGCCAACATGTTTGTACTATTTCTCAAAAGAGTGTTAAATATGTGATTTAAAGTAACTTTGTAATATAATGAATGTTAAAAGGAATAATTTGATTATATATTAAGGTTTTAATTAATGATGTGAAAATCTTCAGCTATCAAATATTGCCATACCAATTAATTTAAGTAATTAAAAGTATAGTGATAATTATGAAAACACTTTTTTTTTTTTCCGAACTTATTTTTTGGAATATATTTTTTGCGTAATTGTTCTGCTCATACAATTTAAAAAATGGTCTAGATTTTTCTGATCACTAGCCTTTAAGTAGTATGTAACGGTGTTCCTTAGTGTTTGAGAAGTATTATGCATAATAGGCAACTTATAAACCAAATGTTCCCAAGTTAGACATATAGTTCAACATCTCGCCGGTAGATGGCAGCAGCAACTTAAAATTAAAATGTTTTATATTATTTGGTACCGTATATTTCCGCTTATAAGGCAAGAATTTTTAAGAAATTTTAACTACTGAACTTTGAGTATCAGCTTATTTACAACTTCAAAATGATATAATAATTTGATCACAAAAATAATATTACACGAGCGTGACCAGCCCCGACTTTATCAGAGGGGAGTGCCCATTCGGTGAAACGGAGTTTCTAATTTTATACGTAATGAAATATTCGATTCAAATCCAACCCTTCGCAAAACAATCATACTTCAAAACAGGCTAATTTTTTATGTAATGGAATGCACGATTCAAATTCAGACCTTTGCAAAAAAATCATAAATTCATTTTAATTTTATAACGAAGTTAATTGATTAAATGTAATCTAAATTTAACCAATTATTTTAAATGTTTTTAATTTTAAGTTCTAATGCATTGTAATAAATAGAATTACTTTCTTTATAAACATTTCCAAAATATGTACTCCTTCGAACTCATACTCTGATGTTCGTATTTTAATGGTAGCTTATAAGCATTGCAGATGTAAACACATTTTATGATTTTACTACCGTGTAATTTTTGTCTGGGCTAAATATTTTGGGAATATACAGAAATTAAATAAGTAATTAAAAATAATGAAGAAAATTACAAGTAAATTTGTAAAGTAATAATTCTCAGAAATTTAAATTTATTATTTTAGTTTATAATATATTTTTAATAATTACTGTTTTAAGGCATACAGAACCTTGGATTTCTCTTTAGAAATCTGCCATACGTTCGGTATCATTGGCCAAAAATCTGAATTTTTACAATTATTTTTTTAAATAAAGAAATGTTGAATTAAAATTACATTAAAGATGGAAATTCATCTTCTTCTGGTATGTAATCATTAACAAGGATGCCAGAAAATTGTCCCCAAAATGCAACCCATATTCTAGGAGCTAAATCATACTATTTTTAATTTATCTTAGGAAGCTTTAAGTTCAAGCTAGAAACTGAACTTGAATAAGACATTTCATTGCCAGGCGATTGTATGTACATTTCAAATACAGTTTTGACCTCAATGGAAATTATCCCTGTATGACTCAATTTGATCGTATTCTTCTCATTACTATATTCTATATATGCTCACGCAGTTCAGAATCGGTCTTAAATAAATGGCCTGACGTACCCAAAATTTTATTAAATGTGACTGAAATTTACTTACTTTCAATCTTTGTACCAGCTATCAACTCATCACACTGATTACAAGCAGTCGTAAATTGGAAACGTAAATTTGTTCTTTCTTTCGTAACATTATTCTCATTACCATTCTTCTTCGTTTTGTTCCTGTAACTTCAGTCACTTAAAATCAAATGTATCATCAACGAAATTTCAATATCGCACAAAGTTTTCTAGTTACTTAATTCCTAGTAGAATAACAATTTCCTGGCGAACGCCAAATAATATTGAATATCAACATACCAAGTTAACGTAATCCAATAATTTAAATATATTTATTTACAAAAGTTTACGTACAGTAGTAAAAATAAAATAAGCATATAGAACAGCTTAATTAATTTTAACTTACAAAATTTTTCTGAAATATATCTGAAAATCAACTGCCGAATTCTAAAAATTGAACATTACAATTTGAAGTAAAATAGTAAATACAAAAAACAAAGTGTATATCTTTTCTTATTTATCCTACTTTTTTTATTTTATTCTAACTGCTTACGCATTGCCTTTTCATACCTTGCAAAACAGGTCATTGATTTTGATCTTTATATTTATCCCTACTTAGAAATGTCAAATATATACGTAATTTAAATTAGACCAAATAACTCGAATTGTTCTACATATTTGATATACTTACATCATAACTTCCGAATATGGTTTTATGAAACTTCAGGATTCTTCAAATTATCACACACAGTTTACTAATTCCTGATTTAACCTATCACTTCCAAGAACTACCTGAAATCATCACCAATAGAGACCATCACCGGATCGGACAGTTTCTCTCCACTTCGGCAAAACTATGCCGTTTGCATTATGCCATCTAATTGAATTGAAGAAATGTTGCTTTCGTGTTAGTAAATACAGGGTTTTTGATAGCACCATATCGGCGGCACATTAGTGTGCTTAAACCAAAAATAAAATTCTTATTTTAGCAAAATCTTGAAATGCAGGTAAATGGCACGAATGCTAATATGCCTATTGTACCCCCAGTTCAGAGCAATGCAACTCTCAGCTATTTATTTAGTTCAGCGTTGAGTTCGGAGTTTTCAGAGATCTCCGTGTGATCTTTCCCTTTTAGATCCGCTTTTTAGACTGCGCTGCATTTAACGTTCTTAGTCGTTTGAAATGTCACTACTGATTGTACCTTGCGATACTCTGAGGAGGGTTGTACGACTATTTTTGTGGAAAGTTCCAGAAATTCAAAGTGTTTCTTTTGGTAAAAATTAATTTTATCAAATTATCATCTGTTCTGTATGCATTCAATTCAGTATGAACACGTACGCACGCAACAATAAGATTGTAACACATTAATTGACTTACTTTATTATACTGATATTTAAATTTTCGTACGTTCCAAATCGAGGACATCAGTAGAACATCTTGGAAATACGTTACTCTTAACTCGATACTAGATTTATAGCCAACATACGGATCGAAGTTTCAATCGATATTTTATACTGTTTTCATATCGACACCCATTTTAACAACTAATTTCGTGTTAGAAACTCTAAAAAATCCTATTACTATTAATAAAATTAAAAAAAGTGACGTGATGGTACAGCAAAATCTTCGCCAGAGAGTGGCTCAGCTGACAGCCCAATACAGTGCAGGTCCAAGTGCAAGTGTTTCGGAACACACAGTTCAGCGAACACTGTTGGATACGAGACTGCGTAGCAGACGTCCTATTCTTGTGCCTTTGTTGAGCAAGCATCATTGTCAACCACGCCTGCAGTGGACCCACAACATCGAGAGTGGACCATGGATAATTGGAAGACAGTTACCTGGTCGGATGAATCATGATTTCTCATCCATCAAGTCGATCTTCGTGTTAAGATACGCCATCTTATAGGCGAACATTGTCCCTTGTGCAGCAGGTCATACACAGACTGCTGACGGCAGTATTATGCTTTGGGACACATTCTCATGGGTAGCTTTGGGACTCTTAGTTGTGGTAGAAAAGACCATGAATGTTGCGGACTATCTGAAGCTAACTGAGGATCAACTGGCGTCTGCCTTCCCAACTGGAAGTGGAATCTTCCAGCAGGAAAACGGCTCATGTCACAATGCTCGAATCGTGTTGAAGTCGTTCGAGGTGCATAAGGATGACTTCCAGTTAATATTTTGGCCATCTAACTCGCCGAATTTTAACACAATAGAGGACATTTGGGATGTCATGGAGCTGCAGCTCAGAGCTCAAACAACACCATTTCGAAATATCTTGACTTTGCGTGACTGGTGCTTAGACATTTGGTACAACCTGTCTTTAGTCCACCAAGAACTTGTGGCGTCCATGCCAAGGCGAGTTGCAGGTGTTTTGCAGGCTAAAGGTCGAGCAATGCAATATTGAGTAGGTAGTCATACTGTTTTGATTCTTCAATAAATATTCATTCGTTGCTCTGAAAGTACTGTTTTAGAACTTTGCTTATTATTTATTGTCTGAATACATTACCAATGTATTCAAGTACAGCCTTTATAAAACAAAAATTAGTTTGAAATTATCTGAATACCTTGCTAATTTATGTATAGCCCTCATAAATTAAAAATTAGTTCCAATTTGTTCAATTACATATTAAACGTAGGTTGAATTAAACCGCATTAACTGTCATACATCGAATAAAAGAGAAAGACCATAATTATTTCTTATTATGTAAAGTAATTCCATTTCCGGATTCTGAATGTCTAATTGCTAATCGATTACAATAAAAAATAATCTCTAGATTAGTGCTCAACAGAAGGGGAATTCCTCCATAATTAGTTTTAGGGAAGAAAATCGGTCACCCTTTTATTTACCTGTGGAGTATTTAGTTTTATTTTATAAATATAAAAAGCTACTTTTATTCATTTATTGGTATTTACTGACATTTTCCACGCTTCTCCTTGTTTAATTTATAAAACATATTAAAAAATAATATAAATTTAAATATATGTATATGCATTTTCATGTTTTGGAATGGGGGAGGGAAATGACCATCTAGCAATGGTGAAAGGGATGCATGCAGCAAAAAGGATGAGAATTCCTGCTCTAGACCTTCGATGAGGAAAATCTGTTCTCACTTTTCAGAAGCTCAAATTTTTTATTCATAGATACTGCTGAAAAGCTTCCAGATATACAGTGATCCCTCGTTTTTCGCGATTAATGGGGACCAGAACCTTCCGCGAAAGCTGAAAAACCGCGAAGTAGGATTTTCCCCTAGGAATTTTTGTTATTTACAAAAACTTATACAGTAATAAACATTAATCAACATTGCTTTCTGAAAGAGGCGAAGAGTCTTGTGCTGGTAGCGGAGGAGAGGCTCCCATTTGACTCCTAGAAGCTTTAGGCTCACTCGGAGACTCTTCTGCTAGAGGCGCTGACGGTAGAGCCGGGGGCTTTACCTTGGAGAGAAATATGACGATGGGTAGTTGTTGTCTTTGTTTATTCTTTACCTTCAAAATTTCCCTGTACAAGGGGACCCGTCAACACGATTGCTGAACTCGACAGCTCAAACCATATTGTCGTCAATATCTTGTGCAAAATGTTGCATCGCTTTTGCCATATTGCACAATTGTTGCAGATTCTCCAGGGTTAAGGCCCCACTTTTCAGTTTCTTCTTCGTCTTCCTCTTCGTTTTCTTCCTCACTTGCAGACTTTGTCATCTCAAGCAGGTCTTCATCGGTCAGTGGGTCCGAGTGCCGATCGATAAGAGCGCTGTCTTCTTTTGTCATGTGGACAAATCCTTCATTCCTCATGATGTGAGCCAGCCTTACCGCCTTCTCCACTGCTGAGTAGTGAACTTCTCCAGGAGTGAAGCCTGGATAGTCGTGCACCCCGTTCGGCCATAATTTCTTCCAGTTAAAGTTTATGGTCTCACTCTTCATGTCCTTTAATGCTCGCTGAATATTAGATAAACATGAGGCAATGTCGTAACTGCGCCAGTATGCTTTCAAGGTGAATTCGTCATTGGCATCGTAAACTGCCGAGATGAGGCCCTCCATCGTGAAGCGAGTGTAGAGTGCCTTAAAGGCACGAATGACACCTTGATACATCGGCGAAATTAGAGATGTAATGTTCGGGGGCAGAAACTCTATCTGCACACCGTCATATTGGAGGTCCGTTGCATGTCCTCCTGCACAGTCGATCAGGAGAAGGACCTTAAAGGGGAGACCCTTTTCAGCCAACTACAGCTTCACCTGGGGAATGAAGCAATGGAGGAACCAATCAAGGGTCAGAGCTTTCGTTACCCAGGCCTTGGAGTTATGTATCCAGAACACGGACAACAGAGCCGTATTTTTGTTTTCTAATGCCCGTGGATTTTTGGCTTTATAAATAAGGCCTGACTTAAGCATAAAACCTGCAGCATTGCCAGATATGATGAGAGTTACAGGGTCTTTGTGAGCCTTGAAGCCTGCCCTCTTCACTTCGTCCTTGAAGAGGAACGTACGCGAAGGCATCCTCTTCTAAAAAAGGCATCTTTCATCCATGTTAAAAACTTGTTCAGGGAGGTAGCCTCCCTTACTGATGAGGTTAGGGACCTCTTCCTCCGCGTAACGACAAGCAGCATCGTTGTCAGCAGAGAAGCCTCACCAAAAAGCAAGTTTCTGAGGCCGTATCTTTTCTGAAATTTTTCGCACCAGCCTTTGCTGGCTGAAAATCCTCGTCCTCGAGGAGGCGAATCACTCCTGGCAGCGCTATTACTGGCTTGAGCTTCGTCAGCACCTTCTTCAGACTCTTCATTGTCGTCATCGGGCAAGATTTGGTCGTAGAGAGCTTTGGCCTTTGTCCTGACCATATTAGTGTCCAAACTCACTTTTTCCTGCAATCAGCAATCCACAATGCCAGTGCAGCTTACATTTTCCAAATTCTGTTATTACGCGGAGTTACCACACGTTTCGATTCTTTATTGGAGCAGTTTTGCGGATGTTTGCTTCCTTTTTCTTGATGTACCGCACATATTCATTCACCCCGTAATGGCGTGCCACAGATGCATAACTTCTGCCCTCTTTGATCATATCTAAAAGTTTTACTTTTTAGCTGATGGTCATCATCTTCATCCTCTTGGGCGCCCCAGAGGAAGCTTCGCACTTAGGCGGCATTATAAGGGCTTAATTAATGAAAAGGTTATCGCTTAAACAAAAAAAAAGTTATCGCCTACACAACACTAAAATACAGTATGCGAGACAATCAACATCATGGACAAAACTGGCGAGATACAATAAAAGAAATATGCTAGGTGAGGCTGCGATGATGCGCAGACAATCAATTCACAGGGATAAATCCACTTGTACTCTCAGTGGTCGATGTCGCACCGGAAACCAATCACGCGCCTTTATAAGAGCCCGTGGTATGTACTCTGAGTCAACTAATCGCTTTGTTTGATTGTATTTTTTCATTTATATTTTTTGATGAATATTTTGGGAAAACCCGCGAAGCACTGAAGCCGCAAAACATGAAGCGCGAAGTGGCGAGGGAACATTGTATTCCCTGTATCAAGAAACTATGCACACAAATCTATCAAATACCTTGTCAAATTATACTTTATATTCAACACAATAAATGACGTTTGTCGGTTTCAGAAGCTTACAACAAAAAACTTTTAATTTTCATCTTCTTCCAACAAGTAAACAAAATATATATGTTGTGATGCACCTTAAGTTTGAGTCTTATTTACACGAGAAGTGAAGGAAGAAGAGAGAACCACTTTAGGTGCTAAACTATTTAAAAGATTGCATGAAACTTTCGGATAGGTTGCGTTCAATTATTAAAATTGGTAGGATGATAAGTAGAAAACTATTATTTATAACCTCCTACTCCACAACAAAATTGGGCTAGATCTCAGAGGTATATATAAGAGAAAGAATTAATGCTCCGGAGTTGCCTTAACGAAGGCAAATTTAAATGGTTTATTCGTGTTGCAATCTATGCGCGTTATTGTGAATTGATTACAAGGTACAGTTAGGGAAATTAAATTCTATCATTGAGTTTTTATCCGTAATATTAATTTAAAATCCGATCATTACCCTTGTAATGCTATAGCAAAAGCTATAGTAAACTCCTAGTTTGATGGCTGACAACGTTTTTTTGTCAAATATGTAGCACATGGCATTAAAAAATCGTTTTTCTAATTTTGCTAGAATATAAATATTCATAAAATATCACCCAAATTTAAAAAATTTTATGAAATGAATATTTTATTAAAATTAAAGCTAATAAGGTACAACCACTAATAAATACAACGGACTGCTTGCTCCATTTTTTCAATAATACGCAAAATGTATTAACGAGGAAGATAAATTACTTTCTTATGCGATAGTTCTCAGAAGTAATACTTTTTTGTTTGTTCCCAAGCTAATTTTTTTTTTTTTTTTTTTTGCTGAATTATTGTTGTGAGCGAAGTGGCAAGGTCAGAAACTCACCGGACGGAATGGTAGACGTGACGCCCCCAATAAGACACAGTTATAAATTTATGCTGTTTTTCATTCTTTTCTTGAACTGTTACGGTTGTTCTTAGCTTATGCTTGATTTTTACTTCAACATTCACTCATCTCAAATTTCCTTGAAATTTAGTCCAAGATATTATTTTTTATTCGCATTTTTATACATTATTTCTATTATTATTCTTATTTTGCCCATTGCAACTGGCTTTGGATTACGGATATTCTCATTATTAGATTACTTCCTTTGTGTCTACCTAAAAATACTTATATTAATCTCCTTATATTACTGTAATTTTAGAAGTTAAATTTTAACTTATAAATTAATATAAGGATAATATAAGGAGTTTTGTATTATAATAATGCGTTATAAATTTTAACTTATATAATATGAGGCGTTTTGTGTTATAATTTGTCTTTCGGGTTTTTTTTCTTCTCTCTAAATATTATAACATTTTACTGCCCACTAAAAAAACTGGACACTAAAATGAATTTCGTTTGCTTCTTAAAAGAATTATAATTTAACACAGATTGTACAAAATATTTAAACTTTAAAAGTTGTATAACCTAACAAGTAGTTAGTTATGTATTCTTACGTAGTTGGATTTGGAGGACTCCAAATAAGTATACTTATAGTATTTTCTCTATCTACGTTTTTAACCGATAGATATGTAGTCCAAATTTGCAAATGTATAGATTACATCTCGATATTTATGCTTTTCTGGCACTTGTCATTAATTCTGAACTTGAAGCCGTTTAAAAATTTACATAGTTTGTTGCATGCAATTTGAGTATATGCTGTTGTAGAGAAAGAATTTAGGCTCGCAGAATCTTAGAGGTCAACATTCGGAGAATTAAGACCAGCAAGGTATAATTTTTTCTAACTGTTTTACGCACGTTTGATGATTTTTAATCCAAGCCGTATAAAAACAGGGCAGTAATGATATAGTCTTGTATTGGTCATAATTATAAATTCGGTCAGCCTTTTATTTACCTGTTGAGTATTTAGTTTTATTTTATAAATATAAAAAATACCTTTATTCAAGTATTGGTATTTATTAATATTTTCCACACTTTTCCTTGTTTAATTTATAAAACATATTAAGAAGTAATATAAATTTAAATATACGTATATGAATATTCATATTTTGGAATGGAGGAGGGAAATGACCGTCTAGGCATAGTGAAAGGGATGCGTGGTGATGATGGTGGGTAATGTGAATAAACTAGGTGATGATCATTTTTTCTAGAAATAAATAACCGACTTAATGTTTGGTTGAACAATAAAATTTTATGGTATAATTTTTAAAAATCCTAGGTTTTTGTTTGTTTGTTTGTTTGTTTTTGTTTTTTAAAATCTGGGATGTTATTAAAACTGCTTAGTGTCCTCGAAACTAGAAAGGTGAATTATTTCAGTTGTATTTAAGTTCAACAGCACATACATTTTCTTATTGATCTTTCAATAGCTTTAAATAAAATGCAAACAGCATCAAAGAACTTTCAGCGCAAGTGAAAAAATACTGAGGACCACCGAATCATGTCACTTTCTGAATTAGACAAGTGTGTCTTTCGCTTTAATGACGTTTATTCCTGATGACGTAGAATTTAGTTTGGGTAGAAAAATGAGTTTTACATTTAATCAACAAGAAAGATATTTTACTTAAGAAAATAAAAATTAATATTAGCAATCACTAGTTTCACAAACCTAGATCAAAAGAGAGTTACCCAAAAAAGCATGATACAAATGAATGTAAACAATATCCCAAAATTCAAGACACAAAAAACTAAGACGACTAGAAAAGAGCCTCAAAACATATCCTTCAACCGATACTTTATTTACATACCCCATTTTGAAAGAAGATTAAATTAAAAAATAGCAGACGGCATTTCTCATTTCAAGTAGGAAGTTATTGGGAGAAATGTTTATTCCAAAACATTTGCTTTTCCGATAAACATTGCCATGTTTATCGAAATCATTCTAAAATTGCGTAAACAACCTCTGTATTTTAAGTGAAGTACATGAGACAAATTAATACCCTGGATTGTTATTCGAAGCTAAAATATTTGATACATATCAATATGTGATAGTAACAATTCAGCGCTAAAGGTTAATTATTAAATTAATGTAGTTATTAGACTTATTATTATGCCAGTAAGAGTATATTGCAGAATGATTAGCAATTTCTGAAATGTAAATGTTGGAAATAAAATTTCAATGCTTTGGTACAGATAATAATAGTTTGTTCTGCTGTGAGCTGTGAGCTAACATTTTGTAATGCTATGCACATAATAACAGATAAAAATACCTATAATTTCATGTAATGTTTATGCCCCATACCACAATTGTTTGAAACCACCAGTAACTAAGTGACTATACAAAATACTGATAGGGCATCCCAGGTTCTACTCTCATTGGCTGAACAGCATAGCTAGATAGAAGTTTCCTCACTTGTAATACAAATATGTCATACTTTCTCTTAAAACATTTATTATAAAGCCATGTCTTTCCTAGGTAGTTAAGCATAGTGTTGTATTTATAACTGTTTAACTACCAAATAGTTAAAATTTTTGGACCGTCAGAGAGTGAGTAACTAGTGCTGTGAAACAATAATTGCTCAGGGTTCAGATAAAAAATAAACCTGAACTAGATGACTTCATGACTTAGCCCATGTGTAGTGCAATATCAGTTAGTTATTCTTAGAAAATCCTCTACAAATACATTTCTGTCTTCAAGCAAATTTATTACGTATTTTGAAAACCTAACAGAGATAATCCAATATACAGTCTCTCTAAGTTTAGTCAATATCAGGATACGTGAATTTAGTAATATCTTAAATTATTTAAAAAAAAAAAACCCTCCAGACTATTTTAATAGAGGATGCCTTTGGACCTGACATGTGTAATTTGTTATCTGCCTTTCATCAAATGTAACCAAAGCATACGTTTTACGCAATAAAACTCTTTGTCTGAAACAGAACTAAAACACTGCTGTTTTAACTTGATTGTATAATGCAATACAATTAAGAATTGTGTAAATAATTTCTTGTTTTCAATTCACTGAAATCTCTTAAATTTAATTTGCAGTGTTTGCCCGTTACGAGAGAATAATGTTTAATTCTGAATTAAACCGCAATTATAAGATCAAATACCACATCAAAGGTGCATTTATTCTGACAAAATTAAAACTATATGGATAATGCTAAATATTTTACACAATAAAGACACGTTTCAAATTTTTAAAACAAATACCGGATTAATCGTATGAAATTTCAGTTCTTCTCAACTATTATGAATTAAAATTTATCAGAAATTATGCGTTATTCTGCAATTTACATATTTTCTTTTATAAACATTTCAAAACCCCTTAGATACATATTTTTTGCTTTCGTTTTGCTTTCCAAACGCTTACTAATCAGTTTTCGAAAATCTAGTCCAGAGTATAAAAACGATTTGCCTTTTTGAGCTTTATACTCATTAATAGCATTACATATTTCATTTTCTAATGCTGTAAAATCCTTTTGCAACCTTCTTCGTTCCTTTTCTTCTTGGAAAAGACTTCCTCCTCTGTTTTTATATCTGCTGGTTTCGAAAACTATCACTAAATCGCGCAATTTCTGTTTTTTTACAATTTTATTTACAATATTTTCAGTGTCTCTATAAAAGCTACTCCATTTCTCCACTTCCACCTCATGCGTTTCTAAGATTTCGTCATTAAATTCTGTTGCGGCAAAAGAAGGAAACTTCTGCCTTCGTGTTTCAGAAACAAAGCACTTATTCCATAAGGCTTCCAACTCTCTGCGGAGATTCTCTACATAGCTTTGTATATTTTGTTTCTTTATTTCTTCATATTTTTGCACTTCCTTTTCAATAGATTCAATTGTTTGGACACGACAGTCTGCGTGCTGTAATAGAAACATTTCTTTTTCATTTTCATTTACATTTAACCTCTCCCAGAGAGTGGTGAGTTTGTCCATCAGTTCTTTTTTCCTAGCTTCTAGATTAAATTTTTTATTTTGGGCTTTGCATACAATATCTTCCACGGCCTTCATTCTTTCATCTGAAAGTAGGATACTATCTTCTTTACCAGAGATAATAAACTTTTCAAGGGATGTTTCAGGTGATATTTCAGTTGTTTCTAAAATGGTCGTCAATTCCCTTTTAAAGGCATAGTACTTTCTAAGACGGTAATCTTTTTCTAATATCAGCGTAGTAATGTGCTGCTCTAGTTCTTTGATATTTTTTGCGGATGCAAGGCCAGAAGTCGTCAAAATATGCAGAGGTGGTAAACCCAATCGTTTGCAATATTTTGACTCTTCAGAGCGAAGGTCTTTAAAAACTTTTATCCTTCTATCCTTTAATTTACATAGTTTTTTTACTTCAAAACACAAACGCTGTTCTGTTTGAATTAAACGTCCTTCTGGTATGTCATTTGTTCGTACACATAATAATTCTGAAAGCTCCAATATTTGATTCTTGTAATCTTGTATGCGATGTTTTATATCCTCAGAATAACCGTTTTCCTCATTAATTATGTCCTGTAATAAATATTGAACGTAGTAACTTACTGCTTTTGCACGTCTTGATTTCCATGCATCATCAGTACCGTATTCGTTCCAAATAAAGAATAATTTACTGAAAGACGATTTTATTTTTAACCAAAGATCATTTTTTACTTTTCCCAGGATGGCTTCTTCACACACACTTTCGGCTGTTGATCTACAAGTCATCTTTCTGAATTCTTCAGTATTAAACTTTGTACGTAGTTAAATCAACATCCTTCAAAAAAACCTTTATATTAATAACCAGCTAGAAAATCTGTAATGCAGATGTATAAAAAATAAAAATGTATAACTAGAAAACACGTGAAAAAAATAAACATGAGAGTAAGTCATACTTGTATAAAATTTACATCGTTAATTCACATAGGAAATTTAAATGTCTATTGAAAAAAAAATGCTATGAATTTGACACAATATAATCAGTTATGAATTTAAATATAATCAGTTATGAATATCAAACCATTAAATTTCTAGCAATAATTTGCATTAAGAAATAACACAGAAGGCGTTTTTATAATTTTAGAATGAGTTCGATAAAGAATTAAAAGAAAGCAAATATTTATAATACAAACTTCTGGCAGCAGCTTATTATTTTAAATGAGAAATACTTTAAATTTATTCTTCTTTAAAAATATCGCATATAAACACGCTGTGGATTGAAGGATATGTTTTGAGCATTCCGAAGGGAACATTTTTGTGCATCCTTATTCCAAAATTAAAAAACTCATGAAATTCATTGTAATAGAATTTCTAAGGGCGAACTCAGCAACTTTATTAATCGGAAAGGGAAAAACCGTCACTACATCTACATTGAAAATAGTCACTAAACGAATACCCGAAAAGGTAAGTACTATTTCTAATATTTCTAAAGTTAAATCCGTCGACTCGGAAATTAATTGCAAAGTCTTTAAATATATCTGTAGCAACGATAAATTAAATAATAAATCAAAATTTTTAACTCAAAAAAGCTAGAAAACATAACGTTCACTAGCTTTTACTAAGGCATGTGGCTCAACGCAGCACAGTTTATGGAACCCTGGATGAAAACTATGCAGCAAAAGATAAATGAAAATGTATTGTGACTCTTGATGAAGCGGGAGTTAACATAAGTGATAAAATAGTCTATTTACTATCGAAACCGAATGGAAAAAGACGTAAAAACGTGATTCCCTCACTGCCACTGTATCAGGATTCTCTTATAATGGGAAATTAAAATTAAGAAGAGTGGAAAACAGATATTAAAATCAACTCAGTGTACTATCAAGAGAAAGTTTAAGTTTGATATTTTCAGAAGAAATTCTTTATCCCATTAACTTTTCAAGGACTGTAACTTCATCAAGAGGAAGCAAAAATTTGCCTTTCGGAAAGTACCGCTGCATTTCTCGTAACAATAAAAACTGATACAGGCTTTGCATATATACCTTTTCACCATATTCCTGCAAAGTCTCCTGATCTTCATTTATGAAATTTTGTGTCTTTGGTCTTTCGAAAAGAGCTCTAAGTGCTAACCCACAACACTTGAAGAACCCTGTAAAGTAGTGATACAGGAATGGAAATCAGTATATCTGGGAATTTTACGAAAAGCCTCTGTTTCATGGAAATCAATGCAGATTTATAGTCCAGAAAAAAGGATGTCAGATCGAAGATTTAAAAAAGTACTTTTGCATTTTAATCATTTACTGAATGGGTCCGAAATCGTTCTAAAAATGTGTAAACATCTTCTATATATGTGAAAGAAGAATAAAGATATCTCGCTAATATTTAGTAACTAGTATTTGCAAATAACATTTAAAACTTAAGTGTCCCAAAACAAATGTGAGACCATTACTAATAGAATTAACCAATTATTTTATGAAATGTGAAAATATCTTGCACTTCCTTTTTTGTAGATGAAAACATTCGGGTTTCATAACGAAAGGAAGTCCTCACACAGGAAATAAAATGATAATAATAATAATAATTTGTTTGTTGCCAGCAATAATCTTTAGATTCTGAAAAGTCGTTATTACAATTTAATCTCAACAATTTATTTCCTCTCGAACTAATTAAGTACTAAAACGTAGAAAGGGATTTCCTTTGCGCATATCAGAAGAAAAATTAATTTCGCCCGATATGTGAAGAGGAAATACTTTTCTACTTTAACTCAAGTTCCGTTAATAACAGGACATTCTTTTTTATTCGAATCGCAGTTGTGTATAAAACAGCAGGTTTGAAAAGACGCAATTAATTAAACTGAGTAAATTTGAAAAGCGTATCGACTTTCAGTCAACCCGAAATTTCTTATTCTCGAAGAAGTTAAGTTGCATAAAAAATGTGGCGAATAAGTGTAATATTGTTATTGGTGATAGGTATGTACATTTAAATATAATTAGTATATACGCATAGAATTTTCCGATTTGTTTACTTTCATTTATATAAAATATTTAATGGAGAGAGTCATGCAAATAGGCGTTACTTAATAATTTATTTATAAAAGAATTTACTAAATTTTGATAAATAACATCGTAATATTGACGAAAAATGCTATCAGAAAAAATTTCTTTTGGGATCATAAAATTTCAAAACTGCGTTGCTACAGTTGCCTGAAGTTGGCTCTTATTTATTTATTTATTTATTTATTTTAACGTTACAGGCTACAGGACGTCATCTAAAGTCAAAAATTAAAAAATTTCTTGTGAAAATATGATCTTGCACAGATCTTAAATCTAAATTTAAGGAAAAAAAATTGGAAAGCAAAAATTCAGGGCGCTATAAAAATCGATTTATTTTTTAAAAACATTTTATTATAAACAATATTTATTGCCGAGTCTAGAAACGCGATTTTACATGTTTCAATTTTTATTCGTTACCTTTTGGAAAAAGTAAGAAAAAAGAAAGTTCTTTCAAATTTAATCTGTTTGGTACTAATGAACAAACTGAGCTATTTAAAAGCAACGGATGCAGTTCTTAAGAACATTTTTTTAACTTTTGAATCTGATTGATTTAAATAAAAGTGCATTTAATTCGTGATATAAGTAATTAAAAATATTCAATATTTTTATAGAATGGCATTACACACATTTTCACTTCTTAAACGTATGGAAAAAGAGGTTAGGTTAGGTTATTTAATTACGGTAAAGCCTCGAGGGATATCTATCTAAGGGGAGGGATGCCTTTGTGGAGGACTTTCAAAGGGAAACTGGCTCGTATACACGTTACACATGGGGAAAACCACGAAAACACCCATGCAGCCAGCCCGTTTGCGGGATTCGAACTTCGGACCGAACTACCAGTGTTCAGCGACTTTACCGCTCAGCCGCTCGTGGGCGTATGGAAAAAGAAATATATGACGTTGCTGTGTTAGTCTAAATGTAATATATTCATCTAATATCTTATAAAATGTATCTTTACTAATAAACTATAGTAAACTTAAAAAGAGCTCTTTTATGCGATCGCTAAAATCTGAACCATCTGAGATTTTGTTTTTCCTTTTATGATTTTTTAATGGTATTCTAAGTTAAAGGTATGATCAATGAGTTAACAAATATCAGTGCAAAATGAAGTTGATCTGCCAATTAAGGTAATGATTAATGTTCCTCGGGTAATGATTAATGTCATAACCATATAATGTGCCTTTCAGCTCAGCAATTTAAACCCTAAATTCCTGCTTCCGATTTGTCGATTACAATACATTCTTTGGATGTTTAATGAATTTTCTAATCAATTCAAAAAGTTTTAAAGAATTCCATTCTATGGGATGTCTATAATTATAGCACCGTATTTCAAATCTGCTTACAAGCGAAACCATCGATCAGAAAATTGTGAAATTTTGTAGCGAACTTAATGAAAGGATGAGAATTTCTTTCAGCGAAAAAAAAATTAGTTACAAATAGCGTCACCAGACGGAATTATATATTAATAAATTATACATTTAGGCACACCTTTACAATAGTTTTAAAAGTTTTACAAATTTTGTTGCCAAAAAAAAACATGTTCCACAAGTTAGCCATCATTTTCAGCTACCATCTGAAAATCGCAAGATGGCTTGTTCCACAGTTCACCGAAGTGTGTGCTGAGAAACGTTCAGCACGTGGCGTGAAATGCTGGTTTTAGGATCAGGCAAAGTTATTATATTGTCTCGACTTACAGATGTTTCAAATGTCAACAAATCCAAAAATCCCATGGATCGAGGTCTGGGGATCGGGAAGGCCACATAATACGAAAATGCTGGCTAATGACACTTTCTTATGTGAAATGATGTTTAAGAACATTTGTAATACACCGTGCAATATGAAGGAGCTCGAACTTGCATAATGATTGTGCGTGCAAGACACTGACGTGCTTGCAGGGACGGAACAATTTCGTTCTCTAACAGCGAAGCATATCGCTGCTCGGTGATTGAACATGTCACTAGACTTATGGAACTTAACTCCTCGAAAAGGTATGGGATCAGAATAAATAACGCAGAAAATCCACACCGTCACTTTTGGTGAATGCAATGGAAACTCTAAGACAGGGCACGGATTTTCTGATTCCCAAATTCGGCAGTTGTGCGTATTCACTACACCATCCAAATGGAAATTCACTTCGCCTGTCCAGAGGATATTCCAGGGTCATTTTGAATCGACATCTCAAAGCAAGCAAAATTGCAGTAAGAACCGGAGTCGAGCGTCAAAATCATGCGGAAGCAACCACTGCAATAATGAAAGTTTATCAGGTTAATATCTAAGGATATCCCGCAAGATCTTATGGACAGTTGAATGCGATCTGTCCAGCGCTTCTGCTATACGTCTGACACTGGTGCTGGCCTGAACGTTTGAAGCTGTGTCCTTTGCGACTTGAAGCGCAACCTCCTATACTGCTTCTGCAGAAACAGGTTTTCTTCCTCATCCAGGCCGAATAGTCCTGTTTCTTCAAATTTCGTTATCGTTTTTCAAAGGTTTTTAACATTCATTGGATCTCATAGAATCTCCTTCAAAGTTCGAAATTTCCGTAGAGCAACTATTGTGGAATTATTGTTTCGGTAGAACAATTTTATTAACAAAGCGCGATCTCGTCAACTGCACATTGAAAGCAAAATCACTTCGTTACTTTGTCAATAGGCCAGCGTCAGCATCTATCTCGCTACTACTGGCACCTCAGGTAAACCCGATTAGGGAAAACTTCGCGTAGGATACAACAAATAGAATACTCCGAAGAGGAATTATACGTATATAAGAGAAGAAATTGCCCAAGCCAGTGGTGGGAAATACAGAAGTCGTAGGGGATCGGGTCATTAATAGGCTTTTTATTGAAATATCTATTTAACGTACTTGACAAAATATGGCATGTGACCTATCAAAATGCTTACGAAATCTCTGCGAATGTTCATAGGTTTTAAAACAGCTGTTGCATGACGTCGACAAAAATTTGCATTTTCACTACAGGTTTTTCAAAGTAAAACGCCATCTGGTGACGATATTTGTAACACTAGTGTTTTTTCCCCTGAAAGGAATTCTCATCGCTTCATTAAGTCCGCCACAAAATTTCACAATTTTTTTATCACTGATTTTGTTTGTAGGCGGTTTTGAAATAGGGTTCTTTAATTATAGACACCCTGAACATGACCCTCCCCTCATTATATACAAAAATAGCTTTAATTAATATTACTATTGCGTTATGTGCTGATATTTTGTATAAATCCAAGACGGCGATATTAAAAGCATTTCGAAATTTTGCTTTCATCGTACAGAGCTCTATAGAAGAAGGAATTTAAAAAATGCGTCGAAAATTCCATTTTATATAACCTTCCAACCTTAAATACAGAAATGCTTTTAGTGAATACTACGTGATATACTGACATTAAGCATAAATCCAAGACAGCAATATTAAAGCATTTAGAAGTTTTACTTTTGTCGTACTGGGCTACTGCAAAAGATTCATTCATTCACAAAACGCTATATATTCAAAGGTATCATAGGTCGAAATATGAGTGAAATATAAAAATAATCGTCAATTCATTAACATTTCTGCACACTATGAATGTTCTATATGTGTCTCTGGGTTACATGACAGGCGTTCAAGCGGTAGCTTAACTCGTTCCCAACATTTTTTGTGCCATGGTCATGAGTGTAGCTTTTACCCGTCCCCGAACTCTACTAATGTACGTATTTGGTAGTGGTGCATAAGCAAGGTCCATAATGTGTCTCCAGAGGAAGAAGTAGCGAGGCGTTAAATCAAGCAACTTGAGGACGCAAGGGAACAAAGCAAAGTCATCCTCACTAATGTGCTCAATCCAGCGATGAATAAGCTTTTATTGTTCAGGTATCGATGAACTTGAATGGTTCAGGTATCGATGAACAAAGCAAAGTCATCCTCACTAATGTGCTCAATCCAGCGATGAATAAGCTTTTATTGTTCAGGTATCGATGAACTTGAATGGTTCAGGTATCGATGAACAAAGCAAAGTCATCTTCACTAATGTGCTCAATCCAGCGATGAATAAGCTTTTATTGTTCAGGTATCGATGAACTTGAATGGTTCAGGTATCGATGAACAAAGCAAAGTCATCCTCACTAATGTGCTCAATCCAGCGATGAATAAGCTTTTATTGTTCAGGTATCGATGAACTTGAATGGTTCAGGTATCGATGAACAAAGCAAAGTCATCCTCACTAATGTGCTCAATCCAGCGATGAATAAGCTTTTATTGTTCAGGTATCGATGAACTTGAATGGTTCAGGTATCGATGAACAAAGCAAAGTCATCCTCACTAATGTGCTCAATCCAGCGATGAATAAGCTTTTATTGTTCAGGTATCGATGAACTTGAATGGTTCAGGTATCGATGAACAAAGCAAAGTCATCCTCACTAATGTGCTCAATCCAGCGATGAATAAGCTTTTATTGTTCAGGTATCGATGAACTTGAATGGTTCAGGTATCAATGAACAAAGCAAAGTCATCCTCACTAATGTGCTCAATCCAGCGATGAATAAGCTTTTATTGTTCAGGTATCGATGAACTTGAATGGTTCAGGTATCGATGAACAAAGCAAAGTCATCCTCACTAATGTGCTCAATCCAGCGATGAATAAGCTTTTATTGTTCAGGTATCGATGAACTTGAATGGTTCAGGTATCGATGAACAAAGCAAAGTCATCCTCACTAATGTGCTCAATCCAGCGATGAATAAGCTTTTATTGTTCAGGTATCGATGAACTTGAATGGTTCAGGTATCGATGAACAAAGCAAAGTCATCCTCACTAATGTGCTCAATCCAGCGATGAATAAGCTTTTATTGTTCAGGTATCGATGAACTTGAATGGTTCAGGTATCAATGAACAAAGCAAAGTCATCCTCACTAATGTGCTCAATCCAGCGATGAATAAGCTTTTATTGTTCAGGTATCGATGAACTTGAATGGTTCAGGTATCGATGAACAAAGCAAAGTCATCCTCACTAATGTGCTCAATCCAGCGATGAATAAGCTTTTATTGTTCAGGTATCGATGAACTTGAATGGTTCAGGTATCGATGAACAAAGCAAAGTCATCCTCACTAATGTGCTCAATCCAGCGATGAATAAGCTTTTATTGTTCAGGTATCGATGAACTTGAATGGTTCAGGTATCAATGAACAAAGCAAAGTCATCCTCACTAATGTGCTCAATCCAGCGATGAATAAGCTTTTATTGTTCAGGTATCGATGAACTTGAATGGTTCAGGTATCGATGAACAAAGCAAAGTCATCCTCACTAATGTGCTCAATCCAGCGATGAATAAGCTTTTATTGTTCAGGTATCGATGAACTTGAATGGTTCAGGTATCGATGAACAAAGCAAAGTCATCCTCACTAATGTGCTCAATCCAGCGATGAATAAGCTTTTATTGTTCAGGTATCGATGAACTTGAATGGTTCAGGTATCAATGAACAAAGCAAAGTCATCCTCACTAATGTGCTCAATCCAGCGATGAATAAGCTTTTATTGTTCAGGTATCGATGAACTTGAATGGTTCAGGTATCAATGAACAAAGCAAAGTCATCCTCACTAATGTGCTCAATCCAGCGATGAATAAGCTTTTATTGTTCAGGTATCGATGAACTTGAATGGTTCAGGTATCGATGAACAAAGCAAAGTCATCCTCACTAATGTGCTCAATCCAGCGATGAATAAGCTTTTATTGTTCAGGTATCGATGAACTTGAATGGTTCAGGTATCGATGAACAAAGCAAAGTCATCCTCACTAATGTGCTCAATCCAGCGATGAATAAGCTTTTATTGTTCAGGTATCGATGAACTTGAATGGTTCAGGTATCAATGAACAAAGCAAAGTCATCCTCACTAATGTGCTCAATCCAGCGATGAATAAGCTTTTATTGTTCAGGTATCGATGAACTTGAATGGTTCAGGTATCGATGAACAAAGCAAAGTCATCCTCACTAATGTGCTCAATCCAGCGATGAATAAGCTTTTATTGTTCAGGTATCGATGAACTTGAATGGTTCAGGTATCGATGAACAAAGCAAAGTCATCCTCACGAATGTGCTCAATCCAGCGATGAATAAGCTTTTATTGTTCAGGTATCGATGAACTTGAATGGTTCAGGTATCAATGAACAAAGCAAAGTCATCCTCACTAATGTGCTCAATCCAGCGATGAATAAGCTTTTATTGTTCAGGTATCGATGAACTTGAATGGTTCAGGTATCAATGAACAAAGCAAAGTCATCCTCACTAATGTGCTCAATCCAGCGATGAATAAGCTTTTATTGTTCAGGTATCGATGAACTTGAATGGTTCAGGTATCAATGAACAAAGCAAAGTCATCCTCACGAATGTGCTCAATCCAGCGATGAATAAGCTTTTATTGTTCAGGTATCGATGAACTTGAATGGTTCAGGTATCAATGAACAAAGCAAAGTCATCCTCACTAATGTGCTCAATCCAGCGATGAATAAGCTTTTATTGTTCAGGTATCGATGAACTTGAATGGTTCAGGTATCGATGAACAAAGCAAAGTCATCCTCACTAATGTGCTCAATCCAGCGATGAATAAGCTTTTATTGTTCAGGTATCGATGAACTTGAATGGTTCAGGTATCAATGAACAAAGCAAAGTCATCCTCACTAATGTGCTCAATCCAGCGATGAATAAGCTTTTATTGTTCAGGTATCGATGAACTTGAATGGTTCAGGTATCAATGAACAAAGCAAAGTCATCCTCACGAATGTGCTCAATCCAGCGATGAATAAGCTTTTATTGTTCAGGTATCGATGAACTTGAATGGTTCAGGTATCAATGAACAAAGCAAAGTCATCCTCACTAATGTGCTCAATCCAGCGATGAATAAGCTTTTATTGTTCAGGTATCGATGAACTTGAATGGTTCAGGTATCGATGAACAAAGCAAAGTCATCCTCACTAATGTGCTCAATCCAGCGATGAATAAGCTTTTATTGTTCAGGTATCGATGAACTTGAATGGTTCAGGTATCAATGAACAAAGCAAAGTCATCCTCACTAATGTGCTCAATCCAGCGATGAATAAGCTTTTATTGTTCAGGTATCGATGAACTTGAATGGTTCAGGTATCAATGAACAAAGCAAAGTCATCCTCACGAATGTGCTCAATCCAGCGATGAATAAGCTTTTATTGTTCAGGTATCGATGAACTTGAATGGTTCAGGTATCAATGAACAAAGCAAAGTCATCCTCACTAATGTGCTCAATCCAGCGATGAATAAGCTTTTATTGTTCAGGTATCGATGAACTTGAATGGTTCAGGTATCGATGAACAAAGCAAAGTCATCCTCACTAATGTGCTCAATCCAGCGATGAATAAGCTTTTATTGTTCAGGTATCGATGAACTTGAATGGTTCAGGTATCAATGAACAAAGCAAAATCATCCTCACTAATGTGCTCAATCCAGCGATGAATAAGCTTTTATTGTTCAGGTATCGATGAACTTGAATGGTTCAGGTATCAATGAACAAAGCAAAGTCATCCTCACGAATGTGCTCAATCCAGCGATGAATAAGCTTTTATTGTTCAGGTATCGATGAACTTGAATGGTTCAGGTATCAATGAACAAAGCAAAGTCATCCTCACTAATGTGCTCAATCCAGCGATGAATAAGCTTTTATTGTTCAGGTATCGATGAACTTGAATGCTCCGATGCAGGGGCGCTCCATCTGTTGAGGAAAAAAATCTCTGCAATCAGCAGCCAGTTGCGGAATCAACGACAATTGTGACATATCCAAGGTAACTTGCGCTAGTCACAGTCTTGGTAAATACAACTGGTTAGTTTCTGTTTATTTTTAAATATCACTCATATGTTACGTGTAATACTTTTGAATACATAGCGTTTTGAAAATAAAAAATTCCTTTAATGTACCACGTACAACATCTTGAAAAGACTTTTAAAAGCCGAATGAAGCAAAGATAGACGTTCCTTATATAATAAAAGCCAGTCTTTTCTTTCTCATTTCAAGATTATAAGAAACAGTAGACAAAATATTGTTGTAGATGTTAATTTATAAGAAACATTTTCTTTTGAGGTAAAATAACCTGGAAAGTCTAACAGGATTATAAATGATGAAGGTAGCAATGATTGGTTATTCTTGTGATGAAAAATGACCATTTCACTTGTCGCAAAAGTTGATAATTTAATACGATCTATATTGACATAAATAAGAATTAAAGGTTTCATGATAAATATGCAGTAAGTTTTTGAACGGTTCTTGCAAAACATGACTATTTCGTGCAACTTGTTTCAAATGCTTTTTGACGTACAGTAAGTATTTTTATACAGTCTTTCCAAATAGCACGAAATGCTGCTTAAACTCGAGAAATTCGCGACTAGGCGAAGAAACACTGCATTTTATTACCCTGCTGTCAAACTGTATACAAACGTTTTCCCCTACACTTCTTTAAACACTTTCTAAATTCATCTGTTAAATTCATATTTTAATTTTATGTACATACAACACTTCACTCTTCTATTTGTGCACGGTCCTTGAATATGATTTCCAACTTTAAAATAAAGCACATCGGTTTATTTTTGTTGCATGGGAGTCATTCGTTTCGCAAGTATAAAATTTTCTTAAAGTATAGGGACAAAGCATACATGAAAATAAAAAAGTGACAAAAAATGAATACTTGCGTCTCTTAAAACATTTTTTAATTGGAAGTATATATGTACGACTAACAGTTACTAAAATACAGGCGTTGTACGGACTTCTGTGGACATGTGTACAGCATATAAAAATATAGATCAAAATTTTATTTTGTACATTTTTTCATACGTTTGGAAAATACTTCAGTACGCATTATCCCATCGACCATGAAAGTTGGAGACCATCGAACGATGAAAGCAAGCGGACATAATTCCAAAGCTGCGCCAGTCGCTCTTATGGAATTCTGAAGGAAGTGATGCCTCTTGAAGTTAATACCTTGAATCTGCTTTATTGGAGTATCCTGTATTAATAAAATTCGCAGTTTCATATATCGTGACTCCTTTTCGGATATGAATTCCTGGGGATTCAGGATTACTTGCCAGTGTGGTTTAACTTACATTGGTCAAACTAAGAGAGCCTTAAAATTTCGCGCTAAGGAACATGACACATATGTTAGAGAAAGGAAAACCTATAAATACTTTGTTATCCAATATTGTTGGTCAGAAAATCCCATTTTCCATTTTTTCTGCAGCCAAAATTATTCAAAAAACATCTTCTGTTGGCAAATTAGAGTCTTTAGAAGCGCTTCAAATTCGTAAAAATCTTTCAGCTTTAGTTAACCATTCCAATTCGGATACGTTTTTACACTCAGTTTTTCAGGAAATTATTAAATAGTTGTTTTCATTATTCATCACTAGATAGCGCCAGCAGCTTGACCTTCTCTCATTCTTATCGCCTAAGCAGAGGTTTCTTTTTCATAAACTACACCTTCTACAACTGAAGAAGAAGATTCTACATTTAAAACTTCGAGATTAGTCCTGCAAATTTATGAATATTACCATGATTCTTGTTGCTTTAATTCTTCCAATAATCGTCATTAGGGTTATTATTGAACTCATATTTGACGCCTCCATATTTAATCAACAATATTTATTCGATATGCTTCCTTTGCTTCGTAAAAAGGCTTTCGTTGATTCCTACTATTTTATTAGGTCCTGCGATTTTACTGAAAGCTCTGTTTAGAATGCTATGATGCTATGAGCACAATCCCACCCACAAGTAATTGCTGCAATATATTTTACTTTGTCGGCTATATTCAGTTGACCACACTGAGTACACACTTTTTTTAAGATTCCATAAATTTATTAAAAGTCATTGAAATATTGATAAATAATATTCAGTTTCTAATGATTAAACCCTAAATACATATTTCTGTGAAATATAAATTTTCACGTTTTAAAATTAGCTATATTTTACACATGAAGCACATATTTGTGAATATACGTTTGTTATTTACAGGATCAGTGAAGCTTATTAAGGCATGCGATACAGACAAATGCTTTGAAGGAGTAGATTTCGATGTAGAGAATTTGCCGAGTGAGGAAGAACTGAAAATTGTTTGCCCGTAAGTCCAAATTTTATTTATTAATATTTAAAGATTTCTGTTTAGGATCCGAGAACTATACATAACTATTAAACAATGAAGAATTTGTTTGCATGTTCCTCGCATTATGGATAAATGACGGTACCTAGAGCCACACAGTTTTGAACACACATAGACCTCTAACCGAACATGTGCATCTCGACGCACGAATTTAATTCGTGCGTCGAGATGGGCATGGAATTCTCAAAGCACGAATTTCGAATTTTTTTCTTTATTTACTTCCCATTTTTACGAATTTAATGACTAAACAACTCACAACTTGAAAGCGAGTTGTGGCAAATTGGTCGAAAGAAAACACTTTTATCTTCGGCTCACCAGACTGCTGCAATTCGGCATAATGAAAGATGTTCATTTATCTTTCAATTTTAACCAACTTTACTATTTAAAAGCAACGTGTAGCCATTGCCCGAAATAAAATATTTTTGTCTTCTACGAGGATTGTGTTGCCATTCATTAAAGAGTAAAATATTTAACTTTCAAACTTAATCCGTCTGTTATTGATTAACAAACCAGTGATTTAAAAGCAATCAACGTAGTTCTTAAGAATACTTTTTGTCTTTTTTAATCTTATGGACTCGTATAAAATTGCATTTAAATCGCGAGATGTCTAATTATAAGTATTTTTTTATAAATTTGCACTAATCATTAGAATCATTGTATAATTTTAACTTTCTACGCTAACTATTTTATACCGCTGGCCGCAAAAGCGGCTAGTACATAAAGTTAATTTTAATTTCCTTATCGTCCATGTGTATGAGAATCTCAAAAGACTGGAACAATAAACATGCTTTAAACTAGTGATCGTACGCTTGTTGCTTCAGTTTTAGAATGAATCAAAAGCAAGGAAATATTGTAATCATGTAAAATTTCGGTTTTCAGTTTTCGATGGAAAATTGACCTTTTCCGAATCCATTTTGACTATTTTATTACTTGACGTCTGTACGCACGGTCAGAACAAAGCATTCTTTATTCAGAATTAATTAACTGAAAAATATAATTAACTGAAAAAGGAATTTGTATCTGTGGAATTGAAATGGATTCAGGAACGTCAAAATTGATATTTTCGTTGAAAAATGACACCCGAAATTTTTCTCGATTACAATACTTCCTTTACTTTGTACAAGGAACTAAAAAAAGACAATTATTTCGGAATAAAATTTTCTTACAAAAGCTTATTATTTAAAATAAGAAGTACTGCCTGCTGCCGTTAAATTTTTTCTTCTTTAAATCATCGCAAATAAAGAAGCCTATGGGTTGAAGGATATGTTTCTGCGCTTTATAAAGAAAACCTTTTATTTTATAATTCAAAAAGGTTGTGAAATGCAAATTTTGAAGCGCAAAATAGGCATCATTATTAATTGGAGAGGGAAAAACCGTCAGTCATTACTTCTACCTGGAAAAAAGACTCCAAACAAATACCCGGAGAAGGTATGTACTATGCATAATGTTTCTAAAGTTAAACCGTTGGTAACAAGAAAAAACTCTGCCAACGAGGAAATCAATTCCAGGTACTGGCAGGCTTCAGTATAGTAGGTGTGTAAGCAATTCGTAATATTATTTTCTTTCATTAAAGGTTAAAAGTATTAATACTGTAATGAATTTTTCGTAGGATTACCATAATACTAATTTAAGTAAAAACACTTTATCAGAATATTAATAACGCAGTTTTAGAAAACTTATGAATTATTTGTGTAAAAATTCTTTCAGCATACCAAATGTAATACATTATAAGCTACAAAACACTAGTACGTCAGAAACAGTATCACTGAATGACATTTAAGGAAAACATCAACCATGATTTATTCTAATTTATTAACTAACTCTTCAGTGCAAATGGGTATGACATCAAAAGTCGCTGCTTTTGTAATTAAATATCTCGCTTCTATTTTATCGTACGAGACTCAAACCTTTTGAGTTTTGCTTTTTATAACGAGCGCGAAGACAAGAAAATCAAGGAAACGTATAAAAATTTCGTAATACTTACAAAATTAATGTCTTTAAATATAAAACTTCAAAACATGAATTTTTGCATAATTATAATTTTTTCTAGCTGTAAGTATATGTATTTATGTTATACTCAATCTGCTAGAGGAACCAGAGACAGATAGCGAGTTATTGATTTTCCTAAAATACACTTATAAAGGTATTAAACAACCTTTTATTGAATTTAAGACATTCATGACAATACAAACAATGCACGGTTCGTGCTACAGATAACAACTACTTGTGGCAATACAAATTAAGTAAGAACAGTCAAGTCTATTTAAACTTTGACCAGTAGTCTAAAACTATATAGTTAAATAGCAAGGTAAAAATTGGTTCAAATAATGCAAGGTGAAAAAATTTTAACACACCGGTTTATAGAGCACGCAATGCCGAGATATTTACATTCAGCTAGAGCTGGTAGAAATATAACAACGCAGCGCGAATCCCAGAAACTCTCTCTACCAGGATCCAAAGACTTTAGCTTAAATGCATTATAAACTGATTTGTATTCTAGTGAGGAATACGGTATGAAGAATTTAAAGTAAAGATCCAAATGATAATAACTGGCTATTTTAAAAAAAGAATCTTATATAACTCTACGACCAACAGTTTTGGGTAAGCACTTTCATTGATGCAATGTTACGCCATATCACATTAGATCTTATGTATTACTGAAAAATTCAAAACTAGAAATAAATCTGCACTAATTTCACTTTTTACTTGCCCTAGAAATTCAAGCAGCTCGGATAATTGAAATTGTAGGTATATTTCGAGGAGTTCTATCATTGAGAAAACTGTGCTCTGTTTAATGGTTCCAACTTGATTCAAGACTGTAAAGCGTATTATCAAAATCCAAATATTTTCTCTGTTCCTTTAATATAGTTGTATTCAAATTTAATTGATCGAGAACGTAAACTTGTATCAACTCAAAAACTCAAGCTCTGAAGACTTAACATTTTTCACGATTCTTATAATTTTTCACCAGTACTGGATTGTTTTCTAAGTGCATTTAAATTTCGATAATAAGGAGGCTAATTTTTAAGTTCTATTTATTATATTATTACATTGCTTTGTCATTAACATTAATTTTTTATTTCGTTTCAGTAAAATCTCAAAAGCCTTCGAATGCGCTGACGAAACAGTACATGCATGCACGGGATACAGATTGGATGAACTAGCAGAAACTTCATCGAATATTACTGCTGCTAAAGTAGCTTTTTTGATGGTTATTACACAAGACATGTTTGAAAGTGTGTGTTCTGAAGTTTCTGTCACACATAGAGGTAATTAAAGAGAAACGATTTCTTGTAAATAAAGTTAAATAAATGCTATGATAATATTGGATTTTCTGAGCTACATAAACGCATAAAATACTAAAATGGATAAAGAATATTGGATTTTCTCAAGTATCCGCCCGTTTTTTTAGTAATTTTATCGTCCGAATATCGAGAGTGGGCGAATTTATGCGAATCGTTGTACTTGCAAAAGACGCGGTTACGGTAAAAACATAAAAAATGAAAATTAGTAATGGATAGACTACGCGTAACTATCACAATATTAATTCTTTAAAAGAAAGCTACATTCCAATAAGAATACATAGTAATATTAACATTACAGGGTCTAATAAGATATTCTTCTTCCTTGTGAATTGAATCGTGCCCCTTCCTATTGTTGTCCCTGCCACTTCTTGTCCACTCCGTCTACAAATAATCAGAGAAACTCAACTTATAAGGTATTTCTCCCGCCTGCCTTCGTGGTGTAGTGGTGAGCACGCTCGACGCGAATTCGAGAGGTCCATGGTTCGAGTCCCGGCGAGGGCATTGTTCATTTTTCACATCTCCTGCTTCGAAATAACTTCTGTTCGAACTAAAAGAGATGGTGGATGACGATTCTCTACCACCTGGATTCTGTGATTGAGTCCCCTAATCACCAGTCATCCTTTAAAAGGAAAAGTATATAAGGTATTTCTCACGCCTTCTTAGCGTGCCTTCGTAGTGAGGTGGTCTGCACCCTCTATTCTTGAGGTCCGTGGTTCGAGTCTCGGTGAGGGCATTGCTCAATTTTCGTTTCTGCTGTTTTAAAAATACCTAATGTCTCTACAAGTGGCACCCGAACTAAAAGGGTGGTGGCTGATGATTCTCCTCACCCAGGATTTGGCGATTGAGTCCCCTAAAAATCCCAGTCGCCTTTTAAGAATATGCTAAGCTGAACGTCATTCCGATTTCGCTTCGCCTTGATTATTCGGTTATTGCATTAGGCTGGCGTAAAGTTCAAAAATTAGAAAAAAAAATATCGTCATCACTTTCGCAGGCAGTTTGTCGCGATTTCTCTCAGATGAAAACAACCAGTATGTTATACTACGTACTGTTTTTTAATTTAAACGAGCTCTTTCTCTGAACGCACTGAGAAAAGGTAAAACTGAGCAAACATTTTTTTTAATTTTCAAAATCTGGCGCCAAAGCTAGGGTAAAAATAGGCGAAGAAGTACGGTTATTTAAATTTTGTGTTCTGTTATATTTATTCTATTAAGTAACACTGGGATTATAAAGTAACTTATAACTGTTCTATTTTAAAGTAACTAATTTCTTATTCCCCAAAGAATAAGAAATGAATCATACCAAATACATTAATAACACTGAGGGATATATTTTTGAACCATAAAAAAGTAAGAAAAAATTGGTTTGAAATTCAGGTTAAATAAGGCGCATGAATTTAAGCTAGTACGTAAGTATTGGAAATAACAGTTACTTACATGCCAAGCACTTTATTTTGTGTCTTTAAAATAATTAGCATTCTATTGCATAAAATTTTCCATTGCATTTCTGTATATTTTGCAGGATATTGCTGAATAATTTCGCATTAATTCATCTGGATACTTTCTAATATCAAACGTTGGCAAAAAGCTAACTCACCTGGTAGCCAGAAATTAGCCCTCGTGGCTTCGCCAAATAAACCTAATCTGGACATGAAAAGGCCAATTTCTTCCGTTAATAAAAGAACTCTTTAAAGATGTACCCACGACCAAATGGACCTTTTTGCGGTTATCACCATTCTTAAAAATTTCTAACCGGAGAAGCCGTATACAGGGTGAATCTGAATAAGTGAGCAAAAGTTTAGGGGATGATAGAAGGAAGTTATACGAGCAATTCGTCACAGAATCTATGGTCGGAGCACAAGTGGTGAGAAGTTAAAGGTAGTTTTCCACTGTCACACTTAAAGAATTAACACAAGAATGAGAGGAGATACCTTAGGAAACATTTTATTAACAAGAATGCAACTGATGTACATTCTCAAAGAAATTGCTCGAAAGACCTTCCGCCAGCTATAATGCAGGCTTCACACCTGCCGGATAGAGACTGACTCACATTTGCGAAGATACCAGGCATTTCCCGAGTATCGCCGAGAACAGTGGCGGTCCTGACGACTAGATCCATATTAGTTTCAAAGGGGCAATTGTAGATTAGTCTTTTCATATGGCTTCACAGGAGAAAAAGTCCAAACACGCCAGTGATCTTGGTAGCTAAGCTTGGGACCACCTCGACCAATCCATCACCCTGGAATTTCAGTAGTTTGTATAACCAGCCATTCTCTCGACAATCCACAGTAGAAAATGCCGTTGGGTGCGAGGACCGACGCTTTTTATACCATTTACAATGTAGCTCGCCGTTTGTTTTCCGACCATACATTCTATAACATCATACATTCTATGGCACGTATATCTGCCTTCTGTAACACCCTAAAACTTTACCCACTTGTTACGATTCCCCCTGTCTTAGTTGGTTATTTGAATACGGCAAAACTTTCGAGAGTTAGTTAACCATAGGGAGGAATGCCTTCGTTTATACCAGCAGTCTTCAAACTACGTTTCGTGGAACACGGGCTTTCCACGAATCAAACTCCAGGTTTCTGCGAGTCAAAATAAAAATTCAAAAAGAAAATTATGACGCATTCATACTAGTTGACTCGTGTTTATTAATTGAAAAATATGAAAATATATTTAGTTACTAGATTAATTTTAAAACTTAACGTGTGATCATCGTATGTGAAGCATAATGACGGACAATGTTTTCTGAAACTAAACTGTCCTATAATGGAAACGAATTGAATTTAGGCGACAATTACACAATGAAGCACCTTTTTTGGAATTGAAGAAAACTATAAAAGAATATTTCCCAAAAGAAAAATTTACGTATGACTGGATACAAAATCCATCCGAGTGCTACGATAAATCAGAAGGCTTGCCAATAAACGAAAGAAACAGTTTATTGACATATCAATAGATTCGACTTAAATTTAAGCAACAGAAGATCCTAAGTGATTGGTTGCAGATTTATACAGAATTCTCGCATAGCTATAAATCTTTTCAATTCCATTCTGAACAAGATGTTTAGGAGAAAAATTTTCTCAACGTATGTGGCAACAAAAAGGAAGTGTATTAAAAAATTAAATGCATAATATGAAATGATAATGCAGATAACATCAAAGAGTTAGACTTCAATAGTATGTGTAAACAAAATGCAAGCACACCCGTACCACTAAATGTAATGCGAGGGCAAGTGACCTGGAGAATTAGTTGATGCTATTGAGTTAATTATGTTAATTTCATGTTAAAATCTTTCAATAAAAATGCAGTATTTTTCTTCAATTCTCCTTACATAAAGTTATTTGCAACATACTCCTTTAAATATTATTTTAACTGTTTTTCTAGGAATGGGATGAGGTCTTACGAAAACAACTTATATTTTTAAGGGTTCCGTGAGTCGGAAACCACTTATATATACATGCGCCTAGAATATTTTCGCAATACCTTTAAATAAGTATATACATAATGTTCATAAAAGTCATTACTCGGCTTTTATTTTCACAACCGTTGGTCGTGGACATACAATTCCAATAATAAAACCATTTTAAATGACGCGAAGATTCCTGTTTTAGTATCTTATAAATTGTAATCAATCAATTTTGTAAAAATTATGAAATCAAAGTTTTTTACATTTCTCCGTTCTTTGTACTTATATTTAGGAAAATGTTATGCTCGTTATAGGAAGAAAAAAAAAAAAAAAAAACACTTGTGACTTGCGCACGATAAAAATTGGCCGAACGGCTTGGTTTAAAATTCGGGAATCGTATTTAAGGGTTGTACACAAATTGAAGCGCGAAATATTTGCATTTATATGTAACTAAACATAAAATATCATTTAGAAAAAGGTTTTAAATGTTAAGAGATTATATGTCGAGCACTTCTACGCAGTAATAAAAACATTGATCAGCATAATTATTTTCAAAATGCAGATCTTATTCGCAGGTTATTTGAATGTTATTTACTAAATAGAATAATGCCTTCAGGGAAGACTTTTTGAGGGAAACTGGCTCGTATTAACATCACACACTGGAAAAACTATGAAAACCACTCACACGGCCGATAGTCTTACAGAATTCGTGTTCTAGAAAATATCGACCAGGTTTATTATTGGCACAATAGTCTATTGGTAATATTATCTGTGTCTAATAAAAATGAAAAATAATTGTACTTTAATGAAATTTTTATACGATTATATAAAAATTTAATTCTAATTATGATTCGAAAGTATTAAAACTTGAGAATTTTAATAACGAATGTTTAGACTTTGAAAACTTACGAATAAATTGTGTGAAATTTTTTAGCATACCAAATTCAACAAAATTGGAAATAGGGTCACTAGTAAGTTATAAATCCATTCCATTGAATAGCATTTAAGGAGGAAAAATCTATCTCGAGCTATCCTAATTAATTTATTAATCGACTCCGCAAGGTATTCAGCTTATAATATGATAATATTTGTTATTTATGTCTTAAATGTTAATGTTAAAATAATTTCTCACTATTCAATGTATGAGATGAGAGTTATTTTGTTAGATTATATAACTATGAAATAATTTATGTATAAGATTATATAAATGCTCTTTTTTTTTTTTTTTTTTTTTTTTTTTTCATTTTAACGCACAGCTTACGTTGAAAGTCGACAATGCTACAATCAATACTTTTCGACTCCCAAAACCAAGTGTCTTGATGAAGCAAAAGCTGCTTATAGAGTTTACGAAGCAACTAAAGGCGATACATCCAAAGCAAAACAGTCTTGTGTGTAAGTTATCTTGAACATGTAAATCAGAATTTTAGTACATGTACGTTATTTCCAAGCGATAAAATTGCCGGCTTACATATTCAAATATTAAAATTTTTAGCACCAGATTCTCATTTTTTTGTCCATATCACTTTTCAAATAAAAGGATGTTGCCACCAAAATGATATCACCGTTAATAATAATAATAATAAATAATAATATAAATAAATAAATAAAAGTAAATATATAACAATATAAATAAATTAATATTAATAATATTAATAAATAAATAATAATAATACAAACAAACAAATATGCTAAACAATATAGCGAATATAAAAGAGTATGGTAACATTTCATATTCTATTGGGAATTTTAAAGGCATATATATTTTTTTTAATATTTTGTTTGCCCGTCGAGTTTTATGGGGCATAATTTCAAAGAAAATGTTATTTAATAAATAAAGTTAGAAAGACTTAAAAATTGAATAATTTTGATGTTGCATTTTATATACTTAAGTGTAACTAAAGTGTCGCTTATAATAAAGTTAAAAAGACAAAGAAAGTTGTGTAGGTCATCCTTTCAAAAACAAACACTCAACATTTTTGTGATGAACTGAGAAAAGACAGAAAAAAATCTGAAAGAGGTCAGATTTTAAGATTCCCCAAAAGGGCTGTTTGAAAGTTTTGTGTGGTTTATCAGTAGAGATTAAGATAATCGATAGAGATGACTCAGATGGAATATTGAAATATTACATGAATATGCATTTAGACTAACATGGCAATGTTATATATCTTCTGCACGTTTAAAAAGTGAAAAAATATCTAATTTCACTCTATACAGATACTGAACATTTTTAATTAGATATATCATGAATGAAATGCATTTTTACTTAAACTAATATTCAAAAGTAAAAAAATACTAGACTTAAGAACTGCATGTATTGCTTTTAATGTTCATTAATAACAGGCAGATTGAATATGAAAGAATTATATCTTACTTTTTTCCAAATAGCAACATACTCGAATGATAAGTGAGCCAACGCAAAATTGTGTTCCTAAACTAACAGCTCTTTTCGGCCAATAAAAATGCTAAACATTTGATATGAAGACGAGACTGAAATGAATAGAAAAATATATGGCAACACAACACAACGACCTGTCTCCACAACGACGGGATAGGCACGACCCTGTGCCATTCCGTCATCCACATCGCTCAAGACCGGCACCACTGCAGGCGTTGACGTCTATGACGTGGGATTAATAGCAGTCTTAATATCGTCAAATTTTCTGAAATTTTCTAAAATCTAGCAACTATGAGCATTACCATTCTTCAAGCAATACTCGTAGCAATCCTTCGGTCAAACAACGTCGCCATTTTCGTATGTATTCTTTTTGTTGTATTTCATGTTCCAAAAGTCTTTATAAACAAATCGTAATATTTTTTGGCTTAATTATAAAATACGAGCTTCTGGAATTTGCCAGCAGTAGAAGAAACTATGTTTTCAGGAATACAAAATGTTTTCGCAAAATCTCTAAACGGAACAACGAGGAGATGCGTTTGGTAGACAGCCGCTGTTGCCGGGGTTTGCGGATATCGAGTCTTTGCAATTCTTCGATGATTTTTAAGAAGAAATAGATCTCTCTGTAGACTTTGAAAGGAGAATAGGCGAGGAAAATTGCAGAAAAATTTGCTTAAACATGTTCGTGTTTAATTTTTTTAATGTATCACATAATTCTTATTGACTAATTAAAATTTGTATTTTAAATTGCTAAAGCATATTGTAGTTTCGCATGTTGATAACGTTTGCCTATTTACAATAAATATCGACAGTTTAGGAATTAAAGAACTTCGTGACAACCATCAACTTGCAGCCGAAAAGTAACTTTTCCTTTTTAATCTGTAAACTGCCAAACTGCGCCGAGGTGGTTGCGTTAAAACGGGAGTAACGAACTGGAGCTTCTTTCATGATAGTATAGCAAGTCAAGAGGAATTGAGTCATACTCCTTCTTTATAAATCCGCCAATTACTATTTTTTTTCTTTTATTCTTCTTTGTTAATCGGAAACTGACGACGACCCTACTCGATATACGTGCTTAGCTACGGACATCGTCCGAGTGGTCACTTTACTGTTATGTGTCCCGTACATTCAAAGTGAACTTAATAGCAAAATAACGCAGGGGCTCTTTATCTGATAGCGGTTAATGGGAAATTTATTTCAGTTAAACAAAATGAATACTACTATTTTTCCTATTTGAATGTCATTTTTAAGTCAGAAAGCCTGTAACTGAAGAAAACATTTGCCTTGAAAAATACGAAATATTAATTATTTTACTGCAAATAGCATTTCAATGGATTAAAAAATATTTTACTCGGATAGGAAAAACTCTTTGAAAAATGTAACCTTTGTTTTTTTTTTTTTGTTTTCGTAGGCATCTTGTTTACGTATTGGTTTGTCTTTCTCATGAAATTCAAGAAGAATGCGGTGAAACAGCCAAATTCCTTTTCGAAACACTCATGACGAAGACCTTGATGTGGAGGCACATTGACTGTGGACTGGAGGACGTGGCAGAAATAAAAACGACGTTTCTCCAAACACTGGAGTTGGAAGGAGAACGTAAGGTTTTCTTCGAAAATGCTTTCTGGGAATTACTGAAGTAAAAATAACACTCTGCATCAAGTCTTTTCCTGACACCGTTATTACTTCAGTTTTTATCTGCAGGAAAACTGAAGCATATTTGTAAAATTACTGCTTCACGTTCTAGAAGTGTCTGAATAAGAAATAAATAATGTACCATTAAATATGAAACTGTGTGAATATAAATTTTATTACCTATACGTTGGGGTGTTTTAAAGTAATACAGACGTTTTACTTGTGCGAGGCAAACGAAGAATTGTAGTCACGAAAAATTTTGGTTATCATATTTCAACGGAAAAAAATCCATTTCACCGTTTCCGAATCCATTTTAACTATTCTTTTGCATGACATACGGACAGAATAAAAGACCCTTTATTCCAAAACGGATTAAAAATGGATTTTGTTTCGTGACGTCTGTATGTACGTATTTATCTCGCATAACTGAAAAAAGTTTAGCGTAAAACGTTGAAATTTTGTATATGGAACTGATATAACACCTACTTAATTGCACACCTCTCTTTTTTTATTGCAATCAGCAGTACCAAAAGCATATATAAAAACTAAACATACTATCCACCTCAGTAGTATATAAAAGTATACATATAAAAACAAACATAACTATTCCCATTACCCGGTCTTTATTTTCGCAATCGTTGGTCGAATATATATTTCAATTACAGAGTGTTGTAAATGACGAAAATATTCATATTTTAGCAATTTAAAAAATAATTTTGGACAAATAACAAAATCTAACTTTGAATGCGGGCTCCCGCTTCCTATACTTATATTTCTGAAAGTTTTATACCCGTTATGAAAAAATAAAAATACGAGACGTTGAATACTGGTACGACAAAAATGGACCGTAATATTTAATTTCAAAATTCGCAATTTTTGATGTCATTTTCAACTTGCTTTGGGGGTTTGGTTAGTTAATTTGGAATGATTCGAGGAAATAAATTTAAATGAAGTGCGACACAAATATGTCTAATTTACGTACGGTCCACATGAGTTTTTTTTTTTTTTTCTTAAAAGGTTCTTGAAGTGCTATAGGCTATACATTTTTTATTTCTTCTATGTGGTGTCTGCTCTTTAATTACTTTTCAACAAGCAACGAATTCGGAAAATTTCCAGAGGCTCCGTGTTCCAGTAACACTGCTTTGTTACTTGGCATCGATAGTTTTAAAAAGATAAAATAATCGATAGTTTTAAAAAGATAAATAATAACTAAAACGATAACTCGTACGAAGACCAAGATTTAATGACATTCTAAAAGAATCGAAAGATAAACTAATGGTAACTGTAAACTTAGAAATGCACCAAACTCATGTTTAGCGTAGATTTAGTCAAAACTGAATCGGTTTCAAAGGCAAGTGAGTAGAGGTCCCTCTTCATCAGGAGCAAAGAAATCTGCAGCGAAGGGAAAGCAAAGGATGTACTCATACCCAAAGAGAGTAGAGCGAACAAGACGAAAACGTTACGTGTCGCCACACATAATAAAGAAAATGTAAAATTAAATTAATATAGTTAATAAGTTAATAGTTAAAAAAAATAGAAAAAATCTATACTATTAAAATCTGTGCGCGTCTGTTTGTTTGTGGCATTATCTCCTCCGGAATGCGGGGAGGTGAGTTTCGAAAGAAGTTCCCCCCCCCCTGTATCCCAAATATTCGTCGGAAGACATTTCGACCATTTTCATCTTCGTACGACTTTAACCGTTCGAGATATTAATTAAAAACTCTTAAAAAGCTCATTTTCGTCCTCATTTTCAAGAGTGGCAATAGTCTGGCACGCTAGAGTTAAAAACTGCGTTATTTCGAAAAGTGTTGCCACTGCTCGCTTCCAAATTGTAGAGTTTGTCAATAAAAATGAATACGTTTTACAAAATATGAAATAAAAATAGCACTGCCAAACATTATTTTTATTTTATTTGTATGAGGTCATGTTTTGAAGTTGAAGAAAGCACGCGATTTCATGTGATGCCATTGATGTCGGAAATTTTTTGTGTCAGCATTTTAAATAAATATCTGCTGTCGCCAATTTTTGTATTTCAGATTGGGATAATTGATACGGTATGTTATTGCCACATTAATTCTTTTATTGATATTCAGAAAAAGTCGTTATATTACATTAAACTTAAATCACGACGTCATACGTATACGTATTAATCTGAAAAGTTTTTGTTTCTTGGTTTGGCAACAAAAAATTATTTACACATTGGTTATTGCTTGGAAAGAATTAACTGACTTCGTTCATAATGAAATCTTTTCAGGTGTCCATAGAACTCATAAATTTTGCTTTGGTCGCAGCTAACAACTTTGTATGCAGTGCATTATATTAATAGTTCATTTTATTTTCAGTGTTTCAGTACATAGAATTTATAAATATTGCTTTGCCCATAGCCCACTCATCTGGCGGTCCTGCCCGTTAGTAAGTTATAAGATTGGAAAGTTAAGTTTTTTAGTTTTTCGTTGCAATTTTTCATTGCTTTCCCTTCGTTGCAGATTTTATTCTTTAAAGAGCAGGGACTTGTACCTGTTTGTATTTGAAATCGATAGAGTCTTGACTGAATTAACGCCAATGCTTTGCCTAATTTTATGGTTTACTTTAGCGTGTTTCTCTTAATTTTAATTGTATTAAACTTAACGTCTTAACCTCGTCTTAGTTAACTCGTCGCGAATTCATAATTGTTGAACCTAATCTTGTCCATTGAACTCAGACTGAAACTGCATGCGGACAATGTGCACAATCTAATCACGGCTGAAGAATCAGAATCTCTTTTCCTTTTTTAGACATAATATTAACCAAAATGTATTTAAAATTTTAAAGTTTCGATTATTAAATATTTAATAAACATGCATAAAAAGTATGAATAATATGGCAAAGAACAAGAATTCAAATTTCTATATATTTTCTATCTGAAATATAAAAGCCTTGTACCTGTAAGACATTTCCCTTGCTTTATAATTCAATTATATTTACAACTAAATATTAAATTATTAAAATAGTATTTCTTTGAAATAATTCTAACGTGTTTAATTAATCATTAAGCAAATTACTTTAATTTAAACTAAAAATAAACAAATTATAATTATATTAAACTAAAAATTAAACTTTTTAAGCTTTTGGAGAAAATTTACCAAGTTGGACAAAAAATTTTAGAATTAGTAGTAACAATTTAGTCTCTTTCTCCTCATTTATTAAATTCTTCGATGCATATATACTAAAGTACAAAATATGTAAATAATTGCATAAACTTCTTTATTTCTTAATTGCCACTTGATTTGCCTTTCGTTAAACATTTTTTGTAAATTTAATATGAGATGTTTCTCGTGCATAAAGAAATATAAAAAAAAGTTTCGACCTCGTTTTTCAAAAAAAAAAAAAAAAAAAAATACATAAAGGTTAAATCGGTATTGAAGAAACTCCAGGTGAGTTGCAGGAAAAGCCATTACATAATAAGGTATTTCTCTCACCTTCTTAGCGTGCCTTCGTAGTGTGGTGGTCTGCACGCTGGGCGCGTATTCCAGAGGTTCGTAGATCGATTCCCGGCGAAGGCGTTGCTCATTTTTCACTTATCCTGCTTCCAAAAAATACCTAATATCTCTACAAGTGGCGCCCGAATTAAGAGGGTAGTGATGATGATTCTCCCCACCCAGGATTTGGGGACTGGGTCACTTAAAAAAACCTCAGTCGCCTTTTAAAAGGGGGAGTATATAAGGTATTTCTCCCGCCTTCTTAGCATACCTTCGTGGTGTGGTAGTCTGCACGCTGGGCGCGTATTCCAGAGGTCCGAGGTTCGATTCCTATCGAAGACCTTGCTCATTTTTCACTTAACCTGCTTCCAAAAAATACCTAATGTCTCTACAACATAATTCAAAATTTACGGTAATGATGTGCACTTTTCTCATCTGTCATTATTGGATCATATTTTTTCCAAGAAGACAGAGGAAAAACCAGAACTGTTAACGCAGACTAATATATACAGATGGTCAGAACATTTGTGATGTAACAGCTCCCTATGTTTCCAGAAATTATACTTTTTCGAGCAGGATGGGCCACAATTCATACTGCTCGTGCGTCCATGGCTGCTTTAAGAAAACTCTTCCCGGACAGACTCATACCAAACATGGCGATATCTCGTTACCTGCAAGATCCCAGATTTGTCCTAATGCGACTTTTGGGATTTCGGAAAAACAAGATGTAAATTGACAGACCGATACCATACCGGAATTAACAATGAATATCAGCCTAGAAATCACACAGAAACAACTTGAACTACTTCATCGAGTGATGAAAAATTCTCAGTAAGGGTTAGAAGAATGTTTACACAGAAATGGCTCTCACGTTATTTTTTTTTTTAAAGTAAAATAGTATATGCACAAACCTGATTCTATGAATGCAAAGAAAACTGGTTTATGACTGTCGTAGTATTTTCATATAACTGGAAAGTAAAAATAAGAGTAGGAAAAAATGTTAATGTCAATAAAATCAACTCAATGTACTACAAAGAAAAAGTTTTATGTCCGATATTTACAAAACAAATTTCATTTTATCATCCCAATGACTTTTAAAGAGTGAAACTTCATCAAAACAAAGAAACCATACTTCGAAAAATAACTCTGCATTCCTTGAAAAAAATTAAGAATGAGAGGTATTGCTTATATACATTTTTATCGTAGTCTTGCAAAGCCCTCTGACTTTTCACCCATGGAGTGTTGTGCTTTGGTCTCTCGGAAAGAGCTCTTTCTAAGCACAAACCCACCCCAACTGATGGTGTTTGGAAAGTAGTGGAAGGGAAATAGAAATCGATATCTCTGAAAATTTTACGAAAAGCTCTTCTGTCATGGAAATTACGATGCAACCTAGTTATGAGATTAAACACTTAAAAATACTCTTTACATTTTAAATACTAATTAAACAGTTCCGAAATCGTTAAACGATGTGCAAAATATCCATAAATGTTCCCATCCACAAAAATCCTTACCTGACGTTTATTGTCGCAATTTTGGGCTTAATCACATATACCTCCAATTCAAAAAATGTTCAAAAGACGCAAATATTCATATTTCGTATTTTAACTTAAAAACAAAATTGTACAAAATAGCAAATCTAACGCTTTACATGTTATTCAGGTTCATGTAATTGTATTTAAAAAAACCTTTATAAAAAATAAAACACAAAATGTTTTACTCTCGTACGATAAAAATTGACGGAAATATTTAGTAAGGATCATATTGAGGAGCCATACACAAATTTAAGAGTGAAATGTTTGCACGTATACGTAACTAAAAATAAAATATCAATTTACAGAAAGATTTCAGATGTTAAGATTTTAAGTGGCGAGCATACCTATGCATGTAACTGTGAAAAGTATTAATCAATTTTTCAGTCAAATATATTAATCAACATAAAAAATAAAATTAATCAATATAATGAAAAGAATCTCATAGAATTCGTATTTTAAAGAAAACGCTGGCAGGACTCTGTACTGGCACACGATCCACGGTAATATTATTTGTATTAATTAAAAATGAAAACTATTCGTACTTAAATGAATTACTTTGGTAAAATCCTAGTATACGGTACAACCTTGGCACGATTTTGAAAATTGTTGTCAACACTAGAATAAGGCGTTTGAATCCATTCGATACATCACCAGTCACAAAATCCCGTGTGAACCGTATACTAAGACCAGACTATTTCTTTTTAGGATTACCAAATAACGATTCTAAACTTCATGAAAATATTCATAACGTATTTTTACACTGTTTAAATCTTATAAATTAACTGTGTGAAACTTCTTCCGATATACCAAATGTAACAAAATTATAAAAACACTAGGAATTATAAACACACAACATACCCATGCTTGAAAAACAAATAAATGTCAAAACAGCGAACCCTTTTAGTCAAAATAATCAGTAGTAAACTACAAAATAGTAATTCTCAAACTTTTTCGCATTTTCTTGAGCATTTGTGATCTCGCGACCAATGATTTGTATTTTGTATTATTATTGTTATTGTCATTACTAGCCGCTCACGCGGAAGCTGTCTAAAGACATAGCCATAATAATACTCGTTACATAATAATAGTAACTTTATCTCTCCAAGCACACATTCTTAATTCAAAAACGGTCTGTGGCATTAGGCACAGACCTCTTTTGAATTTGGATTTGACCGTTTATTTAGGTGCATCACTACGAGCTGTGTTTAACTTGCATTTATGTTTTAACTTCTGTTTAAATAAAACAAAGTATGTATTTAAACCTTTACTGGACTCTGTGTTTACTTTCGGACATAGTAAAAATTTGCTTCATGTCTGTTAAAGGTTTTGGGCTAATTAACTTGTATCAGCTGAAGAAAAAAAAACTAATGAGCAATAAATATAAATTATTTGCAGGATTCCAAACTATTCCTATCGACCCTACTTTTCAGTCGACTATTACTGTCTCTAATAATAATTTGTTTCAGAAACAATAATTTTAACGAAACTGGGAATTAAAAACTTTGTGAAAGGTACAAACGTAGGGTTGTTTGCTTTTATCTTTTACATAATGCATACGAGGAGAAAGAGTCTAAAAGTTTTCATATTTTAGTACGCCCAAAGGGACATGTTTTTTCAACTCACATGCATAAACGTTTCGAGAGCAGTTTCAACAGCATTTCGGCTAATGCCCCTTTGAGCTAAAAAAAAATTTAAAAACAGCACATCTTTGGAATTTCCAATAGACAGTCTCGCCCGCTGAAGATAAGAACGTCTTTTTTTCCTTACAGCGTTGCCACTGTTCGCTTTGAAATCGTTTAGTTTTTTAAATCAAAAATTTGTTAAAGGTTTACAAAATATGAAATATATAATAAAACAAATTCAAAATTCTGATTTCCGGGTGCCCATATTAGGATAGAGATTACGTTATTAAAAATCTGATGGCTCTATGTACTGTCTTTTTTTTCACAATGCGAGAAATATTCCTACATTCATACACATTACACATTCTCCTCTGTTTAATTCCTTTTAAAATAATACACGCAATAATATTTGGTGGCAATAATTTGAAAAGTCATTCAACGCTTTTAGCTATTCGAAGTAAAACGCCGTTTCGAGACTAATAGCCCTTCTGAGTTATCGCCCCTTTGGTCTAATAGCAACAATCTTTTGCACCGAAGTTAAGAAAAATATTTTTAATAGTATTTCCAATTCTCGTTTTATAATTGCTGACTTTGTTAAATGAAAATTCGTTAAATTTTTACAAAATGTGAAGTTAATGAAACACAGATTCGAAATTGGGACTTTCAGGTGCCCATGTTCGGATGAAAGATTACGTGTATTGAAAATTGGACGGCTCTATGAGGAACATACATGCATGAATAAAGATTCTTCATTATTTAATTTTTAAATAATACACGGTGATAACATTTGATGGCAGCAATTTGAAAAGTGATTCGGATACAGAAGTGATATGGACAAAATTGAATTTCAAGATTAATAGCTCCTCTAGTTTAGGATAAAATACTGAACTATTAAATGCTAAAAAGACATTTAATTCTAATAAAACAACTTATCAGTCTTAGAGTGATGTACATTTTGTTACATCTTTATCTGTTTCGAAGGCGAGCTCTCGTAGGTCTTTTTGAGGGCATAAAAATAATCTTTTTCAGGAGCAATAAATTTTTGCCTTTACCCCTACGGAAGAATTGCCTCAGATCACCTTCGAAATCGATAGAGTTTTGCTCAAAATCTGCGCTCATCTAAAATATATTTTTTGATCATTTTTATATTAGCATGTTTCTTTTGCAATTAAAACTGCTGAATTCTATTGCAAATAAAAACACACTCAAATACAAACAACAAATAAAAACAGTTTTTTCCTTCCATTCAGTTTCTTTTCTGCACGTCAACTTGTGAACAGCAGATTGTATTTTCATAGTAATAGAACCATTTTCCTCGTTTAAGGTAATTATAGGCCATGTGGAGCTTATTTGTATGTAGAATTGTCATCAACAGACGGTGTAATACATTCCCATTTTCTTAACAATCATCACATTAGGTTGACTTTAATATTTTCGAATTAGGTTTGCTAAGTAAATATTATAAATATGCTCGTAATTGTGTAAATGAGTTCCCAAAGTACTCATTCCTAGTCTTCAGCGATAAAATAAGGAAGGCTGCTTATATTATGATATAAATAATTTTATTTCACAAGAAAGCATTTTTAAATAGAAAAATTACCCTTCTTTTTTTTTTGGTGAAGCGTATTTTTTTCTGATACTTGCCCAAAGAGGTAAAAATGCTAAATATTTCCTTTACGAAATGAAATAAATTGATAAAGTTGTAAGTAAGTAATCACTAAGGAAAAATAAATACACTAAAAAAAAGTTTTTTATGCAAAAAGCTTTTATTTAAAATAAATATGATAATTAATGCCTCTAGAAGGAGAAAAAATAATTTATTTCATAGTTTAATGAGAATAATAAATTGAATAATTCCATTAACAGAATTTTCCTACAATTTTTTGTCACGAAAATTAAAAGCATGAGATGCTCGTGATGAAGTAAAAAATATAATGGCCTATAAATTTGGCAATGCAATTAAATTAGCAGATTTCGTTGTTTAGGCTATTTTATTATAGGACTATTTTAATATTCCCGATATAAAATTGTACGTAAATTCTGTAATTAGAACTATTTAAGCTATTATTCGCATTAAACTATATGATAAAACAGTCTATACAGTCTATACAAGTCTTCTCACAGTCTATACAAAATTTTAAAAAAAACCTGAACTGAGTCCCTATACAAAGCGTTTACATCACACCGTTGCAATCACAACACCCGTCTTACGTACATGTCATCTATCTTAGGTTCATTGTAGCAAGAAGTTTATAATTGTATTTTTAGAACAAACAAATATTAATATTTCTGTTTTCAATTGTGAAATCCCGTCATCCATCTTAGGTTCATGTCACAACTGTTGCTTTTCTGCTACCAGCAGTTACTAACACAGTTATAGGATCCCTTCAGGTTTACTTTCTACAGCAATGTATAACTTTCAAGATAAATTAATAATCTTTAAAGCAGAATTTAAGTGCCCTGTCTAAATGTGCTGTCTATCCGTTTTTCGCGAATATTTCGAAAACGGTGAAGAAGTCTGCGTAGTATTCCTGTGCAGTTTTATTCGAGCTTGGTAAATGTTTGCACAATTAATTGGACGCACTTAGTTCTCTACCCAAACATGTTCATCTAGAAGCCCGAATATAGATTTTTACTTCCTTGTATTCGTACGAAGTAAAGGATTGTAACAGTGAAAAATTTCGGGTATTATATTTCAAAGAAAATAACCATTTTGACCGATCTCGAATCCATTTGAACATTGATTTTCTTGACGTACGGACAGATGAAAGACTCTTTCTTCTAATACGGATTGCAAAATGGAATTAAAATGGATTCAAGAGAGATATTTTGCCCTGAAATCTGTACATACTTATGTACGTACGTTAGTACGTGCGTACGCATTTCACGTAACTCTGAATAGACGAACTCAGAACTTATGTATATATATATATATATATATATATATATTAAGTGGCACTAGACCATTTGTTTACAATTAAAACTCTGAGTAGAATAGTGAATTATGTCATGCATTGCATGTTTCTGCGTAGAAATTGTAATTTTAACTGTAAAAATATTTTTAACTGTTCTTAACCGTATTTTGTGTCTTATAGTTTTCTGTATGTTAACATTTTTAATGAAAATGCTTTCATTTTTTATGTATTTTTGCCTTGCCGCGAAATTTAAGGAAATAAGTTTAAATGAAGCGCAGAGAAAAATATGTATAATTTAATAGGCCGTACAAGGAAGCCATGTGATCTCCACATCAGATATTTTTATTCTTTCAGATTTTTGAAAGTTTACGGAATTTATGATTGCATAAATCAGTTATTTAAATGCATTGTGTCGCCATTGATCAAAATAAACATTTCTTTTTCTTTAATCCAAAGTGGCGGTAGCGCATAAGAGCTATTAATCTCTAAACCGCATTTTGTGGCATTTCACTATAAACAGCGAATCATGTTTTAAATTGTTGCTACCAAATATTATCGACCTCTATTATATTTAAAGAAATTAAATAATGAAGAATCTGCATGAATGTACTCGCATTGTGAAAAAAATGACGGTGCCTAGAGCCATCAAAATTTTAATAACGTAATCCTCCACTCGAACATTGGCTCATAGATGCCCGAATTATGAATTTCGAATTTGTTTTACTATCTATTTCATATTTCGTAAAACTTTAACAAATTTTTGATTAACAAACTCAACAATTTCAAAGCGAGCAATGGCAACGCTGTACGGAAAAAAACATTTTTATCCCCAGCGCGCAAAACTGTATATCGGAAATTCTAAAGATATGCTGTTCTTAAGTATTTTAAATATTTCAAAAGGGCAGCAAACTGATTGATAAAAACGTGAAATATTTCAAAGCGAATTATGACAATATACATATGGCCGTGGTCTACGTGCAAGATAAAGTTATATTCGCTGTTCTGCAAGAAAAGCGAACCCCAGTGCCGATCATATACTCGATGCCATTTTTTCGGACTTAGGAATACAATGAAAAGTGTAAAACGGTCTTGGCCGGAGATTTCAATATCCATTTGGATTTTTAGGAAAGAAGGCAGTTCGCCGATGAACTTCATGAATCTGTAGTTGCGGAAGAATCCCATATACTTTACTACCAGAGGACATACGACAATCGATGGAATCGTTTCAAATCAAAGCATGAGAAAGGATGTGTACATGAGTACGTATAGCTACCATTTTCCGTTGTATGAAAGAATAGAATAGTTAACAGTCATCAATAAAACTTAAAAAGCGTTAGTAAAGAAACCATGCCATTGATACCACTCCTAATGGCAATAGGAAACTATAATAAAAAAAAAATTAAATACCGGCCCTTTGGGCGTAATGTAAGACCTGAAGCTTTCAAATTTCTTTTTTTTTTTTTTAATTATTATTATTTTTTTTCTCTATCACGTAACCATTCGGTATATTTATCTTCCAAATTCAGTCAACAAATTTGGCGATTTAAAAGCACGGCGGGAAATAGAATATTCTTTATCTTTGACATAATATTCTTTATCTAATATAAAAAATATTCTTTATATTTGACATGCCACTGTTTTGCCACTAAAAAAAGCGAAAGACAATATTTCGCTCAAAATTTCTCTTACTGATTAACAAACTAAGCGATTTAAAAGCAATAAACGCAGTTTTTCATGTGTATTATTACTAATTACTAGATGGATTTATTAAAATCATTATATATATATATATATCGTAACTAATTTACTCAGTCGCCATTAGGTGCTACTTTGGTAGACGGTTGCACGGATTTTGGCGATTTTTTGGCAATTTTTCTTTTGGCAAGTAATACGATTTATGGTAAACAAATTGCTGGATAAGTTATTTATGGTAACCGATACTTTGTTGTCATTTTATTTTTGAAATAATGCGTTTTATTATGCATAAATTCCGTGTTTTAAATATTATTTATGGCTTCTAAATATTAAAAATCAATTTAATTTTGCATTTTTTAAATAAAAATTTTGTTGTTTATAATATTTTATGTAATTTTATGCTGTGGATGATGTAATCAATGACGTCACCTTACTTAAAAAGTAATTGGTTTTGTTAATATCTATAAATTTAATCTAATGTTTTAAACATTATTTATGGCTGTTAAATATTAAAATACAATTTAATTTTGTATTTGTTTTTAAAATGATTTTATTATGAATGATTATTTAAATAATTTTAATTCTATGCGTGATGTAATCAGCTTCCTGATTTGTTACTGAATATTTGTGCATTACCGCGCCATTTTAAAATTTTATTATTCATCTCATCGAATTCCTCAGATTTCAAATAGAATGGATATGTCCGTTTCGAAGATGAATGTTGTTATTGGTAGTTACCAACAATTATTGGTATCAGAATAAAAAAAATTGCCGTTTGAGACCTTATTTTGGCCAACCTGTCTTTCCTAATCAAAGATTTATTTATAAATTGTTAATAGCGTCAGAGAAAATTTATTTTAAATTTTTGGAGAAAACCTCGCTAATTGCTTCTCTAATGAAGTGCGAGAGATGTGGATCACAGATGAAGATCGTTAAAAGACTTTTTTTTTTTTTTTTTTTTTTTTTTTTTTTTTTTTTTTTTTTTTTTGTGTGGTACTTACCAATATACGACAGGTAAAATACTTTAAAAAAAAGTGTAAGTACATTTTTTTAAAGTTTCATTTCAAACATTTTCTTTTACTTTATAATTGTATACTTCAATTTTTATTAAAAAATTAATACAATGTTTTCAAAATTCCTGAGATATTTATTGACTCATATGTTTTAATGTTAAATAATTAAATCCTATAAAATTTATTTTAAAGTATTTAAGTAATATTTTAATTATTTTAAACGTTGGTATGATATTTTTAATTCGATATTCAATTTAAGTAATATTTTAATCCAATTAAATGTTGGCGCAATGTTTTTATAGCGGTGTCTTTATTCTATTATATGAAAGTAATAATTCAACCTTACTTTCGCATTTTATACTCTTAGTAAATGTATTTATTTACATTTGCCAGCCATGTTAAAAAACAACGTTTTCAACAAAAAAATTAATCTATTATAACGATATTTATTTTTTTAAAGTTTCGAATACTTTACTAAATGCGTAAAATACGTAAAAACAGCATTTTTCAAGATGGCTGACGACTGTAAAAACCACGCCAACGATTCCGCCAATGTAAATCGTCAAACCTGCGTGCAACCGTCTACCAAAGTAGCACCCATCATTATACGTGTATAATCAAATAGATCATGAGCATTTCGAGGTTTCAGTAATTCAGACTGAGCTTCACGGCCATGCATCTTGTACAACTGTAAATGCTGCTACATGTAATAGATATTAGAAACACAGGAAAAACATCTTAACTTCTGCCAAGAGAGGATACGGAATCACAAAGCACAAGTCGGGTACATAATTTTCCTGTGCACTTAATGTTCATAAAGTCAACAGTCTTCAATCAATAAAAGGATACATCCTAGATCTATAATCATAAAATATGATTATTTTATATTCTTGCGAAAATCAATGTAATTAAAAAAAGGAAAATTTTATATTATGTCAGTAGTATCCTTAAATACAGATTACTAAATAAAGTGCGACAGGAATTTATACGCAACATGGAAACGGAGGCAGTCGGATGTAGATAAGTAATTGTCTTATATTTACTATATTACTTATTATAAATAAAATAGCATGGCACAAGATAGGAGATTGAAGTTGTGTACTAATGTCATGAATTTCTATCGAGCAAAAGTCAGTCTTTTGCAAAATTTTTAATTAATTTTAGTTATTTAAATTTATTGTTTGTAAATTTCACTTATGGTTAGGTTTCGAATTTAAAACCTTAGCAAGGTTGTTAACGAGCTGAATAAAGGACTTATTTTTAAAAAATGGATTTAAAACAGATAAAAAAGGATTTGTTTCGTAAGGTGTGTACGTACGTATGTACCTCGCATAAATCAAAAACTATTAGTCGTAAATCATTGAAATTTTTCATATGATACTGCTATAACATACAGTTGTGCACCTCGATTTTTTAGGGAAATTGGCGATAACAATGTACTTAATTCCTTCCAGGCTTAAACAATCTTACCGGGCTTTATTTTTGCAATCATTGGTCGTAGTCATGTACTTCCAGTTACAGAAGTGTTATAAATGGCGAAACTGATCAGTATATTTAAACGGCCGCAGTGGCTCTCCGAAGTCATGGTCAACCACCGTAGTGGCTCGAGACGTCCCCAGGCCACCAATGCACGAGATAAACGGGCAATTATAACAGCTGCCCGGTTCGCACCAATAAAAGTTATGCTGTCTTCGATTTAATGTCATTTCCCAACTCGCAGGGCTATATCCAGCGATAAGATTCGCAGATGACTGGGTAACCCTGGGTTCAGGTCTTGACGTCCATTATGATGCTTGCTACTGACACGCCACCACAAGCAGTATCGTCTTGCATGTTGCCGCTTTCGCTCAAGCTGTACAGTGTCCGATTAGAAATTAATGTAATAGTTTGCGGAGGTTTACTACGTAGATAAAATGATGAAACTTGGAGACAAACGTAGCTATAGATGTAACACATTTCATTACTGTGTAGGGTTTATATTTATTTTAACTAACATTTATTTTAAGCTATCTTTCCTGTCAAGCCTTTACTTTCCCCTAGAATTGCCAATGCCAGAGTATGTGAATCGTAGTAGAACGCGCAGAGTATTCAAATTTTAGCAGAATTAAATTGAGTTTAACTAGAAGGGAAACGAAATTGTAAGTGTGCTTCTTGAATCGTGAGCGTGAAGGTTGCTAGGTAGAAATTTAAGAACCGCGCGTTTCGGCCTGTGTGCCTATTTCGGCAGTTCGTTGAATCTTTCAACTTCTTAATCAGTAAGTTTGCTGAATCTCAGATGTATCTTAGAACGCGGTTAAGTTAGTCACGAGTATAGAGCCTCGTAGGTAGTGATCTCGTTATTTATTCATCCTGTCATTTATTTTTAGTTGTACTTTTCTATTTTGTTACACCTCCGGGTCGGCGTAGTTTGTGAGCGTCAAGTGAACGCAGCTGTGATTTCTAAAGTGGAATAAAAAGGGATTTAAACCCTTCTTACGAGTTTGTGTAATTTACAGTTCACAGCAGTCACTACCACTGTTGCTAACAAGTTGGGGCCACGCAACATTATAACTGTATAAAACAATTCTTTTGACCAATATTCCACTTTACTATATTATTATGGGCGCAGCATGCAACTGCCATTTTTGGAAGTTACCTTTAGACAAGCAAGCAGGGAAATGCAACGCAATCAGAAGAAAATTTGAAAGAGTGTGAAAAGGTCATTTTTGATTTCATTTGAAATATTATTCGCTGTTTGGTTACAATGTACCTGAATTCCAGTGTTATATAAGCTCGTATGATATGAATTTATTAGAAATGGCACAATTTATATTGAAATATTATAAGTAGTTACTACTTTTAAGACAGAAAGAGGAAATACTAAAATTAATTGAAGAATAAAAGCGGCTATTGGCAGTTAAGATCAGAAATTTGTTTTACGTATGTTTATCTTACATGCATATATTACACTAGCAATTTAGACGGCAAAAATTTCTCCTTTTATATTTTTGCTAGTTATTTAATTATCTTTTTCCATTATAAGATACAGTCATTTTGCTACCCTTGTATTCTGACATACATTAAGCTCCCTATAATGGGATTCCATTTCTCCATGGCTATTTTGATAATATTAGTTGATGGAAAAAATAACCCTTAATTTTTAAATCCTTAAATTAAAAATTATCCATAAAGTAATTAAATTATATTGCTGATTTAGTAATAGAATTTAACTACTTTAATAAAAATAGAACAAGGTATAAATAAATAATTATTTTTATAACATTTTAACTACGTAAAATGTATAGTTACTAGAGAATCGTCTACAAGCGTTTATGCAAAAGTTCATTGATGAACTGTGTCTGGTTAAAGTCTAGCCGGAGTGCTAGTGAAGATGGTGATTGATTGTTCGAAACGCATTGTAACTACGCATGTTGGCGGTGAAAATTACTTCAGTTTGTGAGGTTAGTGAATGCTGAACATTTATATTCCATTCAAGAAGAATTTGTTTTAAACCTGATTTCTAAGAACATAGTTATGATGAAACATAAAAGTGTTTCGATTTCATCTTAATATTGGTATAAAGTAATTTGTGAACAATTTGCTTTTTTGTTTTCAGAAATTATGAGGCAACTTATAACTTTTAAACGAAACGAATTTCTTCGCGTAGGAGTGTTATTAATTATGCTAAGAAAATAGAAGTTATTATAACAGCTGACGAAATAAATCTAATAGAACTAGAACAGTGTTGATTACGTTTTTAGATCTTTGATTACTTTTTGCATTCGAATCATAATGAGATGCACATGGTAATCAGACTAGTTACATTTTGTAGTGCATTGCATTGATAAACGTTCAAAATTCTGAACAATAGTTTGTGAAGTGTAGATATTTATATGACACTGGATCTCAGAGATCATTTATTTCAAGGGATGTGAAGAAATTAGGATTACGACCGAAGGATAATTCTATTTCTGTCTCTTGGTTAGGAGAGTTTAATACTATACTTAAAGGAAAAGTGGATTTATTATTCACTTCTCATTTTAAAAGTGATATTCGTGTATTAACATCAGAGATTGTACTTGGTAAGGTGGCAGGTAATATTCTCTATATGTCTTTACCACCAGTCACCTTGATAACTTCAGTGATTTAAAGTTAGCTGACCCATTATTTTATAAGTCACAACCAACCGACATTTTAGTTGGTGTAAATGTATTTTTACATTTATTGACGGGAGAAATTGTCAAACATGGCCCCCTAGTCTTCCATTCGTGATTAATTCGAGACTGAAATGGATAATTTCGGGTACTACAGTTTTGGAAAAGATGGAGTCGGGAATGCCTATCTCAACTTCGACAAAGACCAAAGTGAAAAAACGTCAAAAGAATTTAAATATCAACGATTTGATTCTTATCAAAGAATACAATATTCCACCTGTTAAATGGAGGTTAAAGAGAATAATTGCTGCTCATTCCGGCTCAGACCATAGAGTCAGAGCTGCTAACATTAAAATTGTTCATGAAAGTCATAAAATGTATGCCCTCTTCCAATACAGACTAAAACTGTGAACTAAGTGACATCTAATGTTTTTGTATTAGTTTCATTTTATGTTTTAATGATAACATTTTCATTCCAGAATAAGAAGTTGCGAAAATCGCCAATTGTTGAAATCCTCTGGGATTTCAACGGGACCAGGATATTCACGTGAGTATTGCGAGCAGCATATAAATAATAAGATCCACTAACTTGTTTATTTCATTGCTGGATCATCAGTCCGCTCCCACCGGAAGTTAAAAATAATTTATCTGTGATTTGTCGTTTTAAAATGTGTAAAAGTTTCTCTTTTCTACTTTTTAGATGTGGCAACAAGACTAGAGTTTCATAGAATACTGCGTTTGTGACAGCCATATAGAATGGCTCGCTTATTTTGTATCGCATTTCCGCATCCCTTGTTTCATATTTGGATTTTGTGTAATTAAATACACTCCATGTGTCACGTGATTTTTGTGTATTAGCCGCAGTTAAATAATATTTAGTTTGTGCCAGAGTCTAATGTTCCTGGAAATTATTTGATGGATGTCGCATGCCTTATCTTAATGCTTGCAGAAAGCTCCTTGTAACAGCATTTATAGCAAAATCACTGATTTCATCTTTATCTTCTTCAGAAAGTTTATTACATGATGTGCTTGGATTTATTTCAGAAAGCTCTTGGTAGACACCATCTGTCATCTTCTTCTGTCTAAAAAAGAGAGACTTGTATCTAATCATTCTCGAAATCAGTAGAGGGGCCAAAAACCTGCCCCAAACTAATTAAATTTTGACTGTTTTTATGAGGATGTCTAAAATCAAAAATCAAATGGTTTGCTGATTTAATCCCTTGGTGACATTTTTCAGTCATCTGATGATAACATTAGCCGCGATCACATTAAGCAGCGTCTACTGTAGTATGTAATACGTGCATTTAGTAGCTCAGTACAAATTATAAAAATTAAAGTTATATTCTTTTTCTTCCTCTCAAGATCAATGTGCACCTCATCGAAAACAAGTATGCAGTTTTGAAAAAGGAGAATCGAAAAAAAAAATATGAAAGCTTTCAGATTTTATATTACACCCAAGGGGGCGTTTTTTAACGTTTTGCATGTTACCTTTATTTATTAAATATCATGGTCAATTCAATTCAACAGCAATATCACAAAATATTTAAAACAGCGTATCTTTAGAGTTTCCAGTAAACAGACTCGCGCGCTGGAGATACAAACAAATTTTTTTCGTACAATGTTACCATTGCTCGCTTTAAAATCGTTGAGGTTTATAATCAAAATCTCATAAATGCTTTACAAAATATAGAAATAGATAATAAAACTAATTCCAAATTTGGACTTCCAGATGCCCATATTCGGCTGGACACATACGTTATTCAAAATTGGATGGCTCTAGGTACCGTTGTACCATTGCGAGAAACATACATACATTTATGCAGATTCTTCATTATTTAATTTCTTTAAATATAATACAGGGTTCTAATATTTGGTTTCAACAATTTAAAAAGTGATTTGTCGTTTATAGTGAATCAACGCAAAATGCCAAAATGAAATTAAGATCTCTTCTGGGCAAATTGCCTCTTTGGAGGAAAAAAAAGAGCAACTCAAAATATATTTCAGTAATTAAGCAAAATTGAAACCTTAAATAAATACTCTACAAAAAACTACCCAGCTCACGCATTTTAAATGAGCTCATAAGCAAATTATAAAAAGTACATGTTCATGTCCGAAAACGTAATCAATAAATCGGTATATTACATAAATAAATGATCCACTGTATTTCTTAAAATAATAGTTTTTGCCGCATTTACTGCAGTTATTTTGGCAAATCTACGGTCCATTGAAAATCAATAGCGCAGTTATTTCGTAATTTTTCACAAGCTATGAAGTTTGCTTCACATTCTTACAATAAGCTTGATAAATATGATATTTGCTCGGAATTCTAATAACTCTCCAGAGAAATGAAATCGATGATATACTTAAACCACTTTAAGTTGGATATTTTTTAGCACTTGAAACCATTTTTGTGTTATTTTTAGGATGGAGAAACATATATCGATCACCACATTTTGCTGTTCACGTTTTCGTAGTGCAAATAACAATCTGGAATATCAGCTACTGATGTGAGAGTTTAGAGGTGTAATATTCACAGTTTTCCTCAGCATTAAAACGGACTCCTCAATTGATAATTTCTAGTGATAACACGCTGAAAAATAAAACATGTGAAATATAAAAGTAGGCAAAAAGGCAACCTTAGTTTAGCGTTGAATAACTATTTGAAGAATTCTACATTTTTCACAGGTGTTTACAAATTTACAAAAATGTTTAAAGGACAATTTGTTTTGTTTCAAATTTGACTCTTATTATGTATTATCTCTCTTATTAAATAACGAAGAATCTGCACGCATGTATGCATGTATTTTCTTTGCATTGCGGAAACACGGCGGCGTCTAGAGCCACGCAGTTGTGAACACGCATATGTTACGCTTGACACGTGCACCTCGAAGCCTAAATTTTGAATGTCCAAATTGTTTATTTTTATTTATGTCGTATTTTAAAGTACCAGTAATCCTTTTTCACAATGTAGAAAATCTCCCAAATAATACTTTTTTATAATTTTTTCTTTAATAGGAGATGAAGATTTTGTTTAAATACCTGTGAAAACTTTCAAATTTTGAGCAGATACATTTTTGGATGTTGAACAATAGAAGTAAAATAATCGAAAAAAATCTAAAAAGTTTAGAAAATTTGCCAAAACATCACATATTACGTTAATTTTAATATAATAGGCATTTTTCTGCTCCATCTGATGGCGCAAAAATAAAATAATGAAATTTTTATTTTCTTCGCTTCTTCTTTGCATTTGCAAAAGATCATTTTAACATTAAATTTTAAAAAATGGGAATTTTGAAACAATCGCCTTGCTTCACTACCTCTAATTGTCATCCACAAACAGTGTCAAGAATGGACACTATGACACTATTTCATGAAATATCGTTCCATATAAATTAACCTTAATCCTGTACTGGAACTTTAAGCTCTTGTATCATTTTAGAGAAGCGATTGGAAGTGATATTTCGCTATGCAGATACGTAATGGAGATAAAAAAAAAATTTTCTGTACAACGTTGCCATTGCTCGCTTTGAAATCCTTGAGTTTGTAAATCAAAAATTCGTTAAAGTTTTACAAAATGTGAAATCGATCATAAAACAAATTCCAAATTTCAAATTTAGGCTTCCACATGCCCATATTCGCGGTAGGATTACGTCATTCAAAATTCGATGGCTCTATGTACCGTTGTTTTATCACAATGCGAGAAACATACATACACTTATGCAGATTTTTCATTGTTTAATTTCTTCAAATATAATGCAGGACTCTAACATTTTGTGGCAACAGTTTGAAAAGTGAACCGACATTTATGAGTCCGACGCAAAATGCCAAAACGAAACTAATAGTCCTTCGGGATTCAAATCCCTTTGGACTGAAAATACTTTGCAACAAACAGAAAATTAGCATTTTTTTTTTTCAAAATTTTCAAAATTTTATAGTGATCCAACGCGAAATCGCAAAACGAAAACAATAGTCCTTCAGGGACAAAGCCCATTCGCACTAAAAAGATACTTACTATTTTTTATGTTTCTAAATATAAATCGCTGACGCGGAAGTCATTTGAAAAATCGTTACATACATATGTAGCAACAATAAATAAATAATTAAACAAGGTTTACTTAAAAAAATACAACATAAAATTGCTAAAAAACATAATGTTTAATAGCTTCTGCCCAGGTATGTGTCTCAACGCAGAACAACCTGTAGAGTTATGCATGAAAAACTACTTAGCAAGAGAATAAATTGAAATATATTGTGATTTATAAAGCATGGATTTACCTAAATGACTGTAAAAAATGCCTATGGATCAACGAAAACGAAGATAAGAAAATGTGCAAGCCTGGTCCCTTCAACGGGGAAGGGGGCAAAGAGTAAGGTGTTTATAATAGTTGTAGGATTGTCTTCGAGTGAAAATTAAAAGTAAGAAGAGAGGGGAAAATGTTCAGATCAACTCAATATACTATCAAGAGAAAGTTTAGTATTCGATATTTTCAAAAGAAATTCCATTTATTTATCCCAATGACTTTGAAAGAGTGAAACCTTGTCTATACAAAGCAACGAGTCTTACTCCAAAAAGTACCACTGCATTCCTTGAAGAAATGAAACAGGCATTTCATATGTAACTTTTCAACGCATTCCTCTAAAGTCTCCTGATGCGTTTCCTATGAATTGTTGTTCTTTTTGTCTTTGGAGAAGAGCTCTTCCTAATCGCAAACTCAACACGATAGATGGACTCTGGAAAGTTGTGGAGAGGGAATGTAGACCAGCATCCCTGGAAATTTTTCTAAAACCTCATTTACCATAGGAATCATGTAGAAAAGAGCTATCAGATCGAACACTAAAAAATATATATATACTTTGCAATTTACGCATTAATTAAACTACACTGAAATATATAATCTCCATTTTTAAAATGATACACGTCAGTTAATTTTTGTCATACTGAAGTAAAATATTTTGTATTTCATTTTCACTTCCTTGCATAAAGTAAAGAAAGTTTCGTTAATTGCGAAACATTTTTGGTTATCAGATTTCAACGGAAATATCCAATTTGACTATTCCTGAACCCATTTTGATAGCTTCTCTCTGTGACGTCTGTACGCACGGACATAATAAGGGACTCATTATTCGAAAGTAGATTTCAGATTTTAAAAGAAATATCCATTTTGGTCGTTCCCGAATCCATTTTGACTAGTTTCGTTGTAACATTTATACGTAGGTATGTCGTATAACTCGAAAACGATTCCCCTTAAAATGTTGAAATTTTGCATTTGAGCGTCTTATAATACTTATTTGTATACCTCCCTTTTTGGTTGCAGTCGCAGTGTCAAAACAGCACAATACCGGAAGGATTTTGGAGCCCAGTAGAAACATGTTACAAGTGTAAATTAAAAATTTACTAACCTTTCAGTGTCTTGGTTTTGTTTTGTTAGTGATTATATCATTAAATCTAAAAAATCATGTTATTAGACATATAAAAGATCCTCCCCGGATTTATTAATAGTAATAACGGGACTGTTACTCTTTTCTAATATTTCGGGTTGAATTAATAATCGTGCAAATATTTGATGTTAATAAAAACTAATAATTTAGCAATTTTGTAGCTGTCCACTTTGTTCAACAAGTGAAGATAGTATCTCACTTTCAAATGAAATAAATTGAAATGAAATGCAGCAAAAATGCATGTAATTTAATACGTGTACAACGAAATCATGTGGTGTCCACATCAGATTTTTTGCTTTTAGTTCATTAACTATTTTACGAAGGTAAAATAAAAACTTATTTTCTGAAAACACTTCATTAAAATGTTTTTCTATAACTGAATAAAACTGGAGCCAAGTATGGGATATCTGATAGTCTTATGATGTATGTATGTAATAATTCTTTTTTACCATTATCATTGTTAGGGCTCTGACTGTATATTCATTTGGTCTACGAATTATAGGAAGGTTATTGTTTAGCCATGAACTATAAGTCTATAGGTCTACGATCTAAACAGTTGGAAGTAATATATTTTATCGCACGAATTATAAATAATTCCAGAATTTTCGGAAGCAAAACAGGGTTCTCCATTGTTGAAAAACGATTTTAGTTGAATACTTTGAATAATAAGGTGTCACAGAGAAAAATAAAAAGCTTAAACTATCTAAAGTAAACTTATATTAAAATAATTAAGAAACTGGATGAAAATTATCAATTTATCATATAGTTTAATGGGAACAAGAGATTAAATAATTCTCTTTACAAAATTCACCCATAGTCACCACACTCGAATTACTTTGCCAAAAGTATAGGCCATTTATTATCTTTATAGTTTCATCAAGAGCACCACACTCTATTACCATTCCTAATTTAAAACTGCAAACGAATTTTGTAAAGAGAATTATTTGTTCTCTTAATTCCGTTGAACTATGTGGCAAATTACTTTTTTAAGTTCACTAATTGTTTTATGAGTTTTAAACAAAACATTATGCTACAAAAAATGTACTTTTTTTTTCCTTTTGTTAAAGTTAATATTTTAATTGCGTACATTGTACATTGTTTGATTTAGTTACGTATGCTTAACTGAATTAATGCCATGCGAAGAACGCGTACTTTTGCTTTCAAAACAAACACCTGCGTTTTAGAACAGGCTGACATTTCGTTTTATTTAGACTATGGATATGCTACCGTATATAAATAAGAAAGATAATATCATTCATTGTTTAGTTTAAATTAAAACATGATATATGACATTCAACGCGTCGATATATTTGCAGAAACAGGTGCAAACTGGCAGATGATATTTACTGCAAAGCAAGCATTCAGGTTCATAAAGCATTGTTTAGAATGCATGTCAGTCTTGACTATTTTTTGACTTTATTCTGTCCCATTCACATTGTAATTTTACTTGTCGTTTCGAATATTCATAGCAAATTCACAATTGATGGACAGGATACTATGACCCGTGCCGACAAATACGAAAATGAAAATGGTCATAATCCGCCTCCATGTAATAGTCTATTTTTAATGAAGCTCATATATTCATTTACTTAATTTTTCTTATTTTCATACAGACATTTTAGATATTTGATATATACTTTGTATATAAATATTTCCTTTATTTAGTTCGCTAATTACAAATATTCTAACACAAGAAAATAAACACACAAGAAAGATTTGCAATTATATTTGTTAAATTAATATATTCTCATAAAACGCTGTATCATCTGTGGCTTATGTTATGTTTTAATTTTTTCATTATTCAAACGAGTCATACTTTAAATGATTTATTATATTTTTATTCAGTATAACTGTTGAAAGTATTCCTTAAGTTCTTGTTCAAAAGCAAAAGAGAACAACGCAACTTTAGAACATTTGCTTCCCTACGACAATTTTCTTTTCAAAAATTTTATTTCAAAAACTCCGAATTCTCGCTAATTATTTCAAAAACTCAAATTCTCTCTCCGGATACAATTCTCAATAGATAATATTCTCTTCCAAGACATTCGTAGCTATTTTATAGAAATTGCCGCCTACACGGCTGGCCGCATAATAAATGAAATAGTTACTTTAAAAAGAAAAAAGGATATATTTATGAGTTAAGCTAGTATAATTTTATAAAAATATTTAAGGTGTCTAATTAGACATTTCATGATTTAAATACATTTTAATGAAAACGATCAAACTAAAAGTCAAAAATATTAAAAATTTACTGTTTACTGCTTTTAAATCGCTTAACTTGTTACTCAATAATAGGCAGATTTAATTTCGTAGTTAAGTACGTTAAGCTTTACTGACTGGCAACATGCTGGGGCATTGAAAGTATTTTATTTCCAAAAATGCTAAAGCACAGCTTTAAAACAGTAAAGTTTTTAATTAAAATTAACATTTCCTTCAACACAGAATTCTCCTACTAAACATCCCACCTTGGTTATATTTCGCATCTGACTACTGAAATGCTTGATTTGTTAGTGATTATTCTTTTTGCGGGTTTATGCTTCGACCTTATTCCAAGGTCATCATTTTTACAATGTGAACCACAGTAAACGGTATAGTTAATTATTGCTCTGTACAGAATTGAGCATTTGCCCAGAAACCTTTAATAAAATAAATAACTAAATTGAAATTAAATCATTAGTTCTTAATAGGGGGACCGGAAGTAATGTTTCTGCGCATGTCGACAACAACATGCTAAGGGCAGAAGTGGAAGCAAATCCATGTCAAACACTCTTAACCAAACTTGGTCGACCATCCAAGAACATTTAAAGCAGAATGGAAAAATAAGCAAAGCAGGTGTTTGAGTCACCCATAATCTGTCCGAAAAGAACAAAGCCAAACTATCCATCGCATGCAACTTATTGCTTCAACGCCATCATACAAAACCGTTTTTTGATCGTTTTTGATTAGTGGAGACAAAAAATTAAGTCCTATATGATAATCCAAAACTCAAAAGGCAGTTTAAGGTTACAAAGGGTTTACATCCCGAAAAGGCGCTTCTGGGTGTTTGATGGAGTATTCGCGGAATTGTTCATTTTGAAATGCTGAAACCTGGAAAATCTGTTAATGTAGACCTTTATTGTGAACAATTGGATCTAGTGAACCAATCTTTAATTGAAAAATATCTGGCGATTGTCAATGGAAAAGGCGTCATTCTGCAACACGACAATGCAAGACCCCACTGTGCAAGACGAACACTGGAAAAATATAATGAATTGGGGTGGGAGGTACTGCCTCAACCACCATATTCGCCCGATATCGCACCCTCGGATTTCCATTTATTCCGATCCTTACAACATTTTCTTAGTGATAAAAAATTTGGATGATGTCCAAAATGCCATCTCGAGATATTTTATTCAAAAACCAATTAATTTTTATCGGTCTGGGATTGAAATCGGCATACTAGATGGCAAAAGGTTGCTGATAACGAGGGTGATTATATTATTGATTAAAAATAAAAACTTGTTACAAATTTATTCGTTTGAATTTAATGTAAGAAAGCGACATTACTTTCCGGTCCCCCTAATACATTTTGCGGAATGGCAACAATAAGGTAAAACAGAGATAAAAACGTTTACTTCGAGTAATGTTGTCACTGCTAACTTTCAAATCTCTCGGTCGGTCTGTTAATCAAAATTTATTAAATTCGTAAAAAAAAAAAAAAAAAAAAAAAAAAATCTGAAATGTTTCAGATTTTAAATTACGTCCAAAGGGGCGTTTTTTAACATTTTGTGTGTTACCTTTCTTTATTAAATATCATGTTCCTCGCACTTAAACCATAAGATCCAGTGCAACAGCAATATCGCAAAATAGTTTTAAAACGAGCATATCTTTAGAATTTCCGATACAGAGACTCACGCGCTGGAGATAAAAATGTTTTTTCTGCACAACGTTGCCATTGCTCGCTTTGAAATCCTTGAGTTTGTTAATCAAAAATTCGTCAAAGTTTTAAAAAATAGGAAATCGATCATAAAACAAATTTCAAATTTCAAATTTGGTCTTCCACATGCTCATATTCGTTGGAGGATTACGTTATTCAAAATTCGATGACTCTATGTACCGTTGTTTTATCACAATACGAGAAATATACATACATTTATGCAGATTTTTCATTATTTAATTTCTTCAAATATAATGCAGGACTCTAACATTTTGTGGCAACAGTTTGAAAAGTGAACCGACATTTATGAGTCCGACGCAAAATGCCAAAACGAAACTAATAGTCCTTCGGGATTCAAATCCCTTTGGACTTAGAAAAAAAAAAAAAAAAAAAAAAAAAGAAAGAAAATCTAAAATGTTTCAGATTTTTCATTACTTAATTTCTTCAAATATAATGCAGGATTCTAACATTTTGTGGCAACAGTTTGAAAAGTGAAACTGACATTTATAGGAGTCCGACGCAAAATGCTAAAACGAAAGTAATAGTCCTTCGGGACTCAAATCCCTTTGGACTTAAAAAAAAAATTTAAAAACTCAAAATTTGGACTTCGATATTCGGACTTGGATATTCTATTTGTACTCAGAATCTGATGGATTAAATTGATTGCTATATGTTTTTATAAATTTGTACAAATATTTCGTACGCACGGCATTTTAAAAGGAGTTACACAATTTTGCATATCATTATAAAAAACATTAAATTAGCAACATTTATTGCCGTCCAAATGTATCTGCGTAATACGATGCAGCAATGCAGACAGTTACAGCATTTACACTGCGGCTCATGAATCACAACTACCGTAACTTTTCAACTTTACGCCAACTTGGTATAAGAACCGATCAATCACAATGAAGTAAACAACAACTGAAATTTATTATACAACATAGCTGAGTTAGCTGGACATTTTACACTTGCGCAACTGTAACTTCTCTCTGATTGGCTACAGTTTAAACTCCATTACACTATGAACAGATTTAATGAATTTTATATATTAAGCCCCAAAGTCTTAAGACTGAAAAGCCCTCAACTGAACGAAACCTTAGAAAGCGATTTTGCCCACACATCTGATTGGTTGGGTCTGCTGACAGTTTTTTGAAAACGGATTGTATAATGGATTTAAAATGGCTCAAAAGGCATTTTTTTCGTGACATCTTAAGTACGTACGTATGTATGGATTTATCTCGCATAGCTCGCAAATTATTAGAAGGCTGAAATTATGTATATGGGACTGCTAAAACATCTAGTTCTACATCACCTTTCTGTATTGCAGGTTTTCTTAAACGTTTTCCAGTCGCGACCCCCTTTTTTTCACTGAGATGTTTTCGCGACCCCCAGCACCCCATAAAATTTACAAAACTTTTGTGGGCCCCCATAAGTATTGCGCAAATCCGACACACGCGTGTGTGAAACTGTCATTTTTTTCACTTCTACTCTAATATACTAACTATGGAAGGTTTAGGTCGACATAGAACAATGTGAGAATTTTAAATAAGTAACAGACGAAATGACAGCGTCAAAGCAAGTAAAATGAACGTTTATTTTATAAAAGGAATGCGTCGAAACCGTTTCGTTTTTTTTCTTTGTCTGTAATTGTCTAATTTTTATCTATTTTCAGATACATTGTGTAAAAAGTATTTGGTAATTGTAAAATTATTATAATAAGATAAAGAAATATCAAAACTGCTAAAATTTTTGGCGACCCCCAGTTTAAGAAACCCTGCTGTATTGCAATCGGCAATACTAAACGCATTACCCTTACCCGGCTTACATCCCCTTAATCCGGCTTAAATGTTACCCAGCCTTTATTTTTCGCCTTACTTACCCAGCCATTCATTATTTTCGCAATCGTTTCTTGTAATCCAATTACAGAAGTGCAGTTGTATTTTAAACAACAAAAATATTCATGTTTTTTCAGTGTCAAAATTTTAAAAATATGAATTGTCGACAAATAAGGAAATCAAACTTTTAACGCGTTCCCGCGGTTCTTTATACTTATATTTGGTAATCTTTGTTGTTATTGTGACTTATATCATTCTCACAGTAGCATCAGAACAAGCCCACGAAATTCATCGCGGCAAGGCGTGCAAGATTGTGCCTGTCGTTGGCAAAAGATTTGAGCACTATACAGGTGAAAGTACGACTTTTCTTAGTTCCACCCCTCAATTTTAATGAAGCATCCCAGGGGAAGGGGGTCCGTGGATCTCCCACCCCTCTTCCCCTATCACAAATCTCTCGAGAAGACTTTCGGCTCACCGCATATTTAGAGCGCCCCTATGCCGCACAGATATTGCTATGCCGCACAGATACTATACATTTACAAATACCCATGCCTTATACGGAATTCGAACCCGGTCCCTTCGGTACAGCAGTCTTTTCTTCTTTCCTTTTATGGAATGTCTATTCACAAAGATTTTACGAGCTGTAATACACAAAAATATTAACTCATTATCTCAAATCAATAGAAAATATTAAAATTCTTATTCAATTATTCTTTGTTGTGTAGCTGAGATGGCAACGATTTGTAAAACAATTTAAAATGGTATCTTAAGATTTAAGACTTATTTAGGAAAACAAGTGAGAAGATATTTTTATATAAATTAAAGTCTGTAAATTTTAAGATTTCAATAATAAAATTAAGAGAAAGTCACAGTTATTATTATGGTCGAATTTCATGATTTGCATTCTGCAGAAGGCATAAGTTGCTTATTTTAGTTATATTTTAATTAATTATTTTTTATTATTACTCTGGCTTATTATTTTCAACTTTACCAATGATATCAGCATTTTGGCAGAGTTTCGCAAGTTCGCTTATTTAATACGTTAGAAAATCAGGAGCTTATCAGTTTTACAGTATTCGAAAAATTCGAGAAAAGAACATCCAGTCTGCATTCCAACTTGACTGTTCTCAAATTAAAAGGCTTTCCGATATTACTAATATCAAGTTATAATTTACCCTATAATCGCACTTCGTCTTACATATGCATATGAGTATAGAAATGTATCCAGTGATAACTTCATTTAACATATCTAATTACAACATTTTCTTATTTATAAATATTAAAAATATTTTATTCTCATATATTTCATGAACACCAGCTGCAGTTCCATAAATACCCTCTAAATTGATGAACAATACAATAAAAGCGAAAGGAGCCCTTCAGAATTTAGCGGAGGCGGAGCCTGTGAAGCCTACTTTCACTTCTTATTGGACAATGCGAATCAGTGACGTCATGTACATTTGAGAAAACTCTAGTTAAATATGCGAGAGCTGAGCATGGTTTTGTGAAAACTGAGAGCAAGGAGCAAAGCTGGTATTGGAACCTATTCCGGAAAAATTGCAATGGGCAGAATAACACTTATGGTACCCATTTTTTGTTTCTTCGTTGTATTAGCGTCCTGCCACTTCAGGTGAGCTCATTTTTTACTTTTTTAAGTTTCTCTATCAACTGAAACGCCATTGAAATATTTTAAGATTTCGTTTATTCTTTTTATGAAACGAAACAAAAGACAAAGCGAGTTGAAAATTCTATTTCTTTTTCATTTTTACAGATTCTCTAAGTTTTAATATGCAACTTTATAACCATTGCTAGGATCTATGTGCCGTTGCGTTAAGTTCTATATTGGTCCGCACGAGTAATTTAAATTATAGGAAAACGTAATAATTTACATGCAAAAAGTTTATAACTTTTTAAAGATGTGTTTAGCAAGCATAAATCAAAATAGTACTTATAGAAGTGCTAACGAGAATAACGTGAATACTAATACCTTATTATCTCGCGTCTTTTACTCGCTAACTTTTTAACGTCGGGTTATGGAAATATTTAAAATATTCCCTTAATTTTCTCTTTCCTCACTGCGCTTAGGGAACGATCTCCTCCAAATTTTAAAACGGATTCTTTTACGTAATGATTATTAGCTCAGATGGGATAGTAATTTCAAAACGGCATTTTGGGTCGATTCACTTCTCAAACTGTTGCCACCAAATATTATCGCCATGTATTATATTTAAAGAAACTAAATAGTGAAGAATCTGCATAAATGTTTCTCGCATTGTGAAAAAACAACGGTGCCTAGAGACATCAAATTTTGAATAACGTAGTCCTCCAACCAAAGATGGCCACTTGGAAGCCCGAATTTGGATTTCAAATTTGTTTTATTATTTATTTGAAATTTTGTGAAATTTTAACGAATTTTTTGATTAACAAATTCAACGATTTCAAAGCTAACAATGGCAATAGTGTACAGGAAAAAAAAATACATTTTTATCTCGCGCGCGAGACTGTGCATCAGAAAGTTTAAAGATATGCTCTTTTAAATAATTTGGGATATTGCTGTTGAATTGAATTTCATGTGTTTTAAGTGCGAAAAACATGATATTTAATAAATAAAGGTAACACGCAAAACATAAAAAACGCCCTTTTGGGCGTAATATAAAATCTGATTTTTTAAATATTTAATTTAATTATTCTTTGTTTCAAAGCCGTGGATGAGAAGGATTTGTAAAGCAATTTAAAATGGAATCCTAAGTTTTAAAACTTTTATTTTGGAAAACCGGAAAAATGCTATTTTTTTTTTTTTAATATTTAAAATTGTGAATTCTAAGATTCTAGTAATACAATTCCACAGGATGTTTTAAATCTTATTATTATGAGTTTATTTTATGATTTGCATTATCGGAACTGTTTTAATGTTTAAGGTATGAGAGGAACGTGCTTTCAGACAGGAGTTGCCTAGTTCAGTTATTGTTTATGTTAGTTATTATTTATAGTTGCTTTGGTCATTATCTCCAGCTTTAGCAGTAACATCAGCATATGATTCAGAAAGGCGAAGAGAAAAATGGTGGGAAAAAAAGAAGGGAGAAGATAAAAAGAATTTGTGTGGTGGGGACATGCTCAACTGACCAGTGTTTACGTCCAAAAGTAATGTTTTCGGAAATTAGAGTAATCCAAAACAATCTGGAAGAGATCACCGAGTAGTCAAAAATTGTAGTTCCTTCGGCGCGCTCGACAAGGATTGAACTCAACATTAACAGGTCAGAAAATTCATTGGAGACAGATCATTGAGAACTGAAAATAAGAGCGTTGGACAGGACATAGGTTCGTTGGTTGGTCATTTTAATTTAAATTGGTACTCGATTCGGCAGACAATCGAAGGCTTACTAATTTATTCTCTTAAAGTGAAATTTAAGAAGCTAATGACATTTTTTAAATGAAAAGATTAGGACTTCCATTAAGAAAATAAATATCTTTATACCCATTTATTTAATTAGAGTGCCTCAAATTACTTGATTGCATTGGCGTAATCCTCTGATTCACCCCTCCCTTTCTGCATGATGAAAATATCTAATCAGAATCTTTTGCATTAAAAGACTAATTAAGGAATTCATTTCCTAAATTTCTAATTGCCGATTTAAGAAATATCTAAGAGGAATTATATAGGATCTTCCAAATAGACTTACATGATTTTAATATAAATATAATGAAAACCTTTTCAGATACAACTAAACTTTTTAAATTATTTTGAAGTGCGATTTATGATATTATATACTGAATAAAACATAGTTTAAATATCTACCTCAACTTAGTATACACGAGCGAATTATATGAACCCAGTTTTGGATGAGTCCGGCCTAATGTCACGATCCAGCGTTCGATTATCTTACTTAATGCTTCAAGAGTTTGTGGTTTGTTCGCATAAACTAGAGATACGTATACGTTCGCATAAACTTCGCGAGCCGGAAGTTGTAAGTAATGCTAACGATTGAAAATGAAGTCAAGGAAATTATACAAACTGCAAAAGTAACAGACGGCAAAGGGTTCTCAGATAAGGAGCAAGGATAAATCAAGTCCAGTCGAGAAGACTACAGTGAAATGGCAAATGCAGAAGCGGATGATCTTATAACACATCCGACGGTAAAAGCAGCAGTAATAAAGAAGATAAAGAGCGTTTGGCGTAAAAGAACTTAAACGAATTGTTAAAAAATGCAGAGAAACTGTCTGATTTTAAAATGGAGCTTGACCCATTATAAAATTAGACAAATGAAAAGTTTGAGAGAGAACCTTCGAAAACCTCTGCACTCCTTATCACGAAACCTTTAATGAGTTGCGTCAGATAAAAAAATCACCAAGCAAAAGCGACCAGCTATTTAAAAAATAATTGTATCATGTACCTACTTATGAAGCAGTAAAATATCTTTTCAATAAACATTATTCCATTTTTCCTTTTAATTGGAATAATATTTTGGCTTGCGTTATTTACACATACTTTCTTAATCTGAGCGATACCAAACTTGTTTCGTGCTCACCAGCGACCGAGCGGTAAAGTCGCTGAACGCTGGGAGTTCGGTCCCGAAGTTCGAATCCTCCACTAACACATTCCTGTCCTTAGTCAGATAGCCCTCGAGGCTTTGCCGTAAACACATAAACCAAACCAAACTCGTTTATTCCGCAGAAAGCGCAAGTTTGCGATTTTGCTTTACGCGCAATGTGTTAATGACGTAACCCCAGCTTTTGTCAAGGGTTTGTTGTATATTTAAATTCCTTGTGATAAAACATTTGTAGCTTCTTGATATTGTTTCCTTAATAGACAATATATACTTTTCAATGATACTCAGACTCTCGAAAACATTCTTTTTGTTCGTGCTTTTCTCCAAAATTACGTTGCAGCAATTTTCAAAAGTTCCTTGCTGAATACTTTCTTCCCAACTACATGCTAATTCCCTTTGTGGAAATCATTGGAGATGCTCTAAAATAGGAAAATAGCTTGTTTCCTTACTTATGGAACAAGTAATGGGGGTTATAATAAGAGTCGCAATGAAAACTAGAAAACACGTGTCCCTATCTTCCTAGCGAAATGAGTAAACGAAAATTGTTTGCGTTTTTGAGTGACTAAAGCTAAATGCTTCGATGGGTATTTTAAGGATTCAGAATGTAGCTTTGCAATGTAGAGAAAAATTGACGACAAAGGAACCTGTTTTCCTTTAGCAGAATAAACAGTCCATACAAATAATATCCATACAGCAAATCTAAAATTACCCGTCAGATGCAATCACATCTCAAACGTTACTTAATAACCAGTATTCACACATGAAAATGCATTATAAATCGGTTGGGACCAAAAATGTTTGACCTAATTAGCAAAGAAGCTTACTATCTAGGCGAATGATAGCGAGATTTCACTACAATTAAACTTTATATTATAAACCTCGAATAGAAATCATATTAACATACGTTAAAAGAATCTTAGTTGTAATGGAAATAAATGGCATAGCATTAACTAAACAAAATCATTTGGGGCAATAAACTATTCCTTTTTATCACCAGAAATGTTAATAGACTCAATCACCACTTTCTGTTCGATCACGTTTAATATAAAAGGATTGTGCAATGAAATACAGTGGACGGACAAAAATATGGAAACACCTTGTGAAATGCATGTTTGAAAAGAAAGATTGATTTTAATGAAATATGTAGGTGGCGCTGGTGTTTTTGACTACTGACGCCACCTATATAACTTCGTAAATGTGCTAAACAGTTCAGTTGTTGTCGGAGTACTGTCATGTGAGGTTGTCATTGCATTATGTCAGAGTTAACAGACTTCGAACGTGGGCAAATTGTTGGAGCACGTATGGTAGGTGCTTCCGTAAGCAAGGTAGCCGAGGTGTTTAGTGTTTTAAGAGGTACTGTATCGAAGATTTATTCCGCATATTTGAAAAGCGAAAAAACATCATCTGCTAAATCACAGCGCGGACGAAAGTGTGTCCCGAGTAATCGTGACAGACGATCATTAAGGGCAATTGTGACGAAAAATAAGAAGACCACAGCTGCAAAAGTTACTGCTGAAATGAATGTTGTGTTACCGAACCCTGTGAGTACCAAAACAATTAGAAGGGAGCTTCATAAACAGGGAATTGCTGGCCGTGGTGCAATTGAGAAGCCACTCATCAGTGATGCTAATGCCCGTAACAGGAAAAGGTGGTGTTTAAGTCATAAAGCCTGGACTATAGAGCAGTGGAAGCGAGTAATATGGTCTGACGAGTCTTCTTTCACATTGTTTCCCACTTCTGGCCGAGTTTACGTCTGGAGAACGCCATCTCAAGCCTATCATACAGACTGCTTGTTGCCAAGAGTGAAACATGGCGGGGGTTCTGTTATGGTTTGGGCAGCCATATCGTGGTTCTCTGCTAGCCCCATGATAACTGTGTCACGGCACATGACTGCCAAGACTTATGTGAACATTTTGGAAGATCAAGTTCATCCCATGGTACAAACTTTGTTCCCCGATGGTGATGGTGTCTTCCAAGACGACAAAGCCCCTGTTCACACAGCTCACATTGTCCAGGACTGGTTTTCTGAGCACGAGGATGAGTTTTCCCATCTCCCCTGGCCACCACAGTCACCAGACCTGAATATTATCGAACCTTTGTGGTCTACATTGGAACGGAAAGTGCTTTCTCGTTATCCACCGCCAACATCGTTATCTGAACTTGCCACCGTTTTGCAGGAAGAATGGTATAATATTCCCTTGGCAAACATACAGGAACTGTATTTATTCATTCCGAGAAGACTGCAATCTGTTTTGGATGCCAACGGGTTTCCTACACCATATTAAGGAAAGAAACATGTTTTTTTAAAGGTGTTTCCATATTTTTGTCCAACCCCTGTATCATTGCAATGTATTATTTTAAAGAAATAATATAGCGGATATAAAAACTAAACGTATAGCAACACTTCTTCGAGAATTCTAAAGATATGTTGTTTTTAAATATTTTGTGACTATGCTATTGAAATTTATGGGACAATAAAAAAGTACGGCAACACGTAACACTGTTAACGTTAATAATGATCAGCTGACAGCGTCTACGACACACATATTTTTACTCTTTACTCCTTTCCTAATCTAAGATTTTACCTGGGCTTTAAACAGCAAGAGAATAGCATTTAGCATGCAGATATTTAAGAGAGTTAGGTTACGTACCACAGTTTCTTTCCTCATTTTGAATACTGAAAAAGTTAACATTACATTCACAGTTAAATTAATATAATTTTTTAATTACTATCATAATTGAATTATTTGAAATTTTTCTTCATTTCAAATGAGAAATACAAGCGTGTCTTTTACAATAAAAACATCCTCTTTCACTTTAATTTACTTTTAAAGCTGCAGATAACGTTTACGTTTCTTCAGAAAACTGAACACTAAATATCTTATTGCGGAAATCAGCCCTCCAGACGATAAGTTACTAAAAATTACTACCACTCATCTTTTTTGATTGCTTCAAGCTTTTAAAAGACTTAATACAATAAGCAGTTACTTATGTGATCATGTTTTTCGACGGCTACTTTAATAATATTAACCAAATAATAACATTAAACTAAAGAGAAAGTTTATCTTTAAAACAGCAATGGACTTACACAAATTTAACATAAATGCAACAAGGAACATATAAATAGGCATTTGCACAATATTTTAATTAATGAAGGAAATACACAAGTGTGTTTATGAACTTATTTGTGAAACATAACATTCTTAGAAATTATTTGTCGGATGCTGGACCCCTAAATTTAATAATCATAAAGCATCCTTCATTGGAAGAAAACTTCGCAACATAAAATTTTAAATTAGGCAAAAAAAGCAACTTTAGTATTAGTTTGGTTTAAAAGTTTCCGGGTAAAAAATTCTGCAAGCGTTTGTTGCTCCTGAAAAAGAGGAACCAGTATGTGATCCCACAAAAACAATAGCATTACCGAAAATCTATGTCAGACTACAGCTGCTCTTTTGCTTGATTTAAATGGTTGACTGAAATCAAAACCAAGCGGTTTGGTGACTGAATCCCTTATTAGAAGATATTTCTCTGTAATTTAACAATTTTTATAATGCTTTTTAAATTTATTCGGCGACATTATTTCAGTTCAAAGCATTTATTCTATAATATTTTGATAAACAGTAACCAAATTGTTGACTACAATAAGGGATGCATTTTCCATATTTTCGTAAACAAAAAGACGGGACTTCGGCTGTGCGAATGATAGCATCAACCGCAATCACATTAAGCGGTATCTATTGCATAGTCCTTTCTAAATTCTGAAACGCTAATGTATACTATTCGGTAAACTTATGTGCTTTAAACGATACTTACAAGCCTAACAGGAAAGTTTCACAACACTGTTCCAATTAGACAACAATCTGAATTTAATTTTAAAGGGAATTAACATCTCACTCAAACATGAAACTAAGATTTCTAATCATTTACGGCTTCTGAAGACGGATCACGTAACTTAAACATTGTCGTTTCCCCAACGAAACCTTCATCTGCTTCTAAACAGTAATATTTACCACTTTCCGCCAGTTCGAGCTTTACCTAAATGCTAATTCTAAAGATGTTTGCAACGGAATACGTAAACGACCCGTTTTATTGAGGTAATAATTACACATTTCAGACATTTTTAAATATTCAACAACAAAAAATTTTAGAACGAAAATTGTTTTTGCTTAAAACTGCTTATAATGTTTTCTATGTTTAAGTTTTGAATTTTAACTCTGCAATAAACATTTCTGTTAGAAGACTGTTTCAGAATTTGAAATAATGTTCAGGATACCTTGAAAAAATACTTTTATATTTACAGTTGATCGCCTTCGAAAGCCATGCAGTTTAATTCATTGAACAAGCAAAACTCGTGTGTAGCTGTCCGATAGCCTTCAAAATCGATACCATTTTATACATTGCCCTTATGCTTGTTCACCCTCAAGATCACAGAACACTATTACTTGTCTTCGAAGAAAAAGAACCTATTTCTGATCGCCCTTGAAACCGATCCAGGTTTATTCATTATTCTTGAAGAAGGAGAACCCATGTTGAATCATTCTAAAAATCGATAGAATTTTATTCTTTGAAGGACAGAAAAGTCAAGAAGAGGAACATATGTCTAATCCTTTTGGAAATCAGTCGAACTTTATTCATGCCCTTTTTGTGGGGGAAAAAAAGGGACCTATGTGCATTTTCGAAATCGATAGCATTTTACTCAGTGTTTCTGAAGAAGAGGAGCCTATACCCGATTGTTCTCGAGGTCAATTGAATTTCATTCATTGTTTTTGAAAGATAATCTACGTCCGATCACTCTCCAAATCGATCAAATTTTGTTTATCTCTTGAAGGAAAAAATTCTATGTCGAATGGCTCTTGAAACACACTCGAAATTTATTCACTGCTCTTGAACAAGAACAACCTACGTTCAGTTGTTCTCAAAATTGATAGAATTTTATTCACTGTTTTTGAAGAATAAGAAGCTCTGTCCAACCATTCTTGAAATTGATAGAATTATACTCATTGAAGACGAGAAAGCTATGCCCTATCGTATTCAAAATTGGTAGAATTTTATTCATTCTTGAAGAAAAGGAAGCTATGTTGGATCGTTCTCGCAATCGATAGAATTTAAATCATTACTTTTGAAGGAGACCTATCTTTTTTCGAAATCCTGTATACGATCTTTTGAAAAATCAATCGAATATTTTTCATGGCATTGAACAAAAGAGACCTATGTCCGATCTTTCTCGAAATCGATAGAATTTTATTCACTGCTCTTGGAAAAGAATAAGAACTTATGTCCGATCATTCTCGAAATCAATTAAATTCTATCAATCACCTTGAACAAAAAAGCCTATGTCCAATCATTCTCCAAATCTATCGAATTTTATTCATGCCCTAGAAGAGAAGGGACTTATGTCCGATTGTTCTCAAAATCAAAAAAATTTTATTCATTGCTTTCGAAGAAGATGAGTCTACATCTGATAGCTCTCGAAATCTGTTTGATCGCACCCAAAAGTCGATAAACATTTATTTATTGCTCCGAAGAAGAAGAACCTGTGTACAACTGTTCTCGAAAGCAATAGAGTTTAATCCAAAATTTATGTTAATCGATGTCTGCTGCTTATAAAAAGTTTAAATTTTACGTTGACAAGTTTCTCTTTCCTTTATTGTATTAATGTTCTACTAACACAAAACATAATCCACAAATATATATTTTCTTTCCTGTGCGTTGGATTAATCAAATACTGGAGCTTCATTTTGTGAGAGATGCATATCTGTAGTTACATACGTGATTTGCATTTCCAGGCATATAAAAGATATTCCAGACATTTTCTGTAATTTTCTAAAACAGCAATTTAAACTTTTTAAGCTTTTGTTTCATTTTCTTCTCGCAAACTTGTTTGAAACCTCCTTTACAATAAGTAACATGTAAATGTATAAAATGTATCCTAGTAATTGTATTTGAAGCAATGCGAGCTTTAGACACTAATGTTAGACGGGATAATTTATTAAGTCTGGCGTACGAGAAAGATATAAAGTAGTTCAAAATTATCCAAATGAAAAGTTTTCACGGAAGTTTTAATGGATAAAACCATTTCTGTTACGATAAATGAAACTACTTTGTTCATAATTCCGAATAGTATGAAATTTCTATGTTTTTTAATGTTTTTGGCCCTTGTACCACTTACAGTATATTTTCATATGATTTATTAAAAGGAATACCATGAAGTTGTTAAAGTGAATACATGCAAAGAATTGTGAATGTGTACAAGATAATTCAGATGAAACACATATGAAGGCATTAATTCTTTTGCGTTATTAGAAATGAAAAAATGCATCTCGTAAAAATGATCCTTTGTCTCTCAAAATAATTTTATAAACATTATGATTACTTTCACCGTGTAAGAGTAAATTATTATATTCACGAATAGGTGATTCTCAGCGGATTAAATGCACTTATAAGAATTTATTTAAAAACTAAAAGTGTTTAGAATCAATGCAAAATGAAGCTGTAAATAACTCTCAAAATTTCAAGCATCACAAATATATTTCTAAAAATTGTTCCTCTTTCCCTTGTTAGAATAAATAATATATTTCAAACAAATTCATGCGTCGCCTTTTTCATTAAAGAATAGAGGGTTCTTCCTTCATCTCTTTGAAGTTTGACAAATAGACAATTAATTATTCAGTCGAGCTTTTGTCGAATCCATTCTTTAAACCTGATACGTAGAAAAGCAATTTTAATTTAATTTGGCAGAATAAAAATTCTGTTCTTTACGAGTTTTGAAAAATTTAAGAGATTTAGCTTCAAAATAATCAATCGAATTCCAGCGATGGGTATCCGTATTTCGGTAAATATAGGACAGTGAGATTCTTCCGTTACTGTTCTAAGCTTTTACTTTGCTCAAATAAGCAAATTGTCTTTGTAAATCCATTTCGATACTCTCTGTGGTATGATTTGTATGGGAACGAGAACGGGATAATTCAGGCATAGAGAATAAATCCCACTTTGCATTTGTATGTGCATTTTCAGACTTAGCAATAAGATTAAACGAAGAGATATTAAATAATTAATATTAAATAAAAACTAAACTAAGGCGTATCAGTTATTTTATTGTTTTATTTTGCAACATAACTCAACAATGAGCAATAAAGTTAACAAAATAAATCAGCTCGTAAAATCAATCAAACATTTTACTGCACACAATGTTTCGAGTAAAAACATTGGTAAACATTGATCAACTCAATGCGCCCACACATTTTTTTCTTAATATATTAATGCTATATAATCCTAATACATTTCCTATAATATATGCCACACATTTCCCCACACACACACATCCTCGCCTTTTCTAACACATGTTTTCTAAATGATGTCTTTAAATTGTTTGTAAGCAAAACATGCCAATGTAAAATTTAAAATTAGGCAAAATCGTAGCCTAGCATTGACGTACATGTTGATTTAAACACTTTTGATTTCGAGGGCTAAAAGATATAAGTATTTCTTCTGAAGGAGCACAAAAGAAAGAAAACAGTTGCAAAAGTGGGAGGTGCAGGAATATTTTAAACAAAAATCAGTGAAAGTAACTAAGCAAAGACAAGTGTAACGCCAGCTGTCGAGAGAAATGAGAACCAAACTTAGAAATCCTAAGATATTACAATTTTAAAAGAAATAGATTTAAACTAATATTATTGACTAAAAATTAAAGAAAGAAATAGCCTTTTTTTTTCTTGGATGTTAAAGGCTTTGAGAATATTCAATTAACCAACACAAGAAGCTTTTCGGGTCCTTTGTTCAGACCTGAAGTAAAAATTATGATTAAGTGACCTGACCAACTATAAAAAGTTATGAAAGATTCCTTTTTCGAACATGAGATTTGTGTTCCTCAAAGAGAAAGTTTATCCCCTTTCCGTTCAGCGGATGCATTTCAAAACACGCTAGAGAAGATTCTCTGTAAACTCCCCAAGAATAAAATCAGAGCTAAAATCTTTAAGAATAGAATTACAAATTTAAGTGATTCCCCCCCCCCTCAGTAGAAGGACTTTTGTCCGAGTAGATGGAATAGATAAACGTAATCAAATAAAAAATACTTTATTAAAAAACTGAGCCAATCTCCGATTGCTTTTTGATATAATTTTAAATTAGATTGAAGCATTCGATTGTTAACTGATATTTTTATTGTTTGTCCAGGCCAGAGAAATTATTAATCCAGGCAAATATAAATAATGATAACTATATTATTAAATAATGAAGAAGCTGTACGTATTGTTACAAATTTTGTACATATCTAAATAATTTTAGTGAAATTATATGTAAAATTATAGTATCTTTTGCAAAATGTAACACCGAATGCTTCAAAAAGGTCAAGCTCTGCCGGAAAAATTAGCTTACAGAAACAAGGCTATTTAACATTGATGTAAATAACTATCTCGCTAAACCGGCCAGATATCGCCAAGCTGGAGAGGGTTTTGGCGACTAATTTTTTTCTCTGGATTTGGCAAGAAATAGCCAAAAGTCGCGGAACATGGTGAACATTTGGCGACATTTTTGTCTAGTCCCTGTATATCTGTTATTGGCATTGTAATTGAATAAATTTCATTGATGTATATCTGCAGCTGCAATCGTGTCCGGCTCTTAATTGTAACTTTAACCGTATAAGCTTTCCAAGAAATGGAAGGTAATAAAAATATGTCGGCTGCCAGTTAAAATCTATATGAGTCCGAAGGAAGCATCAGTTCTCAGTTTTTTAGTTCAGAGCTGAATTCGAAGTATTGAGAAATACTGCGAGATTCGTTTTATGATATGCTTTGCATTTTATATTGTATTGTGTTTAAATTTATTACTAGTTTGAAGTGGTAACTACTGATTACGTTCTGTCATACTGAGAAGAGCTGTTTGAGTACTTAAGTGGAAAAATTTCAGAACTGTCACGTGTTCCTTTCGGGAAAATAAATTTTGTCAAGCTATCACTGATTCTGTGGGCGGTCAATTAATTGCAAACTGTATAATCAATTGGTTATTTCGAGACCGGAGAGATGAAAAATGAACAACGCCTTCGCCGGGAATCCAACCACGGACATCTGGAATACGCACCCAGCATGCAGACCACCACACCACGAAGGCATGCTAAGAAGGCGGGAGAAATACCTTATAACCGCACGTAAGTAAAACGTTTTGGTGTCAAAAGTGGGATTGAATGTCGGTTGCAAAAGCGATGGAGGAGCAATTAACACAACTGGAGACAGCTCTTGCTGTATTTCGAGACAAGATGGAAGGATCCATAAATTCCATTAAAAAGAGGTGAAAGGGGGCCAAAAAGAGATAATGTGGGTCAAGAAAAGATTGAAGTAGATAAAAAGAAAATACTGCTATAATGCAAAACAAATTCGAGGCTGTGGAAACCAGAATATTGGAAAATAAGGTTGGAGAAGTTCAGGAAAGCGTTTCTGCTGTCGAAAAACAAATCGAACAAAACGTTTCTTCTACTATCACCCCGCAAATTAAAGAACTGTGAGAGTTTGGACTGTGAAGATAAAAAGTTTGGACTGGATTAACGAATTTGGACTGTGAAACAACAAACTGATGATAATGTTTCTGCTGCTGTCGCCAAGAAAACTGACAACTTAAAGAAATTCATAGCCGTGGCTGGACAGAATTCTGACGCTTTTAAATTCCTAACGATGTCTTCTCCTTCCTCTCTAAAGCTATTCATATATGATGGTAAGACATCCTGTTGAGTCTACAAGATTCAGTTTTCTACAGTGGGGGACGCAAACGGATGAAATTTCCAGGCTAAGGCCTGCCACCTTACTACTTCTCTGAGAGCAGATACAGCGGATAAGCTTTAAAATCTGCCGAGAACCAGAGTCTAGACTTCAACGTTCTAACAGAACTGTGCTTTGATAAGCAGTCTCTAAAAGAGTCTATAGCAGGCTTCAGAAAACATCTCCCTAACAGTCCACGGGAGCTCTAGAAGTTGTAAAAGCTTGCCACGGATGTAGAAAAACTGTCTCATCTCGAATTTTGACTGCCCATTAGAAACAAAGAAAATCCTGTCCTAGCAGCACTTCATCGATCGCATTAGAGATTCTGAGACACATCTCTGCGAATGGCGGATGTCAAGTATCTAAAGAGCGCTTTACTATACGTAATAAAATTCAAGGTAGCCCAGTAAGCAACCAGTAGAGACCAATCAGAGCTGCTCATGTCCAGAAGCCAGTGTATCAACTAACTGCTCGTGCAAGCAATAAATGCGGGACAGGAGTTTCAACAAACTGACCCTTAAGTGCTGGAACAGCGGTGGTGAAGGCCACTTACGAAGTAACTGCAGAATTCCCCAAAGCAGGTAACCTAAGACAGCTTCCCAACAGGAGGCAGGAAACAAAGGGAAGGAAGCTGTTTCGTGAAGCGGAAGTTGCCACATATTGAGAAGTTCCATTTTAAAGAACTACAGATTTCTGCAATAAGTGGCGACGGTAATGGCACATATAAATAGAGTTCTCTACAACATGACCAACGGTACAGGATCATGTTACCATCATCCGAAGAAATTTAGCTCAACAACTGGAGAGTAAAATCATATGGACGCCGCCTTGCATTACTTACCAGACTGTGTTCGGGAATAAAATCGGAATTGATGGAAAGTTAAAAGTTAACATCACGTTTTGGAAATGCCGCCAACCATCACATAGCATATCTGGCAGTTATTATGGACCCCTGTTTATTCGAATTAGAATATCTAAGGAAATATAGATCTTCCTTGGGGTTTAAAAGCAATGAACTTCATTATGCATATGAGGATATAACCATGTTCTGAATTAAAGTAGAAGGATTTAAATCCGTTCAAATAATAGTTCAAGACGATTTAGCAGTACCAGGAAGAGTGAAATCATTTCTACCATAGTCCATAGCTGAAAACAGAAATTTCTGGTACGGCATAACAGAATACCCTGAGAAATGTAACAACCCGAAAAGAATACTTGTAACCTCGGCACTCGTCGACCTACCGAAAACCATCAACCCGGTGAGAGTTGCAGCGAGCAGCGTAAGTGAAGAGTCGTTTATTCGACAGGCCTTAATATGGCCACTCGTAGTTTATATCATTAAAATAGCATAGTAAGACCATAAATATATTTTATATAAATCTGTAAATTTATACATTTATTTGTTGTTATAACATTTGATTTCTTTTTAATGTCATTTATTGCAATTATTGTTTAAGGCTTGCATCGATTTGCTTCAATTGTAAGTATGGTTTTTTCAGCCGGAGATTCTACTGCCGGAACACGCAGCCCTTGGGAAGAGAGCAATGTTACGAATTTTATAGATATACGGATAATTTTGGTGAAATCTTATGTGAAATTGTTGTATCACGAACTTTTTTTGAACCGCAGACTCTCACAGCTGATTAACAACTGTCTCCTGATGGTTCTTAGAACCACATTTAAAGGGTGTTGCTGAAATTCTGAAAGATTCAGAAACAATCGGTCCTATAACTTCAAAAATACTTTTTTCTCTAATCTTTTAGAATATTGCAAGTATAGCGAGACATCACCAAATGTAGCGACAACATATTATTTGTGTTTTGGTTCATGCATTGCGCTTTATTTCAATCATTTTAACAATTTAAATGTCTTTGGATTTCGAATTAAAATATCTACATCCTGATACAAGAAATAAACATTCGGGTATAAAATGACGGGTCACAAATTTAGTAACATACAAAATTTACTCTGAAATTTTTGCTCTAAATGGAACAAAAATGATTTTTAATATTTAGAGAAATATGCAATCAAATTCACCTCATTCTCCACTTTAAATCAATTAATGCATCGATTTATTCAATTTGTGATTACTTTTCCTTCCCAATGTTGTTCTAAAATTTACCATGTATATTTTACTTATAATCTGGAAGGATTACAGAGGTGTTTGCATATATTTAGAATGAGTTCAATAAACAATTTTTTTAAAAAATAAGATGGTTTAAAATAAAAATTTTTGGCAACAGCATTAAAAATAAAAAATACAGTTTCCTACTTTTAAATTTTATCTTCTTTTCAAAATGTCGTATATAAGCAAGCTGAGGACTGTAGGATGTGCATTTGCGCTTTGCGAAGAGAAATATTACTGTTCCATAATTCAAAAAAGTTCTAAATTGCATAGTATTAAACGCAATGGCAAAATACACAACATTATTAATCGGAAAGGGAAAACCTGTCAGGCATTTACACGGAAAAAAGACTCCAAACGAATGCCCGATAGAAGTACGTACTGTTTCTAATGTTCCTAAAGTTAAATTGTTGGTAAAAAAAGAAAATTTGCAGACGCAGGAGTCATTTGCAAAGTCTTTGAATACATCTGTAGTAACTCTAAATAAAATAATAAACCTAGATTTACAACTTAAAAAATCTAGAAGACATAATGTTCACCAGTTTTTGCTGAGGCATGTGGCTCAACGCAGAATAGTATGTGGAACCCTGTATGAAAACGATTTAGCGGGAAATAAATGGAGATACATTGTGTCTCTTGATGAGGCATAGATTTACCTAAATGACGGCAACAAAAAAAAATGTCTATATATTTATTATCTAAAGCAGAGAGAAAAGAACGTACAATTCTGGTTCCAGCAATGCAAAAGAGTGTTTTAGTATGTGATTTATGTTTGTCGAATGATTCCTATAAACTGGGAAATTAGAAATAAGAAGAGTATAAAAAAATGTTAAAAACAACTCAAGATGCTATCAAGAGAAAATTTTATTTCCTATATTTAGAGATGAAATTCCATTTCTTTATCCTACTGACTTCCTAAGAGTGACACTTCATCAAGACAAAGCAACAAGTCAATACTTCGAAACGTATCACTAGATTCCTTGAAAAAAATGAAGATTGATACAGGTTTTGCATATATATCTTTTTCAACTTATTTCTGCAAAGCACTCTGATGTTTCATCTATGAACTGTTATTCCTCTGGTCTCTTGAAAAGAGCTCTTTCTAAATGCAAACCTATTGGGATGCATGGACTCTAAAATGGAAGAAGAATGGAAGTTTTACTAAAAGACCTTCTATCATGGAAATCACGATGCATAATTTAGATAAACGGTAATTGAAACGATAAGTTTACAGCCCCCAAATCGTTCTAAAAGTGTGTGTATTTCTAGTCCATTGACTACATCATATAAGATTTTTTTCACACATTCATTTAGCACAGAAATTATTTATTTCCATTAAAGAAACTCGAGGCTTATTTTAAATTTACATTCTTCTGCCCCATTCGCAGTGTCATAACTTTCCATTTCATAAATGTTAAAAAATTCCGATTCTACAAATTGAAGTGTCATAATTTCTAACTTCATAAGCAATGAATATTTTGTTTCAAAAATGCAATTAGGACAAAAATATCCAGAGGATTATCAAACGAAAAGCCTTCAAAAGAATATTGTTCTAGGAAATGAATCTGAAATAAAGAAGAAGAAAATCCTTTAACTGGAAGAAAGCAAATTTAATCAAGGCGAAGTTAATGAAACATCGCATAGTAGCTTTTCCTCGCCCTCCCCCCAGCAACGGGAGGAGAGATATTTTTGTTGCAAGTGTATCGTTACTGCAGCGTGAAATGTTTTGAATCTAGTAATATTAATGAACTTTTCCCAGTAAGAGATTTATGTCTTATAGTTTTTATAATGCCACTAATTTTACATTTAATGTAATTTTTTACTATTGATTGCAGTCTACAAAAATCGCGTATTGAGTTTCTAGCTAAATAAAATGCAACCTAAAGTAATTCAACCTTCTGTGGAATATACTAACTGATGAATGTTTCAAGAATTTTGAGAATTGTTTAACATGAATTTACAAATTTAGCTTTGGACTTGAAATTAAATTTTGCAGAGTCTATATAAATAGTAAAGAGGAAATCAAAATAGGAGAGAGGAAAAATAATCAATGCGCTTGCTGAGATACGAAGCCCGGACATTCAGCTTGTTAACCAAGCTTGCTTCCAATTACACCACAAAAGCACGTGGTAAGTAAGGGAAAATTCCTTACCTTCTTCCCCACTCTAGTCCCAATAAAAGTTTCTAATGAAAAGACAGTCAAGATGCAAAATCGAAGTGGTGACAAATTATCATCAAAACAGTTGGGGCTCCACTTGGTTGAGTTTACTAGGCTTTTCAAACAGCAAAAATTAAAATCATTGATGACGTAGCCGGGATTAGAACTCCTTACCTTCCGGGCGGATGTTCTTCCAGTTACAAAGATGGCGCGAGAGTTGAAAATGCCTTGCAACTTCTAATTGGACAATGGGAATTTTGATTTTAATTTGAAGAATGAAATGAACTCGAAATTTTTAAACTTGTTTAATTTAATTATACGTATTGCAGTTGCTAATCGTTCATTTGTATAGTTCTCGTATGTATCGAACATTATTTCTTGCAACTATCTGTTATTAAAACGGTTTTTCATTTTACGTATTCTTCGTACCCACAGAATTTCGTCGTTGACGTTTTACATTCCACCCCATATTGCATATCGAAAATTATTATTTTTCCTTGGTTCTGCTACTTAAAGTTTTTAACCAACAGTTCCTTACACTCTGCATATCAGAAGTAAAATGGTCAGAACTTGCCCAAAACTTCTGAAAATGTATCTTGTCTCATGTTGCATATAAGAATATGGCAATAGAAGATTTTATTGGCATATTTAAATAAAAAAATGAACAACATCTGAATAGTTTTCCTACAAACTGTGGAAAATTAAACGATATAGAAATGACTCAGGAGTGCCTCTAGAAGACTAAGCGGCATATAACAAATATTGAAAATAATTATATGTAACAGAATAATTTTAATGATTGTGCAATTTTCCAAATGTTTTTGCCCTTATGGCTCCAGGGTCTAGGACTTTTCGCCGTGGTCATTCACCGTAGCCGTTTCGCCGTCAAGACATATTTTTCTTTACATGACTGTATTTTATCTTCCCATATTATACTAGTATTAAATTTAGTTAGTTTAATAATTCTGTTTAGCTTTTGTATACTTAATAGAGATTGTTTTTAATATATATAGTTTTACAAGCATGAGATTCTATAAAGGAATTACACATAGTTAGTTGGAAAATCATGTCAGCATCAAAGAGAACTGGGGATAAACTCCTGATATAACAGAAGTTACAGTATCGATTTTAAAATTATGCAGTTACAATATTTACACGATTCGTCAAAATTTCTTGAAATTTAATCGGCTAGTTCACAGAAATAACTCATTCAAGCAGGAAGTTTACATTTTTTATGAAATCTGAATTGAAAACGGAATCAATTTGGATTCTTGTCAGCACCTTACTCTCTTAAAATTAATATGTCATGTCTAACGGTGTATTTGTATGACACTGTACAGAAAAACATTTTATATATTATTTTATATAAAATGAGTGAGTTTTAATAACAGAGTTATTAATTCAAATTAATATAATACCGCAAGATATAATACAGTCGTGTAAAGAAAAATATGTCTTGACGGCTAAACGTCCCGACGGCGAAACGGCTACAGTGAAATGGCCACAGCGAATAGTCTCATTCCCAAGGCTCCAAACTTAGCAGCCCATTGATACAAACTAGTGAATATGGGTAGCTTCGACCTCCTTCGAACCCAGGTGAACGGTTTTGCTGTGTGGCTGATTTTTGTGATTTTCCTCACCTAAAACATGATTATCAGCCAGTTTCTCCAAGAACGCAGTCCACGAAGGCATCTCTTCCCTCAGATAAATAGACCTCGTGTGATTTGCCATATCTAAATAAATAAAATAATAAATCTAAACACGACCAATCCATTCTTCCTTTATGAAGGTATCTTAGGTACAAAATTTTCAAATTTGCAGTCATTCAAAAATACAAGATAAATTCACATCATTACAAAATGTGGGGTAACACGCAAAGAGGTGAAGATTAAATATAAAGAAACACTTAGAACATTGTAATTTAAAAAACTTTTCTCAAGGACTGTATATAAAACTCCTAAAAAATAAATTAAAATCTGATGTGCATTTAGACTTATGAACTCAGAGAAATTTTAATGCAGATGACTCACATGAATAATTCGTTCTTTAAGCCCTTGCGTAACTCGAATTAAGTCTAATTTATAAACTGCTTAAGTGTTTCGAATCTATTTTGAATTCACGTTTTGTCAGTTGCCATTATCCGAGATAGATATTCTTCAGTTCTCCATTTCAATACCATTGCATCAAGCAATGGACGCAAGCTTTTACAAAATTTCTGTAAAATTATGTCATATTGATGCTAGTGAAGTCACTGATATTTTCTTCTGTTGCTTCACGAAATTCTTTCTTTCTAGTTAGCTCGACACAAACGTCGCTGCAGGGCCAAATCAGCAGTAGGACAGGGATAGTTCTAGGAATAATCAGTAATAAGGATTCTGTCGCCTGAGACTTCGCCCTTTAGTTCTGCAGCTCCGAGCTTTTGGTTCGACCCTTCGTTCTGCCTCTACTGGCAGCTAAGCCGATTGCCTCTACCCTGATGACAGCACTATATTTCTTTAATTTGTTGACCTTGTAGAGACATTAGGTATTTTTGGAAGCAGGCAAGAGAGGTTGAAAAATTAGCGACGCCTTTGCCGGGAATCGAACCGAGGACCTCTGGAATACGCGCCCAACGTGCAGACCACCATACCATGAAGGCATGCCAAGAAGGCGGGAAAAATACCTTGTAACCTTTTGGTCTTCCTAATATTCAATTATTATGTATGTCTGGCACGTCCTTCACGGATGTTTAGTAGCCGAACGGAAAGTAAGATCCAACTTGTATGATCCCTTCAAATGTCACGCAATGTAACTTGAAATTCTGTTGAATTTAAGCCCCGTAAACTTTTAATTTTGAAATTTCACTTTCATTTTCTAAGGTCAGAGTATCCCCATACGCCTACAGACTCCATTTCAAAAATTCATTTAAAACTCCCTTTCATATTTATTTTCTATACACAAATTGTATAATCATAAAGTCGACAATTAAATAAAAAGAAAAGATTCATTTTACAACTTCTTTTGAGTTGGGGATACGTTACTTCGGATTTTAAGGTGATAGATTTGATTTACCCCATATCTGAAAAACAGCTCATTCAGCAGCTATGGCTGAAGAGTTGGACTGGAATATAAGCCCGACGAAGCGTTAATATACCGCGCTATTCAATAACTAGATTTATTGATAATAGCTTGAATTATTGGGATAATTCGAGAATTTTTAATGATAAGCAGTGTACTGATTAGTTAAAAACAAATTTTGCTGAATGTCATACGGAAACAATGTAGCACTCAGAGCTGTCATAACTGGTACTGACGATTCAGATACCACTGAAGTTGCAAACATGGTTTTTTTTTTAATTTATATTTTTTTTTAATTTTCTATTTATTGAATTCATATATAATGAGCATCGATAAAGCTTACCTTCCCAAAGTTCAAGATATAATGTGTAACGATTTCTTAGGTAAGGATTCAGAAGATTTAAATGACGAAAAAGGCTCTATGATTCGAGGTTTGCACTTTAAAATCTTCCTGAAAATTCTAGATATCCCTGGATTCGAATGCCCAATCTTAGGGAGAAAAAAAATGTAACTTATAATTTAGTTCGAATCTAATGAATTAGTTCATCTAAAGTTAGATTTGATCTCACTCTGTTGGATCTCGTGCTAATTGTATGAGCTAAATTACTAAATTTACAAAGCATTAAAAAATTGGCAGTTTATCTTAAAATAATATTTCTTTCTCGAATAATAATTTTTCTGGAATATGCGCTGCTCCGTGTCACTGTCACTTGTTTTATTCTTTCCCAAAGACTGTGCATAAGTAAAAAATTAAAGGAGGGGAAACTAACTCAATTTTTTTTAATTAATGATTTATTTTTCACTCAAATGAAAACAATCTTACATTATTGTATTCATAAAGTTGAATATGTACTGCATATTCTTCCGATTCCATTTTACTTCTGCTTAAACCAGAGCCCAAATATAAACGAAGAGGTTTAAAAAAAGCCAGAAGAAAATGCTTGTAGTTTTCTACCTGAAAGAAGAATGCTGAATTGCACGGTACAATAATTTCAAATTTATATTTTGTTGGAACATACTTGGAAGCAGAGCAGATTTGGTTGGAACACAGATTTGGTTTGTTTAATTATGGCAAGGCCTATCTGCCTAAGGAGAGAGATTCCTTCGAAGAGTACTTTCTAAAGGTAACTGGTTTGTATCCACGTTATACAGGGTGTATCTGAAAAAGTAGTCGAAATTTTACAGACTGATACAACGCAGCTAAACGAGAAATATTCGTCATACAATGTTTGGCTGGAATGCAAATGGTAAGAAGTTAAAAACGTAGCTTTACACTGTCACATTTAAAGACTTAACACAACAAGAAGAAGAGATACTTCGGAAAACATTTTACTCACAGTATTGTAATTGATGTACATGCGCAAAGAAATTGCTCAGAAGAACTTCCGCCAGCTGTAATGCAGGCTTCACACCTGCGGTACAGGGACTGAAGCACATTTGCGAAGACATCAGCCATTTCCCGAGGATCACAAAGCAATAACGGCGATTCTGCTGAGTAGATCCATATTGGTTTCAACAAGGCGCTCGTAGATTAGGCTTCTCATATGGCCAAGTACACATGGCCAAGCTGTGGGACCACCTCGACCAATACATCGCCCTGGAAATTTTGTAGTTCGTATAACCAGTCATCCTCTCAGAAATCCACGGTAGAAAATGCCGTTGGGTGCGAGGTCTGACTCTTTTTATACCATTTACCTAGCAGCTCGCAGTTTGAGGTTCGCCAAACTTTCTATGACGAATATTGCTTGTATACCTGTGTTTTACAACCCCGTAAAGTTTCTCCCACTTTTTTAGATTCACCCTGTATATGAGGGAACCACGAAAACACCCAGACAGCCAGTCCATTCACATGGAATCAAACCGAGCTCAAACAACCAGTGTTCCACAACTTTACCGCTCAGCTGCTAGAGGGCTTGAAAGCGGAGTAAAGTTTCTCCCACTCTTTTAGATTCACCCTGTATATGAGGAAACCACGAAAACACCCAAACATCCAGTCCATTCAGATGGAATCGAACCGAGCTCAAACTACCAGTGTTCTACAACTTTACCGCTCAGCCGCTAGAGAGCTTGAAAGCGGAATACGAAAAATTCGTTTAACTTGCTTACATTGTTACGAAATGCCCAGCTGCGGTAAGATAGCTTCCCCGCGAATCGGTTTTACAGTTGCCAGAAAATGGCAAGGAGAAAACGTGGTTTCCAGATCTGGATCGAAATTGCCCATTTGGTGACATCTGGCGAAAAAATTGGCGATATGCCATAGACAGAGCGATAACATTTTAGAACGAATTCTTACCGGTTTGCCCTAGAATGTTTTCGAAGGCAGGTCAAAAGCTATATAAACCCTGCTTGTACGCTGAGTAGCAGTGTATCGTCGAGTGTATTGTGAGTTTATCATGCAGAGTATTTTTAGTACGTTGAGTTCAGTAATAGTGACTTGAGCTCCGAGGGCGATCGACCGTGTCGAAAGCTGTACTTTAGTGCTTTACCGTGTCTTTACCGTTATAACCTGATAGCCTGAAGGATGTGGTACTGATTATTTCAGAGCGTTTATCGTAGTTTTCCAACGACTGTAACGCGTCTTTCGAACTGCCCTGTGAAATACTGACGAATAAATTGGGTTATGATTCTTCATCAAGTATTGTCATCAATCATTCCAAATTCACGAACCCGTAGAACGCAACAATATGTAATTATATGAATTAAATAAAAAATGTGAAATTCTTACTAATTCTTTACTTAATTTGCGGCTCTCAAACTTTCATGAAAACTGCCGACTCCTATCATCGTGGAGTTTGTCCACCCCTGCTATAAACCCTGGATTTTCGGCTTTACGTAGAACATGCATTTTTAAGACTGGTGAATTCTACTATATGTTTGAGGAAACCAACTTTTTACATTTTAATAGGAAAAAAAACAGAAGTTTAATATACTAATCAGAGCATATAACCAAACATTTTATCGTTGACTGCAGTTTCTTTGGAGATTAATCCAGTAATTAATCATCAAAACCTTACGGTTATGTGGAGAACGAGATAGGTGTGTAGAGCTTAACGTGGTAGTTATAATGCTCAGTCGAAAGAAGAGATGGGTCTCAGAAAAAATTCATTTCCCGTCTCTTGCTAACAACATGGTTTTCGAGTTTATTTCAAACCTGTCAGTTAAATCAAGCTAAATATTAAAAGAGAACCTTCATTCAGGGGCATTTATAAAACTCGTCGAGAATGTAATATAATATTAATAATGTATATAATTTTAATGTAATATAATTTTACGTAATAATGTAATTAATAATAATGTAATATAATTTTACGTATAGGACAAACCCTCTGATCTTTAAAATTCAGAATAAGCGAAACATACAGCATATTAAAGAAAAGGAAATAAAAACTTTTAAGGCTTCGGATAGTTAAAATAAAAATCGCAAATTTAAACTTTCGGGGCCCAAAACTATGGCTCATACTATTTCCGCTCGAATTTGAATTTTTCAAAAGCTTACCTGACCTACCTGACAAAGGCATAAAAAAATCAAGCCCCTCCTCTCTTCTTTTAATCGAGTACTACAACTTTGACGCCACAGACTACTCTTTTACTGCATTCACCACCGTCATAATAATGTTTTGTTAAAGTGGACTTAACTGCAATGAAACTGCAGTCAGCTATAAAACGTTTGCTTAATTGTGCTAACTGTAACGTATATTGATACTGATGAAAATTTCAAAATAAGCATTCTAATAATAAGGTAAAAGTCTTACCTTTTCAGAAGATCTTCTAATCCAAAATCCAGGGCTTTTTTTTAAATATTATACATATATATTTAAAAAAACACACATTTTAATACATATTTTACGCATACAACACATTTTAATACACAATACATTACTAACTAATTATATGCACAATACACAGAAGTTACGGATTTCACCTTTTATTGCGTCGTTTATTACTAGTTCTATAAAAGTTCTTTTTTGAGGCAACGCGCATGCGCGGATCACGAGATGTAAATCGTTTGGCAAGAGTTTCAGTAGGTAAGATAAGAAGTATATAAATCAACACACTAAAACTGTAATCAACAGTTGTCACTTAACTTCACTTTATAATTTAATTACGTATTTCTCCTTAAAAACTGAAAATACTAATTGCCCATAGCAAATCTTTCTAAACAGCCCATTTTAAAATTCAAATGTTCCTCATATGATTCTGGCACAAAGCTTCAGCCAATAATAATTTCGAATGTGTGAACCGAAACTTTAGTAAACCAACAGGGATAAACCTGAAATAAAACTAACTTGTTCAGAAGCGAGTTTTCATTTCAAATATGTAGAATTCCTTCTATCGCTTCGCTTCTTTCAAATTCCACAGCATCACTTTTTTCTTTCAGATATTAAAACTATAAAAATTGAGTAAAGAATAGGTGTGTTTAACGCCAATTTATCTAAGTCTTCAGCAAACATATTTGTCTACAACAAAAGCACTGTCTTGTCCAGGAAAAACATCTCCATCTTCTCTTCAAAAGTATTATATGTATGTAGTATCGCATGTGCTCTTAAGTAAGTATCTTTTTTTCTTTTAGGGGAAGAAGAAGTGGTATATCTGATCAAAGACTGGCAGAAATAGAAACTTTGCTGGCCATAGAGAATAGTCAAAAGGGCAACAATAATGTTGCTTATGGAGTCATCGATCCCATGGCCTTGTAAGTAAATTTTTATCTGCTAACCTTTTGTGAATGAGCTTTATTATTCTTAGCTTTATAAATCAAATATGTATCGAACTTTAATATATGATACTCATAAGTAATTACCGGAATACCAAACCTTATAACAGCTGGATACAGTTGAGATGTTGAAGGTCTAGCTGATCAAGACACAGCTATATAAGCGATCAAGAAAAGATAAATAATGATTTTGCTTTAATACATCGCCCTAATCTCTTCAGCTTATTAATTTCAAAATGCGCTGACAGTAGAATCGATTACAGATTTCATAAATTAAAGATTTTGGTGGAATTATTAGGTAAAAAAAATAACGTAAAGTAAAAAAAGAAATAAACTAAAATTCATTTTTACTTTTTTTTTCATAAACATTAATTATTATTTTGATGTGTAAGAACATGCCCGATAAGTGCCAAAAATATCAGTTATCAATCAAACTGAAACCAACACCCAGTCCCCAAGCGTACGTAAACTGTCAAATGTTATACAATTTGTATTACTGAAAATTTTTCTATTATGGGGGCTCTGAATATGATTAAATTAATGTAATAACTGAAATAAAAAATTTAATTTTTATTAAAGAAATGATGAAACTAATTTTGGTCAATTATTTAGAATTTAAAATATTTTAATATTTTAAATATTATTTTTAATATTTTGGCTAATCTTTGAAATATGATAACAGGTAGTTTGGCGACATTTTGGTAAGGCGATAAAGGTTACTAGTTAGGACTTTAGCAGTGTACATGGATAAAGTCAAAACTGTGCGCAATGCCATTTTTGTGCAATTCTGGGATGTCTTTTTAAGTGAAAATAGGTCGCCGTGTACATGGATACCGTGTATGTGCAATTCTTAAAAACGCGGCAAGCAGTTTGCGATTCTGCACATTCTCCCAATTCCGCACCTAATCTTCGTCATGATTAAGCACTTTTGTTCCATAAAAGTTCTAGTATAAGCGTAATTCGGCTAGCAGATTGTTGGAACAAAATGTTGAGTAAATAAAACATGCCTTTACTTCGTGAAAACAAAATGGCGTCCAAACAAAAACTTGCAGGTTGCTGTAGCAGGGTTGGTCGCAAAATTTCGCCAAAAAATCGCCAAGTTATCATAATCCAAAGATTAACCAATATTTTAAAGTATATAAAAAAGGAACAGTCGTACCATCTATTGAATGAAATAAGAAGAAAGAACAGAATACTTTCCATAAGAAAACTAAAAACGCTTCATATACCAAATATTAAATATTTCACAAAAGTATAAATTTTAAAATTTCTCTAAAAGGCAATAGAGTTTAAAAATATGAAAAGGATATCTGGCTGGTTTTGTTTACATTCCAATTGGTATAATCTACATGTTTACTATTCATCATTGAAAGCTCACAAATCTCCCGTCCTAATTTTAATACTTAACAAAAAAAAACGATTTTCTACTTAAAATAGAAAAATCGCAACGACTGCAAATAAATTTTCAAATTTAATAAAATCAATTTAATATAATTCCAAATTTAATAAAATCTAGGTACATGAAAATGTGTAAAGGGTAACTATAACACACATGTATGCATAATAAAACATGGAAGTTTCAATAGTATTTAATGCAAATTATATCTAAAAGCACTTTTCTGATCCTACTGACGTTGATGTTTGCTCTCAAAGTCAATGTAATTTTATTTAACAATACGTTTCGTAGTCTTATCTGCTTGCTTATCTGCTTGCTGTAAGGATGCTGCTTGCTGCTGCTGCTTGCTGTATGTGCTTTGCTGCTTGCTGTAGTAGCTGAACGTTACGTTGCTGACATTTCTTTGGCTTCACTTCTGTGACGTCAGGCTTCCTCCATTTATTCTAATCTCCTTGATATTAATCCATATAAAAGAAGAGATGTAGGTTTTTAACTTGTAAAATTTATTTATTAATGTAATACATAATTCTAAAATTTGTACTTTTTAAAATCTGTTATCGTTTCACAAAAATTTAAAATATTACACTAGGAATTTGATTTCAATTTTATTTGAAACACTGAAACTACCATTCTACTTTAACCCTCTTAGTATAATTTCTATCCACCATTTTACGCCATAAAAGAAAAAATAGTAAATTCTTCACCATTAAACTTATTCACCTTTACAACAATCTTTTGATTCCCATTTAGCTAAAATTGCTCCACAAGCTTCTTCATTTAGTGAATTAATCCTTGAAACTCTCCAACTTTCATCCAGTTTAACAACTTTAGTCAATAATTTTTATTCTAACCACATTCTCCAAAAATTACTTGAAAGTTTCTCATTTTTCTCTTAACGGAGATCAAGTATCGCCAATAGGAGATTTATTTTTGTTTTGGCGGCAACACATCGCGCCATTCTTGATTAAAAAATTGGAACTCCTATATCAGTAGGCGAAATACAAGCACATCCCAAAAACAGCTTTCTCTCATTTTATTTAAGAGATAAAAAAGAAAACAATAATTTTAATGAAAAATTATAACATAAACAAAAAACATATAATTTACACTTCAAAGCGGCGTTTATAATCCGCACAAGCCAATGCCAATAATTAAGTATTTCGGAGGGTGACTAAAAAAATGCCCACAGGAAAAAAAAAGCGCACAGGAAAATGGCTCATAGGTATAAATGCTCACAGGCAAACAGCTCACGCAGAAATATGCCCACATAGAAAAAAGCTCACATGGAAAAATGCTCACTTAGAAATATGCTCACACGGAAAAAAGCTCACACTGAAATATGATCAGATAAATAAATGCTCACATTAACTTTTTCTGGGACGGCATATAAAAGAATGAAAACTCTACTAAAATTTTGCATGTACTGTAATATTTTATACCACTGCCCTTGTACGAAATTTTTTCTTCTAACTGCCAATAGTTAATTTTTGTTTTCTTACTCTATTTCTTCAGACTTTTGATGTGTATCCATAGATATTGATGGTTGAATGTAGTTATTTGGCCCACCAGCGCCCGAGCGGTTAAAGCCGCTGAACAGTGGTAGTTCGATCCGGGGTTCGAGTCCCGGCGAACGGTCTGGCTGCATGGGCGTTTTCGTGGTTTTCCACATGTTTCCCACGATCCAGTTTCCCTTAAAAAGACCTGCATCCCTCTGTTTCCGTGTAGTGCCTAAGGGCGGAGCACGTAATAATCAAAAAAGAAAAATGTAGTTAATAAGTTTGGAGCCAAAAAAGTTCTAAAATTTCTGCAGAAATTTAAAATTTTAGAAATAAAATTAACAATTTTAGGCACATTTAATGATGCCACTCAGTTGAACATACTTATGTAAAATATGTGGAAAAAGCTTTTCTAAGTGCTTTAAATTTAATAGTATTATTATGTCAAAATTGTAAAAAATATAACATTTATTCCTTCCTTAGGCATACGCCTCGTATGTTTTGCTGTATTTAAATAGCCTCACCAAAAGTTAAAAGAGGGTATCTCTACTGCTTTTCGTTTATTTTTATTTTTGTATTTTAAAGCGATAAAATTCTGACATATCTAAAATAATTTCTTCTATGAGGAATCTTTATTTATTTCATTTTAGTGAAGAAATAAGCTTTCTTTTCCAAATCACAATATTTATTTTTCGAAACATTATATCAAGTTCAAGCACAGGGCGTTCAAAGAAACTGCATACTTCTTTGAACGCCTTTTGAAAACTTTGTCTTATACGAGTACATAACCATTCGTAAAGTGCTTAGTCGTGCAGGATCTGAAACTGGAACCACATATCGATGACTCACGGTTCCAATTTGATAAAATGAATCAAATACTTTTATTTATACAAATGCCAGACATTTGTGCACTAAGCCATTAGTCTTAATCTTGCTTCTTAATACTTAAGTGTGTGTGTGTGTGTGATTATGGCAAAGCCTCGAGGGCTATCTTCCTAAGAGGAGGGATGCCTTCGTGGAGGACTTTCTAAGGGAAACCGGCTCGTATACACGTTACACATGGGGAAAACCACGAAAACGCCCATGCAGCCAGCCCGTTCGCGGGATTCGAACCTCGGACCGAACCACCAGTGTTCAGCGACTTTACCGCTCGGCCGCTGGTGGGCCTCTTAATACTTAAGAACAATAGAATTAAAAGATAATAGTGAAGTGCATTCGTCAATATGTTCCTTACCCATGGACGGTCCAGAGCTGCTACAAAGGGTACAGATTGAAGAGTCCTCAAGTCGAATTTTAAAAAAATGGGCCTTCAAATAGTCGTGTCCAGTCAAAAGACGAAATAACGTCAGGCTACAGGAAGAGGAAAATCTGGAATAACTGGCTTTGAACTAGTAAGACACCCCAGGCATTTCCCTTAGCTTCATCTGCTAGGAGGAGGCAAACCTCCTCTTAAATTCTAATTTAATTTGGAGTTTTGCAGAATTAAATGTCATATGATTATTAGTGGTTTGTAGCATAGTCGTTCCTTTCTTTGCCAAGAAATCGGATCTTTCCTTTTCCTCGATGCCACAATGAGCAGAATACAATTGACTCAGCCAGACTGTTGAGAATCTTTCTACATTTATAAATTCGTTCAGAAGAGCAAACTTTATTGTTGGAGATAGCCTCCAAAGCGCCTTTGCTATCAAACAAAATAACAACGCGAGGCAAATTACTCTTCCAAGCGCTTAATTGATTCAGAGCAATAAATATAGCCTCAACTTCACCTCAAAATTGGTAGTATCATTTCCCAGTGCCTTATGGAATGCAAAATGGTTACAATAGATTTCTACCATCAGCTCCAGTACCTCGCTCAATCGTGGATCCATCGGTGTAAACATGCGTCCAGAGGTTACTGGGATATCTTCTTTTAATAGTTTCATAACCAATGGTTCTGATCTGGGCAGTGGGCATCTCACCGTTATCAATTTTCTCGTCAAGTTCAAGATATACTCAGAATTCACCGTATTCAAGAAGGCACAAGGGTACAGTCATTACATTCATTTCTCGAACAAGGTCTAGGTCTTTTGCTAACTGATAACCAATTTGACTGAAACCCACTTGTGTCTTTAAATTTCTTTCATGCTAAAATTGTAATTCCTCCTATATTTATTATTTGGGAGCCTGCAAAGTTTTTGAAACAAAATTGCAGCACTTTTACGAATGTCATGTATGACAGGAGAAATACTGGTTGACGCTTCTATAGCCGCCATGGGGTTGGATTTAACTACACCTGTTATTAGGCGAAGAGTTTGATCTTGTTAAAACGTCGACTGTACAGTCACCAAAACTTCATTACAATAATAAAATAACGGTTGAATTTACATTTTATTTGTATTTATTAAAGTTTCTCTGTTACACCCCATCGGCACTCCTACAGGCGTTTCGAAATTGGAAGTCTCCTTTTCAGTTTTTTACTTTACATAAGAAATAAGTTCATTGCAATTCAGACGTGAATCAAGTTTGCATCCCAAATAGGTAACGTTATTACTAACAGAGATTACTTCACCACGATACAGAATATGGGGTAAAAAGCGCTGTCTATTCAAGGTAATAAACTGACAATTAGTTTTGTCTGGGTTTAAAATTATGTTATTATTCCTGCACCAAATATCCAATCTTCCCAAAGCATCATTGACATTAACATTCAGGCTTTGATGTCGCTTCTTTGGTACACAGCTTCAGAACACTAGGTCGTCAGAGAACAATGTAGTCTTAACTGCAGTGTCATTGATAAGAATATCAGGCAAATCGTTTATATAAATATTAAATAATTTGGGGCTCATAACAGCGCCCTGAAGGAGACCAGTTTTTGTCTCCCTCATTCTGCTCTCTACTCCAAGGCGGTAAGTGTAGCTTAAAGTGACAGACTCTGTCATAGGCGGATTTAAAGCCCACAAAAACTGTCACGGTGGCCTAACGTTTATCTAGGGAGTCCTTCACGTCTTGGCTAAAGTAGATAACATTCTGAGCTATACAGTCATAAATTCTAAAACCGGCCTGCGTAGGAGATAATAAATCATTATACTTCAAAAACCAATTCAATCTTGATGTAATTCATGCGCTCCATGACCTTAGCCAATATACAAGTCAAGGAAATAGGTCAGTAACTCTTAATTTTATCACAAGATTTATTTTTCTTTACTATAGGAATAACAGTGGCTGGCCAGCTTCTGTTCAGCAGCGCAAGAACAGCCAAACGAGCAATAAGTCTCTTATTCTTCAAAATATCGGCATGGATGTTATCCGGTCTTGAGCTTTTGCCACATTTTAACAGACAAATAGCCTCATTGAGTTCCGCCATGGTAAAATTGGAGTAGAAGGACGAATGTCTTGGATTATTTTTCTGTAGGAGAGCCTTTACATTTCTTCTAGTATGGCGTTGATTCTTTTTTAAATCAGTTCCCAATCATTGAGAGCCAGCATAAAACTTCGCAAAAGAATTAGCAATATCTTTTTCATTAGAAATACTTTTATTGAAAATCATCATGGGCTGTTTTACCGCTTTAGAGACAGAGTTTCTTAATTTATTTTAAAAAGAGTGCATTCCCTTTCCATCTATTCTAAAATCAATAATGTTAATAAAATTATTAAAGCAGTTACGTTTTGCCACATTAATTTCTCTTTTTAACACGCGATGCATTTTCTCCAGTCTCTAACATGGCAGTGTCTTCGGTTTCCTCCGCCAGATGACGAGACTTTACAGATTGTTTTTTAAGATTTTCCAACTCATGGGTTCAGAAAGGCTTAAATGTTTATATTTTGCCTCTTGGTATACACATTTTTGCTGATTCCATAACAGTAGAACAAAAACGAGAGGTGGCAGCATGAATACTTTTATCTACACTGGATCAAAATTGCGAAGATTTTGTTCCAGATCATTTCTATAATTCTTCCAATTTGCCTTGAAATTTAGGGTTTGTTCCTTCCGCATATGGAGGTATTTGTAATGGTCATTCGATGGCCCGAGCCAGGGCGAAATAAGACATTTCTAAAAGTGATCGCAACAATGTCTTCAGATACAATGACTAAATAAGGATTAGTTTGAGTACCATTGCAGTGTAAGTAAGAGGCAGGATATGATGTAAAATATATAAATTCTACTTTCTCAGAATTTAAAAGATCCTCCATGACTATGCCTACGGCACTACTATCCTTATAGCGACATCTTTTGTTGTGTGCATTAAAACCTCCAATGAGAAAGCATATTCTAGGAAAGGAAACGCAGCTACAATTCAACTTTTTATTGCCTGGAAAGCTATAGCATGTAAAGGCCCTGTTGTCTTTCCAGACAAAGTTTGCCCAATAGCTCCGATAGTATGTAGATCACTAATGACAGAAAAAGATTATATTTTGCCTTACGCCTATCAAGATTCCACTGGCAATTCTTCTTGATTTCGGCAGAAGATGCAAATAAAAACCACAGAACGGATATCTACATAAATCATCTAAGGACAGGTTAGCTTTCACAAGGAAAAATAAGTCAATATCTTGAGATTGACTGACATTCAAAATGTGGGTCTTCTTACCCTGGGAAAGGCTACCAGCATTCCTCTGCAAGATTCGCATCCCATTCTTTGCCATAATGTAATATAATGAATGCATTACATTATGGCATAATGTAATACAATGTAATATAATAAATCGATTAAAGTTAGGCCACTAGCTTTAAAAATCGTTTGCTTGGTGCAAGATTGAAATGAGATTTTCTAAGGCGGAATGGATTTTTATGAGTGAGTACTATTTCGCAAATCATTAATTTGATTGCGATGCTGACCTTTTTAGACTGTTTGTTGGTGATGGCAACATTTTATTCCCGAATTCGTCCATTTTGTTATAATTTGGAAGAGACAGGTGACCACTTAATTTCTTATGGCAAATGCTTCCATTTTCTTTAAATCAGGTTGCCAACGTTTTTAAACGATTCGAAAACTTTTCCGTAAGAATGCGTTTGAAGAAATGCTCCATCAAAAAATTCATTTCGCTCAGGGAAACTCCTCTCCACACTGAAAAAAATAAACGGTTTCTAAAACTAACGTCATGAAAATCAACTGAAATTTCAAGAGATATATTACTTATAACAGTATATAGTGGGTGTCGTACGCTGAAATAATTTGCCATTTATATCCAAATTAGAATTTACACAAGTTTTCAAAATTTGATGTCCGCGAGTTTTAGCTCAGTATGTGAGAAATATTTCGTCAAATAACCTCATAATTCTATGTTTTTTCATTTATGTTATTTAAACTAAAACTTTATTTCACTTCTTTGTACACTGTTTTCCATGGTTTCAATTATTATTCGCTATTTAAAATATTAGCTCATACATTTTTAAACTAGGTTCTGTTTCTAGATAAAAGTGAAAAAAAGAAGAGAAAGTAAAAAATTCTTATTCAGTTGATATTACTGATTGCTTTGATTAATAAAGTTGCAGGGACAAGACCAAATGTGTCCGATTAAATTATTTATCGATTGAACGATCATGTTTATGAATAAAATATAAAATTAAAAATTTCAATTACTTGAAAATATCCTTTCTTCCTATTCCTTCATGGAAGATTAATTTGTAATATTTGGCTTAGGTTTATAAAAATACGCTGTAACTTTAGATATCACGTGTCTCTGAAGACTACAAGACAATGCTTTAGTTTTGAAGGAAGTCATGAGAAACTAAAATACGAAGTTTAAAATTGTATTCTTGTTTCTAATTTCATATTTTAAATTTAAAATTTTAGAACAGGAAAGTACATAAAACATTGCCGCCGCATTTACTCGAAAAAGGGACCCCGATGTATATTATTAACTAAATATTAAGAAAAAAATGTAACTGAAAATTATTTCGTCTCACGTATTTCCTTACGCATATTCTCCCCTCCCCCCTTTTTTTTTCTAATTTTTGTTCTTTGGAAGTCGAAATTGGAAAATGATGTAAATCATTTCATTTCCGAAGGACGGGGTAGTTACAGTGAGAACACAACAAATGAAATCTAATCATGCATAATTTACAAGATCCCAACATTCCAATAAGAATACCTAACATTACAATTAATTAACATTAACATTACAAGACGATTAACTAATTAACATTACAATATCTAATCAGATATTTAAGTTAACTGCACTTGAATCACTTCTGGTCTTATTGTTGCTGTTCTTGGGCCTTTTCATCCATAAGTAGTTAGAAAATGTGAATGCGCAGCCGGATCCTCGAAATCAGAGAACTAAAGTCAGTTCATATTTGCTCGCAGTGATGGGTTGGTTCTCGTATTAGGCTGGCATAAAGCCCAACAGATAGAGAGAAAAATATTCGGCTTCGCAGTAGTTTGCGAAACTTTGTTAGAAGACGAAAACAATCACTACGTCGGTGAATCCATTTTTAAAATTTAGGGAGCTTCTTTCCCTAAAGGCATTGAGGAAGGGGAAAAAGACTCGAATGTTTAAATGCTAGGACGGGGGGGGGGGAACGCAAGGAAATACCGGTATTTCCGAAGAAAGAAATTTTAGTTTATTTTTTCTCTTTCAGAATATCTTTGAAGTAAAAGTATCATCAGCTCTAACCCAAAGATAGAAGAAAACTAAGGAAAAGTTAGTGATACATCGCCTTGTTTTAGGACATATCAGTATGGTGGATGCAGGCTTCGAATGAAATCTCTCAACTAGACGTGGATACTTTAATTAGTCGTAATCTTGTATTTATATGCCATGTTCACGAAATTCTTTACCCAGCTTTTATTTTCGCAGTTCTTGGCTGTAGATATATGCACGAAATACGAAAAATAATTTATACAAGTAAGGATTGTACAAGTTTCATGTTAGCGCAATCATTTAGCTCTTCTGTTTGTGAACGAGCTTTGGATAAGATTTCCAGCCTGCAGAATAAGACATCACGGTCAGTAATACGCAAGACACTTTTTTTTTTTTTTTTTTTGGTAAATATAAGTATATAAACCTACAGTATAAAATATTAAGCTTTGAAATTTTTACAATTTAATTTTAAAAATGCCAGAACGCCATTAGCCGCGTTATTTAAAACATATTTGTAATTTGATTTTTATGTCACTGAACAGAGGTTCAGAAAATGACGGCCGGGCAAGGACTTTAGAGAACACACCGTATAAATGGTAATCCTGCGTGATTATATTTACTATTTAGTTATGTGCCAGTGTATTTACATATTGATATTATTCTATATAGCATGATAAATAAATTCGTTCTTCTCCTTCTTCAGTTTCATTTGTCAAAATTCAGGTTAATAAGACCCTACCAATTTTTAAAACAAAATTACAGTGAATGAATGGGATCTTATTTTCAAGTAAATACGATATATATTTTGACTAGCATAGGAAGTTTAGGATGTTCTCCTTGAAAGCAGATGCTCAATGCTCCTGCCCAGTCTTCCTATGCATAGCTCAGACCCTGCTCGTAGAGGTCTCCTTTAAAATTTAAATTCTGACTATATTTAATATAAGGTATTACGTAACCCAAACTTTTGTCATTTGAAGGTTTAGGGTATTTAATTCAGTTTAATAATTTGGAACCATAATTCTACGATCAACCACTTACCACTTACAAAATGCTTAATCGTGCATTCTGCAACGCAGTGTTAATAATCACTTTCTTCCAGAGTGAGATCTTCCAAAGTGAGATCCATCATTTGATTGAATAATATCAATGTGTAAATACATTGGCACATAACTAAATAGTAAATATAATCACGCAGGATTAAGCTGATTCAGCTCGGAGTTCTGAGCGAAAACATTTACGTGATATTTAAGTATTATCATTTCGTTTACCGTATAAGCATTTTCTAATTTCACTACTTTTAAATTCCTTCTTAGAGGCAAGAGGAAACGCAGCTACGACAAAGATATTATGCCCGTGGAGCTGGAAAATTTTCCAGTGGAGTATCTTCGTGAATCGAGATTGAAGTTACCCTATTTCAGGCATGAAGTTCTAGCGTATCCTCGACGACTTCCAAGCAGGTTATACAACATATTCAGACCTAATGATTTGGAAAACGGAGATTTGCAGACTGATGACGATTTATCGAAGTAAGCAAACTCTCATTTTAGTAAATAACCGTTTTCGGATAATGGCCACAAAAAAAAAACAAAAAAACAAAAAAAAAACATTTGCGTTGGGAATAGACGCCATTTTCCATAGCAGTCTAGGCTTGCAAAATAATATTTCGAATTTCCGTATTTTGCTTTCAAATTTCTATGTATTGTTGCGGTTTTTTTTTTTTTTTTTTTTTAATTTTTATTCTTCTGACACCAGTTGTTATGTTATTTTCTTCCTTCACGTTCATACGCGGTTCGTGTGGATTTGGAGTGAATAAAGACGACACTTGATGATGAAGTATCGAAACACTCTTTATTTACCAATATTAATCAGGACAGCTCCAAAACACTTTTACAGTCGTCGAAGATCTACAATAAACACTTGCTGGAACAATCAGCGACACAGCCTTCAGGTTATTAGGTTACAACGGTGGAGAAAGCTTCACTGAAAAGCACCAGAGTACAGCTCCCAACTCTGCTCGGTTGCTCTCGGAACTCCACGTACTCTCGAGACTCTCCACGCTACAACTCGCGATGCATTCGACAACACACAGAGCACAGCTCCCAACTATACGGTTCAGTCGTTTCCGGAGCTTAACACACTCTCTCGACGATGCACTAACCGTGATACACTAAAAGACTCTTCGATGCATTCGATGACCCACTCGGCACTCGCTGCTCGGTTGTCAACTCAATCGACTCCGCACGGACTGAGTAACTCGAGACTAACTATCTCGCACTCTAGATGAGGCACTCTCTCTGACTGCGGGCCAGCAGAGTTTATATAGATTTCGGCTTGTGTTCGAGAACATTCTGGGCTAAACCGGTAAGAATTCGTTCCAGAAGGTTCTCCATCCGTCAATGGCCAATTTTTTCGCCAAATGGACGATTTCTCGCCAAATGTGGCAACCCTGCCTTCCCTTGCCATTTTATGGCAACCCTAAAACTGTTTTACGGGTGAGCCATCTCACCGTGCCTTGAAATTTCGTAACAGTATGTTGAAATGTTTTATTCAGAATTAGCCACGAGAAAAGGAACGAATTTTACGAGTTTCAAGAGGCTCGAATGATACAGCTCTCGATACCTTTTTAGACGCAAGAGTTGGTATTCCAAATGTAGACATTTAATAAGAATAATTGCTGTCTCAATTTTGGAGGCAAGTAATGTAGGAAATAACTTTTAAAATAATTTCAAGCCGTACTGTTGAAGTTCTTGATTCTTAATTTCGTCAATGAATTTTTAATTCTTAATTTCAGCAACTAAAGATAAATTAAAAAAAAAAAAAGATAAGTTCTTTTTATCAGCATTTAAAAAGTTTTCCGAAAAATGTGTTCATTTCCAACAATATATGCTTTTTTCTTTAGTAAATTATATAAATTAAGATTAGAAGATTATCGTAAACGTTTACTGGAATATGTTCCTTATATTCATGAACAGTTTATTCTTAATTACTGTGAAATGTATTATCTCCCAATGCTATCCGTTTTAACTATCGGTCTTTAAATTCAAGAAATTCCTCTCATTTACAAAAATTTTTTCGTTCATGATGATTGGCAATGAACAATGAAAAATAAAGATAGTCATAACTCTAGTAATTAGACTGTTTTTAAAAGTATTGATAAGAAATGTACAGGCGCGGTAAAATAGCTTCCCCGCAAAGCAGGTTTAGGGTTGCCAGAAAATGGGAAGGAACGGCATGGTTGCCACATTTGGCGAGAAATCGCCCATTTGGCCACGAAATTGGCGATGTGCCATGGACGGATGGAGAACCTTCTGGAACAAATTTTTAGGCCAGAATGTTCTCGAACACAAGGCAAAAGCTATATAAACCCTGCTAGTACGCGGAGAGTTAGTCGAGTCCATCGAGTTGCAAGTCAGTCAGCGAGTGCTGAGTGGGTGGTCGAGTGCACCGAAAGAGAAGGCACGAGCCCTAAACCAGTGTTGTAGCACCGTTGCCTTGGCTACGGAGCTCGGCTTTAACCACTTATGCCCTTTATGCCCCTGTCTGAACGCAGCCTAAGCGTATCGCGCTTAGAGCATCTTCGAGAGAATGTGTTGAGCTCCGGGAACGACAGAACCGAAGAGTCGGGAGCTGTACTCTGGTGCTTTGTAGCGAAGCTGTCTCCCTCGTTATAGCCTGATAACCTGGTGGCTGTGTCGCTGATTGTGTTGGCGTGTTTATAGTAGTTCTTCGACTATTGTAAACGTGATTTTGGAGCTGCCCTGAGAATACTGGTTAATAAAGGGTGTTTTGATACTTCATCATCAAGTGCTTTATCATCGTTATTCACTCCAAATCCATACGAACCCGAACATAACGTATGCGAAGATTCTTCGGCGGTACTTTACCTGAAACTTTCTTTGCATTTACACACAAGTAAAAATACACATTCAACTAACGTTTTCGATCAGTCCTTTTGGGTTACAGCTAAGAATTTACAAAACTAAAGGAACGATTATATATAAACAATATCTGGTAACGATTAGGCGACTTCCCTCCAAATGCACCCATCAAATCTAATCATCTACAACGAAGTGCCTGGTTTTAACCTCAGCTAATTATATAACGGGACATTTACCAAAGTCGGACTGCCGCCATGAAATGAAGCCAGGCTAAAACTCGTCCAATACAAACAGATATCTTGGCGATTTTAGCTGGCCTCAACCCAGCGTTAGATTTAAAATTATGTTAACGTCTACAATGATTGTAAGAAAATGAGAGCATTCTATCACAATTTGATAACAAAACGGTATTTAAGCGCAAGGTTTACCTCAGCTAATTATATGTAAAAATTAAATATGAAATATCACGCTCTGAGTAGTCTCAAATTAGACATAAGAAAGTGATGTTGGTGTTTACTTAATTATTATTGCATGGCGAATACAAACTGATGCTGAACCACGTGGCAATGAATTGGCAGATCATCTGGCAAAAGAGGCCGCCGAAAATTATAATACACAATATACTCCCCTTCCCTTAGATTTCTATCTTTAAAAATATCTTGAAAATTCTCACTAGAAAAATCTGATGTGGACACATATGCCTTCTTTCTAGAGCCTATTAATTTATACACATTTTTGCTGCCCTACATTTAAAATTAATTCCTCGAAGTATTATAACTTAATTAAGTGATGCTTCAATTCAAGTTGAGAATAACATCAAAAATTGCAAATTTTAAAATTAAATATCCCGGTCAATTTTTGTCAAACTCCTTATATTTTTATTTTTTTCATAACGAGAATAAATCTTTCTTAAATATAAGTATAGGAGCCGGGAGACAGCATTTGTCGTGTATCCTTTAGTGGGTAATTATTTCGCAAGATACACTCTTTTAAACTACATGGTACTTTTATTATATATACAAAATATATCATCACGCGCATATACAGGGATTATATCTACAGCTCTTTATAATTACAGCTACTCGCATTCCAGTCCTTTTTCTAATTACTGAGCGCGCTCGGATGCTTGGCGCGGTGCCAGCTTTTAGCCCGATTATTATATACACATCGATAGTTCTCGATATACCACATCCCTCCCCCTTTATCAAAACTGCAGTCTATCTGGGGGACATCGAATTCTAATGGACCGACGCAAAGTTTGTGGCACTGCTGGTTTCTTTGGTAACCTGGTAGTATCAGCAGCAAGTCCGGTGGATGGAACATGTGGCACAACCTTGGACTGGGAGGACGACACAGACTCATCTGCCTGGTGGCTATTATCTTTGGATGGTTCTGGAACTTCACTCTTATCAGGCTCTTTGGGAATCACGAAAGCTGGAGGTGGACGTATGAACCCCTCATCTGTTATGGTTCCTCCATCACGAATCTGATCGATAAGTCCTCGCCATAGCTGACCATCTACATTTATGTTGTAATAAAGCTGCCCATCCTTGGATTGGACGGTTCGAAATCTCCATCGTCTATCACCTTGGCGATAATTTCACCAATCTAAATTTATTTCTGAAAGCCATTCTTGACCAAATATTGTATCCAGGTTTCCTTTAACAATGTAGAGATTTAAGTTTTTATTTTGACTTTTATATTCTACCTTAACTGTTGTAAATCTTAAAGGTATCAGTTTTTCTCCATTATATGTTTTAAATACCAGACTTTCATTTTTAATTTTCTTTTTCGAAATTTGCCGGAAATATTTTTAAACTCATTACCGATACTGCACCCCTGTATACAGTTCCATAGCTACCGGTTTTCCTTCTATGTTCACTTCGACCATTATGGGCGGTTTCCTATTTTTCACCTCATTGGAATGTATGCTGTTTACGGGAACTGTGTTTTCATTTCCTACATCTAACTGTTTTTGTTTCGCTTTCATTTTTTTAGCGTTGTAGCATGCTCTCTCAGTGTACCCGATTTTCTTACAAAATCTGCAGATACTTGTCTTAAATGTACAAGAATTTCTATCATGGTCAGTCCCCGTACATCGCGAACACATTTTTCCTTTAGCTCTCTTAGCTGCGAAGTTTTGTTTTTCAAACTTTTGTTTTGGAGCGACAGACTTAGATTTACCTTTATTTCTGGCACTAAATTCCTTAATTTCGAATGGTTTCCCAATTATTTCATTTGCACCTTTTAACGTTTTTTCCAAAGCTTTTTTAAAGTCTTATTAAAGGCTAAATTTCGTTATTTGACCATGATTTTTTTTAATTTTAACAAAATATGAATATTTTCGTTATTTAAAACACTACTTGGAAGAATATATGACTACGATTGCCAAAAAAAGGACCGGTTGCAAAAATAAAATAAAGGTTAATAGAAATAGAAAGAAGGAAAGTAAAATAATGGGGCGAAAATGAAGGTTAAGAAGCTGGGTAAGGAGGTGGATATATATATATATATATATATATACTTTCGTTACTGCCAATTGCAATAAAAAAGGTAGGTACACAACTAGATGTTTTAACAGTACCATATACAAGATTTCAACATTCTATATTTTATCGCTTTTGAGTTATGCGACATACATTCGTATATACGAACAGACGAAACGGAAAACTCCATTTTAAATCCATTTTACTATCTCTTTTGGAAAGAGAATCCTCTATTCTGTCTATACGTAAAGACGTCACGCAAAAAATTAGTCAAAATGTATATTTCCGTTGAAGTATGATACACGAAATTTTTCATGTTTACAATACTTCCTTTACTTTGTACAAGAGCCATTCCCCCCACCCTTTTTTTTTTTTTTTTTTTTTTTTTTTTTTTTTTAAATTTTCCAATGGCGGCCACTAGCCGTTACAAGCGTTGGCCCTACTAAGGCTGGAAGCGGTAGTCAATTTATTATGGAGGCACCTACTAAATAGGTCACAGTTGCCTCGTATGAAGGAACACACAATTTACAAGTAGTAAGCCAAGATCAGTAACCTATTTCCCGTCGGCTCGTACAAGGAAGTAAAAGAGCAACAAGCGTGGAATATTCATGAACAAGGCAGACGTACCTTTATTTATCTACCAAGAATTGATTTAAATCGCAAAGTTTCAATTCTACAGTTATCAAGATGCATAACTGGACACGAACCCTTCGCTACGGTTTAATATGCACTGGATGTACCAATATAAATCATTACGTCTATGAAGGCATGTGTTCTTCAGACCATTATGAAATAGAATGCTCTTTAACAATACCATATTAAATTTCCTGCAGCTAATGTTACTTCTTTCAGAGGATTCTCTATAAAATAAAAACATCTTATTGCTAAAATTTATAATATAGTGAATCTACTTGAATTGGTAAAAGATATTTGCCAATCCGTTTAAAAATATGTATATTATCTCCTCTTTTAAAAATATGCCTTATCTCCTCTTTTAAAATTTCAATATTTTACTTATAAGCCTAGATGTAGCAACTTTCTTTTATGAACGTAAAGTTTAAAGGTTTAATTAAGACATTATGACTTTTTTATATGGTGTTCGACTTTGTATAATGTTCGACGTATGAATATTTGCCCGAAATTTATGGACTCCGTGAACTGTGGACTTTATGAACTTTTTTTTAAACGATTGCATTTTATTTTAATTTTTATCCCTCTTTCATAAAAGTTTCAGAATTCGCATATTCAAATTATGTCATCATGAAATCATCATGAAAAATGTTAAAAATTTGATATTTATTATTTAAAAAATAAAAAAACCTAGTTATTAATGGATATGGGACAATACCCGTTATCCATTGGTGAAGATCAAGTGATCCAATTCATCGTTAACCGAAATGAACTGAACAGTTAATCTTCGCTAATATTTAACCTCCTTTTTTTTGTGCAGACTTTAACTACATAATCTACTGATTTTAGCAATAATACGTAACTTGAATCAAATGTAGGATAAGATTGTTTTTAAGCTAAATTTAGTTGTTGGTCGAACTCAAAATAATTGTCATGAAGCTGTTAAAAAAGTATAGCAGTAGGTCTAAATATTAAACAATATAGGTCCTACATATTAGTATGAGGTATGTATGCTTTTGACAGCAGAATATACGATCTGGCATGGATTCATACTAACGTCGAATGTGGTCTGCGGAATTGCTGCAAGGTGCTTCATGATTGCTTTGGAAGCTTACGAGCATATAGTATGGCTATAACGGGAGGCGTAAAATGTCTCATACATTCTCGACTGGAAATCTGACAAGCCTAGGAGGGTTGTAATAATACGCAGGCATTTCCTGGATATGTTCGCCTTATGTGGACAGATATTACCTAGGTGAAATATAGGCCTCAACAGATACAATATCATAGCTGCCAACCTTCAACTATGAAAAACAAGACAATTCTTGTGCGAAATTCAATATTTTCCGGAAGAATTTTCACGTTGCGCGTAGACGCCATTTAACAGAAAACTGAATATTAATTTATTTTATAATGCACGACTCAAGTTATTAAGTATTTATGATAACACTTTTATGCAGAGAAACTCCCGAGCAAGAAAGGGAAACTTTTATTTATTAAAGTATCTAGTATCTTTAAATGATATGAAAATAGAAATTAATGCGTGCATTGCTTCGTGGATAAACTTATAAAGACCCCATTTGTTGATGTGAAACAAAATTAAACTCGAATATTAACACTGATTAAACATCGGTTGAATCTTCACAAGAACAATCTACAGTAGAATAAGAAAATACAGCTCAAACAATATCTAACAAAAAAGAAAGAAAGAAAATTATGCGGAAAATACTAAGGGGATGAAAATTGCTGATTTTATGTACAGAATCTTACAGAATTCGTATTCTAGGAAATAGTAGCACGCCTCAGTACTGACACAGCCAACTCGTAATATTACTTTGCGTGGATAAAAAATTTTACATATTTCTAGCGTAATAAATTTTCCATACGACCATTAGATAAAGATTAAGTAATAAAACTTCATGAGAATATTAATAGCGCATTTTTAGCGTTTGAAAACTTTTAAGTTACTTCTTGAAAAATACTTTCGGTATAACGGTAAAGAAAAACAAAGAATGTTAAACTCTAAATAAATCACAAAATAATATCATTGAATGTTCATTTAAACAGGAAACAATTAACTTCGAATTATTTTAAACTTTTACTAGCTAACCACTCGAGGCAAGTTGGAAATGGCTACAAGTATGTCAAATTTCGAAATTAAATATTTCGGTCAATTTTTGTAATCCTTTGCGTTTTGTCTCTTGTGGTGTATAAAATTCCTAAATATAGGCGTATTGACTGGATTACTGCGTAAATAGTTAGATTTCGTGATTATCATAAAATAGAATTTTTTTCAAATTTAACAATTCCAAAACATATATCCTTGCATCATTTATTTATTTATTTATTTTTATTTAGTTAATTAGTTAGTTACTCAGTTATATAGAAATATATATATGTGTGTGTGTGTGTATACGGCCGACGGTTGCAAAAATAAAAAGTGCATTACGGATATTAAATACTGTACTATTAGAAATGCACAAAATGCCTTTTTACTTCCTTGAACGAAGTAAAAAGGAAGTATTGTAATCGCGAAACGTTTCAGGCAGAATATTTCAACGAAAATATCCATAATTTACTTGGTAATTTTTAATATAGATATTTTGAGATTTTATGTATTTTTGCCTTGTCGCGAAGTGAAAACTGAATTAATTGAATGAGAAATACTGAAACGTCTGTGAAAACTGTTTCTTTTTTGTTTTGTTTGCTTAATTTCTTTTATACATCGTTCTAGATTTATTATAGTATTTGAATAGAACATGCGGCAACGATAAGATTCAAATTATATAAATTTTGTGCCTTCTGAGTTATAATATAAACGAAATATAACGCTGCTAAGTGAACCTAGCGCCAGAGTGTCGCTATGGTAAACAAATATAGTGAATTTTAAAGAGTGCATTTATTCTATTGTGGTCTATGCACTATCGACAAAGTAGATTTAATTCAATCCAATAAGTTTAAATGAAATACAAGAAAAAAATGCGTATAATTTAATATTCCGTACAAGGAAGTCATGTGGTGTACACATCAGAATTTTTTACTTCCTTGTAAGAAGTAAAGGAAGTATTGTAATCACGAAAATTTTCGGAAACGAAAATATCCATTTTGACCGCTATCGACTGCAATTTAACTATGTTTTTACGTTATATCTGTACGTAAGAACAAAATAAAGGACTCCTTTTTCCCAAAACGGGTTGCAAAAAGGATTTAAAATGGATTCAGAAGAGATTTTTTTCGTGACGTCTGTACGTACGTATGTTTGTATCTCGCATAACTCAAAAGCGAGTAGCCTCAGAACGACGAAATTTTGTATATAGGACAGCTATAACATGCATTTGTGCACCTCCCCTTTACGCTTGTAATCGGCCGCATCAAAAGTATTTAATAACCCACTCTATTATTCGGCTCCGTTAGCCCAGTTTCCTTTATTTTTATATATTGGTAAATTGTGCATTTTTTTTTATTTAAAAATGATTGGATTATGTTGTTCTTATCTTCCGGTTAAGGTTTTTATACCTTTAGTGAATCCGTATGCAATAGTTGTAGAATTATCAATAATTTAAAAGTTGTTAAGCCTAATGTTTTCACCATAGCAGCCATATTTTTTTACATTTGAAACTTAACAGAATAGTGAATTAAGTCAGTTTCTGCACCTTCTGCGTCTTTTTGCCGAAAGGGAACAAAAGTTAACTTTCATTTTTGTGCACTGAAAAATCTGTCTTCTTGCCCGCTGGGCAAATTGCTTGCTCTTGCGTATAAATTCTAATTTCAATTGTAAAAACTGTTTTTTAATTGTTTTACCTGTATTTGGTCTTTATATTTTTCTACAGTTTTACTAAAGCTATTTTTGAGGTTTTATGTATTTTTGCCTTGTCTAGAAGTGAGAATTGAATTAATTGAATGAGAAATGTATCTGTAATGAAATTCCAGGAAATAAGTTTAAATGAAATGCAGGAAAAAATGCGTATAATTTAATATTCCGTACAAGGAAGTCATGTGGTGTACACATCAGATTTTTTGTTTGGGGCTAGTTATACTAACCAGTTTGTCCGAGTGCCTTTTCTTCAGAATGCTTAAAGCGCATACTGCTAAAATTGTAGTTTTATGCAACAGCTTATAAACAGTCTGAGTGCAAATATATTTTTGATTTGCTTTAAAAAAAATTTTTTTTTTTTTCTTTTATACAGGTAAAAGAAGAACATTTTGACGAGAAGATGATCTATGAAATAAACTTTTCAGAGTTTTCATTCCACGGTACTTCTACAATTCCTTGTCAAATAATATTCCCTTTTCATATTTTATATTTCTTCAAAGAACTTGCATTTCTTTTCCTGCCGTTACAATGAAGGACTGTGATATACTTCAATGTATATATCTAACACCAAATTAACTCACAAAACGCCAGCACTCTTCGTATTACATTTTATGCTGCTTCTGGTTTGAATTAAAATAAAATAGTTTTTTCAACTGTATGGTGCAATCGCTCATAAATGTGCTTAAAGATTTTTGTTCTCTGTGGCTTACTGTTCATACGCTTGAGCTTAATCAACGAACCTATAAATTGTTGTCTCGGACGTGACTGATTGCGATTAATTGTCTACAAACAAGAATGCATCAGCATTCTTGTTTGTAGACTAATAGAAAGTAATAGTAACAAATGCGAATAGAAAGTGTTCACAGAAATAGTAACAAATGTAAAAAAGAAGAAAAAAATGGAACATTTAGCTATCAAACTATTTTTTTTTAAGGGCATTGGTTAAGATTTGAGATACATCATGAATGCCATAGCCACTAGACATTTCAAGAGTAACATCAACATAGTAGTAACAGTTATTGAATTATTTGCCTTATGTTTTTACTTGTCATAGATTAGCAAATAATGCATAGTTTGAAATTATTAAACACACAGTGTGATTTCAGAAAATTAAATTAGTGATTACTAAAAGGACATCTTATAACACAAATTCTGTTTCAAATCCCAGTTGTGTTTAAATAAAATAAAATTACTCCATTACAACGTGAATGACGTAGGATTTTCAAGCCTCAGTTTGGCCATGCTTGGTCGGTACATAAGGCATATAATTATAAAAAAGAATTAGCTTTTAAGAAACACTATATTCCTATAAATCACTGCAATTTAAAATTTTTATAAGAAAATTCTATAAAAATTATTCAGGTTTTTGAAGTTTTTCAAATCTTATTTTTAAAAGCTACCCATTTCTTGACTTTTGTAAAGTATATAAATTGCTATTCAGAGTCTGTAAAGTATCAGACATTCAGTACTGAGTTACATATATTTTCTATCCATAGAAACTTCCTACTTTTTCATCAGCAACCAATAACAGATTTTATTTCACGTATAAATAAAAAATGTACTCAAAAACATCTATTCTACGTAACACTTTAGTGAATTTTTTGGCATGGTCTGTGCATTCATACCATTTTCAGTTTATTAACTTTCTTTAGAACATGGTCACTTTTTCTAGTTTTCTAGTCTCCCTTTTATTTTTTTATTATCTCTATCTTTAAAATATATTGAACTCACATTCTGTTATATATTTCTATGAAAATAAACAGTATAGCAAAATAATGCATAAAACAATTTAATGAGCATTATATAACACATTCTGTAATGGCTGCTATGTGGAAGGCTATCAAATAACTGCAATTTCAAATAGATAATAGAAGCTTTTTTCCATCGTAGTTATATGAGAATTTTAATCTGAAGTAATATTTTTACATAATGTTTCAATACTTATGCTTTCAAGGCTGAGAACGTTGTAAAATAGTACAAATCCAGAAATAAGTGTCAAAGGTAGCTATTTATTTAACACATATGCAGATCACATGAGCGAAATGTGATTGATTAGTACTTACATGAAATCAGATCCAAATGTAATTGCCGTACGTTTTTATCATATATTCACATTACTTGACTTTGAATACTAATTAAGCTAGGTAACAGAAGGAAATTAGCAACACTTCTTAATGCTCCTTTTTTCCTACAGACGTTCCCTTTCCCCCACGGGCGGCTAAAACCCGCGGGGGACTTAGGAAATTCAACCAGTCAGATAAAAACCACCGTCGGAGACTGTTTTTGCTGACCAGTTTTTTATGCCAACTCAGAATATGAATAGGGTCATATCCTATCTTACGACTGTAGTATATAATATTACAAGTTTAAATATAATCATGGCAATAGCTGTTTCAGATTCGCAAGTAAAATATTGGGAGGGGGGGCCCTTCAGAAAAGAAATATTCTCAAAGTGGGCGGTGGACAAAATAAGGTTAACAACTTATGATCTAGCTCATCTTAGGCCTTTTCTGCAACAACCAGTCACAACGTGCACAGACTATTGCTCTCTAGCGGCAGTTTTTGAACTAGAATATTCTCGAAAGGAACGTAGATCAACATTTTAAAAATCCAGTATTACGTCAAAACAGCATGCGCATGCTGACGTTCGCCATAATGTAGAACCCTTTTCATACAGGATGCAACATGTGTGTGGCTCTGATCCGGGATGACCTCACAACAACGTGCTGACGTTTGTTATGACGTAGAACCTTTTCTAAACACGTCAGTAAACCACGTGGATGTGTGTCTGTGTGTGATTATGGCAAAGCCTCGAGGGCTATCTGCCTAAGTGGAGGGATGCCTTCGTGGAGGACTTTCTAAGGGAAACTGGCTCGTATACACGTTACACATGGGGAAAACCACGAAAACGGCCATGCAGCCAGCCCGTTCGCGGGATTCGAACCTCGGACCGAACTACCAGTGTTCAGCGACTTTACCGCTCGGCCGCTGGTGGGCCAAACCACGTGGATGACTGCGCCGTTGTAATCCCATGGACCTTATAACAGCTTTTCTTATAAAGTCCATGTGTAATCCTAAATGACATCACAACGGCTAAAGTATGTGGCTGATCCCGGTAATGACATGAAACCTCCTCGGAACACATCAATGGACCACGTAGGTGACTTCGCTAGTTGCAATCAGGGATGACGTCACAATAATAAAGCATGAACATTATAAGAAATAGACCAACCCAAATGGGTTTCCTCCTGAAAAATCAGCCGAATTGGAGTTGAAAAACCAATACCATGTGCTAACTCAGCTTCCTCTCGAAAAAGCTCATACCCATGGCACTGAACTGATTACTCACTCCACTACTCAAGGCGATGTTGCAGTAAAACTCAAGATGAAACCGAGGGCTGCAAAAACTGATGATTCATCAAAAAAACCGAATGAAATTACCTCTCCATACCCATTTAAAGTAGCGGCCAGTAGCCATGCTAATGTGGCGCCATCTAGTGAGACCCCCGAGAAGCCGGGTGCAAATACGTCTCAGACGGAAAGCATGGTGCGGCCCGGCTGGGCTAATAAGTGATGCTCATTTATCTGAAGCTAATGGGCCAAATGACGCTCATACTCCCCCAGGCTGGCGCAACTCAAACTAGTATGGACGGGCACTTCACATTTCCCTAATTTCCCGCTAAAATGCCCCCAATTTGCATTGAAGGATGTAAATTTAATTGGAAAGATTTTAATGAGATGCTAGAAAAAGAGGAATTAACCGATTTCACGGCAAAACGGAAAGCACAAGGACAATATGAGATACATACAAAAAAACCCCGAAACACAGAAAAAGATGACTACACTTTTCAAGGCACGCGATCTTTCATATCACTCCTATCAGTTGCCAGATGAGAAAAACTTCAAGGTTGTAATTCAGAATCACGATATTGACATTAACCCGGCATAGATACAAGAAGAGCTTGAAGATAAAGACTTCAAAGTTTTTAAAGTCCAGCAATTATTGCGGCAACGAGGAACAGAACGCGAAAAACTACCCTTATTTTTGGTCACTTTACCCAAAAATGAGCAGAACAAGCGCATACACCAATTGAAATTTCTCATGAGGCTGCACATCAAAGTTGAGAGATATAGGGGGCGTAGAGACCCCACACACAATGCTACAGATGTCAGCGATATCATCATGCACAAACAGCATGTAATCACCCACCAAGTTGCTGCAAATGTGCGGGAGACCACGAAAGCCGAGATTGCCCCAAACCCAAGGACTCTAAACCCACGTGTTGCAACTGCCTTGGAGAACATACTAGCTACTCGAGGGGTTGTGATGCATTTCCCACTCAGAAACCCAAAGCTGACGCCATCCCTAAAAATGACAGATTTGTGGAAGAAAGCAAATCCTATGCTCAGGCTGCTAAGTCTGACATATTTGCTGAAAAAATTACTAAGGCAGTTTTAGAGGCCCAAAAAGTAATGCAAAACTTACAGGACCTCAGTTCCCTGTTACATAACTCTCAGCACATGATCGCTTAACCAAACTTAGTGAGGCCCCAATCTACCACTAGTTATGAACCTTAGGCCTCAATTAAAAATAAATCCAGTGACGGTCTTAACCTGGAATGCCCATAACCTCACAAACAAACTGGGTGAACTACAAGATTTCCTTCATACACATAACATTGACATTGCCCTCATTACTGAAACACACGCCATGCCCGCACACTCACTAAGCATCCCAAACTATCTCAGTTACAGGTGTGATAGAATTCGGCACAGAGGTGGAGGCGCTCTTGTTTACGTAAAGAGCAGTTTTTAACTCAAGCTATTATTCTTCGGATAACAGTACTGGATTTGAAAAAGTAAGAGGCAATGTGAAGAAGTTCCCAAATTATGTGGGATTTTTAACGCCTGCCTGTATTTGAGCTACTTCCCGACAGCATGGAAACATGCAACGATTATTCTTATCCCTAAGCCCGGGAAAGATCTTACACAGGTAGAAAGCTACCGTCCGATTAGCCTGTTACCAACACTAGGCAAAATTTTCGAAAGAATTATTTATAAACGTCTGGATTCTGTACTGAGCTCACTGCCTGATCAGCAGTTCGGATTTAGAAGAGGACTCTCCACCACCATGGATAGTGGAGTTTATTAGTTCTGCAATCCATAAACATCAGACGACGGCGTTTCTTATGCTAGACGTGGCCAAAGCTTTTGACCGCGTCTGGCATAATGGGCTTATTTTTAAAATGCTTCCTCTCAATGTCACCAGTCACCATGATTCTATTAATTTATTCTTTTATCACCAATCGCACATTTGACATCAGATACGGAAATTTCTACTCCCCCCTCAGACAAATTCAGGCCGGCGTCGCCCAAGCCTCAAATTTAGGTCCTCTCTTGTACCTGATTTATGCAATGGATTTCCCGCTTTTTGACGACAACATTAACTGCATCGCAGCATGTTATGCTGATAGCCATTCTGTCCTGTTCCTTAAATCCCGACAATGCAATTAAACGCATACAGGGGCATATGCGAGAAATTGAGAAATGGTGTCATACCTGGAGAACCTGTATCAACGCTACCAAATCACAGCTTTTGCTTATCGGACGACATAGAAGGAAAAACGCATACACTGAATTCACACTATTTAATGATAAAATTCCGAAAGTGAGCAAAGCAACCTATTTATGTGTGCGATTTAATACAACACTCACCTGGAACCCCCATATATCAATTGCTGTCGGCAAAGCAACTGGTATTGCTCGCAAACTCAACCCGATCATCAATGCATCCTCAAAACTTGATCTCGCACGGAAAAGCGTATTTATACATCAATTCTTCGCCTTGTACTCACATATGCTTCACCGGCCTGGTGTACTGCATCTAAGTCTGATTTCCAAAAACTCCAAACATTACAAAATATCTTCCTCCGAAAAATCATGGGAGCGCTCTGGTTCATCCATAACGAGGATTTACACAAAGATCTTAAAATCGAAGATATCAAAACGCACATCGGACATATTAACAATAATTTTTTCAACAAAGCGATCAGCAATGACAAAGTTCATTTTGCCGATAACTTTAAGTATGAACTCTTAGAAGACGATTTCAAGCTCCGCCCATATGCCACCCATCTATTAACATTTGATATCTGATTCCTGTCCTTTGCACAGTCACTTTTTTAATTCTCATCTTTTCATATTCACAAAGGCCCTAAGGGAGAATGTTGGTTTCACGTAGTAATTTTACACACAAGCGTCATACATAAGACATATTTTGACACCCTCATATCTCCGTGTTCTTGCAACATAATAATTACAGACAAGGGCCTATATTTTTTCTCCTCCATCTAGTTCACCCATTAGTGGCAATCCAAATAAGGTCTCGTACGCGTGGAATCCCCGTTAAGAGGCACCTGAGGTGCTGGTAAGAGCGCGATGAAGTTCGCGCTGAGACCAGCCTAAGTAACAGTATCACAGTATGGGTTTTCTCCCTCGTCTGACGCGTTCCCGGCTGTCACCTTCATCACATCCGGAGGAGTAGGGACGATTTGCAGAAATTTAAAAGTGGTTGCCTATTGCAGCGTGTATAATTGTCAAGAAAAAGCTGGTTGTAGCGCCTCATTTCACAAATTAGAATTTCTCCATATTTTTATTTTTGAAACTGAGATTGATTTTTAAAAATTTAGCATATTTTTCAAGCATAATTAGCGTTCCAAATAATTATAAAGCCTATGCATGCTTTCAGGGCTGGATATTTTTTAGCTTTTCCTATGCTGTAAGGAAATTTATAACTACTTCTTTTAGAAAATAATATTTTAAATCTGAACTAATAGAAAATTTCAAACAAGAAATTTTCTCTTGCAATTTTTATTCTTTTTATTGGTGTAAATAAGTAAAATAATAAAATATTTAAAAACGAATTTTTGAAAGTTTTGTTTAAAATTATAAATTGTGCTATTTTAAAATTATAGATGAGTATTATAGTACAATTTTTATAAAGGAATTTTATTTCAATTATATTTCATAATACATCATAGTGATAAACACTTTTGACTCCTTAATTTTTATACATTTCATTCTAAAAGTCCTCCACGAAGGCATCCCTCCCCTTAGGCAGATAGCCCTCGAGGCTTTGCCATAATCAAACACACACACACATTTAATTCTAATATTAAAATTGTATTTAACCGTAATAATTAATTTTGCTTGTATTTTATAGTGATTATTTTTTTAATTTATTTTTAGTTCTGCATAAGATTTTTTTTATTTACTGCTAACTTAATTTATTAGCTCGAAGCGACATTTTGCGCTGTTTCACTATAAATGTCCGTGTCTCCTTGCAAATTGTTGTTACCAAATATTATCGCCCTGTATTATATTTAAAAAATTAAATAATGAAGAATCTGCATGAATACGTGTATGTTTCTCGCACTGGGACAAAAACGACGGTATCTAGAGCCATCAAATTTTGAATAATGTAATTCTTCACCCGAACATGGGCATCTGGATGGTCGAATTTCGAATTTGTTTTAATCTATTTCATATTTTGTAAAACTTAACGAATTTTTGATTAACAAACTCAACGAGTTCAAAGCGAGCAATGGTGACACTGTACGGAAAATAACATTTTTATCTCCAGTGCGGAAATTCTAAAGATATGCTGTTTTCACATGTATGTGGTTTACGGACGAAAAACATGATATTCAATAAATATAGGTAACACACAAAACGTTAAAAAAAAGGTTCCGTTTGGACGTAATATAAAATCTGAGTGCTTCTAGATTTTATTTTATCTTTTTTTTTCACCTTCATTACACTCAGAAAATTTTATGCTCCGAATTTTATAAATTACTAAAATAAATAACCCACTTTAATAATTTAATGATGATATTATCAAATAAATAATTGTGTTGTAATGTTATTATAGTTTTGAAAATTACTGCCTGAAAATGTTCATTAAATTAAATATATATATATATCAGATCTTGTTTAATTTTACCTTATTTATTTCAAAGCATCACGTACTATCAATCTTTTTTCATTTTACTTTATTTTTACGCAAAATTAAGTTCATAAATTTTGTGCTTATGAGTTTTTAAAAGATGTTTGAACAAGAATTACGCGTGAAAAAAATGCGCGAAATGCAGTAAAAAGTGATTTATCCTCTTTGAAAGAAACTGTGACTTTCATAATCTCATCACTATACAACGTATCACATTTAATAATTAAAAACAGTTATGTGATACAAACACCATAGGTTTCATTGTTAAAGTAAACCAGATCGTCCCTACTTTTTCTTGCGTACATGTCGGTGACGCACGCCCCGCCCACTGGGTTAGTCTATGTCTTGCCAAGGTCTATGAACTAAAGCACGTGGCGGTCGTCTGGGAGCGTCTTCTAAGCGCCTCATGCTCGTAACATATTCTAACTACTACTATGCTTAGATTCTACTCACGGTACAAATGCGTACGATTTTAAACTTATTACTATATTGGTAACTCATGATTTTAACGAGGGCTTTCCCAGTGGAGTAACGAGCATAACTCGCGCCCGGCGCAAAATACCTTTTTGGCGCCTTCACCCCCCCCCCCCCGAAAAAACATAGTGATATGATGAAAATCTTGTTTGGAGACCATTTGGAGCCCCTCTGCTAGCGGCGCCCGGGGCATCATGCACCCCCTTGCCCCCCTCGCTACGCCACTGGGCTTCCCAGTCGCATATGCACACAAGATTTTACTTTTCAAATTATTTTTCAACTGGTTAAAACTAATTTAAAATGTGATATATCTTTCGATTACTTAATGTCGGATGTCGCACCAGCTTACTAGAACACATGGAATGATGTACTTGACTGCAATTCACAGAAATCGCTTTGACCCTGGCACATGGACGGAGCAATAATCAATCAAATTGAACACTTAGTAAATAAAAGATAACTATTGCGGAGGTTTACAAAACTTTAACTACACTGTTCCAAGAAAAGGCATGATAACTCAAAGTGGGAGTACAGCAGTTATGAGGTATTGACTGTAGCACACAGAGAATTGGTAAGGATGCGCAAAGTAGATACGTAATTGATGTAGGTAGAAGTATTTTTAAACAGTAAATGAAAACCTGATCAATAGCTACCATATGGAACTGTTTTAATATAGTTGTAACTGGTTTAAAAGACATTCCCTATAAAATTCTATCCTTTCCTGATTTCTAAAGGGTGGGTATTTTTAGCATTAAGACAAATTCAATATTTTGTGAATGAACAGGGCATATTTTCCTCAACAGAGCTATTAACATTAAACAGAATTATCGTATTTAGATAACAGAAAACATATGAGCATCTTTATATATATAGTATATAAGCGGCTAAAGTGCGTGTCGCCGATAGTTTCTTGTTGCCAATTGAAAAAATGAGTGCGGAAATTAACGTTTCAGCAGTTTTTAATTAATATCTAGGCCGATTAAAGTCGTACAAAGATGAGAACGATATCGATGGATTCGGAGAATTTTTTGGAATCCGAGGATACGCGTCTCGAATTTCAACTCGGCGCCGTTCCGTAGATATTCGAGAAAAAAGAATTTAGCACGTAGCCAAATCCCTCTAATAGGAAAAACCCAAGAAAGTGGAAAATGTAGGGAAAACGTAGGAAAAAATTAGTTCTTAATTAATATTATTATATTTATTATATATATGCGATTTAAGTGTTTGTCGCCGATAGTTTATTCGTTGCATGCGTAACTGTAAATTGTTTTATGCCCCGTGCAGTGCAGCGCGTGACGAATATTATGAGAAAGCTAAGCCGAAAAAATTAAAAATACAACAGCACGTGCATTTAACATTTAAATAAATAAATTTAACATCTATATACGAGGCGTATACGGAAACTAAGTACTGTTTTGAAAAAAAAAAAGTAAAACAATTTTTTCGAATCCAATTTTATTTTTACATGAAAATGCATGTCTTAAACTATTATTCAACATAGTTTCCGCCAATGATCAAACACTTGTCATAGCGGGTTACCAGTTTTTGTATACCATCGTCAAAGAAACTTCCAGTTTCGATAACCACGACTGCACAGCATTTCTCGTGTCATCGTCAGATCCAAAGCGCTTACCACCAAGCTCGCGCTTCATGTGCAGGAACAAGTGATAGTCGGACGGGGCCAAGTCCGGGCTGTACGGCGGGTGATCGAACTGCTCCCAATGAAACTGTCGAATTAACGATTGAGTGACACCAGCAGTATGGGGCCGAGCATTGTCATGGAGCAACACAATTCCTTTACTGAGCATACCTCTTCGTTTGTTTTGAATGGCACGCCTTAGTTTTGTTAAAATCTCACAATATCGTGCCGCATTAATGGTTTCACCTCTGGGAAGAAATTCAGTAAGCAAAACGCCTTTCCTATCCCAGAAGACAGTGCACATGATTTTTTGTGATGACATTGTCACTTTGAACTTTTGTTTTTTCGGAGAATGAGTGTGTCTCCACGCCATCGATTGTTGTTTCGATTCTGGTGTGAAATGACACACCCAAGTTTCATCACCTGTCACAATTTGGTTTAAAAAGTTTTCTCCCTCATCACTGTACCGCGTGAGAAATGTCAGGGCACTACCAAGTCGCTTTGTTTTGTGAACATCAGTGAGCATTTTTGGAACCCATCGGGAACACAGTTTGCGATAATTCAAGCGGTCAGACACAATTTCGAACAAAACAGTACGTGAAATTTGTGGAAATGCCTCTGAAAGAGTTGTCATTGTGAAGCGTCTGTTCTCATGAATTGCTTCATCAACTTTCCTTACCAAATCATCGGTGACAACAGAAGGTCGATCACTCCGAGCCTCGGCGTGGACATTTGTTCGACCTGCATTAAACATTCTTACCCACTTTCTCACCATTCCATCACTTATCTCGTATTCACCGTAAACTTCTGTCACTTGACGATAAATTTCGGCCGGTTTAACATTCCTCGCGTTCAAAAATTTCAAAAATCACGGCACGAATTTCACAGTCCGCGGGAGAACTAATTGTCTTAAACATTTTGAATGTGCACAGCAAACTGAAAACACAACATAGAGCAACCAAAATGGCGACAATTCAAAGTCAGTGAACAAGAAACATTAGTGCGCATGCGCGGGACGCTTACCACAGTGCTGCGACGGCGCTAGAATGAAACGGTACTTAGTTTCCGAATACGCTACGTATAATAGAATTCGGAAATATGCCCTGTCAAAAAGCAGGCAACAATGAAAAAACAAATAAAATGAAATAAATAAATATCTTTATTATATGCGACTTAAGTGTCTATTTGTCGCCGATAATTTATTGGTTGCTTGTGTAACTAACTGTACTAGCCAATGGGGTGAAATTGTCGTTTCAATTGAGACGCAGACAATTTCCTGTAAAACTTTCCTTTGCTATGACAATCCATAAGTCTCAGGGCCGAACGCTTAAGCGTGTTGGCATTTTTTTACCTGAGTCTGCATTTGGACACGGTCAACTTTATGCTACCTGTTCAAGAGTTCGTGAAAGAACGGACGGAAAATTAAAAATAATTGATGGTCCTCTGCAAGGCGAGCTCAAAAATGATGGAAAGATCTACAAAAGAAATGTTGTTTACAAAGAGATCTTTGGCATGTGAATTAACATTTTATTATTTAAATCACATTTATTTATTGAGCTAGCGGTGGCTCTTAAGAAATGTACCGCTAGTGGTTTCCTTCATTGCACTCTACTTTAAGCAAGTAGAAGTGGGAAACCCCGTGGGGCAGTAAGCAAAGGGGCGTCCTCGCCGCCTGCCCTGGGTAATTCAGTTTGAATTAGCAGACACCTTTGCACAAATCATTTTAATTACATTATATAATATCTAGAACAGCGGTCATTTCGTATGACCGCCGGGCTTTCTAGTTTAATATAAGCAATATTCATCAATGCCAAATTACAATACATAACAACACAGAAGCATTTAAAATTTTGTAAAAATAAATTAAATTATGTTTCCTTTAACTACTAAAGCTGCAGATAATTTTCTCCCATTCACTGCCATTAATCCATTTTATAAGGTCTAATTATTTTTCTAATGCTGCTGCTCATTTTAAAAACGTTGTAAATGAGCATGTTATTTATAAACCATTAATTAAGTTGTAAATAATACATACATGTTAAATTTAGCTTTAAGAAAGCTTGCAAATTAGCTTTCTTATAATGATTATAAGAAAATAAATAATGATAATAATAATCTTATAATGATACAATTATAAAAATGTATAATGATATATAATTATGGAAAATAAATAATGAAAATAATAATAATGATAATCTTATAATGATGTATCCCTTAAAATGATGTACAACATATGTTTATTAAATTCTTTAATTCATATTATTACTTTAACAGTTTCAATACTTTTCAAGAAGTAATATCAATATGAATAACCTTCATGGTTACAGAATAATGCTAATTATATTCCAGTCATTAATACTAAATAAAATTGAAACTAAATATTTACCTTCTGAGATAAAACACAATTCAGTATTAAATATAAAGCTCTTTTTTTTTTTTTTTTTTACTCGAATTTTCAAAGTAAACTACATAACCGATTTTATAATGCATTTCCTTTTAAACAAAATGCATGATGAAAAAATCTGATGTGTACACCATATGACTTCCTTGTACGGAATATTAAATTATACGCATTTTTTCTTGCATTTTATTTAAACTTATGGTGCTACTTTGGTAGACGGTTGCACGGATTTTTGGCGATTTACGTTGGCCGAATTGTTGGCGCGATTTTTACAAACGTCAGCCATCTTGAAAAACGCTGTTTTTACGCATAGTAAAGTATTCGAAACTTAAAAAATAAATAAATATATAAAGTTAAAAGTAATGGATTAATTTTTTGTTGAAAATGTCGTTTTTTAAGATGGCAGGCAAGTGTAAATAAATACATTTACTATAAGTATAAAATACTAAAGTAAGGTTATTATTACTTTCATATAGCAAAGAAGAGAATAAAAACACCGCTATAAAAAAATTGGGCCAACGTTTAATTAGATTAAAATATTACTGAAATTGAATATCGAATTAAAAACCATCATACAAACATTTAAAAGAATTAGAATATTATTAAATTCAAATACTTTAAAATACGTTATACAGAATATAATTAACATTAAAACATATGGACAATAATTATCTCAGCAATTTTTGAAAATAGTGTATTAATTTTTTTAACAAAAATTGAAGTATACAATTATAAAATAAAAGAAAAATATGTACTTACATTTTTTTGAGTGTTTAACCTGTTGTTTACTGATAAGTACCACAATAAAAAATCAAAATCATAATTTAGATAACATCTTTGAAGACATCTTTGAAGGAATTCGAAGATATAAATTAAATTTTAAAACGGCGCGGAAATGCACAAATTGTCAGTAACCAATCAGGGAGCTCATTATAGCTCGTTAATGCACAAATATTCTATAACCAATCAGAGAGCTTATTACATCACGGCTAGAATTAAAATTATTTAAAAATTCATACATAATAAAATCATTTTTTAAAAAAATGCAAAATTAAATTGTATTTTAATATTTAAAAGCCATAAATAATATTTAAAACATTAGATTAAATTTATACATATTAAAACGAATTACTTTTAAAGTAAGGTGACGTCATTGATTACATCATCCACAACATAAAATTTCATAAAATATGATAAACAATAAAATTTTTATTTCAAATAAAAATGCAAAATTAAATTGATTTTTAATATTTAAAAGCCATAAATAATATTTTAAACACGGAATTTATGCACAATAAAACGCATTATTTTTTAAATAAAATGACAACAAAGTATCGGTTACCATAAATAACTTAACCAGCAATGGGTTTACCATAGGTTGTATTACTCGCCAAAGGAAAATCGCCAAAATCCGTGCAACCGTCTACCAAAGTAGCACCAAACTTATTGGATTGAATTAAACCTACTTCGCCGACAGCGCATAAACCACAATAGAATAAATGCATTCTTTAAAATTCACTTTGTTTACCATAGCGACACTCTGGCGCTAGGTTTACTTAACAGTATTATATTTCATTCATATTATAACTCAGAATGCACAAAATGTATATCATTTAAAGAATTATCTAATCGTTGTCACATGTTCTATTCAAATACTATAATAAAGCTAGAACTATGTATAAAAGAAATGTCCAGACACTTTTATGTCTTGTGCCCCTCGGGCATACTTGTCATGAGCCGGACACGTTGCATCAAATGCAATATTTCGGCATAATTTGTAATGAATGAATGAATGAATAAAAGAAATTAAGCAAATAAAACAAAAAAGAACAGTTTTTCACAGACGATTGAGTATTTCTCATTCAATTAATTCAGTTCTTACTTCGCGAGAAGGCAAAAATACATAAAAACTCAAAATATCTATATTAAAAATTACGAAGTAAATTTCAAACGCTTATTTCCTCGAAAAAATTCCAGAAAGAATTAAGCATGATTTAATTGGCAATAACAAATGAATGCGTTATCTTTGTTGTTGCGAAGCTAAGTTTCTCTAGATTGGCAACAAATCCACTAGTCTCCTGTTTCAAATGTAAACATCAATGGCCGCCATTAAAACAGGCTTAGCGGCAATTAAACAACTTTAAAATTGCTGATAATTCTGAAAATTTTGCACACAGATTTACTAAAGGCATAAAATCCTTAACTGGAAGATAAAAACAATATAATTCAATCATTTTTAAAGAAAAAAATGTACAATTTACAAACATATAAGAGTAAAGAAACTGAGATCACTGAGCCGGGTAATAGAGTGGAGATATATATATATAAATATATTTATATACGTTTGATGCGGCCGATTGCAACCAAAATACGAGGTGCACATCTACATGTTATAGCAGTCCTATATACAAAATTTCAACATTCTGAGGCTACTCGTTTTTGAGTTATGCGAGATACGTACGTACCTTCGTACAGACGCCACGAAAAATTCTCTTCAGAATTAATTTTAAAGCAGTTCGGAAGCACTTCCGCAGAGAACCCGGTAAATGTAAACATCGCCAACTTTGGCGATAATAGTTCAAACCTGGTAACCCATCGGATTTATCCTATTCGATTGTTCGAAGTTTGCAACCATTCCTCATGCGTTCACTTTGTTGAATTATTGTCGTTCGCATTTGCAGATTTATATTATTCTTCTCTTATTTATTATTATTTTTTCTAAATTTTTTAACAACAAATAGATAGAAATATTTTCGTAAATATATGCTGGTTCTCGGTTCGCGATGAAAGGAAGAAAATAGGGCGGGAGGGGTGAATGCTAATTTGTTACACGGCTGTTCACGTTGTGTTCGTAATTATTAACAGCTTTAAGAACCATGAGGTTTCCAACCTCTAAAATAATTTGTTTTTGTAGGCCGCAAAAATGTGCATGTGCAATTTAAATAATTATTGGTTATTGTCATCTAAAATTATGAGAATAAATCAATTTTTATGGCGTAAAATTTTAACAAGATAATATATTGTTAATGCTTTTCTAACAATAACCTTTCAGAGGATGGCAGGTATGACATAAATAGATGATTAAATTGAAATAAAAAATATTACTGATTATCTAAGATGACAGAACAGTTCGATGCATCACCATGGTCATCAAAATTGGCAAACCACTGTTGGTGTAAGGAATATATTGTTTTCTGTGTTAACTGGAATTTAAGACAAATTTTTTTCGCATATCACGCTTAACCGGTTAATTTCAGTATATTAATACTAATTTATATTTTTTAATGAATTTTTATTTCCATTATAAATCCTTATATATTGTCTTTGCTTAATATATTCTTTTCTGTGCTAACTTGAATTTAATACAAATTTATTTTCGTATATCACGTTTAACCGGTTAGTTTTACATCTACATGCTTGTTATCTGTGAATTTTTACTACCATATGCTTAATATATTGTTTTGTCTGCTAATTTGAATTTACATGCACTAATAATCACGTTTACAGCTCGGCCCATCGTCGATGAACAGCGAGCTTGGCAAGTAAAAATGCAACGGGTTCTTTCCCGAAGCGCCAATGGGTTCTCTGCAGTTTTATAATTTTTTTGAAGGAAAAGAGTATTTTATTCTGTCCTTACGTACAGATATCACGCAAAAACATCGTTAAATTGGATATTTTCGTTGAAATATGCTGACTGAAACTTTTCGCGATTACAATACTTTCTTTTTACTTCATACAAGGAAGTAAAAAAGAAAAGGGAAAAAAAAAAACTGTGACTAGACTCACAAACAAATAATAATGCATAATGAGGCAACTGGTGTGATGACTGCTGCACTATATATATAAAGATTATGGCTTGCATTACAACTAATGAGTTAATTTTTATTGTTTCTATAACACACTAAAATTGCAATTGAAAAATGTGAAACTCTTCCAATAAATAACAGATATATAATATAATTGCTTATTCAGACAAGTCGGCCACATTTTTCAAAGTGATTAACAGTTTTTTTATTTCTCACATCAAACAATCTGTATTGACACTTGAATAAATGGCACCTGATTACAAATTTTTCCAAATTAGCTTACATTTTAGTAGAATTGCACCAAAATAGGCTTCGATAGATCCTCCTCAATCATCAGTCTAGTTTAACTTCAGTCATATAAATGGTTTGTGTATACATGGCTAGGATGAGAAAAATTATAATTGATTCACTTTGCCTATCCATTCTATTCACTTTGCCTATCCATTCTATGTCTTTTTCTGTGAAGCATTTAATGTTTAATTAACCAACCATAAGTTTATTGCATGAGCCAATACAATTCTCTCATATATGCTCATGAAATACTAGCAACTGTTCATTTTAAATATACATGTTAAATATAGCTTTAAGAAAGCTTTCAAATAGCTTTTTTTTTTTTTTTTTTTTAGATTATCAAATTCTTAAATTCATGTTCTTTAACAGTTTAAATAGTTTTCAAGAAGTAATTGCAATATGAATAGTCTTCATGGGTCACAGAATAATGCTAATTACTTTTCAGTCATTAATACTAAATAAAACTGAATCTAAATATTTACCTTCTGAGATAAAACACGACTCAGTATTAAATATAAAACTCAATTTTCTCTTTTACTTTAAATTTAAAAAGAAACAACATAACCTATTTTATTATGGATTTCATTTTAAACAAATTGCATTCGAAAAAAAGAAAGTCCGTAATTAAGAGTGTAGTATACAAATATTTGTTCACTAGGCCCAGCTCCATTATGGTATCCTACTCAACCAGTATCACACTACTTTCAACCAAGAAACACAAAAGTGTATGAAATTAATACATTTTACAAATATAAATTGCCACATTTATAAGATTTTTTCCAGTCTTTATATGTAAGTCACACATAAATTTTATTTATTTCTTTCTTAATTTTGTTTATAACAAATCAATTCAAAAATAATTCAGTAACAACTGCAGAACAATAACATCCAAAATTCTTTCAACTCGCACAGCTTTTTACCCTGCTGTTGAAATTTAATGTGGCTTTTCAGGGTAAAAAGATTCCAAAGCCCTAGGTCATCTGTATTTACCCACATATTTTTTACTTTTTTCATTTTTCTCCTCTAATGTATGAAAACTGAGAATGAAATATTATGCAAACAACATAATTTCCAAAGGATGCAGTTATAGTAACAGCTAAACTACCAGTAACTTATTTAAAAGAGTGTACAGTGTACTTATTTAAAAGAAACATATATTCCAATAAGAGTTAATGTGCTATTAGCATTATAATATCTAGTAAGATATCTTCATTTCTACTATCCTGTATCTTGAATCCTGCCTCTTCTTATCGTTGGCTTAGGCATCAGATCATTTAATGATGTTGGAAGTGCTGTCATTGTCGTCTACTACGCTTGCAACTCATTCTCATGATCTCCATCACCATTCAGTCTCTCTTCCAACATGAAAACTCATCAAGAATGTTAGATATGTCCGTTTTTTTTTTGAAGTTCATCACTGTTATTATTTCATCAATCAGAGTCTATGCACCCAAAATTCATGAGCAAATCAATTAGCAGGATCAAAGCAACCATTTCATGGATGAATCCATTTTAAATTTATGCAAGCTCCCTTTTTGAATATCTTGAAAAAGGACAAAATTATGTAAATACTTAAAACTTTCTCAACCTTTTGCTAAAAAACTAAGCAGAAAATTAAATAAGCAAACATGGCATTTCTTATGTTTTGGAAAGTTTTACCGTAGGTAAAACTAGCTGATTATGAACATATATTTTTCTCTTTGGAAGTATAAGGTTGACATTGGCATCATTTCAAAGATAATTTTTTGTGCATACTATCCTATAACAAATAGGGGGAAAAAACACAATAATTTGGGGCAATTCAAGAGATTTATTACAATTAACATAAGTTATTAATTTAGACTAATTTAGATAGGTTTACACAAGTTCAAAAACTTGCATAATGAGATCAAAAATGAATCTTTGTTATAAGCAACTGCGCTGTCATAAAACATTTTATCGCAAAAACTGACTACTATATAATTCACATAATTAATAAAGCGATTAAAAATTATCTAAATTCAATATTTTTCCCATAAATACATGTTTTTAATTTTTATTTCACAATTAGTTAATTAAAATTTGTTGGCATGGTGGAACCATTTTCGAAAATGTCGCTGAGCAGCAAACATGTTAATTTTCAAATGCGAAAAAATACCACTCACATATAAATGTATTCCCAACACAGCGATTATTCTAAGTGCAAAAATTTGTAAATGAACTTATTTATTTTTTGACGACTACTACTAAAAGTTAATAAGATCTGAACCATCAAATCTATGAATAGTGATAAATAACAATATAATAATAAGCGAATATTACAGTGACAAATTAGTTAGCTATATTTTTAGATTTTCTTATAAATTATTCTGCTTTGTTTATAATGGCAATGAAAATAATATAAACTCGGGCTTCAAATAATTAAAATCTTGAAATCTTTGTGACACCATATTTGAAATGTCTTTGAGAGCCACATAAAACTGTTTTAAGATCTGTCATCTGAGACCTCTGTTGTAGAGGAAAACACAGCTCCCCCCTTAATGTAAATGCACCAGTGGCTGAGCAGTATGAACCTGAAGTTCAGTATGGACTCAAATCCTTCAGCAAATGACAGCCATCATCACAACTAAGGAGAAGTAATTTGTTACTAACCAAGGACCCTTAATTCAGTATACAGACGTTTGAAGTTCTCATGTGACAGGTGAAAGCTAGGTATTTGTTGAAGAAAAAATTTTTCATATCATAACTGACAAAAAGTTATTTTAATTTTTATGTAGCTTAGTATTCATGGTAAATGTAAAAGTTTGCTCAAAAGAATTTTTTCATATCTACATCATTGCTTTGAATACCATCACTTTAAAACCCTTTTGCAGGCAGTGGCTACAAAGTCGAGCCACCAAGAAATAATTTTTTCTCTAAGTGCGCAGTGGTTATCTTTGTTAGCCATCTGCATTTATTGAAGCTGAAATGCACAAAAATCATTACAGATGGCAGCATTATACATTATTATCAAATTATGATCTCTGATGGAGTGCTGAACTTATACATTTGCTGCATAAGTACTGCAAATTGAAATTTTATTATTTTAAATAATATTTCTAATTTATGCAAAAACTTTTGACAGTTTTAACATATATTTTTCTATCATTTAAATCAATTAAACTAATTCACAAGCAAAAACAGTTCACTTTTACTAGGTTTTTGGACGTGGATACAGGATTTATCCATCGCCCTTTTAGGGCAGTAACACTGACCTTGAAAACACCGCATTGCCTCTACCCGAGAGAAGAGTTATGTTTGACAGTTTTATATGTCTGTAGGGGTACTTTGTTTATATTTGTGATGAATTTTTGGGCTTGATTTGACTCTCAGTATAGTTTTTTCTGTTCGGCCAAAATGTTCATGTTTTTCAGAGGGACGATATTTAGAATACTTTCTCTATGTGGATAATTTTTTTGTATTATTTTAAATTAGCTTTCTGGTTTTATAAGATTATAGTACATTTCTTTTATTATTTTAATTTCGACATAATTTATTTAAGTTTATTATACAATGTCTTGAAAGAGCTTATCTGTACAAGAGGCACTTGCTATTTTTGGAAGATTTGCCATCAGATGATGGTTCAGCAGTATCTAATGATAGTGATACTGATGAAGACTTTACTCAAGACTGCAAACTTTACTCAAGAGGAAAATATTATTTCTAGCTCTGATGATGAAGAAATTGAGGAGTTACAACTTCCCTCTACTTAAGACACACTTCCCTCTACTTCTCAGCCGTAAGTGAAATGGAATAAGCATTTTACTGCCAGATCTCTGCCAGAATTTACAGAAGACAGTATTCCATCTTCTGAAGTTTCAGAAATGCGAAATCCGACTCCTCTCGGAGTATTTTTGCTGTTTATTACGGTAAAATTGTATTATTACTTTATTCCTCAAACATTTTGTATTTAATTATCATTTTCATAAATATTAATTTTTCATAAAAAGGTGTCAAAATAAGTTGAATTAATTTTGCCCTAACAGGTAAGCTAAATGTCTTACAAGTGCGTAGTGGCTAAAACCTCTAGCCACGCTCTAGACAAAAGACGCCTGATCAGAAAAATTATTTACGGCCAAATAAGGTTTAAGAGGGTTGAGAACATCATGCTTATAATGTACTTTATCACACAAAAGAGTATTTTAGCTTTGCACCCGCAAAAGGGTTAAAAAATATTCATATCAAAATTTACTTTTAATGACAGATGTTTTATGGTGATTTAACAAAGAATATGCACATACATAGAACAAAAAACATCTATGTTAGATTTCAGCTAAACTGCACTTTTATAGAATCAGATCAAACCCATTTCACTTACTAAACTTAACTGGTTCTTTTTTATGCCTCACTGCTCATCAACAGTAACTCTGATGAACAAGATCAGAAGCAATATGTGAGAATGGAGATAAAAGCAAAAAGGATTAACAAAGAATAATAGCTGAAGAATCAACACACTCACCTGATAACTCCCTTGACAGATTTCTTTCAAATCTAATTTTCAGATTCCAAAAAAGCTTACAATAAAACTATAGAATTAAAAATGTTAAAAAAATTTGGAAAATTATAAAAGCTAAACTGAATGCCATACTGGAAACAATCTTTTCTTCCTAAAATGGGAATCGAACTCTCCTGGAACACTTCCAAAGAGAGCTCTCAAAACAGCAATATTAAGAAATATTTAGAAATGTTTAATTAAATATCTAGATAACTATTTTTAAGTGTTTTGCTCTTAAGATTGTAAATAATTTGTAAAAAAAAGTTATATTTATAACTTTCAAACATTAAGGTTTATTAAATAAAATAAACAGATGTTACAAGGGATAAAATAAGCATACAGCAATCTTATTTCATTGAATTCCATGAAATAAAATTTTAAAATAATCTACCGAAAACTATTTATTTCAACAAGAGTCCTGTTAATATTTTAGGCCTAATTTCAGAACTGGATGTTTCTTGAATGATTACAAATAATAATAATAATAATAATAATAATAAAAGTGATGGTACAACTCTAATATACACCCTAATTTCACCAAATGTGGCGATATGTGTTCTGCGCTGGTTTTTGGCGCGATTGCGTGTTCTATGGCAACCCTGTTGACGTTGAAAAATCTTTTGCTGGAGCTCGTTGGTTCGCCTCTGTGTCTGAGAAGATGGGAGGGAAAGATAAAATATAGTTGTTGAATTGAAGTTCGGCAAAAGGAAATATGATTGTGGCTATCCTGTTGAGGGGTAGTGGGTATTTGGAAGTGTTGAAAGAGGGTCTGGGAGATTATTTTTAATGGCAGTGCATGATAGAAGTAGGGATTTGTGATTTTATTTATTTGTGAACCATAGTATAAATTTTCTGGATAGTGTGTCTGGCTGTCATGTAAATACGATAGTGATTACGTGGCGGTATGGAATTTATATTTCTGCTATTCGAAAATGCATTAATTCATGGTAAGTGCATTTTATTTTATCCTTGTTCTTATTTTGTAGAATGTTATGTTCATTGGTTCTTTAGTATGAATTTCTGTCGTTATTGTTGTTTTTTAAATTGTTTGAAATTTATTTTAGTTTATTTTGTTGTTTAGTGTCTAGACTGTACAATTCGTAGATGTTTTTTAAAGTTGAAACAGAACGCTGTGTACATGATATTATTTGAAATTTATTGTTGTTATGTTATTTTATTAAAGCGAGGAGTGCATAGATCGTAAATTCCTTCCTTGCCTAAATTGTGCAATTCGTAGAATTTTTTTTAAGTTTAAACAGGATGCTGTGTACATGGTATTCTTTGAAATTTATTGTTGTTATGTTAATTTATTAAAGTGAGGTCTGCGTAGTTTGTAGATTCGTTCGTTGCCTACATTGTACAATTCGTAGATGTTTTTTTAAGTTAAAACATGTCGCTGTGTACATGGATTCTTGTCAAATATTTTTGGTTAGAAACTTTACGTTTTTGCTATCTAAATTTTTTGTTTTTGTTTCGGATTTTTAGCTAAATTGTGTGTTCAAAACGTAATTTTTGCATGTGCGAAAACCGCATTTTTGGAGACATTTTAGGCTAAAAGTTCAAAATGTAGACAAAAAATTTAGATAGTAATATGGCAGCGAGAAGTTTCTCGCCAAAAACATTTGGCGACTTGAGGGCGCATATCAGAATAGTTCCAAAGTGACAAATTTTACAAGTTTCTGTTCAACTCTTAAGTTATTATGAGAACTATTTGTGAAAACATTTTTAGACTTGAATTTCTTACAATGTTTGAAGAAAAACTAAGTTTGAGTTGCAAGTTAATTTTTTTTTTTTTTTTTGGTATACAGGTCTTTATACTCCTAATTAAGTGGTTTTTTATTAAGTGTGCATTACCTTTCTTTCACCATTAGATTTAAAAAGAAAAAAAAGGGAACAGTTTTGTGGTATAAGTATCTAGTATGCGCATATTTTTTATCTGCATTCCGATGATGTTTCCCCCATGGTCCATTTTTCCAGGTGTATTCTTATACGCTTTATGCACACAGGGTTGCTTTACTAGTTATATTTAAGATTTAACTGAAA